>NC_059076.1:105719466-106344466 GCF_020497125.1 Mauremys mutica | reverse complement strand
TTGTTTGTTTTCCTTGGGGCATTTGGGGGAGTCTGATCTTACTGGGAATTTCAGAAAGAAATGTAAGAATAAGTGATGCTCCTGGAGCATTTTTTTCTTTATGATTTTGCTGGAAGATTATTGTGTCTTTCTTGGTGGGTTCCGTAAAATGGAAATTCTACTGCTGAGGGGTAGGAAGTTCCACCATCCCATAGATAGGGGCACAATACTGGCTTTATACTACAGATCATGTTTCATTTGCTCCTGTTAACATGTTAGTCAGCCCAATGAAAAGACAGCAGTTGAACTAGCAGCAGATCTAGATTTTCACACCTGAATCCCCTCGCACTAAACTATATTATTTTTTTAAAAAATAGGTCTGGAGAGAGGAAATAGTAGCAGATTTAGCCTCACAGCTGATTCCTTCAATCAGGTTCCCACATCTGCATGCTTAAAGCATTATTACATCTAAGCTGTACAATGCAGTCACACACTGTACTGAAAACACATTGTGAGTAACACTGGAGGATGGGCCATTTCTTTACTCATCAGCCCATTTGTGTTAGTGCTGACAGTAATGTCCTCTCCCCTGCTACTTATGCCACTGTGTTAATACATGCTTTCTGATATGTGGGATGAGACTCTTCTCCATGCACAAAGACACTCTGTTAATTTCAAGTAGTGAGAGACTTGGTCCTCCTCTATGCAAAGCAAGAAAAGAGAAACTCTCAGCTGGTGCACATCAACATAGCTTGAGTTACACCAGAATCTGGCCACATATGTTTGAAACACAATTCTAAGAATAGTCCAATCTGCTGAGGACAGATGCAGTCTGATTTCCATTTCGAAACAGTTGTGCACTGCATGTAGCATTGTATCAGCAAATACTGACTGGAATCCAACTGTTTCCCCACCTACTGCAACAGTTGTTCTAGGGTTCAGATGGCCATAGGGTTTACAGAGTATGAACATGATCCTATCTACATCCTGATTGTTCTTCAGTAACTCCTGAAGATTGACTAAACCTCAGATTTTACCTGGCACTTATATTGGTGTGTGGTTTGAAATAGAGGCTTCAAGGGGTTCTCTGGGGCTTTTGATCCCCCAAAATTTTCCTGAGTGAAGGGGGACTTTGCCTTCTGCTAAACTTCTTTTTGCTCCCTACTGATTTCTGGTATTTCACCATGTCCCAGGGGAGTACAGATGGAACAGTCTCTGTACTTGGCTCTCAGCTGAGCACAGGCTCAGCCAGTCTGCCTGGCCCTTAGGAGGAACATGCAAGGAAGGAAATGTTAATCCCAGAGGTAAGAAAGTACCTATGTGTCTTTAAACGATAAGCCTAAGAACAGAGCCACGATGTTACAATCCTCATGACATTTAATTGATATGTTGATTAAAGATACCATGTCCTTTAGGTTTATTTTCAGTTTAAGTTTGTAAGTGTTGTTCTGTCTCCTCAGACTTGACCTGTAGACAATCATGAGATACCACCATCACCATAAGGGTAGAGAGCTACATCAGAACATAGCAAATACTATTTCCAGTCAAGAGCAGAGGACAGCTAATGGTTGGTGAGTAGGAGTACACCCAACACTTTGCCTCTTTGGCTTGTCCACTTCTAACTGCATCTCAGTGTCTTGCTGCTTGTCATAAAGCCAACAATGAATGACAAACTCTTTTAGCGAGACTGAATCTTTGTTTAGTTGCTTACGCTTCACTGCATGCAATGTGTACTGTTAAGTCACTATAATTTTGTGTTTATTTTGTTCTTTATCCTTAGAGACTAAGATGTCAGTCAAGATGACATTCCTTTGTCCCTTTCTTTATGAATTTCTTGTGATCCTTAAGTATTTGTGCTTCCCAATTTCCTGTTTCATTATAAAAGTTAAGCGGAGGCGGGAGGTGGGGAAGAGGAGGAAAACAACCTACTATCTGATTTTTCTTGTCTCAGTGCTCCCAGATAAATTGCCAAAAGTCTCATCTGTCTGTTTCCATAAACTCCATATTAACTGTGAGATAGAATGAGTACAAAGAAGATAACTTTCCTGTTTAGTTTGGATGTATTATTTATATATTTTCTCCATACAACTATATTAACACAAATGTTACATTTCCTCTTTGGTTTCAATTAAATATTTCTTACATTTTCTCATTTGTTCATCTCCAAATTCATCCTCTGTGCCTAAATGTATAAAATACTATTATGTGTGTATACACACACATACACACACTTCATCTAATGGTCTCTGTCATACTCTCTGTTATGCAAGCATGCACCTCTCTAATATTACTGCTGAAGAGGGCTGGCCCTTATATTCGGTGAAATATGTAATCTGTTAAGAATTAATATTGTTTGCAAACGTATTGATTATATAGTCTCTTCTGTTAGCTTTGCTTACAACTGTTAAACTGTACATGTACAATGTCCAGTTTTATTTCTTCTGATCCTTAGTTTCTAGTTAGCAGATCTGGTAGATATAGTATTTCTCTTTTCCTCTTTTTGTTTTCATATTTTGCATTTTTTAAAATATGTTATTTGCTAATAGAACTGG
Source organism: Mauremys mutica (assembly GCF_020497125.1). Classification (NCBI taxonomy): domain Eukaryota; kingdom Metazoa; phylum Chordata; order Testudines; family Geoemydidae; genus Mauremys; species Mauremys mutica. Next base: position 106,341,935 of record NC_059076.1, on the reverse strand, counting down.
GTACGAAAAAAAGAGAGAGGAAAAAAATCTTTTGGAAATAGATTCTCTTGTCACTGGCTGATTGAACAAGAATAGACAACAGAGTAGGGTTCCATCCCTTTCATATTTCTTATTAAAACAAACTCACATTTTTACATGCACTTTTTCCTTAATGTGGCAATGGTGGCTTGATTGTGTTTTGGAATCAATATTATATCAAGTATGTATTTTTTCTTGTTTAAATTATCAGTAGATTCCTATATTCAATGTCTTACTTTTCTGTCCCTTTAATTCGTCAGTTCACTTTAAGCCAGATTCTCTTAAGGCCCATTTACACCACTCTGGCATTGTTAATGAGCCTTACAGTAGTCTTAAATTAAGTTGATGCCCACTTTAAGACCCCTTTACACACCAGACCTGTGTAAAAAGGCCTTAGTGTAAATGAGAAGAAGTCCCTTTATTTGGATTAAGAAGTTAAACCTCTAGAGATGTTTCATATTTTACACTATGGTAGCCATTAGCAATTACTGCAAAGTATTTAATGGCCTACTTTGGGTAACACAGCCTTTTCTTCATGTAATGAGACTACAGCAATATGAATAATTTACTATAATGAATTAAGTAGTCATAAATGCAGGGGAAATGAATTTAAGCAGGTCACATGTGGTTTAATTTATGTTATTTTTATCATGTAGCTTGATTTGCATTTCTCTCCTATATATTTTATATGTTTAGTTGATCAGATTCTGATCCCCTTTGCTTTATTAGCATTATACGATATACGTCTTTACTGCTAGCTTATTTGTTTAATATAATTTGTTACTGAAGAAAATGACAATTTAGCATTATATATTGAAATGATATTGATTTCTAGTGAGTGTGCACTGAGTCAATGAAAACAAATAGAAGGGGCAGAGAGCTGTCTCTGCACAGCACGTGAGATCTGTAATTCCACAACACCATTCCTACTTTCCCAGGACCTTCCACAAGATAGGGTGGGCTTAAAGTGGGATGAAAGAACTTATAGGGAAGCATGCATCCTTTTCCCAACCCACCAATGGAAAATCTATCCAAAAGCTAATCCAAAAGCTGCTGTATTAATTTTCACATGCAGGGAGAGGGAGAGTTGCTGTCCCTTTGTACTGAGAGCCACCCCACCATTCAGGAAGAGTCTTGAATGCAGGAAAGTCATGGCAGCATTGCTCTACTGAAGCAGGAGAGGAAAGCAAGGGGCCTGGAGCTGGTGCATAGACATCAGGCCTCTATGTGCATGGCCCCACAACTCTATTGGATTGCTGGGGTATGTCTACATTGCAATTAAAAGCCCACAGCTGGCCTGTGCCAGCTTACTCAGGTTCATGAGGACCGGACTGCAAGGCTGTTTAATTGCAGTGTAGACATCCCGGCTTGGGCTGGAGTCTAGGTTCTAGGACCCTGTGAGGTGGGAGAGTCCCAGAGCTAAGGCTGCAGCCTGAGCCAGAAAGTCTACACCGCAATTAAACCGCCCAGCGGTCTGAGCCCCACAAACCTGAGTGCAGTGTAGACATACCCTATGTGTCCTTCTGGGTTACTTATAGATGGGTTTGGACAAGCAGCCAGAGTCCATGATGACAGGCACAGGGTCAGTAAACAACAGAACCAGAACTATTACTGGAAAGAGGGTACAGAGGCAGGCAGCTCTCCTTCTGCTGTTGATGACAAAAATAGTTTTGCTTACTCAGTAAGAAAGGAAACAGATATACATCCTGAAATCCCACTCAGAACTACTCTCTCAGACAGGGAGGAGCCACATTATTTTAGGCAGTCTGTGTATGTGCCCAGAAACACCCATTCACCCAGCCAACACAATTACTCTGATACACTTGCATTTTCTGGGTATTTAGGTTAGAAATTTTCAATTCAATATTTTCAATTCAAGGCACATTCAACAGTTTGTATAAGTCATAATGAAATACTCCAATTTATTTATTCCTGATTTAGGCCTCCCTTTTGCACCCAGATCCACTCATACAGACACTTAGAACTGCAGAGGGCCCCACTGAAGATAGTTTCTTAAGACCTGAAAATATTTCTGGGAACACAGAGGCACCATCTTTCTGAGTTGCCGGAGGATATTTGGCCCGTACTCAGTTCTAGGCCTTGCCCCCACTCCACCTCTTTCCCCAAGTGCCACCCCCACCCCGCTTCTTCCTGCCTCTGCTCAGCCCCCGCCCTGCCTCTTCCCACCCCGTTCTGCCCCCTCCCCCACATGTACCCGCCTTCACTCCTCCTCCTCCCCCAGCACCTCCTGCATGCACCTGAACAGCTGATCAGCAGTGGGTGGGAGGCGCTCGGGGAGGAGCTGATCGGGGAGCTCCCAGTGTCTGCTGAGCACCCACTCTTTTTGTACCGTGAGTGCTCCAGCCCCAGAGCACCCACAGTGTTGGCACCTATGTGGAAACACGTAATCTCCTTCTGGGGAAAGAAATTGTTGTTCTTCATTAGGCAGGAAAAAGTTTCCTATCAGCCATCAATATCTCAGCCTGAATAAATATTCTTCTCCAGCCCAACTTCCTTCCCATTCCCTCTCAAGGAAGTTTTTATATATTTATTTTCTTCCTGTCTAGTCTTTATCTAGTTTTGATCATGGAAGGAAAGGACTATTTGAGGACTTAAAAAAAAGAGACAGTCAATATTTTTAACAGCAAAGCTGCTTTATGAGCAAAATGTTTGAAATGGCAAAAAATGAATCTGTTGTTTCTTACGCAGTATTAATAGCCACCTCAGCACACATATACCATTACCATGTGTATGATACACAGCACCACCACTGCATCTCCATTCAATGTCAATAAAGGCCAACTGGGACCAGGTTTATGTTTAACAGTTGCATTTTCTTGTAAGTATATTTGTTTCATGATTGGAGCTCTGATACTTAGACTTTTTTAATAAAGGAAGACATTCAGGTCTACACTGCAGTTGGGAGTGAACTTCCCAACCCAGTTGGATTCACACTAGCAGGGATGTTGTGGCTCAGATCAGAGGTCAGGCTTGGAAGCCTATGGGGTCAGAAAGGTTTGAAATCCTGAGCTCCTGCCTGAGTTGCAAGGTCTACACCACTGAGGTTTTTAGTGTGCTAGCTGAAGACCCTCTAGGGCATGTCTGTCCACCCAGGCTGGGAGGTTCACTCCAGCTACAGTGTAGACACATCCTGAGCACATTTTAATGATACAGAACATGTTTTTGCTTGTTGTTTCTCAATTTGTCATCCAGGGTAATCATATGTAAACATGATACAACAGAAATATATGACAGAATACATAAATGGAATAATTAGTCTCACTAAATTGCTTAGTACTGCTTAATCCTGTAGAAAGAGTCTAGAAACCCAGTATTCAAGTCCATTGTATCTGACAAGGATATCACTGTTTCACGTGTTCTCTTGTGACTGTATAGCCTGATCCAAGAGGAGCAAGATTACTGACAGATCTCACATGGGAATGTGTGGGATCCCACTGAAGACTTTGCATGATGCTTGACCCTTTTTTGATAATTTTTCACATCTGTGTTCCTCAATGTGTTTACAGCCTTTTCTATAGTTGCCCTCCATTCAGAGCTGTCCATGGCTTTGTCTCCAAAGTTATCAATATTTATTTTGCATGAGGTGAGGTTCTACTTATGGATGCCTTTGAAAATGTTTTGTTGACCACACCCCTCCTCTGCTTTCTAAGTTTCAGCTCATCATAGAAAAATTTTTTGGGCAGTCTATCAGTGCCCATCTTGATAACATGGCCTGTCCATCTAAGCTGAGCTTTGATGATCATTGCCTTGATAATGGCTGTTCTTGCTCTTTCAAGGATGTTAATGTTTGAAACTTTGGCCTGGTCTACACTAGGCGTTTAAACCGGTTTTAGGAGCGTGAAACCGATTTAACGCCACACCCGTCCACACTGAGAGGCCCTTTATATCGGTATAAAGGGCACTTTAAACCGGTTTCTGTACTCCTCCCTAACGAGAGGAGTAGCGCTAATATCGGTATTACCATATCGGATTAGCGTTAGTGTGGCCGCAGATCGACGGTATTGGCCTCCGGGCGGTATCCCACAGTGCACCACTGACCACTCTGGACAGCAATCTGAACTCGGATGCAGTGGCCAGGTAGACAGGAAAAGCCCCGCGAACTTTTGAATATTTCCTGTTTGCCCAGCGTGGAGCTCCGATCAGCACGTGTGGTGATGCAGTTAAAAATCAAAATAAAGAAAGAGCTCCCGCATGGACCATGTGGATGTGATCGCTGTAAGGGCAGGCAAATCTGTTCTATCAGCGCTCCGTTACAGAAGACGAAATTCAAAATCATTTTAAAAAAATCTCCAGACAGATGCCATAGCAGGGACTCAGCACACTGCTGCGTGACAAACGTAACGGAAAGCCAAAGAATCAAATGGACGCTCATGGACTGGAGGACTCAAGCTATCCCACAGTTCCTGCAGTCTCTGAAAAGCATTTGCATTCTTGGCTGAGCTCCAAATGCTTCTAGGGTCAAAAACAGTGTCCGCGGTGGGTCAGGGCATAGCTAGGCAATTTACGCACACCCCCACCCACCCCCAGAAGTGAAAGGGAAAACAATCCTCTCTTGACTCTTTTACATGTCACCCTATCTTTACTGAATGCTGCAGATAGACGCGATGCTGCAGCACTCAACACCAACATCCTTGCTCCCCCCACGCCATGGATGGCTGATGGTACAGTATGACTGGTATCCGTCCTCATCATCAGCCTATTGGCACATGGGGCAGTGCAAAAGGACTGGTAACCATGCCGACTAGCATCAGTAAGGTCAATCAAGGGCGCCTGGTCCTAATTTTTTGTGGTAGATGGTACAGTATGGCTGATAACCATCGTCATCATAGCAACAGGGGGCTGAGCTCCATCAGCCCCCACCCTTCATGTGTAAAGAAAAGATTCAATTGCCCCTGGACTAGCAGAGGGATGCTGGGCTCCTCTCCTCCACACTCCTTACTGTCCTGTCTGGACTATCATAGCAGCTGGAGGCTGCCTTCCACTCATATCTCACTAACAAGTCACTGTGTCTTATTCCTGCATTCTTTATTATTTCATCACACAGGTGGGGGGACAATGCTACGGTAGCCCAGGAAGGCTGGGGGAAGAACGGAATCAACAGGTGGGGTTGTTGCAGGAGCACCCCCTGTGAATAGCATACAGCTCATAATTTCTGCAGGATCTGACACAGAGCAGCTGTGCTCTCTGGTTCTATGATACAGTGGTTCTCTAGTACACTTGCCCATATTCTAGGCAGGACTGATTCTATTTTTAGATACCAAAAAGGAGGGATTGACTCAGGGAGTCATTCCCAATTTTGGCTTTTGCACCCCTGGCTGATCTCAGCCAGGGGCACTTATGACAGCAGCAAATGGTGCAGTGCAAAAGGACTGGTAGCCACGATCATCTTATTACCAATTTATGGTATGGTAGATGGTGCAATATGGCTGGTAACCATCTCTGCTATCATGCAAAAGCAAAAGCATGCTGCTGTGTAGTGCTGCTGAATCGCCTCTGTGAGCTGCATCTAGTACACATACGGTGACAGTCACAAAAGGCTAAACAGGCTCCATGATTGCCATGCTATGGCATCTGCCAGGGCAATCCAGGGAAAAAAGGCATGAAATGCTTGTCTGCCGTTGCTTTCCCAGCGGAAGGAGTGACTGACGACATTTATCCAGAACCACCCGTGACAATGATTTTTGCCCCATCAGGCACTGGAATCTCAACCCGGAAATTCCAAGAGGCGGGGGAGGCTGCGGGAACTATGGGATAGCTACGGAATAGCTACCCACAGTGCAATGCTCCAGAAATCGACGCTAGCCTCGGACCATGGATGCACACCACCGATTTAATGTGTTTAGTGTGGCCGCGCACACTCGATTTTATACAATCTGTTTTGCTAAACCGGTTTATGTAAATTCGGAATAATGCTGTAGTGTAGACGTACCCTCAGTCTCACCAGTGGACTTTCAGAATAGAGTAAAGACAGCACATATGATTTTACAAGTTGATAAATGTGTCTGCAGTAAACTGTTAGGTTTCATACCATTATAAAAAGGATGCTATCAATGCTGCATCGTATAGAATCAGTTTTGTTGACTGTTTGATGGTGTGCTAGTTGAACATCCTATGTTGAAATCTTCCAAAGACCTGGCATGCCTTTTGTATTCTATTTGATATTTCTTGGTCCAGTGACCATCACTTGAGATGGTACTGCTATTACTTGAGATGTAAAGTGATTGATGGTATAATATTAGAGTATCAGTGATGATGTTTGGTTCAGTGGTAATGGTTGATGGAGCAGGTGGGTAAGGTCTTCAGTTTTTTTCCAGGCTGACAATGAATCCAAACAGTTTAGTTGCGTTTGAGAACCTGTCAAGGATAAGCTATAGGTTACTTTCAGTCTGAATAAGTAGAGCACAATCATCCACAGAAAGTGCTTCACATATGAGTTCCTCAAGAAATTCTGTCTTTGTAGTAAGCCTTTGGAGACTGAAGGGTTTTCCATCTGTTCTGTACCTTATGTAGGTGCAGGGTTTCTGCTGTGTAATTCAGAATGGCTACAAAGAATGGCTAAAATGGGTCAGTGCCAGAACTCAGCCTCATTTAACACCATTAGATATGAAAAATGGTTTAGAAAGGTCACTATCTGAAAGTACTTCACCAGACATTTCTTTGTAGATTGACATATGATGTTAATAAATTTGGTAGGACAGCCAAACTTTTCGAGAATTTTCCAGATGCCATTTCTGCTCAGCATCAAATGCTTTTTTGATCAATGAAGACAGCATACAGTTCCATGCTTTGTTCAACATATTTTTTCCCCTCAATCTGTCTCACAATGAAAATTCAGTTACCTAGGAAGTCAAGAAGTGACCTAATGTCATTCCCCACTCTAATTAGTGGTTTCTGATTATTTCTGAGAAGTAATCTATTAGATATTCTGTTTTTTCCAATTGGAGATCTTACAGAGCAGAACCTAAAATAAAGCTAGAGTGATGGACAGCAGATGGTTAAGAAAGAGACAGAATGAGACAGAGCCAATGGAAGGAGATCAGAAATGTGGAAAATTAATAGTGCAAGTAATACATTACTCATATGCACAATCTTCATGAAGTTGCAAATATCTTGGTCCACTGACTAACAAAATTTTCTTGGACAGTTCCATCAATCTTTAAAGTAAGGTAACTGTAAATGCAAGAACATTATTTGGGAAATATTCTTTACAATCACTCTAAAATGGTCTTTTTCTGAAGTATTGACCAAAAAGGGATTCATTAGTTTACTGTGTGGTGGCTTTACCTTAAATGTCATTAAGGTAATCCTGCCAGTTTTCCAATAAGTCATTTCACATTTGTACAAGTGAATGATTTTAAGCAAATCTAGTTTGTAATCCCTTGTCCATTTACTTTCCTCTTTATTATATTGCAGTTCATGCTCATTGATTCTTATGTCAGGACAAATTCATCTACTTAGTTGTGCAAATTATTCACATTATTTAAAGTATTTATCTGTTTTGTTAATTTAGTGCCAATTGAAAACAGAAGTGGTTGACAATTTTCAAATCTGAGATTTCAATTAAAAATGTAAATTTTTGCTTTTTTACAAAGTGGTCAAAATTTAGCTATTCAAAATTTTGTCAACATTTTACAGAAAGAAATTGATTTTTTTTCCATGAAACATCTTTGGCATTTTTCGTCTAGCTGTAATTGAAATCCATGGACACTGAAGTGCTCTATTTATCCGCAGAGTAGGTAAAGCATGGACAACAACAGTACAGTCTTTCTCACATCACAGCACCTGAAATCTAAACCGGAAACATCATCTATAGGAGTGAGATCATACTTCAGATTCCATGTGAATTCAATCTTTGGTTTCTCTGCTGAGATTACCATGTTGATGAGCAGTAGGGCAGGCAAGAGCAAAACATGCACAGAGACCCATATGGTTGCAACAAAGTGTTAGTACCATTAGTAAATATTAAAACTTTTAGTTCTTTCCTTCTGTGTACTTGATTCAGCTATATATATTAACTATTCTTTAAAATCTGTATCTTCAACAAAGAGTATGTCTGAATCCTAAGCCCAGAACAATGGTCCTTGAGGTTAAAAGGTAACCTATTTTAGGGATTATATCTATTATGATATGTTTTAACAATATTGGATGCCTTCATGTCTGTGCAACTCCAGATATTCCTGGAAACCATCTCCCTTAAGCATATATAGACTTGGGAAACTAATAAGGGATGATTGTTATAGCAGATGTTTCTTGGAAGAATGATGGCGGGGTAAGAAGGATCCACTAAGAGATATTATCTTGAAGAATAGTTAGTCCTCCCAGCTGTAAATAATCATGCCTCCACACATAACTCAGGTAAACTGAGAATGTATAGAAATGAAATCACAACAAATGTTTCTGAGAGAATGTTCTTGGCAATGAGGTTCCCTTTGTCTGAAGACCTATATAAAGATACTGATATGGGAACTTAGTTGGAGGAATGAAAACTGAGCAGATGCCAGAGAGACACATATCCAGCTCTTAGTCTGACAAGGTAGTGGTAATGTATCTAATTTCTTTCTGTATTCTATATAGTGCTGTACTAATCTCTGATTGATAATCTTAGATTAAATAATTCCGATTGAGCCTGTTATTTCAACAATCTTGAGTCATTTAATTCAGATGCAACAAGAGGTTAGTTAATAACCCATAAGTGATACTGGTGAGTCAGTGCTACTTCTATGTCTAGTGAGATCTACTGTATCAACACTAAGTGGTACACACAGGTGTAACAAGCAAAAAATTGGTTGGTGGTTTTGTGCTGTAAACACAAGTACATTTAGGAATTGGACTCAGGCCTCTAGTTCATTTTAAAAATTCAATAAAGAGAATCTGACTCTTAGATACTACCAGTCTGGGATGAAGTTGAACCTGCACTTTAGAAGCAGTGAGGAAGATTAACTTCTCCTTCAGCAGCTTAAGATAGCATCCAAAGTTCAGAAACTATGTAAGTACACCTGGGGACACAGTCATGCTGCCAGCATAGGGTGGTGGAAGTGGAGGTAGGGATTGTATGTCTAGTTCTGGACAAAAAGAACAGGAGTACTTGTGGCACCTCAGAGACTAACAAATTTATTTGAGCATAAGCTTTCGTGGGCTACAGCCTACTTCTTCGGATGCATAGAATGGAACATATAGTGAGGAGATATATATACACATACAGAGAGCATGAAAAGGTGGGAATTGTCTTACCAACTCTGAGCGGCCAATTAAGTAAGAGAAAATGTATATATATCTCCTCATTATATGTTCCATTCTATGCATCCGAAGAAGTGGGCTGTAGCCCACGAAAGCTTATGCTCAAATAAATGTGTTAGTCTCTAAGGTGCCACAAGTACTCCTGTTCTTTTTGCAGATACAGACTAACACGGCTGCTACTCTGAAACTAGTTCTGGACAGGAACTCCAGGTCAATATGCTAACACCTACAGGGTTGGACATAGAATTTCTGTCATATGTTTGGGCTCCACACTATTAGATATTCATATTCTGTGCCTTGTCTATGCAGAGACAATGAGAGGATGTGTTGGGTTGTCTGAGCTCTCATCTGCACAGCTTCACTGTTTGCAGCATTGTTATAGCTGTGTTGGTCCCAAGATAAGATATTACATCACCCACCCTGTCTCTCTTGGCTTTATGTTGAAATTTTTCCTTTACTTCTTATTGTGGGAGGGGATGACATGTCCCTGTGTAATTAACTTGTGGTTTGAGGAATGAATGCTGAATCATGAAGGCATTTATCCTTTTCACAGACAGCACTAGACAATATATGAGGTGTGATGCCTTAGTTACTTAATCATTTGTATATACTGAACCACAGATGATATTAATCATATAGGCCTATATTTTTAGCTGAAAAGAAAGCAAATCTTAGAAGGTAGTGGGAGGAGAGAAAGGGAATTATGAGCTCAAATCTTCTGGGGACTGGGTGTTTGGGAGACATTCCATTTTTCTTGAGACTTCTATTAAAAATCTCAAAGATTCTGCATAACTTGGAGCTTAGCAACAATGCTCCATGTGTGGCATGGCAGACCTGATTCATCCATCTCTCTTTATCTGTTCTATTTATAAAGTATCTTTCACAGTTGTTCCTAGGCACTAAACACTAAATTAGGATATGTCTACACAGCCGATGTTAAAGCGCTGTCACAGCAGCGCTTTAACGTGGCTCTGTAGTCGGAACTCCAGTGCTGGGAGAGAGCTCTCCCACTGCTGTAAAAAAACCTAAAAACATCACTGTCAGGGGAATAGCTACCAGCGCTGGGAGCTAGCACTGTCTATACTGCCACTTTACAGTGCTGAAACTTGCATCGCTCAAGGGGGTGTTTTTTCACACCCATGAGTGAAGAAAGTTTCAAGGCTGTAAGTGGCACTGTAGACAAAGCTAGTCAAAGGTACAAAGGTACAAATAAATACATCATTTTGATAGTACACAAAAAGTTTTCTAACAAATGGTTTTGGGGAATAATCAGGCAAAGAAAGTCTGGTTGTATATTTATATAAAAACAACAAGAAATCTATGTCTAAGTCTAAGGTACAGAGAAACTTCTGAAGCAGCACTGCTGAACTCTCATGCAGAATCACTGTAGCTGCTTTAAGGACCACATTCTGTCACCCTTGCTCATTTGTTCCAGCAAGAAAGGATGTAGGTTTACAGATTACCCTTTGAAAAAATATATATTAACATTAATTTCATTTTCCACAGCAGCCATCTTATGTTGTGCATATGATTGGATTCCCAGTATCAAATGTGGTGAAACATTTGCTATGAAATTGTGATCCCTTTTTGTTTGGTCATTGCTGCAGAGTATCTAATATGACAAACTGGTTTTGCATCAAATTTCAGGGCAAAATTTGTTTCTTCAATTCACACTGCGGATCTCATATTCTCCAGTGAATATTCCGCACCAATTCACACACAGGATTTTCACTAATGGCAATGGGTGTTCTGCCTGTGGCGTGAATACACTTCCACTGCAGAGAAATAGAGAGCTTTGCTTGACAGCAATACATTCTCCTGTGGGAATTCTGCACCAAAAAAAATAAAAATTAAAAATTCTGTGCACAATATTTTAAAATTCTGCAAAATTCTGCATATTTTATTTGTCAAAATAACACAGCACAATCAATCCAGTTTCAATTATTTTGGTAATTTTATTTCAAAATACCTGTCAACAAGTATGTTAACAATACAGACAACAGCAAAAAAAAAAAATCCCCTAGGAGTACAGAGTTAAAGAAACCCCTACAACAACCCAGTTCCAGTTGGGGGGCGATGGAAGGAGCTGTGTGGACCCCCAGAGGCCAGAGACCTGCACTCCCATTCCCCCAGAGCCCAGCTGCAGAGCACCCCCTATCTGAGACACACACACACCTCTCTCCCTCCAGATCCAGTCGAAGGGCAGCGCCCAGCGCAGACACCAGCTCCGCCTCCCCATAGAGCCCAACTGTGGGGCAGCCCCTAGCCCAGATACCAGCACCTCCAGAGCCTTTATTCTCTTCAACTTCTTTACTATCCTGGGACATGTGTGGTGTTGCCCTGCCCTTCCTCATCCTTTTCCAGAGCTGGCTGGGTCTGCCAGGCTCTCTCCTGTCCCCAGGAGAATGAGGATCAAAGAGTGTGCAGCCTCCAGCCCCACCAGGCTGGGTGCTCTGCTTACTGCGAGCTGAGCTCTGCAGAGTCCACCAGCTCCTAGTAGCAGCCAGAAATTCTGCAGTGAAAAAAGGGAATTCTGCAAAATTCTGCATTCTGCAGTGGTGCAGAATCTCCTGGGAGTAAATACACCTCTACCCTGATATAACACGACCTGATATAACACGAATTAGGATATAACATGGTAAAGCAGCACGCCGGGGGGCGGGGGAGAGGGCTATGCTCTCTGGTGGATCAAAGCAAGTTCAGTGTAACACGGTTTCACCTAGAACGCAGTAAGATTTTTTGGCTCCTGAGGACAGCGTTATATCGAGGTAGAGGTGTACATAATAACTATAATGATATGACTTCATAAGCCTGGACACAAATGGAGCTTTCTTGACTGGAATGGCTACAAGTGATGTCTACTCATTGCAATAAAGCTCAGCAACTGAACAAGTCTAAGTGTTTTCATCAGTTGAATTCAAATTCATAATAGAAATAAAACACTTTTCCCAGGACTTTTTTTGTGGACTGTGCTTCTCATGTGCCTAATGTCAATTGCCTTTTAACCTTATACCATATACAATCCCCTGAGATATGCTATGATCGCTATTTGAACGGAGTCATTTGCAAACAGGGTGAGAAGGAATGTCCTTGTAGTGTTGCCAGTTATGTGTTATCATAAACGCAAAATGAGAGGAGAAAAACCTTCGAGATAATATTCATTAAGATCTCTATTGTCCTTTGGCTGCAAGGCAATTCAGAAGCATAAAGGAACTCCCTTGCATGGCTGCACGACACTTTGGTTCTGGGCACATGGAGGCAAGATGTGCTGCACACCTGTTTACCATGCTATTCTGGAACAGGTGGGCAGACAGTAGACAGAGTCTTGCCTCCCATCCCAACCTTCCAGTGCATCAGCCTGCAATCCTGAGCCAGGAGATAGTGTCATATGGCTGGTGTAGCCCTGCAGTAAATTAGCAAGTAGAGAGCAGGGACAGAGCTATAATTCCTTCGCCGTGCTGCCTCCACCCCACTCAGGAGACCCAGCAATCTGTCCCTTACTGTAACTGTGTCCTTGGAATACAATCTGGCCCTCTATCATTGGGAATTTGGACTCACTGAGTATTCCAGGATTTTGCTCTCTATTAATTTTTGCTTCAGAGGCATAATTGAGGGGGGAAATGTAAAACTTAGATCATGCACCATTGAATTCAATGAACGTTTTGCTATTTACTTTAGTAGAGCAGGTTTTTACCTTAATGAGTAGGAAATGAAAGGAGTTGCACTCCTCTCTTCCCAGAAATTGACACCTTGAGATAGCTGTGGCATGAGGATATACTATAAGAGAAATAATTTAATGTGGTAGATTACATTAGCATTTCATTCTGGTTATAATCCATTGACAGAGGAAAGGAAGGCATTTGGCAAAGGGAAACAAAAGACTGGCCAGAAGTACCAGCAGTACTGGCTCCTGGCTTGCTGATAAGGGAGACTGTAATAGACTGAAAACTGCTCTCATTGCTACCGACGGGAAACAATCAGATTTATTTTGTAAATGGAGGATTTTCTTGGCCAATCTGTTTGGGGCAGCTATAAAGGGATAAAAGAAATAATTCTTGGCAAACATAGTGGGATCAGTTCCAGAAACACATATTCAATACTAGAGAAATTAGATATGGGGTAAAATCCAGACTCCTTTGAGGTCAACAGCAAAACTCCACTGACTTCAGTGGGACACATGGTGCTGAAATACCAAAAGGATAGGTTCTTATACATATAAGAACTAGATAGAAACTCCCCATTGAATTTAAACAGATTTCTGCTGTCAATTAGATATTACAGTGGGTATTCAATCTGATTTTATTACATCAAATCAACTGTAGATTAAGAATCTTGATCCTTTGGAAATATTTAGAAATTCTCCCATCATATTCTTTCAGCATGTGTAAGACAAGTAGGTTGATTTTAGTACTGCTGTAACATGGGCAGAAATAAAATTCTCATACTTGTCAAATTTCTTCTTTGTCCCTTTTTTGACTTTAGTTATATAACTTCTCCCTTTGGCTGGTAAGTATCAGGCCAACCAAAAGTCAAGTTAAGGCAATGGTCCATGCACTGTGCACAAGAAAGGCTGATAGAGATTAGCTTAATAGCTCACCTGCAAACCAGACAGCTGTGAACATAATCTATTTGCTGGTCCATGACCAGAATGGATACTTATCCCATTTTCTGGTATTCTGTTGCGTTGAGTGCTAGCTTTCCAGACAGAAAAGGAATTATATCAATGATTTACTAGCTATAAACATACACGTCACTGTAAAGTCTTTGGGAAACATTTTTTTAATTTCAAAGGTGTTAAATAATCCTACATACCATGAAGTAAAACCACAATCTGCAGCATGATGAACTGCTGCTAACTCCTGCTGCAAATTTTGAATCCCATTCTACCAACATATCCCATAAAGCGTGTTTCCTCCCAGGAGAGATTAGGCACTGGGGCACTGTTACAGTATACTGTTCAGGCCCTCCCTGAAATATAATTTTCCAGGGTCATAATATAGCATCATCCCTCACTGAAACATTAATTCTTTCAGATGTAAAGTGATATTTTTGCTCTGGTTTAGTCAGCAAACAGAGACAGCCACTTGTAAACCAGGCTGCTGCCATTAACAGGGCAATCAAACAACTTGTATACTTTTGACTTCAGTTGAAGTTGACTTCAGCATTTCAGTTGATTTCAACTGAACTATCCCTGATTTACATCAAAGCAAGTGGGAAGAAAAATCAGATTCATTATTTAGTTTGAACCTACATTGTCTGCTCTTCTCATAACTAAGTACAAATAAAGTTTAAATCAAACACACAAACTCCCCTTCCCCCACACAAAATGCATTGCCTTGCAGGATAGCATCATGTTTGCATTTTAAAATAGTAATAATGTGCAGAGTTCTTCAGGTGCTACTGAGAAATTACAATATTTGCTATTGGCCATGTAAATGTTTGGTGAACCGATTTAAGAATTTTAGATTGTATTAATGGGTTCTCACATGCACATAATAAATCAAGAGTACATTCAATAGACCTGCACTGGTGAAGGAGAAAAGAATCAGGCCTAATTTCTTTTAACAAAAAATAAACATCAAACATAACTATCTCTAAAATTTAGGAAATAAATTTTAAAAGGATGTTTCTGGTTCTAACCAATAAACCTTGTCATACAATTGAGAATAAGGCTGAAGAAGAGCTGAGATTTTTCTTGATGATCCCTTAAAAGGTTGTGTAAGAAGTGTCTGGAAACCAGAGACTAAGGACTTGATCCTATTCCCACTAAGTCCAGAGTAAAACACCCACTGACTTTAGTGAATCAAGAATCAAGATGAAAACAGGCACAAAGACAGACATCTGAGGAATGTGCTGAAAGAAGAGTTGCAGTCAGGGCCGGCTCCAGGCACCAGCTTAGCAAGCAGATGCTTGGGGCAGCCACTCCGGAGAGGGCCGGCACGTCCAGCTATTCGGCAGCAATTCAGCAGAAGGTCGGAGTGAAGGACCTCCCACTGAATTGCCGCAGATCGTGATCGCGGCTTTTTTTTTTTTTTTTTGGCTGCTTGGTAAAACCCTTGGAGCCGGCCCTGGTTGCAGTGTCCTTGAAGAATTACTAGACATCCCTAAAGATAAGCACATCATGCTTGCAGAAACGCACATCTTTGGCTTACTGGATTTGTGAGAGAGTAAATTAAGCAGAACACAATGTGGCTGATCTGTTTGTAAAAAAGATGCTCATTTTTAGATTCATGCTTCTGAATAGCATGAAAGTGGATTCAGAAACAGGTAGGATAATTACCAAAATTAGCAAATGCTGTGCGCTGCCTGAATCTCAAAGGGGAAAAAAAACCCTAACAAAAAAGAGTCTATTGAGGTATTAAATGTGCTTTAAAGGGACAACAGAGTAATTTATGTATTTCTGTTTTCATCAGTGTAATAGATATTTTTAACAATCAGGAGATCTTTCCCTTTCTGCCAGCTAGTGTCAGAAACCATATGAACCTGTCAAGGAAACTGTGTAAATTGGGAAGTGTTTTGAGAGGTTATTAAAGTGGAGACGTAAATGATCAGAAGTAATGATTACTTCCTTAGCTACAGTGTCAGAGATCTAAGCACAAAAGCTATTGTCTAGATATGGTACTAATGAACAAGACAATCTAAATACATTTTAAAGAGAGAGTTGCAAAAGTCAAAAGGTCACAATACAATTAATTTAACTTGGAATCAATAATTGCTTAAAGAAGAAGGGCAGACTTAATGAACTGGAGGGGCAGGGGGGAAACCACTGCTATAATGATGCTGAAGTAATATACTGGAAAGCAACTGAAGTAAAAGATCAGATTGAAAAATGCACATATCTCATGCATCACATATGAACCCAGACTAAATAAAGTCTGTAAGAGTCCTGAGAAATGCTAATGAAAAGCAGGCAGTGGACCTGGCCCATGTTAAGTAGTCATGAGGTGGAAGAAAGGAGCAGACAGTGGAAGTAACAGTTTGAACAAGCATCTAATAATGAGGTGTCTGAAAATAAGGGAAATTGAGAAATCATATACTATATATGAGACTTTATGTAGTGCATGATAATTAAAAGACAATATTAAAAAAGAATTAAGAAAAAATATGTCTTGACTCTGCACGCAACTAAAATACTAAAAAAGCTTAGGGGGATTCTATCTGAGCTTCCAAAGCAAAGACGATGGAGTTATAATTGAAGGGTTAAAATCCATGTGCATTTTATATAAAGACCTGGTATATGGATTGTGCCAGCTCTTTTCCAGAGCCAAAGTCCAAAATTTGGTCAAGAGACCAGAGGCCTAGCAAATAGTGATCAGCTAAGAGAAAGCTGGAGTAAAGAGATGATCTTGTTTTGCTAAAATAAGACTAGTCAGCAAATTGCCAGGTGTTGGAGCTAAGAACTAAATAATTGTGTCTTATTCAGAGTTGCAGATTAAACAAAGAATTCCTGTTCCTATTGTGTTAGTTTCTTTTGTAGGGAGACGTTCTTCCCACAAATCCAATCTTGAGTTTATGAAAAGTTGGCACATGTCAGTATAAGATATGGCATTCTCCCACCTCCCCTTCCAAGGGACCAATGCCTGCCTTAAGACACAAAGAAGACAATCTTTATTGCCATGTACTTTCACTGTTTCTTTGTTTTAACCCCTAGGAAAGTATCTGCTGAATAATCACAGGAGCTACCCATTTCTCTGGACCCCATATCAGAATTCAACATATATATTTTATACTAACAACATTTTATCAAAGTATTAATTAAATGTTAACTTGCTAATATAAGACCATGGGTGGAGACATTATGTAACCTGTTAACCCAGGGGTTGGCAATCTCTGGCATGCAGCTTGCCAGGGTAAGCATTAAGGTAAGCCAATTTGTTTACCTGCCGCGTCGGTAGGTTTGACCAACCGCAGCTCACACTGGCCGTGGTTCACCGTCCCAGGCCAATGGGGGCTGTGGAAAGCGGTACTGGCCGAGGGATGTGCTGGCCGCGGCTTCCCACCACCCCTATTGGCCTGGGGCGGCGAACCATGGCCAGTGGGAGCCGCAATCAGCCAAACCTGCCGACGCGGCTGGTAAACAAACTGACCCGGCCTGCCAGGGTGCTTACCCTGGCGAGCCGTGTGCCAGAGGGTGCCAACCCCTGTGTTAACCATTGGCTAATGTGCTATCTTGTCTTTCTGCAAAACCTATCTTGGAGTGTGGAACTGCCTACCCCATCACTTTCCCCTGCCCATGGAAAATCTATATGTTCTATTGTAATCAATTAATTGACAGTGTCTCTGAGCCTAATAAGCAAGGTGACACTCCGCCAGCACTATGTGTAGTAAACTCCTATGCTTGACCTCTACACGATGTAAATGTATGTCCTTCAATGATTATTCAGTTGCCTGCTGTTTGGAGAGCAAAGTTATCCTAGCTGATACATAGTTGATATATAGAAAGGGACATGTAGATGGTCGTTGTAGATCGTGAGAGGATTCTGATGGAAATGTGTTTTCAAGTTTATATTTGCTATTTTCAGTTATAGCCTAAATAATCAACAGAATTTAATGGTGTTTTCAGACCTTCTTTAATGCTTAGGGTTTTACATTTTTTTTTCTTTTTCTCCCTTTTGTTGTTCTATATTTTTAAGTATATATGTATATCCTATTGAACTAACTTTTGTTTGGAGGTATTCAACAAAGTACTGTTTGTTAGGTTTTCCTCTCCGGGGAAATAAATACTTTTTTTTTAAATTAAGAGAACAAAAAGCAAACAAACAATAAGAAAGAAATTTAAAGTCACAGAGAGAAAGAGCAAGAGAGAGATGACATATATATTATTGTGGCTTGTAGTAAAAACAGGTATAGGATTAATACTCAACATGCGCCATATACCATCACTTATCATCTCATAACTCAGTGGCTTACAACTTCCCTCCCCTCCCAATACTGATCTCTTCAGTAAGCTGGAGATGTTTTAAGGCTGCTTCATTTGGGTCTGATCCTCTCATATTTGAAAAAGTCTTTTAGGAAGTAAGTTAACTGGCAACAACTCCATCCCATCCTGCCCTAGTAGGGAAGGAAGGCCTTCTGGTCCCACTGCAGCAGGTAGATTAGGATCAGAGAAATTCCAGCCACTCCTTTATAAGATAGATAGGGAAAACCCAGCAGCAGAGCCTCTAGCTACTGTTTAGACTCCCTATATTAGAGAAATGTTCTGTAGTGGATGTATGCAGTGCTGCAGTACAGAAAATGTTAAACAGAGACTCTTACAACGTAGAAGCTTCAGCGGAAGAATTAGGAGTTATTCACAGCAGAAGAGGAGTGTGCACAATCTTGAAATGGGTGCTTAATATGAGCACAGTTCCTGTTCCAAGTCTGTGCCAAAAATGGAACAAAGAGGCATAATGTCAGATTTATGAAACACATTCATGAGAGAAGTTAGAATTTAACTTTACTTACAGTGACTAACAAGCATTAGGCAGAACTTTATACTACTGTAAATGTCAGTGCCAACTTTGGGCCATTATACTGAAGAAGCAAGAAACATAATTAGGAAGGGTCCAGAGAGAGAGTGGAGAAGCTACATGTCAGACTGAACATTCCCCTAGATCTCCCAGTATGTTTCGTGCTGTCTATTTAGACCTCAAATGAAATCAAGAAAGCACTTAACCAAACTCTGAAGTCACATGTAATCGATGGGAGCATTAGGCCCTTTTGTCTGTGCCATAATTTAGAGCAGCCTCTCAACTGCTCTAAATCTTGCCAATGGTGGGATTATTCTGCACTCATTATCAGGGAGCAATAAGTAACTATTTAGTGTCCGCCATCATGTGCCAAGGAGAGCAGTGTTTGGCCACAACAGAGAATCTGGGCCTAATAGTTGATCTTTGGTAAAATTTTAAATACAGTTGATATTTATGAATGCTTTAATATAAAAATGTTAATAGAAAATATTTTTAGAGATGACTATTATAAGAACCTAACACATTGCAGAGACATTTATAATGATGTTGAACATTCTAGTTGGTAAATGCATTATAATGGTTGCTATAACATAATTTAAGTATTTTAATATCATTCATAAATGATTCTCCAACATATTATTTACCACATTTTTAAAAAAAGCATTTCCCATTAATCATTTATTATTGTTAAAGTGTTCACCAATGTTACCTTCTTTTTAGAAACAAAAGTTGTGTGGGAAGCTTTTATTACACTTGGGCAAAAGGAAGACAAAAGACAGCATTGTGTAATTTTCAAACTATGTACGTGTATATTTTAAATAAAAAACATCCATCCCTTTACTCCTTTTTATAATATCCACGTACATTTTAACATCATAATACTTTTAATGCTTTGTGCAAAATTAATTTCCCCTCAAACTTTTAAAAATATAACCTAGTATGATAATTATACCTGTCTCACACTCTGAGGTTTGTTTCTCATTCTCAAGTCTGCTTCAGCGAAATTGTGCCTCCCTTTACTCCTGTGCATTCTCATTAAACTAGAATTTGGCCTTGTTCCTTTTAAATGCTGTGGTTAATCCCAAATACAGTAAAAGGACCAGATTAAGGGATATGCACTACAGGTCCAAGCCTAGACACCCAACTCTCAGAGTCATGTGATTACATCATGTTTTGTTTTAAAAAAAGAAAGAGCCAAGTATTTTTCTAGCTCTCAGGTTTTACCAAAAAAATCTGAAAAATTGAAACAAGCCTATCTGCTATAGTGACATCTTCCTGAGCCTGCAGAGAGCCTGAAACTATAGCAATGAGTGGTCAGATCAGCTCCATGAAATGAACTCAGTGGAATTTTAAACACCAAGTCCCCCTGTTCTGGGATGCCTCACCAACACCAACCCCTTAAATTATTGTGTGTGATAGGAGAAGAGGGCAGGTGGTCCAGTACACCCACATATATACACCCCAAGTACACTGCTGGGGAAAGTCCCAGGGACCTCCCTCCAGCTACCAATTCCACCACACTAAGTTTCCAGAGTCCCGGATTTCCTTCCTTTAGCCCTGAATAACACTCCGATCTCCAAAGGGTTCCTTTGAGTTCAGTATCCAAGAAAAACGGTAGATAAAATGATATGTTTAATTATTGCTTCTCCTCTGTTGAATGGTAGCAGATGTCAGGCACTCACAGGTCAGCTTCCCATTGAAGAAAAAATCAGTAATGAAAAGTCTGGATATATTCTTAGTACAATTTATTTAATTTACACATATGCACCTGTACCGGTAAAGGGACTGTCACAAACAGCATGCAGACAAACAATTTTTTCTTTCAGGGATCTCAACCCAACACTATTGCCCAGTTCCCAGGGTGCAATTTTGCTTCAAGAATTTACTCTAGTTAGAGCAATTAAGGCAAAGAGCAAAATCCCTTACTGCCTGCTTTTGCTCTACCCAAAAAAACCTGCATAAGAAAAACCACAGCATCTTTCAAGACTAAAAACTTGCTCACATACTAAGAACAATAAATTGTAATACTCTGGCTATGTCTACACTACATCATTTACAGTAGCATGACTGCACCACTGTAACGCTTTTGGCGAAGACGCATTAAGTCGACGGGAGAGAATTCTCCCGTTGGCTTAATAGCTCCACTTTGGTGAGAGGTGGCAACTATATCAGCAGGAGAAGCTCTCCTACTGTCATAGCGCTGTCTACACCAGCAAATAGGTTGGTATAATTTACATTGCTCATGGGTGTGGATTATTCACACCCCATAGTGACATAAATTATACCAAAGTAATTTGTACTGTAGACATAGCCTAGGTTTAATAGCACCCTCTATTGACCTGTGTGATAATATTATTTAACAATCATTTTAGTGATGCTTTATTCTTCCAGGGAGGAAATTATAGTGGATCTGCATGGTTGCTACATGAACCCTTCCTCAATGTCAATGATCTGAGCAGCATAATTAGGGTATTTTCCGCCTTTCAGTTCCAACTGCCCTAATGAAGGCTTTTTTTTTTTTTTCATTTTACATTTTGGTATAAGTGTGTATTGGGAATGCACCAGATACTAGAGCCTATGTGGCCAAGCATTTGAATCACCTTGAAAACTTGTCTCCAACCTCATGCTAACATAGTCAATAGAGGTGGATAATTTTTTTGGTGAACAGAAAGTTTGCCAGAAAAATGCATTTTTGAATAATCAAAACTATTCACCAAATTGACACAAATTTGCCAGATAGTTTCAGCCAAAAGTTTTTCAGCTCTGAGGAACATTCACAACGTGGCTGGAGGAGGTGGTGGTGCCACTACCTCCCTTATGAGCTTTAGCCCACATCCTATCTATATGTTACACCCAGGCTTAATCCCCCACACACTTGCTGTGGAGAAGGGATTTGGCTTGGGTCCTCCACACTGTAGGAGAATGCCCTGACCCATGGGCTCTTGGCTATTCCGGGATGGAGCTCTTTCAGTCTCTCCTGCTGAAGCTGTTCCATTGTGCATAGAGTCAGTCATTGAGCCAGAGAGTGAGTGACTCTACAGCCTGGTAGTTAAAGTACTCTAATTTATAATTGCCCACTTCTGTCAAGCACATGAAAAGGGCTTGATGGCCAAAATATTCAAGGTAACCTCATTTACAAAATGCTAGTTTTTCAGTCTCCTCTCAAACTTTATAATGTAGTAGTCGAAGGTCTGACTTGACAAGCAATACTAGAGCTTGAACTGATGAGGATGGAGGGTGGGGAGGAACCTGCTATGCTAATATAGTGCTCTAATAAGCCACAGAGCCTGCGTGCTGACTTCATATGCTATGAAAATTGGAAACCAGACAACAGTAGCCTGTGTACAGGGGGAAACGTGGTTTTCACTGAATAGCTTGCAGTATTTTTAGTTTTAGCCAAAGGTGTTTATCTTCTAAAGCTATTCTATAAGAAAAGATGTGTCACTTACCCACGATCAATTCAGAAAATAGCAGTCGTGAGGTATGTGTTGATTCAGGTAGGTGTTTTGCAGTATGCAATATCTGGAGCAGAATGCTGAAGAAAAGTTTCTTTATATTTCTAATGTGACACATCACACAGGATATTATTGGAGTAAATGAAACAGTTTAATACAGGCCTTACTGGGTATCTGAAATTAAAGGAGTTTAAAAAATAATAGCAGTCTGTAACTACAGTATGAAAAGTGTTTTGAATATTCCACTACATAGCATCTCTAATCACAAGGCCTAGGTTGGAGTCAAAACTACAGTATTTTACTAATGCAAAAAAAAATGAAATTAATGTTTTTTCCCTCTGCAATCTGATATTTTGTCAACCATTTTTTATGCACTGTTATTATAGCTGGGGAAAAGGCTCATACATTCTGATTAGGTGACAAATTCTGGTCTTTGGTACATTGTAAGTGGGTCCCAGCATGTTGAAGTTACGTAATATTCTCCTCACATGCCATTTATGTCAGGGTAGGAGAGGTTTAGCCCAGGATTCACTTGAGTATCATTCACTCAGATGCCAAGAAAATCCCCAAGTATGTGGCAATACATGTATGCTGAAGGTATATTTGCCATTGTATATTTTAGTTATGGTAGGCAGAACAACAGAACAAACAAGTGGTGCTGGGCTGGACATAGGTCCAAAGAGTCAGGGCAGATGGACTAAACAATAAATAAATGGATTCTTTGTATGAAAGAGAGATTTAAGAGATGCCAAAAACTGATATTTGTTTATTTTTATTTTAAAAAGAGCCCAAAAGACAAGTGTGGTCAAAAACAGGAAGAGGCGTAGGCAGGCAGGGCCTATGGACTGCAATATGTTGAAGATAGATACTGCTGCTGTCCCTGCTGATGATTACTATCATGGTGGTGATCATATTGCTAAATACTATAGCATACGTGTCATAATTGTGAAACTTTAAATTCTTAATTGGACAGCCCTTTATTTTCATCACACCCAACTCAGGTACATATAAACTCACTCAGTGAATTCTATTTTTGTGTAATTTGACAATGGATAAAATCCTGGCCTTATTGAGGAATTTGCTGTTGACTTCAGTGAGATCAGAATTTCACACATTCTAGGGAAACAGTGATACTGGATCCAATTCTGCTTTTAGTTTCAGTGGTGAAACTCTAACTAATTTCAAAAACAAGTTTTAAAAATGAAATCCCACCAAATTCATTGTGGTTGCACTGGTGTAACAGAGAAAAGGTTTGATTCTGTAGGACAAATTAATCCTTGATATAATTCCAAAGACTTCAACAGAGTTACACCAAAAAGGAATATGGTCCATTTGGTTAGTTACCAAGTTGTTGCTATTGCAGAAAGTCAGTAGAGGGAGCATAAGACCATAAAAATATTTTGTGTGGGTCCCACTTAATGACCATTCTTTTTAATTTTACATTTGTTGTAACTCATAGTATACACTCACAGCCCAAGTTTTCCAAAAATAACTAATACATTATATTGAAAGTTTTTAAACAAAGAGAAAACATATTACAAAAGGGAAAAATCAAGATAATTAAGTTTCACTCCCTGTCACTATTCCCAAAACAAAACCAAAACAAACAACTGTGTTTAAAAAACAGTTAAGTTTGTGAAGTGACAACATTATAGTTACAAAGCCTACAAAACGAATATGCAGGAAATGAATGGTTAAGGACATAACAAACACACACATTCTTATCAATTACAAATATCTACTCATTTCATCATAACTTTAATGCTGACAGGATCCACAGAAACGTCTAGGCATTTGGCAGCCCAAAATACCACAGATAATTTCTTCTTCAGAAATCCTTTAGATATTTGCAAATTGTTAAATGCATTCACACACACACACACATTCCTCTCTTGTTACCTATATTGAAAAACTGTCTTATTTTTGTTTTGTTTCCTCTAAAATTATCAGTTCTTAAAATAAAATGTAAAAGCAAAACATACCCATTAAATTCAGATTGTGAACTCCTTTCTCACATGGTTTAGAAGTAAAGCAAAAGTAGTCACAGTATAATTAGAAGCTTAGTTAAAATATTGTTAAGGCTGGTTTATTTTTATTTGTATTGGCTCAGACCAATGGTCCATCTAGCCCAGTGCCCTGTCTTCCAACAGCAGCCAGTGCCAGATTTTAAAAAGGGAATGAACAGAACAGAGCAAATATGGCGTGATCCATCCCCTATCCTCCAGTCCCAGGTTCTGGCAGTTGGAGGTTTAGGGACACTCATAGCATGGTGTTGCACTTCTGACTATCTTAGCTAAGAGACATTGATGACCTATCCTCCATAAAGTTATCTAATTCTTTTTCGAACCCAGTTATAGTTTTTGCCTTCAAAGCATCCGCTGACAATGAGTTCCACAGGTTGACTATGCAATGTGTGAAGTATTTCCTTTTATTATTTTTAAACTTGCTCCCTATTAATTTCATTAGGTGACACCAGGTTCTTGTTTTATGTGACAGGGTAAATAACATTTCCTTATTCACTTTCTCCACAACATTCCTGATTTTATATACCTCTATCATATCCTCCCTTAAGTATTGTTTTTCTATGATGAACAGTCCCATTTTTTAAAAATCTCTCCTGATATAGAAGCTGTTCTTGACACCTAATCATTTTTGTTGCCCTCCTCTGTACTTCTGCCAAATCTAATAAATATATTTTTGAGATGGGGCAACCAGATATGCAAGCAGTATTCCAGGTGCGGGCCTACCATGGATTTAAATAGTGACATTATGATATTTTCTGTTTTAATATCTATCCCTTTTCTAATGGTTCCTAACATTGTAAGCTTTTTTGACTGTCACTGCACATTGAGCACATGTTGTCAGAGAACTATCCACAATGACTCAACGATATCTTTCTTGAGCATACAAGCACATGGAGCTTTGTTATGAAGCCTAGAGTGAAGGTTACCTAACACTTTCCATTATAAGACCCTGGTTTCAGTTGCTGATAACATTGCCAAACTTTAACTGTTTGGGCTGAACTTCATCCATGCTGGAATATTTGCACCAAGGCTGATTTTTTTTTTAAGAAAGTTTCAGCTAAAATGGTTCAGTGGTTTCTAAGAATAAGTTTAAGGGGAAAATACATAGCCCCCGCCACATTAAAAAAAATCTTGCAATTGTTGCATTGAGAAGCTCTAACACTCTTATGATTCATAGCAGGGACTCAAAATCCAGCACCTTTGTGTAAGAGATGTTTCTTTTTGTTGATCTCACCAAAAATTTGGATCAGTAGCACACAAGACTGGCTGGGCAGGAGACTGGGCTGTGGTGCCTAGTGGAGACCCTGACAAGGAGCCCGGGGAGGAAGTCTATGTCTGAGACCCAGGGTGGAAGGTAGACTGGGACTCTGTTAGGGGATAGCAAGGCAAGAAGCGAGTGTACGGAGAAGAGGCAAGACTGGGACAAGAACAGGCAGGAAGGGAGAGATGCAAAATGGATGAGGAGTGATGGAAGTACAAGGGTCTGTTTTTAACACTAGAACATACTTCCCTCCAAACCTTGGAACAGAACACAAGATCCCTAAGTCTCAACATTCCTCTTGTGTCAATGAATATCTGTGAAACCAATTGGCAAACCGTATGTGTCATCCTTGTCTAGTGCTAGTCCACAGAGAATGACAACTTCCCACTACTGCCAGTTACTTCATTAGCTCAAGTGCCAGATGTCCGTTCTCTGAATATAAAAGATTCTGACCCTTCCAGTGGCCCAAGGTATCAACATGATGGCATATTTCTGTTGTTTTCTTTTTAAACTGAGGATATTACATAATTTTGGATGTATATCTGAATCTTACTTCATGACTGGGTAAATAAACATGCACAACCCTTGTATAGTGCTGATGAGTAGTAGTAACAGATGCACTCTTTTACTAATGCGTGCACATTTGTAGCCAGTTAATATTTGTTCACTTCTACCCCCTGACTTTATTCCCTTTTGGAATTATGCATTTGTGTGCTGCATGAATCAAATGAGGGGGGAAAAAACCCACCACCAGCACCACCAAAACAATTCCATACATAAAAGAAGTAATCAACTATAGAAAATAGTAAATAACCAAAAGAAAGTGAGGTTGCTGCTATTTGCTGGTGATTACTTAGAAAATCTTCATGCAGCTATATGCCAGATAACTACACACAAACCCGTCTGGCTCATAATACTGAATGTCAAGGAGTTCTCTTTCAATAGTCATTTAGCTTTTTGGTAATGGGCTATATCACTTTTAAATTACATGCGTGGCTTGACCACGCTTCTGTATGACATTATTTAAATATACAAAGATGCCTGTACACACGCTTTAGGCACCCTGACAACTAATTAAACTCACAATCCATACAGGAATGCCACTCTGAAATAATATGATAAAGCGTTTTGCAAAGTAATTATATTTGAGCGACTTTTTTCCTAGCTGTTCTATTGAAAAGAAAGAACAGTTTCATTCTTCACTCCTTTTGCACTAAGAAGCTGACCTACTTCATTTGAACATGTTACAGTCGTTTGGCTTACTTGTACTGTGGTGCCAGTGACGGGATTAAAAAGCTTTGTAAGGAGACAAAACAGGATAATATTTGAAGCATTCCCCAGGACGGCAAGGCTGCCCAGTAACTCATGGTTATTCCATATCATATATACCACTCCTGTGACCTGAAAATGGTCTGCTTCTCAAGCTTCAAGAAAAACAATAGCAATTTTTTTTTGAAACCCATATGTTGTTAAGGCCACTACATTAGAGACCACATACAGTAAGAGAGTTAAGCGGGGTTTATTTATTGAATGGAAGTTATATTGATTATTTTTCTGCTGACAGCCCATCTCTTAGAGGAGGAGGAGGAGGAGGAAATGCCTTCATTATAACTATTGTCAGCATGTAAAATAAGCCTTATTTAACTAATATCTTAACTGCTACCTCTCTCAGAATTTCTAATTATTGTTTCAATTTGTATTAGTTCCAAGACAAATATTCTGTTAGCAGGATTCTATAAAAATGTTATTTGGGAAGAAAGGGGGATCATTTAATTGTTAAATGATATATAAAGTTTGTCAGACTATATTCTTATTCTCTCCAATAATTAAAGGAGTTTTGCCCCTCTTTCTGATACTAATGTCTGGCTGCTACTACTGGTGTCACCCTATGGCAAATAGCAGATGTCAAAAGGTTTAGGCTTTGAACAGTATTGGGCTCCTCAGCCATCACTTCTCTTGGGTGGAGACCTGCATCTCTCTCTCTCTCTCTCTCTCTCTCCTAACCAGATATTTTTCCAGGCTGCTCTGTTCCCTACCTATACTTTGAATTCCCAAGAAAGTCAAACTGCCTAAATAGATATCCTTTGCCTTCTTTCCTAAGAGACTATAAATGCATAAAATGCCCACAGCTATAAGATACCACACAGCTTCTTTTTCTAACCAAATACATTTATTCTTAAGGTGAAAGCATTAAAAAGGAAACATTAAAAATAATAGAATCTACACATGCTAATAAGCTTATCAGATATCACCCTAATTCAAACAAAGGCTTTGGCCAGTGAACAGTCATTCAGACCTCACCAATGGGATGTTCGGTTATCACAACTTCATAACCACTGTTAACTCAGAAGAAGCATCTTCGTGAATCAGTCACTTCCTTGGCCAGTTTTGGCTTCTGATCTTGTCCTCATGTAACAGGTGATCAGCAAACAATGGGTTTCTCCTCAAAGAGCACAGTGTCAAAATGATGGGTCCAGAGGTGGGATTTGCATTCCTCTCCTCTCAAGTATTTCCTAGCAAGCCCACTCAATTAACAGTTCAGTCTTATTTGACCCACTGTTTTTAAAAAGTCCTTTGATGCTCATAACACTTCTCAGGGTTTACATTAGTCCTGCCTCCCCTTAAAGAAGTTACATACAATCCCACAGTACATAAACATTTGCATGTTTAATATTTGAAATTAATTCAGTAAGGTTTGTCCAGGCTATTGCAGGAACTTGCCATATCTATGACATATCCTGGAAGAACAGGGAGGCAGAGGATGATATCTGCCTGTGCCAAGGGACACTTTCAGATCCTAAAGACTAACAGATTTAGTCTTTAAGGTGCCACTGGACTCCTTGTTGTTTTTGTGGATACAGACTAACATGTCTATCCCTCTGATATTTCAGACCCTGTACAACTACCGGAAAAGCAGGAGGGAATATTGACACATCCCTGTGGAGCTGCATAGCTTTATGAGGATTCTGTACCCCTGTAATCAAAGGTTGTTCCTGTGACAATTCAATCATTAAAGACAATTAGAACAAAGCAGCTCCACAGGGTTATCACCTTTGGGTAGGGTTTGTGCTGTGGTGGCAAAGTTGTAATGCAGGTCATTGTGCTATGCTTTTGCTTCACTAGTTACACTTACAAGCCTGTTATTGTGAGCCCTCATTCTTTCAACTAATCCACATTTGCCTGGGGGGGGGGGGGAGGGAGGAGAGAATGGAGAAGGGAAGGGTAATGCATACTTTAAAAAAAACATTCATTGTTAGCAATGCTAATAACACTTAACTGCTGTCATGGAGCATTAATCCCTATTAAGGTTGAAACTTGCTAAGGTTTCAGAGGGGATGGGGAGCATTTAGTCACTTGGTAGTGGCAGATGTCTGTATTGTTATTTGAATTATGTTTTGTTTTTCTGAAGAAGAAAAAAAAAGCCATACAGATGTTTAGCTTGTTCTATACTACAGACTTATGTCAGTATAACTGTGTCACTCAGAGGTATGGAATATTCACCCCCCGAGTGATGCATTTGTACTAAACTAACCCCTGGCATAGATTGTTGCGCTATGTTGACAGGAGGGCTTCTCACATAAATGTGCCGCCTCTCCGGGAGGAGGAGAACCTACACCAATGGGAGAAGCTCTCCTGTCAGTGTAGGTAATGCCTTTACTAAGTGCTACAGTGGCACAGCTGCATCAGTGCATCTGTGCTACTGCGGGGCTGTATGTGTAGCTTGTTATCTACCCATTTTCCATGTAGTGAGATTTCTTCTACTTTTAGAATTAGCAGTGCTTTCTGTAAGCCCATAACACTAACTGTACTTTCTCCATCCTGCCCGGTATCCTTGGGATTTCAGATATCTCTAAATCTGGTGTGGGACAGGCAGAGAAGTGTTTACCTGAAAACTTCTTCCATTCATCATACTAAGGAAGGAGGGTTCACACACAAGTCAAGGAAACTCTAACTATTGGAAGTATTATATAAAACATGTAAGTAAAAATATTTTTAAAAGAAATGTACAACAAAACATAATGGGATTGTATCTGTGAATGGCCAGATTTTAAGTCTCTGCATCAATCTCCTTGCCATCCCCCAAGCAAGGATGATGCCATGAAGGAATCTGTTCTAGGGGACAAAAGGGGGTGTCTCCTGCATGTAATTTAGGGGCAAGCATTTGGTGAGATTCAGAGACTCCCACAGGCTAATCATTCCCCTTCTAAATGCTCAGGGGGTCCCTATCAGGGTCTCAGAGTATGTCTACACTACGAAATTAGGTCGAATTTATATGTCTTTTTTTTAGAAATAATTTTTATACAGTCAATTGCGTGTGTCCCCACAAAAAATGCTCTAAGTGCATTAAGTCGGCGGACTGTGTCCACAGTACCAAGGCTAGCGTCGACTTCCAGAGCATTGCATTGTGGGTAGTTGTGGGTAGCTATCCCACAGTTCCCGCAGTCTCTGCTGCCCATTGGAATTCTGGGTTGAGATCCCAATGCCTGATGGGGCAAAACCAGTGTCGCGAGTGGTTCTGGGTACATGTTGTCAGCCCCTCCCCCCTCCCCCGTGAAAGCAACGGCAGACAATGGTTTTGCGCCTTTTTTCCTGGGTTGCCTGTGCAGACGCCATACCACAGCAAGCATGGAGCCCGCACAGCTGACCGTCACCGTAAGTGTCCTGGGTGCTGGCAGATGTGGGACTGCATTGCTACACAGCAGCAGCTCATTGCCTTTTGGCAGCAGACGGTAGCAGCGTTACGCCTGGTAGCCATCGTCGTCGTATTCCTGGGTGCTCTTTTAACCGACCTCAGTGAGATCAGTCATGGGTGCCTGGGCAGACATGGGAGTGACTCAGCCAGGTCATTCCTATCTTCTGCCGAGCACCCAGGAGATGACGATGGCTAGCAGTCATACTGCACCATCTTCTGGCGAGCAGCCAGGAGACGACAATGGCTAGCAGTCGTAATGCAGCATCTTCTGCCGAGCACCCAGGAGATAACAATGGCTAGCAGTCGAACTGCACTGTCTGCTGCCAGCCTAAAGATGTAAAAGATAGATGGAGTGGATCAAAACAAGAAATAGACCCGATTTGTTTTGTATTCATTTGCTTCCTCCTTCCCTTCCTCTGTGAAATCAACGGCCTGCTAAACCCAGGGTTTTGAGTTCGATCCTTGAGGGGGGCATTCTGTGTGACAGTTGTTTGTGTTTCTCCTTGATGCAAAGCTACCCTCTTTGTGGACTGTAATTCCCTGTAAGCCATGTCATCAGTCGCCCCTCCCTCCGTCAGAGCAGACAATAGTTTTGTGCCTTTTTTCAGCCCAGACACCATAGCACTGGGATCATGGAGCCCGCTCAGATCACCGTGGCAATTATGAGCACTGTAAACACCACGCGCATTATCCTGGAGTATATGCAGAACCAGAACCTGCCAAAGCAAAACCAGGCGAGGAGACGACAGCAGCGCAGTGATGAGAGTGATGAGGACATAGACATGGACATAGACTTCTTGCAAAGTACTGACCCCAGCAATGTGCACATCATGGTGTTAATGGGGCAGGTTCATGATGTGGAACGCCATTTCTGGACCCAGGAAACAAGCACAGACTGGTGGGACCGCATAGTGTTTCAGGTCTGGGACAATTCCCAGTGGCTGCGAAACTTTCACATGTATAAGGGCACTTTCATGGAACTTTGTGACTTGCTTTCCCCTGCCCTGAGGTGCCAGAATACCAAGATGAGAGCACCCCTCGCAATTGAGAAGTGAGTGGCGATAGCCCTTGCAACGCCAGACACCTACTGGTCAGTTGGGCATCAGTTTGGAGTGGGCAAATCTACTGTGGGGGCTGCTGTGATCCAAGTAGCCAACGCAATCAAAGAGCTGCTGATATCAAGGGTAGTGACTCTGGGAAATGTGCAAGTCATAGTGGATGGCTTTGCTGCAATGGGATTCCCTAACTTTGGTGGGGTGATAGACAGAACCCATATCCCTATCTTGGCACCGGAGCACCAAGCCAGCGAGTACATAAACCGAAAGGGGTACTTTTCAATGTTGCTGCAAGCACTGGTGGATCACAAGGGACTTTTCACCAACATCAATGTGAGATGGCCGGGAAAGGTACATGATGCTCGTGTCTTCAGGAACTCTGGTCTGTTTCAAAAGCTGCAGGAAAGGACTTTCTTCCCAGACCAGAAAATAACCGTTGGGGATGTTGAAATGCCTATAGTTATCCTTGGGGCCCCAGCCTACTCCTTAATGCCATGGCTTATGAAGCCATACACAGGCAGCCTGGACAGTAGTCAGGAGCTGTTCAACTATAGGCTGAACAAGTGCAGAATGGTGGTTGAATGTGCATTTGGATGTTTAAAAGCACACTGGTGCAGTTTACTGACTCGGATAGACCTCAGCGAAACTAATATTGTTATTGCTGCTTGCTCTGCACTCCACAATATCTGTGAGAGTAAGGGGGAGACATTTATGGCGGGGTGGGAGATTGAGGCAAATCTCCTGGCCGCTGATTACACGCAGCCAGACACCAGGGCATTTAGCAGAGTACAGGAGGGTGTGGTGCACATCAGAGAAGCTTTGAAAACCAGTTTCACAACTGGCCAGGCTAGGTTTGTTTCTCCTTGATGACCCCTCTCCCCCCTTGGTTCACTCTACTTCCCTGTAAGCTAACCACCCTCTCCTCCCCACTTCGATCACTGCTTGCAGAGGCAATAAAGTCATTGTTGCTTCACATTCATGCATTCTTTATTAATTCATCACACAAATAGGGGGATAACTGCCAAAGTAGCCCGGGAGGGAAGCACCGGGTGGGGTGGGGGAGGAGGGAAGGACAAGGCCACATTGCACTTTAAAACTTTAAAACTTTAAAATTTATTGAAGGCCAGCCCTTTGTTGCTTGGGCAATCCTCTTGGGTGGAGTGGCTGGGTGGCCGGAGCCCCCCCACTGCGTTCTTGGGCATCTGGGTGAGGAAGCAATGGAACTTGGGGAGGAGGGTGGTTGGTTACACAGGGGCTGGAGCATATGAGTTGATCTTCCAGCAGCCTGAGCATCAACTGTTGCCTTCTGTCAGCAAGCTGATGCCACCTATCACCTTCAGCCCGCCACTTACTCTCTTCAGCCTGCCACCTTTCCTCGCGTTCAAATTGTGCTTTCCTGCACTTTGACATTGTCTGCCTCCATGCATTCTGCTGTGCTCTGTCAGTGTGGGAGGACAGCAGGAGCTCAGAGAACATTTCATCCAGAGTGCATTTTTTTTGCCTTCTAATCTTCACTAACCTCTGTGAAGGAGAAACATTTGTAGCTGGTGGAGGAAAAGGGAGAGTGGTTAAAAATACACATTTTAGAGAAAAATGAGTACACTCTTTCACATTAAACCTTGCTGTTTACATTGCACAGCACATGTTCTTTTGTTACAAGGTCGCATTTTGCCTCTTGTATTGAGGGCCTGCTAGTTTGGTGTGAGAGATCACTCACGCTTCACCCCTCCCCCCACCACATGGCTAACAGCGGGGAACATTTCTGTTCAGCCACAGCCAAACAGCCGAGCAGGAACGGGCACCTCTGAATGTCCCCTTAATAAAAGCACCCTATTTCAACCAGGTGACCATGAATGATATCACTCTCCTGAGGATAACACTGCAAGATAAAGAACGGATGTTGTTTCAATGCCAGCAAACAGTGGGACCATATGCTGCCATGCTTTGTTATGCCATGATTCCCAGCTACGTGCCACTGGCCTGTATAATACTTATGGAGATGTCCCTGGAGGATTTCCACTCCATCTCCATGCATGTTAATGGACTTTTCCAGTAGCTGTACTGGCTGTGAATGCCAGGGCAAATTGATCATTAAACACGCTTGCTTTTAAACCATGTGTAATATTTACAAAGGTACACTCACCAGAGGTCCCTTCTCTGCCTTCAGGGTCCGGGGGCCCGCCTTGAGTGAGTTCGAGGGTTACTGGGTCCAGGTCCAGGGTAAAAATCATATCTTGGCTGTTGGGGAAACCGGTTTCTCCACTTCCTTGCTGTGAGCTAGCTTCAATCTCTTCATCGTCATCTTCCTCGTCCCCAAAACCCACTTCCGTATTGTGTGATTCTTCATTGATGGAATCAAAGGACAGGGTTGGGGTAGTGGTGGCTGCAACCCCTAGCCTGCCATGCAGCTCATCATAGAAGCGGCATGTTCAGGGATCTGATCCGGAGCGGCCGTTTGCTTCTCTGGTTTTGTGGTAGGCTTGCCTTAGCTCCTTAATTTTCGTGCGGCACTGCTGTGCATCCCTGTTATAGCCTCTGTCCTTCATGTCTTTTGAGACTTTTTCTAATGTTTTGGCATTTCGTTTACTGGGACGGAGTTCAGTTAGCACAGATTCGTCTCCCCATAGGGCGAGCAGATCCCATACCTCCCGTTCGGTCCATGCTGGAGCTCTTTTGCGATCCTGGGACTCCATGGTCACCTCTGCTGATGAGATCTTATGAGCTCTGCACTCACCTGCACCTTGCCACGCTGGCCAAATAGGAAATGAGACTGAAAAGTTTGTGGGCCTTTTCCTATCTACCTGGCCAGTGCATCTGAGTTTAGAGCGCTGTCCAGAGCGGTCACAATGGAGCACTCTGGGATAGCTCCTGGAGGCTAAACCGTCAACGTGCATCCACACTACCTCAAATTCGAGCCAGCAAGGCCGATTTCAGCACTAATCCCCTTGTTGGGGGTTGAGTAAAGACATCAGTTTAAAGAGCCCTTTAAGAAAAAAATAAGGGCTTCGTCGTGTGGACAGGTCCAGGCTTAAATCGAGATAACGCTGCTAAATTCAACCTAAAATCATAGTGCAGACCAGGCCTCAGATGACAGTAGAAGGTGTGATATTGGGAGTCCTGCTGGTCACTCAGATGGGTTGGGTTCTCCACCACAGCAGCACCAAAGGCATCAATGGTTCATGGAGAGGTGCAGTGCCCCCAACATCAGGCAGACTCTGAGCGTATTCAGCCCCCAGTTCTAGCAGCCTCTCCATTAGGGAAAGATTCTGTTCTTTATGGTGTTCCCCTGCTCCATGAACAGTTCATCAGTGTCTCTGTCTACTATAAAATATATATATATATATATATATATATATATATATATATATAATTGGAGATGTACCAATCTCCTAGAACTGGAAGGGACCTTGAAAGGTCATTGAGTCCAGCCCCCTGCCTTCACTAGCAGGACCAAGTATTGATTTATGCCCCAGATCCCTAAGTGGCCCCGATCCTTCTGTGCCCTGAAGAACTCAAACTGCTCTTGGTTCCTCCTGTCCTTGTCACTAAGCAGCTACTTCTCCTTCTCACTCCGCCCCTGAGGTGCTGCTCCTCCTCTTCTTGTGGAATTGTTTACCTCTTGGGATCTGAAGATCATCCCAGTTTAGAGACAGAATGTAGCATTATTTTTTTTCCTTTGGAAGAATATCCCTATGTAACAAAATTTCTCTGTACAAGGCTACCACTTGGATACTTTTCAGTATTCAATAAATGTGACTGCTAGAATGTCCTTGGTTCTCAGATGGCTTTGCAGTTCATGTGGAAGATGCATGTTTTAAAAAAAAATTAAAGTGTTCATAATGACTGAAGGTGATGTGACAGATGACCGGCACTATTATAGTGGGTCCTGCCCTTTCCCTTCGTGTGATGGCTCAAGGTGCCGCATCTTGCCAATATTCTTGGATGTCGAGGGCTCCGCTAGTGCTGTGGTGGGAGAGAGATAAAACTTTCTGATAAGTGATTGATACTGGCAGTATTCTTTCCAAAATAAGGTGTCTTTTTATTAATGTAACTAATAATCCCTAATACAATCTAATCTAGAAACATGAATCAGACACAAATCATTTTTTTAAAGTTAAAGAGCATTTTAAACTACAATAATATATAGTTCAAATTATTCTAAGTGGGTGCGCTCTGTAACAGATGGCCAGTCTCTTACAGATCATTTGCAACAATTCTTAAATTGTAATTTAAATTTTATATTGGTAAATTACAATTAACAACAAAATCTTATGCATTTTATTTACCAAGGCATACACATACTAACACTAATCCTACACTATAGTATGTTATACTTATACTATAATTAAAAACTGGCTTACTTAGTCTATCCTGTTAATTTCCATGTGCTGTCTTATTGCTGCTGCCACCATCAGCTATCTGCTCAGCTTTGTTCTTCAGCTCTGCTCCCAGTCTCTCTCTTTCTCTCTCAGCTCCTCATCCACTCTCTGTCTCTCTCTGCTCCTCTGTTCTAACCAGACTGTTTGCCTTTTATACAGTCCTGTCAGATATCAGATTTACTGTGCATGCTTTTATCACTCGTTGTTTATCACAGAATTGTGCTGCACCTGTTTGGTTTTCTGCCAGTTCTATGGTTCCCCCCACCTCCCTCTCAGTTGAACAGAGAATCAAGGGAGTTTCCCTGATGAAGATACTGCTCTACAGCAGGGATCGTCAACCTTTGGCACATGGCTCGCCAGGGTAAGCACCCTGGCGGGCTGGGCCAGTTTGTTTACCTGCTGCATCCACAGGTTTGGCCAACGGCAGCTCCCACTGGCTGCTATTCACCATTCTAGGCCAATGGGGGCTGCGGGAAGCAGCGCGGGCCGAGGAATGTGCTAGCCACTGCTTCCCGCAGCCCTCATTGGCCTGGAGCGGTGAACCGCGGCCAGTGGGAGTTGCGGTCCGCCAAACCTGCCAGTGCGGCAGGTAAACAAACTGGCCCTGGCGGGCCACGGGGCAAAGGTTGCTGATCCCAGTATTAAACTCACCTGTGTATAATATAAAAAACAGCACTCAGGGGGAGTTTGAAAGAGTCTCCACATCCCCCCATTTTTAGGGAGGAACCCCAATAACCTAACCTTATAGGCAGCAAGTTTCTGTTTTCACCACTTTACAAGAAAAGGAAAAAAAATGATTAAAAATTAGGCTCTATTTCTAAGTCATTTTTTTTCCTCCTGTGGAGACAGACACACACCATCTGCTAGTATCACAGG
This sequence comes from Mauremys mutica, assembly GCF_020497125.1. Classification (NCBI taxonomy): domain Eukaryota; kingdom Metazoa; phylum Chordata; order Testudines; family Geoemydidae; genus Mauremys; species Mauremys mutica. The sequence continues at coordinate 106,305,467 of NC_059076.1, read as the reverse complement.
TGCCCAGCATGAATTAACAACAGCAGACAAGTAAATGTAAACAGGCATGCATAGATTTTTGCTTTTCTGGAAGTTATATATAAATACATTTGTAATGACCTCAAACCATTTGCTTTAGATGATATTTTGTTATTACTCAGTCAGAGTTCCAGTTTCTGAGAGTGTGACTCATTTTCTAACAGATTACCTGAACTAAAGTTACCTGAGATGTCTGATCTGGTCCTTTGAGTACTGGGCTACCCTGAGAGTGAGACATCACCACAAGCAACCCCATTATACAACTGAACTCACAAATTTGTCCAGCTGTCTTAAAACAAATCAAGCTGGTTGCCCCCACAACTCCTAGTGGAAGGCTGCTCAAGAACTTCATCCCTCTGATGATTAGAAACTTTCTTCTAATTTCCAGCCTCAATTTGTTCATGGCCTGTTTACACCCATTTGTTCTTGTGCCAACACTTCAATAGCTCTTCACTCCCTCGGGTATTTACCCCCCTAATGCATTTATACAAAGCAATATCCCCTTCTCAGCGGCGGCCAGTACGTCCCTCAGCCCACGCCACTTCCAGCAGCTCCCATTGGCCTGGAGCAGCGAACCGCGGCCAGTGGAAGCCGCAATCGGCTGGACCTGTGGATGCGGCAGGTAAACAAACTGACTTGGCCCGCCAGGGGCTTTCCCTACACAAGTGGCATCCCAAGTTTGGGAAACCCTGTACTAGCCAAGCTGTTCCAGTCTCCTCTCATAAAACAGGCTATTCTCCTAGTCATCCTAGTGGGTCTTATCTGCACCTGTTGAAGTTTAATTTAATCTTACTTGAACATAGGTGACCAGATGTGTACAGGGTATTCCAAATGAGATCTTACCACAGCCTTGTATAATAGCATTAGTACGTCCTTATGAAAGATTGCTTTGTTTCAAACATGAAAAACAAATCAAATTTTTTCATGAATTTGTTTTCCAGTTTTTGGCTAGTTCTATTCGGAGTCATAGAAGTTAAAAACTGTCATCCAGTTAAATTCTCAGAATCATTTGCACACAAACACACATACACAAAACAAGTCTGTGTTTAGAGTAAGTTTTCTGAAAATACCTCAGTGACTTAGGACCCTAACTCCCATTTTCAAAAAGGAATAGAATCACTTAGGAGCTTAACGCCTAGATCCTTAAAGTTATTTAGGCCCTTAACTCCTATTGATTTCAGTGGGGGCTAGGTCCTCCAGGATTCCTATGCATGGAGCTTCTTATGCACTGCACAACAGCATAAGGGGCAGAGAGAACTGGTCCAAAGTGATTCAACCTGTTAAGGCCCAATTCACCTTTTCTCATCATGAAAGGTATTATAAAATGAATAAATAAGAAGATCAGAATGGAGATGTACCATGCTACTCTAACATAGATTTTTCCCCGTAGTAGGTCTGTATTCTAGAAGTCTGTGGTAGAGTTTTTCTGAAGGACCATATGATAAGCCTCTGTATCAAATACATTTTGTAACTCAATAGCCTATAGTTTTACAATACAAACAGTAATGAGAATATATCCTCTTCTGAAAACAAGAACCCCATCTCTTTGGGTAGATTTTAAAACAGATCATAAATAAACCTATTGACATTTATATCAAATTCCTTAACCATGGGAGACAAATGCAGACCCTGGTACACTAAAGGCGCACAGGAGAGAATATAAGAAAAGATGCTAACGTCTGTATTTTCAATAAGCACACTTATTTATTAACATTAAGACACCTGACATCAAAGAATCAAAGTTATCAAGACGACAATCATGAACCCGTATTGCAAAACTTAGAGTGTTAATATTTCATGAACTAATGAAAACATTCTAGTATCATGAATATGGGAATGAAAGCAAATATCTGAATCTATGATTGCCATCATATTTCCCTATTGAAAAAAATATTATAATCGCCTAACAAAGAAAGTAACAGAGCAGAAGAACATGCTTTGCCATGATGAAACCAGTATGACTGTGTTTATATAAACTCATGTTTGGCCACTTGCTCATTATCCATTACTTCACATTGACCAGTTCCTTTATTACACCAAGAGTGCACTGCAGCATCCACAAAGATAGATAGATTTAATTGGATATCATTTGCAAGAGAACATTCACCAAAAGTGCACTACTAATCATCCCAGAAGACAGCAAAGACAAATGGTCAATGACAAACCCGTTATCAAACATATGCATTCCACAGCAATATGCCAAGAGGCCAACATTTGTCTCCACGTGCTCCATCAGGGTTTCATTATTAATGTATATAATGCCAAAGAGGAATCTTAAACAATCAGCTCATCTAATGACCAAGTACCTGTATTATAAATGTATAAAGTCTTAAATGACCAAAGTTATCTCAGCAGTTTTAGCGAAAGTGCTCTCAGAGATGAGTTGCAATCACCTCTTTAACAAATTAAGGAAGCATGTAGTAAATACATAGCTATAAACATTGAGTTAAGAGGTAGAGGATACCATCTGAAAACTGCAAATATGAATTCTTAAAACAAACCTAAGCAGTACATTGTGTTGTTTGACAGAAGTACTAAATGGATATATTAGAGGGATTTGGTTGCTAGGTTAGATAAATAAAATTGGCAATCCAGGTTAGATACAGTAAGTTCAACATAAATGGCTCACCATAAAAATTATTTATATATTTAATACACACACACAGTCCAAAAGACAATGTGCTCCACAAACATTCATGGAGGATAATGGTGAGGGTTCCAAATTGGAGGACACTCTTCACATCTTTATTAGCTCAGTTATTTTCAAAACTGTAACTTTCTAACAGCTGTTCAGATAGGTAACTTTAACTGAAATCCCAAGGGGAGTTCAGGGATCATGGCCCAATTACAAACATGAGCTATGGAAAGGACCTTATATATTATCCTTAAGAAACTTAGAAAAAGATATGAACCTCTTACAGATCGTAGAAGCTTTTAACCCACTGATCAAAATACAAAATTACTGTAAGTGCCAGCAAACATGTAATGCATCAGAACATTTTTAAGAGGGGTACATTAAACTTTTGTAGAAGAGCACTCAGTCCAGACATCATAACTCTGTAAAAATAAGCTATTTCCATTCTTTATTACTCAATATCAAAATGGAAAAATAATTATATATATACACACTAAAGATTTAAGGTCATCACAAATGGAATGGCCAAATCACAGCTCGCGAGCCACATGCGGCTCTTTTACAATTAAAGTGTGGCTCATGGAGCCCCCTCATACCCTCCCCCATTCTCCACCTACCAGAATGTGGGGTGGGAACTTGGGGCTTCTGCCCTACAGCAGGGTGGTGGGGCTAGGGGCTTCTGCCCAGCATTGCTTCAGCCCTGTGGGGCGTGCCTGCCGGCGATCAGGGCTTCATCAGAAGTGGGACTGAATCCCCAGCAGGCATGCCATGTGGGGCTGAAGCCCTGAGATCCTGCTTCCTTCAGGACAGAAGCCCCTAGCCCAACCACCCCATTGGCGAGCAGAACCCTGCTCCCACTGGCACACCCTGTCTCTTAAACTTCTGAAGATTGTAGTATGGGGCTCGGAGGTCAGTAATATTGGCCACCCCTGATTCCAAGACCAGAAAGGACGATTGCACCTATCTAGTCTGACCTCCTATCTAACACAGGCCATAGAACTTTGCCAAAATAATTCCTAGAACAGGGGTCGGCCACCTCTGGCACACGGCTTGCCAGGGTAAGAACCCAGGCGGGCCAGGCCAGTTTATTTACCTGCTGCGCCGGCAGGTTCAGTGGACCACAGCTCCCACTAGCCGCGGTTCACCAACCCAGGCCAATCGGGGTGGCGGGAAGCCACAGCCAGCACATCCCTCGCCCGTGCCACTTCCCGCCCCCCCTCATTAGCCTGGGATGGAGAACCATGGCCAGTGGGAGCCATGGTCCACCGAACCTGCTGATGCGGCAGGTAAACAAACTGGCCACCCTGGCAAGCCACGTACCAGAGGATGCTGACCCCTGTCCTAGAACATAACCTTTAGAAAAATAGCCAATCGATTTAAAAATGGCCAGTCATGGAGAATCCACCATAGCCCTTGGTAAATTGTTCCAATGGCTAATTACCCACCTTATTGAAAACTTATACCTGATTTCTAGTTTGAATTTATTTAGCTTTATCTTCCATCCATTGGTTCGTGTTATACCTTTCTCCACTAGACTGAAGAACCCATTATTAAATATTTGTTCCCAGGTAGGTTCACACCTTAACCTTCCTCTCTATTACACTAAATAGATTGCAGTCAGAATCCTTGAGTCTATCACTATATGACATGTTTTCAGATCTAATTGTTCTCATTGCTGTTCTCTGAACCTTCTCCAATTCATCAGCATATACAATGTTGTGTTAGAAGTATGGTCTCTCATATTAACTACACTAAATGGTAAAATATCGATTATATTAAATTTGTCACCAGTCCCATGCATCCTTCAGGAGAAATAGACTTTTGACTGGCACCCATTTACCCTTGGCCTGTTCTAGATGTAATAGGAAGGAATGTATAAATGGCAGGGCAGTAAACTTTCAAATCTCACCTTTCATTAGTGAAAAGGTCATAGGGACTAAATGGCCAATCTTGGTCAATGTTTAAAACATGTAATGATAATTTAGCATCTTTAGGACCCAACTTGTTTTCTTTTTAGTGATAGAAGCCCTGTCACCACACTCAGGAAATTTCAGCAAGAAGCTGAAAGTTATAGTTAGAGCTGGTTCAAAATTTCCTATGGAAAACAGACACTGTCTTGATGGAAAACTTGGGTTTCTGACTCTGTGATAGACATGATGAGTTCCTGCACTATCCCGAACAAGCCTTATTGAATTAAATTTAAGTATTTTAGGAGTTTATGATATTAAAAATACAGGTGTTTTATGTATTATTGTGGGATCGTATGCACATGACTAATGTAAACCTTGGGAAGTATTATGAGCTTCAAAGAACTATTTTATACAGTCTGCCAGAAAAGAATGAACTTTTAGTTGAGTGGGTTTCCTAGGAAACACTTGGGATGAGGTTAACAGAAATTCCCACCTCCATATAAAACCCTTTGAAGCTACCTCCTCCTGAGGAGAAGCCCATCATCTGTTTCCAGAGTCCCAAGATCAAAGGCCCAAACTGTATTAAGGAATGACCCTCAGATTCATGGGGATTCTTGTTCTGACCAAAAGGTGTTCTGAACTTGTAACCATAGGAAAACCTGTGTGTGGTTTGAAGGACTGACGCTTACCAGAGCCCTTTTTTGGAGTGATTTCTGGTAAGCTTACTAGCATGTATGTAAGGTTCTTTTATTGTTTTAGTAGGTTTTCTCTGTAATGTGTTCACCTTAAGATTTAATGTGCTTGCGTATACCTTATAACTGTAGGCAATTATGTTGTTTCTAGCCTCTGAAGACGGCAGACAAAGCAGGATTGTTTAGACAGTCTGACTTTCTGGGGAATTCATAATGTAGGCAGGGAATTGTGAAGCCTGAAAAAAACCCATTCAGAAGGGAGAGAGATGCAGGTCTCCTCCCTAGAGAAGTGGTGACTGAGGGACCTTGCTAGACCGTAAGGGGGGGGAATGTAGATATCCTTACGCTGAACTGTGATAGACTCAGTGAAAGTTTGTGTGAAAAGTTTATTATCCACAGGAAATTGACTTTTTTTTTAAATCATAAAACCACATATTTTGATATGCTGCTTCAGTGCCTTGTGGGAGTAGTTCAATTGCCTTATGTCCTCCTGTACAGGGAAGATCCCTGGCCAACGCACTCCTCTGAGGCAATCCAACTTCAATAGTCATTGGAACAGGGACTTGAGCTTAGATTGCCTACATCTCTAGAGAGTGCTCTATCCAGTGGGCTATGGAGCTACTTCCTCTCTCTGGCGCAATGACTTTTAAACATTTATATAAAGTAGAACAGCTTCAAGATATTGAGAGAGCTCCCCTTCCCCACTCTAGAATATGCCATAGCCTGGTGGTTAGGCACCCTCCCATAGGGTGGAAGTCTCAGGTTCAAACTATCCCCTTTGCCAAATATGGAGAAGGGAGAGTGCCCTAACCCACTGGGCTAAAATTTATGAGAGGATTGCCACTTCTTCCTCCTTGTTTTTTGCAAGAAAGTGTTTAGGCTCCTGAGTCAAGGAGAGGGTTTAGGGGAGTAAATCCTGAGCAGAGGGAGGTGCCTCCATCTGGTCAGTGGTATTCACCTAATCCCTTTGAGGGGTAGGCCTCAGGCCACCCCACCTCCCCCACTGGCATTTCCTATTGGCTCACTTAGGTGTCTTCCTCATTTTGTTTGCTGGCTTTTGTGGATCCTATTCTTATGTGCCTAATGCTCCCCATGCATTATATAGGGACCCTAGGCCTCCATCTTATAGCTGGGGATTCCATTAGTTATCAGGGTGTTTAAGTGTTGCAATATTGACTTTAAGCCCCTTTGGTAGATCTAATTCCAAGAGCCATCAACGATATAAGGTACATGAGTAAGGCAACATCACTTTCAAGCACACAAGTGAACAACGATGACACTTCAAACAAACAGCCAAGTTTTAAGATCTGCAATCAGGTAATTAGTTATGACCTCTCACATGTTGGAGGCGCCACTCCCACCCCGAAAAAAAAATCACTGACTGAAATAGTTGTCACTATTTCCTCACTCTAGCATATGTGGTTATTTTATAAAATCATGTTTTATTTTCATGATAATTTTAATATTAAAAAGATTTTAATCTAAGCAGTAATTTTAATATTGAATGAATATTAAATATTTAGAGCAATATTATAACCAATTATTTTTAGGATTCAACTACAACAAATGTTTATTAAAGTGTAATCATTTGCAAAAATGATGTCATCTTGTCTTCTGTTCATTAATAAAATATTATTGGCTGGATTATAATATTTATAGATTTATATAACAAGGCAGATGGATATTTTAAAGTTTAATGGGTACAAGCTATTTACAATCTTCTGATAAACACTATGACTAAGACAGTAGACATTGCTTAAAAAGTGACTTGTGAATTTGGCTGCCTCAATTTTTGAATGTCCAGTTTGAGACACTTTAAAAAGGAGCCAGATTCCCAAAACCACTGATTGGTTTTGAAAATTTTGCCCATGATATTTTGATCTACACAGCATAAATGAGATTTTTGGAGAGTATGTTTATTTATTACCAGACCAAAGCCAAAGCTAGGTGCAAGGAAATGCATCTCATGTGCTTTTCCGTTACCTATATCCTCAGAGAACCCTACACAAATCCCACTAAAGTCTTTCCACTGACTTCTGTGGCAGTTGCTTTAGACCCACATTTTGAAAGAAGGTACAAAAAAAAGCCCCGGCCAAAACCATATGTGCAGTTTTTCACTCTTTGTACCAGTTCCTTGAAGGTTAACATTTGCACTATTGCTAACTCTTGATTTATTAGTTAGTGTCATATTTGGTATTTTTCTTAAACTCCCAGCTCTGGAAGTCATGTTATATAAGCATCTCAGCTTCCATTTAAAAAAAAAAGTAATTGTCTATCCTTCATGGATGAGACAAGAGAAGTTTAAAACATGACTCCTAAAGCTTCAAAGACAGAAGGTAAATAAAAATGGCCACCATTTCCTTCAATTTTTAAGCTAATCTTATAATTATTTGAGCCTTTCCTTCTCCTCCAAGTCATGATTTTTGAATGCTTAGGGTTGACATCACATCATTCAGGTAATTTATTACTATGGTGGTATTTAGTGGTCACAATCACAGACCAAGGCGCCATTGTGGTAGGAGCTGTACAAACACATAAGAGAGAGTCTTTGCTCCAAACAGTTTGCAATCTAGATACAACTAACAGAGAGGGAAAGTTCAAGGAAACAATAGGGAGCAGCATGAAAAGCTTTGGCCAGATCACACCAGTGACCTGATCATTGTGGAGTTTTTGTCAAGCATTCTCAGGAGAGGCGGGGGAGGGAACAATTATGGAAGTATGCTTATGCAGTCTCTTCGACAATTTTGTGTACTGTTCTGAACCTGATTCCTTACTGCAGTCTCCAGGCAATATAACAACAAGAACAATTATAATGGTAGGCAAACAATCTATTAGACTACATTTACACACCATGTCAAGCAGATTCAGTAAAAAATGCTAAAGAAAAAGTAATACTGAAAATTTGCTGGCACATAGTGGCCACCTAAATTCACAGCTAAATTATTTTTGTTTAACTGTCTATACCCATAATTGGCTTTAAAGAAAACTGTGCATGTACTTAAAGGAAATTATCTTTATGAGCTGGATTAGGTGCAAAATATCTTCTGCTTAGATGCCTATCTGGCCCTGAAGAGTTCTGACTTGCATACACAAGTTCTCCACTGTTTTGTTTTTTTAAACAATGAAAAACTAAACTAGAGCTTTACTCATTTCTACATAAGATATGGGAAAACTATGCTGGACATGCATAATTTTTATTAAATTGTATCCTTACTTATGAGCTGAATCTTTTGGGCCAGTTAAATCATTTGGTACAGATGTATTTTGGTCAAGTTCAATTGCTTTCTGTAAGTGTCTTAATTTCTTTTTACTCAAGTAGCATGTTTTGTTTATACAGCTCCTATTGAATTCTTAACACTACAGCACAGGAAAGTATTTCTTATTATTTTGTTTATGTATTGATTGATTTCTAAATGCTCTGTTTTCAAAGGCTATTGAGATACAAAAGTTATGAAAATTATTTACTCAATAGAGCAGCAATGCACTTCCTGTTTGAATTGAGCTCCTATAAAGCAGTGTTTGTAACTAGAAGACACCAGAGTTTAAAAAACCCTAAGTAAAGTACCTTTACATAAAAGGACTTTTTAGGCATTCTAGCATTACCTTTTGAAAGACTTAAACAACTCTGGATCTTAATAAAAAGGTTAGGCTATTTCAAACTAAAAGGATTTACTTAGTTGGCGTTAGAAAATAGGCAATGTGCTATTTAGAACATGACATATAACATCAAAATCCAGAATATTTGCTATTATGGAAATCATCATTCAGCACTGATGTTGCCCAACAGGGTGAATGGTTTTTCTTACAAGTTTACCAGTATTGGCAACTGTTCAGTGTACTATAACCTTCAGCTTAAACTTGTCTAGGAAAAAAAAACATCATGAACACCACAATCAAAAAAAATGACAAACATACAGAAACAACAACAACATTAAATTTTATACTAGAGTACAAGCTTGTGATCACTGTGCTGTACACCAACAAATTATATTTAAAGCAGTTTTACGGGTGCTCGCTTTTACAAAGAATACATATGAAAAACCCTATGACTGTGCTGAAGGTGGGCCATGTGTTTGGTCATTGTGTGGAGCATCACATCCCTCTTTGATCCATCCTTGGCACCGGGAGGGACTGGTGGGACCAGGATTACTATGCTGCTAGCTCTGCCTGAGCTACTGCACAAGTGATTAGGAACCCAACAGCCAGCTTCATGCATGGAGCTCATTAGAAAGACCATTACAAACGCACTTCCAAATGTACAGTGTGCTCCCTGCAGAATCCAGATTTGGGGGAATGAGTGAATATGACAGTCATTGTCTTCTTGCTGAGGTTCTGATACAAAGTGGTGACCTTCTACATTGGTCTATGATGGGCCTCAATGGGTTTCAGATTCTCTCCCAGTCAGAAAGTACCTGATTCTGGAGGGTCACTCCATCAGTAGCATTATAGAATATTATGATACTATTTTGTCCTTGACTACTGACACAGTGGCTCCTAAGCATATTTCCCCTATCCACTATTCTATCAGGTCACCTTTGTATGTAAATTTTCTGTGAAAGATTAAGAATATGGGCAGAGGTTAAAGCTCTAATGGCAGAAATCATACTCTGAGTCTAATAGATTGCAATAGAGGTTTTCAAGGTCTACTACTATTGCAGAAAACCTTTTTCTCTATTGTTTTTTATATCACCCAATGGAACCATTATGGGCAGTTGACAGTCTAATGAACCCTGATTGCTTCTACTCAGAAACAGAGTCAAGTTTTTCATGCTATGAGGAATTTCTACCCAAGAAAGAGGTCAGTTGGTCTCACAGGAAGTTGTCTGCTTTATTTTTTTTATGGGACTGGGGGGACTTATGCCTGGAGTGGACAAACACAATGTCTTTGGTTGAATTTGGGCTATTTTTATTCACTGAGGGGCTGGGGGAAATCTCGGCCTGTGATCTGTGAGTTAGACATGTCAGTCATATCTAGTTAAATCAAGTGGGGAAGGATATATCCAGGAATCCTAGACTCTGTGATTCCAGTTCCAGTGATTTTGCTCTGAAAAATTGACATCTATATGGTATTTTCATTACATTGTCTGAGAAAGCCAATGAAATTTCTGTAAAATGATAGACAGTTAAATGGAAAATACTTGAACAGGAAAAGAAAAGCAGTGTCAAAAATTCCTTCTTCATATTAAACCTCCTGTTTCCTAGGAGGTCATTTTTCAGTATGTCTTTAAACAGAAACAACCCATCACCACCAAGAGAGCCATTTGTCATGTTCATAAAATCAGTGACTCTGGGGCAAATCCTGTGAGATATCAAGTCCCATTGAAGTCAAACATGAGAAAAGTCAGAAATATAATTTCAAACATTTCATGCTACAGCCTCTCTTCCCCATACAGCCCCCATTTGAGCAGTCATTTTCTGGGGCACAGCCATCATGGTACCTGGAAGGGCTTGCTTATTAACCTAAGTGTACATCCTATAGACATCATAGCCAAACCCATTTGATATTCTCTGAATATTTCTTCCATGTACTACCCTTCCCCTTCCCACCCAGTAATCCCTATGGAAAGCAGTATTAGTATTAGACTTTATTATAGTTCTCTTCAGAAGAGTATCAGAGCATCTATTCTCCCAGGCTTAGTTCAATGTACATCCAAATTTCAAAATTCTCAGCTATGTATAGGTAGATGTGACAGGAAAACCAAAGTTCTTAGGGGAAGGTTTTGTTCTATAGTCACTACTTTTGACTGCAATCCTGCCACAGTGAGATATTTTTATACTAAACTTATAGTGTAAACTCAGCTATAGAGTATCTTGTCTCCTCTCATCACTTGCCAGCTCCATTTCTTTGTTTTTATCATCATTTTTACCCACACTCCATGCACAAAACTCTGAAAGGTTTATAGATGCAAAGGCCGAAGGGGACCATTGTGATCATCTAGTCTGACCTCCTGCATCACACAGGTCATAGAACTTCCCCAAAATAAGGTTTCTACTACATGTTCAACTATTTACAGAAGCCAGTCCTTCACTTGGATGCTAGAAGTACCAGCCATATAAAAAGCTATTATTATGAATAAATCCTACAAGTGTAAACAAGTCAACCATAACAGAAAGATTAAGTGAAAACTATGGAGGGTATTGAGCATATTACTTTCACCTTGAGTCATAAGTCAAATTTCTATCCACAAGATATTTTTCAGAATCTCTAGAGCATAAAAGGCAAGAGAATGCTGATTTAAAGAACTAGCATTTCTCATCTGGAGACCTGAACAAAAAAAAAAATCTGATTTCCATCATACTTTACTTGTGGTTTGTCCACATCTGAAGCCACTACTGACTGCCACTATAGATTTATCAAACACACCAGGCAAAAACATTTTTCATTTTTATAAGAAAGAATCTGCTGTGTCCCCAAAGATGTGTGGCAGAAGCTTGTACATTCCCTATTGCCTGGGAATAGGTTGGGTTCTAGACAGTGCTCTTAGTTGCTCATTGAACATAGTAAAACATTTATCTCGTTGTTTATAGACATGATTTGATGAAAGTGTACAAGTATCTGATGAGGAGAAAGTATTGATTACTAAAAGGCTCTTTAATCTTATGGAGAAAGGCATAATAAGAAACAATGGCTGGCTGTTAAAACCAGACAAATTCAAATTAGAAATAGGCATACTTTTTTTAACAGTGAGGGTGATTAACCAGTGAAACAAAGTACCAAGAGAAGTGGTAGATTCTCCATCTCTTGAAGTCTTCAAATCAGGACTGGATTCCTTTCTGGAAAATATGCATTAGCCAAACTAAAATTTTGGAACTAAATACATGAGGTAATTATGAAATTCTATGGCTTGTCTTATACAGGCGGTCAAAGCAGATGATCTAGTGTTCCCGTCTAGCCTTAAAGTCTATGAATAGATGCACAAACCCTAATCGTTTAATTTATTTTCACAGAAATTTCACATCAATGACTAGGTTCTGTCTAATGTAGATTGTGAATTTCTCAAGGCACGGAGCTGTAATTTTATTTGTCTGTACAGCACCAGGCACAACTTTGGAACTGTATAAATAATTGACAAATATTTAGAATTCAATTATTTGAACATATTACAATTTTATAAAAAGAAATTGAAATTCAACCATTGATTGAAAGGATGACTTTGATCTTGAAAGGACACAATGAAGAGTGACTCACCAGCCAGCACCGCCCATTGTGGATGGGTATGGCTTAGCAGGGTCTTCACTTCTAGTGCTCCAGTCCTGCAGTCCTGCACTTCTTCTTGTGACTCAGTCCTCTAGCCAAGTCACTTCTAGCCCCTCTTTTCCAGGATAACAGAGCCCCAGCAAACAATAATCCAATGATCCCACATCAGGTCTTCATGCTGTTTCTGGGCTCAGTAGTCCTTCCATCCCTTGTATCAAAAATCCTCATACCACCTTCCTCAGTGGCTAATACAGGAACTCAGCCCTCCCCTTCTACTATGCGTACCAGACCAGGAACCCCGTAGCAAGCAACTAATGGCTGGTGCCTCCCTGAATCACTTCCTACTTCTGCCTGTCTCTAGGCCTTTTTCCTCAGCCCTTCCCTAGATTCACTCTTCTTCAGGTTCTTCACCACTTCTCACCATCTGCAATATTCTTTCCTGCTGTTGTACAGAACAACGCCTCCCAGATCTTCCTCTCTGGAGGTCCAAATCCTTATCCACTTCTTTCCAGTTTCTGTGTGTGCCCATGTATCACCATAATAGTCCTTTATCCGAGCTCCCAGAAGATCCTAAGGCCTCCTCTTTCCCGAGCCTCCTACCTCCCTTCTACTGCCCTGAAGTCCTTCCTTTATTAGTCACCCTGCTCCTCTCAGCTGGGAATCATCCTCAATTCATGACCTAGCTACTCCCTAATTGGGCCTAATTCTCAACTGGCCTGACCTGCTCTCCAAGCGCCACCATGTGCATTAATTGCTGTCTGGCTTGAGTAAATATTTAATCTGTCAGTTTAAGGGCATAGATAGCAGTGAGAAAAGCTATATACAGTCCTTCACAAAATGCCAAGCCCATCACTCCGCAATGCTCCTGCAGAAACCTAAATAATAGACCACAAAGTGACTCTTTAGCCCCATATTTCCATAGACAGTGATCAGTTTATTTAAATAACATAATTAACTGGGCTATCAGCATATCCTGGTAGTGCTTCACAGTAAGGGCTGTACTAGCACAGGGGCACTAAAGAGAGTAAGAAGGCACAAGGACTCTCTTCCCTTTCTACTACAGTTATATAGGAGACAGCCATAATAGGAGCATCTGTAGAGTAGTAAGAGCCAACCTGCACCTTTTGCAGAAGTAGCAAGACTGATTGGATTTTGCACAGGATGGGCCATTCATCACCAATAGCCAGAATAGTTTCCAGAACAGAAAAAAAAAAGTTATCTCCATGTTCACGATATAGACTTTCATTTGTTTTGTTTTTTCAAGTCCTTCACTTCCAAGGTAAGAAACTCTTCTTTTCACAAATCCAGACTCCATCCCGCATTATAGCCATTGCTTTCCTCTTCCTCCTTTTATGAGTGCCATGTGTGCCTGGTTCAAATGAGCTCAATTGCATCTACTCCCCAAACCATTTAACCACTCCCAATGCTGATAGGGAAATTGTGGGGTTTAATCTTGGCTCTACCTGGGTAGCTCCATTCCAGCAGTCTAGGAATCCACAGAGGGATTCAGGCACCACTGCAATCTTCAAAACCCCCCACATCTGCCCCTTAACCATGTAGGTGCCTACATTTTTGCTGTAAAATTCCCCTTGTGCCTAAGTTTCTGCTCAAGGCATGTGCATTGCTACCTCAGGTTGCTGCCCAAACACCTATTTCATGACTAAGCCTCCAGTGCAGCCTTAAATCAGAAAGATACACATTCTCCCACCTATCTTGCCTTCAGGGTCCAGTTCAGTAGGGTTGATCAGAGCATACCTTACGCTACACAAAATGGTCAAGGGGAGATGATCTTCTTTATAACTTTTAGCCCAGTGATTAGGGTACTCACCTGTGATGAGGGAGACCTCAGTTAAATTTTCCCCTCTGCCTGATGAGAAAAAAGGAGCAGAAGAGGGGTCTCCTACCTCTTAGGTAAGTGTCCCAACAAGTGATTATAGTCTATTTTGACTGGGGGAGGGGACTCTCTCAATCTTCCCTGTTGACTCTGTTCTACTTTGTGTTAAATATGCATTGGATCAAAAAAAGAGAGAATGACTCTATAGCCTAGTGACTAGGGCACTCACCTGAACCCCATTTCAAATCCCCTCTCCTCATCAACTAAAGGGAGAAATTGAAGCAGGGTTTCCTGGTGTGTACCTTAACCACTAGGCTAAATGTTACAAAGAAGGCCACTTCTTCTCACATGCAGCTTTATGAAGAGTTAAGCATATTCGATCTGTTTCTTGCAAGAAACAGCTTAGGTGCCTAAGGCAGTTTACTCCAGGAGTGATAGATAAAGGTGGTACTTTGCAAGATCTCTCATTTTCTCCTGCCTCAAACACTTTTTCCAGACAGAAATATATGCATATTAACATTTAAACTAAAGAGTGTTGTGTTACAGCTGGATAAAACTGAAGGAACTGGCACCAAGAAATTGTACAAGGAACTGTAGGAAATATGCATGAGACCCTTACCATTGAGACTAAGGCCTGGTCTACACTACGGGGGGGCAGGTGTCGAACTAAGGTACGCGACTTCAGCTACGTGAATAGCATAGCTGAAGTCGAACTACCTTAGTTCGACTGACTTACCCGTCCTGACGCCGCGGGATCGAAGTCCGCGGCTCCAAGGTCGACTCCGCCACCGCCGTTCGCGGTGGTGGAGTTCCGGAGTCGACCGGAGCGCGTGGGGAGTTCGAACTATCGCGTATTGATTACCCGCGTTAGTTCGAACTCCGAGAAGTCGAACTCTCCGCGTCGACCCGCGCGATAAGTATGCACCTAACCTAAGTTTCTCAAGGCTCCAACAGGGGTCTTAACTACAGCAGATAGTGCTTTGCAAGGAACTTTGAAAATTTTGAAAGTAGATCTAGAGTAATATTTGAAACTAGACCTTGAAGAACTAGTCACAGCAAACAATTTATTCAACAAATATAGTGCCTTTATATGCTTTGTAATTATCCATAAATAGGCTTAGATTTTTACAAATTTGTTCGTTATTTGAATTTAGTTGGTGAATGATTTATGCAAAATCTTCAACCTGTGCACTGCTCACAAACTGTGCCCATGGCTTCCTTTGAGAATTATTATTTGTAGTTAACTGTATATGTTATATGATTTTTCACATAACAAAAGTCCCATATAATTGTTTCTGCTCCCTGATTGGATGGCTCATAAATCCACTAGAACTTTCAAGATGGCCATGTGAACTCTTCCAGTTTAAAGAGTCATGGAATCACCTAGTCTCATACAAATGTCCATGTGTGATGCTGAGCCTGCGAGGGTTAAGCAACCAGCAGGCTGAATGACCTAAAGGCAATCCTTAAGGACATAGTAGAAAAATACTGTACATGATGTAATGGTAAACATGGCCATTCCTTGTAGATAGTTATCAAAGCCATGTTAAATAGACCAATTGGCCATGTACATTGGCCAAACTGGATAGTCTCCATGCAAAAGAATAAAGGGACACAAATCTGACATCAGGAATCATAACATTTGAAAACCAGTAGGAGAACACTTCAACCTCTCTGGCCACTCAGTAACAGACTTAAAGGTGGCAATTTTGGAACATAAAAGCTTCAAAGACAGACTCCAACAAGAAACTGCTGAACTTGAATTAATATGCAAATTAGACACCATAAAGTTAGGTTGAATAGAGACTGGGAATGGCTGAGCCACTACACACATTGAATCTATTTCCCCATATTAAGTATTTTCACACCTCTTGTCAAACTGTCTGTAATGGGATATCTCTATTATCACTACAAAAGTTTTTTCTCTTAATTAATTAGCCTCTTAGAGTTGGTAGGACAACTCCCGCCTTTTCATGCTCTCTCTATGTGTATATATATCTCCTTACTATATGTTCCATTCTATGCATCCGATGACGTGGGCTGTAGCCCACGAAAGCTTATACTCAAATAAATTTGTTAGTCTCTAAGGTGCCACGAGTACTCCTGTTCTTTTTGCAGATACAGACTAACATGGCTGCTACTCTGAAACCTTAAATAGACTAGAATCCTTGATATGTAGGCCTGTATTGTTAGAGGATCAAAAGTAGATACTAATTGCATTTGTCTGTGTTTAGCTATATCTTGTTATAAGTTTAACAATGTGTTCTAATAAGCCTGTAGCTGCTAAACTTCTGTTACTGTCTATAATGTTTCATTACTGTATTCTGTTGATTCAGAGATCAAAAGCGTGTCTTGTTAGATGGGTCTTGTGGTATAATAATGTTGTTGTTTTCATTTCTCTTTGAAATTTGTAGGTTCAAATAAAATATTGACACAAACAAGTCATTTCTTAATGAAGAAATCAAAAATGTGTAGCTGAAAAATATTTAAATGAGACATTTCAACATTGTTGGAACCTTTTTCCTGGTTTACTTCCAATATGAAATTTCATTGAAATCACTCCTGATTTTGTAAAGTGTTTCTATTTTGAATGAACTCCATATTCCAATGGAATACAGGTTTCAGAGCAGCAGCCGTGTTAGTCTGGATCCGCAAAAAGAACAGGAGTACTTGTGGCAGCTTAGAGACTAACAAATTTATTTCAGCATGAGCTTTCGTGAGCTACAGCTCACTTCTTCGGATGCATAGAATGGAACACACAGACAGGAGATATTTATACATACAGAGAATATGAAAAAGTGGAAGTATGCATACCAACAGGAAGAGTCTAATCAATTGAGATGAACTATCATCAGCAGGAGAAAAAAAAAACTTTTGAAGTGATAATTAAGATGACCGCATGAACACATGATGAACGTTCAACTGCACATCTACCAAAGTGATATATGCCATCATGTGCCAGCAATGCCCCTCTGCAATGTACATTGGCCAAACCGGACAGTCTCTATGCAAAAGAATAAATGGACACAAATCTGACATCAGGAATCATAACATTCAAAAACCAGTGGGAGAACACTTCAGCCTCTCTAACCACTCAGTGACAGACTTGAAGGTGGCAATTTTGCACAAAAAAACTTCAAAAACAGACTCCAAAGAGAGACTGCTGAACTTGAATTAATATGCAAATTAGATACAATTAACTCAGGCTTAAACAGAGACTGGGAATGGTTGGGTCATTACACTAATTGAATCTATTTCCCTTTGTTAAGTTCTCCTCACACCTTCTATGGGTCATCTTTAATTATCACTTCAAAAGTTTTTTTTCTCCTGCTGATGATAGCTCATCTCAATTGATTAGACTCTTCCTGTTGGTATGCATACTTCCACCTTTTCATGTTCTCTGTATGTATAAATATCTCCTGTCTGTGTGTTCCATTCTATGCATCCGAAGATTTGCCAATGGAATACAGTTCTCTGAGCAACTCTATTTGCTGTGTGATGAGAGTGAAATAGGGGGATGGAAACATTTTATATGAGTATAATAATACATCCTAAATGTATATTTTGCAGTTATAAAAAATCCAGGACATCATATGAAAAACTCCCGATGAAACTAGAACATATAGTCTATTTGGAAATCACAAGGGGGATTTAGGCATTGCAACCCAACTCCTGAGTCTTTTGGGAGGGTTTAAGCATGTTCACAGCACATCGACTGGATAGGGCCCTGATGGCAATGGGAATGGCTATTGTGAATTCTGCTGGGGCTTAAAAGTAAGTTAAGTGCATGTTGGGGCTGGATGCATGCCTAGCTGCTGAAATTTAGATGCCTTAGTAACTTTAACAGCGAATATTTAGGCACATGGGTACTTTAGAAACCTACAGGGATAGGGATAGGAGGTAGCAGAGCAGGGGTTTTGTGAATGCTAGTGGCCCCTAAATGTTGGACTTAGGCATTCAAAGTGGCAATTAGGTGCCTAAGTCCCCCAAGGGAATCCCACTCCTACAGCCTTGAATCATATTCTGCCTTTGAAGAATTTTAACATTAATAAGCAATAAATGACAAGCTGATAAATCTTCTTCCCCAACCTTCTTTCAAATTCCTTTTCAACAGTCTAAACCATGGATACAAAATGTGAAATAAAGCAATGAGGAACTTCTTAGAAGGACTATCTTCATAAAAATCCCCAGGGTGCCTCCCTAGATAGACAACAAGATTCTCACCTTGATGTATGGAGATTTTTGTGCATAACTCTCATTAACACTAATGAGACTTACACACATATTTTAAATCCCTGTTCATCAAGCTGAGACTATACTTCTTAAATATTATTGGTAGGACATTAATTCATTCTCCTGGTATTTCACACATGATTCAATTGTTGCATTCAGGGCACTCATTCTCTAGTAAATCCAACCAATACATATCTCGAACCACTTTGAAAATTTAATATATAGGGTGCATTTTGAAGATTTTTTTTCTTTGACAATCATATATTTACAAAGTATTAAGTAAATCAGCATATAACATTTCAGTCTAAAAGCAAGTAAGGTAAAAAGTAAAACGTCTACGACATACACAATAATGAATAATAGGTAAGAAATCAAAACAAGTGCTGAAGGAAGAGGAGAAAGGAGAGTCACTTCTATAACAGGACAAGTAACCATCTCTTCCATATTAATTTTTTTGGCTATGTTTAGTGGGCCTTCCCATACCAAAGCAGCCAGAGCAAGAGCTCCCAACACCTGGACAAAATATTCAGAGGAGTGTCAGCAATGAGACTCCTCACACCATATCGGGCTCTTCCTTAAGGCCCTAATTAATAAGTCCATCCCTAAAGTTAAGCACATACTTAAATTCCTTGCTGAATGGTGGCTCCAGTGACCATGGGCGCCAACTTATATGGGCTCTTGGAGCTAAAGCCCCAGGAATATTCATAATCAGGGGCTCTGCTCCACCAATATTTGGAAATATTAGATTTTTCCCCCTCCCCGGAGTTTCCCTGCTTGAATGTAAAGAGAGCACACAGCATGTCTCTCTCTCTCTCTCCTTTGCTGCTGCTGTCGGTAGCCTAAGGGCTGCAGCATTAACATAAGAGGAATGTGCTAAGCATTAACATAAGAGGAATGTGCTAACGACTGCTGAAGCACTCAGGAGGGGGAGGGGAGGGGAGGGGAGTGGAGGGGGCCTCCCCTCCCCTCCCCTCCCCTCCCGCCCTTACCTGGAGGAGACACAAACGGGCCAGGAGACAGACATCATTCACCTTAGCAGCAGTTGGGACTTCCGTGAGTGTTTGACCCTATGATTTTTTATTATGTTTGAGTGTTTGACCCTATGATTCCCCCCCTGCCCCAGCCCCAGTCCCAGCCCCCCAGTGAGGCACAGCAGGCTGCACAGGGGAGGCAGGAAGCCACATGTGAAGGCAATGCCCCCTCCCCCAGCACCCACCAACCCACCCGCCACAGGAGGGATGGGAGAGGGAGGCTTCCTAGACCTGAGCAGCTGGGGCTTGGGTGAATTTTATGACACCCTGCTCCCCCACCCCATAGCCAGCCACCACCCTGCCTACCCCACTTCTGCCCCATGCTGGGCAAGGGGCAGCCCCATCCCCCATCCACAGTGAAGTTATGGTGAGGGGCAACATGGAAGGCCACCTGTGCCGCCCCCCCCCAGTAGCCATCATAGGGGAGGGGAGTGAGCTTTCTGGACCTGAGAGGGGCTCTAGGAGCATGTGCAGAGTGTGTGTGCCATGGGGGGCAGGAGGGGACCCTCCCCTGGAGCTTGCTGCTGCCAGTGGTGGTGATGGGGAGTCCTCTCTGGCCCTAGCCCTGGGGCAGCCTGTCTGCACCCCAAGTTCCTCATCCTCAGCCCTGCCTCACTCCAAAGCCTGCACCCCCAGCACCGAGCACGCTCCTGCACTGTGAACCCCTTATCCCCAGCCCCACCCCAGAACCCTCACCTGAGGGGAAAAACATGCAACTTAAATTTGGTGGTCAGTTTGGAATATCATTGTATTTAGCACAATATTTGATTATTTTACACCCTTCAAAGTATGTAACTGGTCGTATACAGGTGTTTTCTCTGAATACTGTCTGTGTGCCTCAGTTTCCCCAATGCATTTCTTAAGGTTCTAGATGGTGGGATAAGGGAGTGTGATTGTTGTAAAGCCCTAGAGGGCCAGTGTGATGCTGTCTGCACAGAGAATGGCTGACACCCTGTCTCCAGGCAACTGATGGCCTGGGCCACTCTCCTGCAAGGTGCCAACTGAAGGTGTTTGGAGTATCATTGTATTTAGCACAATATTTGATTACTTTACACCCTTCAAAGTATGTAACTGGTCGTATACAGGTGTTTTCTCTGAATACTGTCTGTGTGCCTCAGTTTCCCCAATGCATTTCTTAAGGCTCTAGATGGTGGGATAAGGGGGTGTGATTGTTGTAAAGCCCTAGAGGGCCAGTGTGATGCTGTCTGCACAGAGAATGGCTGACACCCTGTCTCCAGGCAACTGATGGCCTGGGCCACTCTCCTGCAAGGTGCCAACTGAAGGTGTTGGAGAACAAAGAGATCAGGTGGCCTCCTAATGCTTGGAAAAGAGACAAAGGCCAGAGGAGGGAGTGTCAGTGCCTGTGCAGACTTCCGGGAAGCGCATGGTGTGGAAGGGGATGCTGGGATGCTTTGGAACAACTCCATACAAAGCCAGTCAGGACTCTGGGGGAGCCTCCTCTCTGAGCATACTGTCTCCAGGGCAAGAAGCTTACACCTTCCTGGGTCTGACCTCGGAGCATTCAGCATGCCCTTCCACACTGTGCACTTTCCGCAGCGAGTCTGCCCAGGCAGGTCCTGGGGCAACCAGAGGTCCCTGCACCCCAACTCCGCAGTCAGATGTGACTCTCAGCCAGACAGTAAAACAGAAGGTTTATTACATGACAGGGATACAGTCTAAAACAGAGCTTGTAAGTACAGAAAACAGGACCCCTCAGTCAGGTCCATCTTGGGGGTTGGGGAGCCCAGACCCAAGTTCTGGGCCTCTCCCGATTTCCCCAGCCAGCTCCAAACTGACACTCCCTCATCTGGCCTTTGTGTCTCTTCCGGACAAGGAGGCCACCTGATCTCTTTGTCCCCAACACCGTCAGTTGGCACTTTGCAGGGGAAACTGTGGCACCCACACAGTATTCAGAGAAAACATTAAGAACATTCCCACTTTGTCACAACAGGTGCAACAAAATTTAATACCGTATATTAGGTATTAATAGGCAAGTGCTGCTTCTGACTTTCCACTTTTAATTGACCCTTGTAATCGTGTGGTGCTGACGCATTGTAGCTTCATTTTATATCAGCTTACAGGGTGAGAGCGGGGGGGGGACACCACCATTTTGGGCCCCACCAAAAATTATATGAACCTGCCGCCTATGCCAGTGACTAAGCTTACCTCTTTGAAGTCAGTGGGAGTTTTGTTATTGACCTTACTGGAAGTAGCATCAGCTCCCAAGTGCACGGTACCAGGTACCTTCCACTGGTAGAATCCTCTCTGGGATTCTAGAGCTGGGGTTTGCTCTACTGGCAGGTGTATTAAAGGTTTTGTTTTGCTTTTCTAAATTATCTACAATAAGGACCTAAACAAATTTATTTCCTCCACTTACTGGGGTGCTCAAGAATGCTGCCTGTTTTCCTAATGTCGCTGCAAGGAGGTGCACCACAAGCGAATCCCCTAGGTTTACTCATACAGGACCTGATCCAAAGGTTGTGAACATAATTGGAATATTCCTTATCACTGAAATGGGCATTGGATCATGAGTTACAGAACTCTGAGCCACTGGACACCTTGATACAATGAAAAAGATGAATGATGTCTCAGAATAACTGGAAAATCCATATATATGTCTCTGCTCTTGTTAATATTCCTTTAGTAAACATGTTTTCTTTTGCTTTTTGTTTGGGTTTCTCCATGCCCTTAACACTAAAAGCTCAAGCTTTAAGAATTTGAAAACCTGAATATTTTAACATCATATGCTGCAACAGAAGGGGATTAAAACAAACACTTTTAAATCCATATTGTTGAATCAGTCTTGTACTTTATTGTCAGGTTAATGAAATACACTCAGATCATGCAAGTATGCTTGAAGGTGAAAGGAGTTAATGATACAATGTTGGTGTGGTAATATTGTTTATTGGGCCAACATCTGTTCGTGAGAGAGATAAGCATTCAGGCTACTCAGAGCTCTTCCTCAGGTCTGGGAAAGGTACTCAGAGTGTGCCAGCTATATACAGCATTGAACAGATAGTTTAGCATAAATAGTTAGCATAGTGGCCCCCAAACCTTTTACCTCACACCCCTCCTTACCCCATCTGTGCCCTCCCAACTCACTGGGGGGAGAGGTGACCCACAGTTTGAGGGCCTCTGAGTTAGGATATATTCCAAGTGACCATTTAAGGTGAAGTGGTTCATTAACACCCCTGTAGTCATAGGACAAAAAAAAAGGGGGACTGTGGGTTACAGATTGTTGTAATAAGCAGGAATCCTAGTTTTCTGTGATAAAAAAACCAAAATTCCACATTTTTCTGTCATTAACATTAAATGCTGAACTTTAGTTTCCCTAATCACAATATATATAGGTATTAATTGAACACAATGTTTTACAGATATACAGTAGAACCCTGTTTATCCGAGCCTACATTATCCAGCTCTTCATATTAACTGAACCACCAGCCACCCGGGACTGACAAAGGTGGGGCTCAGGCTGTGAGCCCCAGAAGGTGGGACTTACAGCTGAAACCCCAACCCCACTGTGCCTTGAATACATTGAGACTGGAACTTTAAGTAAAATTTAGTTGATAAAAATAAAAACATATATTAGCTTTCACAAAATGTAACATGTAAAGAGTCTCTGTAAAAATGGAAATTCCGCATTTTCTCATAGCAAATGGATTTCTAGGGTCCCTCGTAATAAGCCATAAATCCAGTGTTTTATTAAGATCATGATTTTTTGTGTGTAGGAAATCTGGCCATAACACACTTACTGAAGGAATATGGGGACACACTGAAATTATTCTCAAACCACTTATCCCACAAAGGACCAGCTTCCCCCAGGACACAACCGATGCCTTCCATAAATTCCACAGAATTAACAACCTCCTTCAGAATACCATTCTGGGCATCGTGGATGTCACTTCCCTATACACCAATATCCTTCACAATGACAACATATCTGCCTGCCTCAAATATTTACAAGACAATGGACAACCCTCAGATATCCACCCTAAACACATTGCCAAACTCAACCATTTCATCCTCACCCATAAGAATTTTACATTCAACCATACTTTGTCCAAATCATGGGACCAGCCCTGTGTACTAGGATGGGTCCCCAATATGCCAGCCTCTTAATGGGCCACCTTGAGGAAGATTTCTGGACAAATTCACTACAAAATCATCTATGATATTTTCATCTTCTGGACAAATGACTTAAACACCCCCATACATTTCAACCACAACCACCAGTCAATTACACTCTCTCTGGAACACTCCCAAACTAGCATCAACTTCCTGGACACTACGATCAGCTTTAACAATGGAACCTTACAGACATCTATATACAAGAAACCCACAGATCAGCACACCTATCTTCATAGATCCAGTAACCACACCAAACACACCAATAAATCTGTTATTTACAGCCAGGCACCCAGATACCTAGAAATAGGGGTATACACCTTAAAGAAAGACGGGGTATACACCTTAACACACTGAAAACTGCTTTCATAACACTAGGACACTCCACCAGAGAAGTAGATCACATCACAGAACAGGACACCCAAATACCCAAAGAGAACCTGCTTCAATATAGAAGGCCCCTATGACCGCACACCCCTAGTTGTCACCCACCATTCCACACTGGAATCAATATGGGGTATGATCAAACAACCACACCCCATACTCAGTAGGAACCCCATCCTGAAAGAAATCTTTCTTGAAACCCCTCTTCTAGCCTTCAAACAACTTCCCAGCCTCATCATCAAAACCATGATTCCCAGGGACAAGGACACACCAACTCAAAGCAGCACCAGACTCTGCCAGAACAACAGATGCAAAACCTACAGACATATTCCCACTGCTACAGTGATCAACATCCCCCACAACTCACCTTTCAAGATCCATGAGTCCTGTACATGCCTATCACAACATGCGATGTACCTCATCCAGTGCACGAAATGCCCCAATAACAACTATATGAGTGAAACTAGACATTCACTATGCTCTTGAATGAACTCACATAGGAAAATGATAAAAGAAAAAAATACCATATCACCTGTGGCTGAACACTTCTCACAAAGGAATCAGTCTTTATCTGACCTATCAGTCCTCATCATCAAAGAAAACCTGCACAACACTTTCAAAAGACGAGTCTGAGGCCTGGTCTACACTAGGACTTTAATTCGAATTTATCAGCGTTAATTCGAACTAACCGCTCAACCGTCCACACCAGGAAGCCATTTAATTCGAACTAGAGGGCTCTTTAGTTCGAATTTGGTACTCCACCCCGGCAGGTGGAGTAACGCTAAATTCGCACTTGCTAGCTCGAATTAGGCTTGGTGTGGATGCTAATCGAACTTAGCAGCTCCGGGAGCTATCCCACAGTGCACCACTCTGTTGACGCTCTGGACAGCAGTCCGAGCTTGGATTCTCTGGCCAGCCACACAGGAAATGACCCGCGAAAATTTGAATTCATTTTCCTGTCTGGGCGGTTTGAATCTGACGTTCTGGTTGCACATCGGGGCGAGCTCCGCAGCACCTGCAACGATGCAGAGCTCTCCAGCAGAGGAGTCCGGGCAATCCCAGACTAGAAAGAGGTCCCCAGCATGGACTGACCGGGAAGTCCAGGATCTGATCGCTGTGTGGGGCGAGGAGTCTGTGCTCTCGGAGCTGCGCTCCAACAAGCGGAACGCGAAGACCTTCGAGAAGGTCTCTAAAGCCATGAAAGACAAAGGATACAGCCGGGATGCGATGCAGTGCCGCGTGAAAGTGAAGGACCTAAGACAAGGGTATCAAAAAGTCAGAGCGGCAAACGGACGCTCCGGAGCCCAGCCCCAGACATGCCGCTTCTACGAGGCACTGCATGCCATTCTAGGTGGGTCTGCCACCAGTGCCCCACCAGTGACGGTGGACTCCGAGGACGGAATAGTGTACCGGGACAGTTCCCCCTCCCTGTTCGCCGATGGGGAAGATGAGGAAGGGTCTTTAGAGGACGGCGCAGGCGACATGGAACCCACTCCCGCTTTCCCTGACAGCCAGGATCTCTTCATCACCCTCACAGAGATCCCCTACCAACCCTCCCCGCCCGTTAACCAGGACTCGGAATCAGGGGAAGGATCAGGCGGTAAGTGCAACACACGTATAAACATTTATTTTTTATAACATTGTTATAGAAAAAATAGAAACAGTATTTACAAAATTCTAAATATTAAACTATAATATATATTAAATTATATGAAGAGAAGGTCCACACAAATGGACTTTAAGAAATTCTAAATATTTACAAATTAAAACATTCTAAATATTAAACTATAATATATATTAAACTATATAAAGAGAAGGTCCACACAAATGGGGATAGAAAAATAGTCCTCTAGCGACATTTCTACGAAGGTGTCATTCAGTTCCTCGCAAAGCCTCCGCATGAGGTTCGTCGGAAGAGGTCGCTTGTTGGGCGCTCCGTGGAAGCAGACTCTTCCACGCCAGGACATCCGAATATAGAGTGGAACCATCGCCTCTACTAGCATTGCTGCATATGGTCCTGGTCTGTGCAGTGCGTCCCGTAACATGCGGTCTTTCTGGGCACGAGTGACCCGCCTCAGGGTGATCTCGGTCTGCAAATACTGCATCTAAGTAGGGCAATTAGTGTAGTGTTACTATTGTTAATGGTTTACAATTAGGTTGCATAACAATGACCCTCGCCTAACAGCCACGTGCGAGAGTCCACAGAGAACAAGCATGCATTGATCGTTCCCGTGCGCTGGCGGGAGGGGCTGCTAAAGGCTTATCCTTTCTGCTTTGCACATTGCCTTTAGCAGGAGAGCACAGCTAACCAGTAACTGATAAGCAGTATGTACTGTAAGGCTTACCAGGACTTTGTGCAAGAGGGATGCAGCTATCTTTCCTCGCTTGTGCGCTCTCCAGTGCAATGGCGCCGCCAATGAGAGCGTATTCCGAAATCTCGGACTAGTTCTGAGATCTCCTGAGACTTGGTTCCCTCTTTGGTCTTGTTAACTGAAACTGACTAGACTGTGTTTACTGTTGGCAAACATGTATGTGTTCAAGGAAATCACCTACTTTTTCACATCACACAGCTTCGGCTCCTTCCCGGACTGCCCCGCCATCCCCCTCGCAGAGGCTGGCTCGGATTAGACGCCGAAAGAAAAAGACAAGGGACGACATGTTCCAGGAACTGATGGCCAGCTCCAGAGCGGAGGCGGCAGAGCAGAGACAGTCGAGGGAGAGCCTGTGTCAGCAGCATCGCACACACCTGGAACGGGAGGATAGGTGGCGGCAGGAAGACCAGCAGGCGACTCAAACGCTGCTTGGTCTAATGAGGGAGCAAACGGAGACGCTCCGGCGCCTTGTAGATGTTCTGCAAGACCGCAGTCAGGAGGAGAGAGCCCCCCTGCAGTGCATCTGCAACCGCCCTCCAACGCCAAGAAGTCCTGTCCCCCCCTCACCCAAAGTGACAAGACGGAGGGGCGGTAGGGGCCGTGAGAACTGTCCCTGCACCGCAGCACACCGATAATGTTAGAGACAACTGTCGCGCTGTAAATTTGTACAAGCTCTTTCTTTACAGCATCAACCAGTCCCAACTCCAAGTTCAAACCCCCCACTGTGTATTACATTATTAAAAGCGGTTTGGTGTTACTGACTGTTTCCGTCACGTTTCTGGTGTCAGAAGACTGTCTGTTGTTCTGGGGGGGGGGGGGGAATTGTAATGTCACTGCATAGCCCACAGTGCCATGCTACAGACTTGGCTGCAGGGTCAACTGCAGGGCACACACAGACTGCAGTCACTAGGCACCAGGGACAGTCTGTGTGGTGTATGCTGCCCCGGGTCTTTCCTTGATGTGTATGCTTGTGCAGGGTCCTGGTGCCTGACATCCCCGAATGTAAAGGCAGGCTTCCCTTCACATGCATTTGGACCGTAGTCACGATCCTCCCCGGTGCCACGAGCCCCAAAAAGAGACCTCATCCAGGGGCAGATACTCACCCGTCCCCCACACCCCTCCCCCCTTCCAACGCCCAAACCCACAGCCGTCATGGTAACCCCTATCCAAGGACAGCACCCCTCGCCCCTTCCTGCAAACCCACCCATCAGTGCACACCTTAACCAGCACAGAATGCTTCCATGTTTCAACGAATAAACAGAAATGCAAAGTCAACGAAAGATTTATTATTAATTACTAAAACATGTCCTTAGTTTTAAAACGTCCTTGGGAAGTGGGAAAACTTGGTTTATGATCAGGCTCTCTTAAAATCAAGTGGACAGTCACAGGTTACCCTGCTCTGCGAGGAAACTCGCTTTCAAAGCCTCCCTGATGCATATCGCTTCCCGCTGGGATATTCTCTCAGCACGGGTGTCTGGCTGATCGTAAACAGCAGCCAGGCGATTTGCCTCAACCTCCCAAGCGGCCAAAAAGGTCTCGCCCTTGCTCTCACAGAGATTGTGGAGCACACAGCAAGCAGCAATAACTACGGGGATATTCTTTTCGCTGATGTCCGAGCGAGTCAGTAAGGTCCGCCATCTCCCCTTGAGACGTCCGAAAGCACACTCCACCACCATTCTGCACTTGCTCAGCCGGTAGTTGAAGAGTTCCTTTTCAGTGTCCAAGGCGCCTGTATAGGGCTTCATGAGCCAGGGCATTAGCGGGTAGGCCGGGTCCCCGAGGATCACTGTAGGCATCTGCACATCCCCAACCGTTATTTTGTGGTCCGGGAAGAAAGTGCCTGCCTGGAGGCGTCTAAACAGACCAGAGTTCCTGAACACACGCGCATCATGAACCTTGCCCGCCCACCCGACGTTGATGTTGGTAAAACGTCCCCTATGGTCCACCACAGCTTGCAGCACCATTGAAAAGTAGCCCTTTCGGTTAATGTACTCGCTGGCCTGGTGGGCTGGTGCCAGGATAGGGATGTGAGTCCCATCTATAGCCCCACCGCAGTTTGGGAATCCCATCGCGGCGAAGCCATCTATGATGGCCTGGACATTTCCGACAGTCACTACCTTTGAGAGCAGTTGCTCAACGATTGCGTGGGCTACTTGAATGACAGCAATCCCCACGGTAGATTTGCCCACGCCAAAGTGGTTCGCTACTGACCGGTAGCTGTCTGGCGTGGCAAGTTTCCAGAGGGCTATGGCCACTCGCTTCTGCACAGTCAGGGCTGCTCGCATCCTTGTGTCCTGGCGCTTCAGGGCAGGGGACAGCAAGTCACACAGTTCAAGGAAAGTGCCCTTACGCATCCTGAAGTTTCGCAGCCACTCTGTGTCATCCCAGACCTGCAGCACTATGCGGTCCCACCAGTCTGTGCTTGTTTCCCGGGCCCAGAATCGCCGTTCCACACCATGAACTTGACCCATTGCCACCATGATCTCCACTGCCCGGCGTACCCTGCTTTGTGAGAGGTCTGCGCCACTCTCCTCACCGTGCTGCCGGAGCCTCCTCGCCCGGTTTCTCAGCATCTGACTGTGGAAGAGGTGGACGATAATGTGCGAGGAGTTGACAACGGCCATAAGTGCAGCGATGATCGCAGCGGGCTCCATGCTCGCAGTGCTGTGGCGTCCACGCTGTAACCGACCAGAGAAGGGCGCGAACAGATTTCCCGCCGGCGCTTTCAAGGAAGACAGGGAGGGCGGGATTGACGGTTCAATGACGACACATTTTTCCCCCCAGCATGCATTGGGGGGAAATCCCACAATTCAAATGGGCAGCGGGGAGTGCGGGAACTGTGGGATAGGTTCCCACAGTGCACCGCTTCCAAAGTCGAAGCTGGCCCCGTGAATGTGGACTAAGAAGTTCGAATTTGTGTATTTAGTATGGATACACAAATTCGACTTATTAAGGTCGAATCCACAAATTCGACTTAAGTAGATTCGAAATAGTCCTGTAGTGTAGACAAGCCCTGAGAGCTTAAATTTTCTAGACTCTAGAAATCATGGTCTTAATAAGGACTCTGGATTTATGGCTTATTACAACAATCTGTAACCCACTAACCCCTCTTTTTTGTTCTATGACTATGGGGGCCACTTGAATGGTCCCTTAGAATATATATTTACTGCTTATGCTAAACTACTTGTTCAGCTTGTATTTAGCTGTGACACTCTGAGTACCTTTCTCAGACTTGAGGAAGAGCTCTAGGTATCTCTCACTAGCAATAAAAGATATTACTTCCCCCACCTTGTCTCTCTCATATCCTGGGACTGACACGGCAACAACACTGCAAACATAAATTAATGATGTCAGGAATGCACTGACGGCATTTACCTTCAAAAGAACTATACAATAACCAAGTCTAGTCCTGAAACATTGAGGGCACTCCACCTTTGCTGAATGAAGTCAAAACTCACTAGGCAGTGAACTAGGATTGATACCAACTCATTGTTACTTGTTAGTGTGAAAGAAATCCAGAAGAACTAACACAACAAGCATGTTTTTAGTTTGACAATAAGTTATTCAGTTTCTGAATGGTGATAGGAATTGCTTTTATGAAGAAAACTGCACAGTAGCAATTGCTTCTCTTGTAAGGTTTAATAATCATCCTTGACCTTGTACTTTTCTGTAAGTTGGAAACACATTTCTACTTCCATTTTCTTCTCATGTATATTTCTTTGTATCTCTGCAGGTGAAAGATCATCACACCTCAACTTTAAAAGCAGAGTCTGTTAATTGATCCATTTAGACACCTTACAAAATGCTTTCCATTTATGTATTCACAATGCAAATAATAAAGATGGCAGGGTAATAAATGCTGCTTTTACAGCAGAGCTACAATCTTACAAATGAGATATTACTCTCAGTCAAATCAGTCAAACTCTCAAAGAGGTAGAAGCAGCAAAGAATCCTGTGGCACCTTATAGACTAACAGACGTTTTGCAGCATGAGCTTTCGTGGGTGAATACCTACTTCTTCGGATGCAAGAAGAACCAGACTAACACGGCTACCCCTCTGATACTCTCAAAGAGGTATTACAAAGCTAAATACCATAAAATAATAAGCATAGTTGGAAGTTTTAAAATTATCAGATGCTGAATAAGCTGGACAAAAATTTCAAAGGGCCTTTTATTTTCTGTTGAGAGTCCTACATTTGTACAGGTGGATTGGACACAAATTATCCAATTTGTGCATACATTTTTCATGTAAATGAGTGTGAACATATTTTGAATGTGCACAAATTAGAGACCCTTTTCAAATGTGTTTGGTGATGTCCCCTTCCAATTTTGCCATAAACATATACATATTAAGTAATAATACTTCAAACATAAGTTATGGTTTTATTGAAAACAATGTGCCTTGAGAAATACAAGAGCAAATATTTGAAGAATCTTGAAAGTTATGCTTGGTTGTGAGTGTTGCTAATTTAACTCTTTCACTGCTGGTGGTCCATGCTTGTGTCTTTGTAGCAGTTTACAATATTGTTTATCTGTTTGGAGGGCACATTAGGAACTACAATAGTAGGTGAGTTAGGATGGTGTTTCCTAGATACGGAGTACCAGGACTGTCACAGCATTAAAGAGACTTTAAATATACAGTAGCTATGTGTATGGATTCTAAATCAAGCTGTATAAATGTGGTGAGTTGTATAATACCATTGAACTAAATGAATAGCACATTTCCAAGAGGATGCAATTCATCATGTGTCTCTTTGCATGAGCCTCTGAAGGAAAGGATTATGTTCACATAATTATGGGTGACATCCTTTATTTTGTTTCAAGCTTCCAGCCCCTTCTTTTCCATACATTTGCTGTTGACTGTCTTCCACAATTGCCTTTACAGTAGGCTGAGCATTTTCTTGTCTTCCTCGCTTTAATATCCCAGACTGGCAGATACGACTACAACAATTCTTTCCATGCAGGTAAAGCAGCAGTTGACTGTCTTTCTTCATGATTTATGGTAATTACTGAGGACGTCAAGTTTATGATTATGCTTAAACAAGCAGAAAGCCACATAGCAGTGTATTTTCTTATTTACATTTCCCCATTTCAAACGGAGTGCTGTTCATTGTTGTATTTTAACTGAAAGTGAATTTTAACACATATCCTTATAATTTAATGCTTGGTCCTAACAATAAAAGTCTTCAATCTGTGATTTTTATTCCTTGTAACAAATATAATTTTTGAATGCTTATTTTGTTTTCCATCTTGGAGAGTGGGGGTTGAGTAGGCAGCTTCTATGCCACCAGGGATTAATGTTAATTCCTGAAAAGGTTTGTGGGTGTTTTTAGCGGGGGAGGGGAAGAGTTGTGCATTTCTGAATTTGATACTGGCATGAACAAACAAGACAATAGAATCCAGCATAGCCAATTTATCCATCAGCCTAAAATGTGATTCATCATTATGCAGCAAAGAATCCTGTGGCACCTTATAGACTAACAGGAGACAGCAGTGGAAAATAGATGGCTTAATGGTGTTAGCTACTGATCTCTTACCTTGAATAAGGGCTGATATTATGAGGTGCTCAGCATCCTGAATTCTATGGGGCATTAATATTCCAAAAAATGGGTTTCCACAATCAGGCTCCTAGATCCTGACTTAGGCAGCTAAATGAATGGGTTCCTTTTCAAAAGTGCTGTGACAGACTGCTGAGAATCAGCAACTGAACCAACATTCTGGTCACTGTTTAAACAGGCTGAGCAACAGAAAATGTACAGGACTTTATTTCAGAGCAAGTCCAGGTACAGCAACAACTGCTACAAATTGTGGTAAGTCCTGTGGCAGGGATCAGCATTCAAATATAGGGGGTAGATCACCATGAGAAGGGCCCTGAAAATGACCCCGATGCATTTTTGGTCATATTTGAGAGAGAAGCTGTGAGGGCATGATGGTATAAGGGAATCTGGGCCCTACAGATAGCAGTCTATTTAACAGGAGAAGATCAGATGATCTACATGGCTCTCAAGCAAGCTAGGAACTACAAAACGGTTACGGTGGCCATCCTTAACCGTGTGGGGCTTTCGATAAAAAAAGTACCAGCAAATAAGTTTTGAGCTGCAAGATGTACTGGAAGATTACAGCCCCAGGCATTTTCCCCAAAACAGACAGACTGGCCACTTGTTGCAGCAGTCACGCATCCAAAGCATGGTGGACATTATAGACACTGTCATTCTTTAATAGTTCCTTCAGAATCTTGTGGACCATACCCAGGTATGGATCAGGCAGCATCAATTCAACACACTAGATGTGACAATTAAACTAATAGGGAAGTTTGTAGAAGCTGACATTCTAGAGAGGGTCATTAGTTTAAGGGTCCAGATCTGGGCAGGAAGACCAGAAAACCAAATTCAGACAGGACACTGAGAAGAAGGAGGGACCCAGTGGACCACTGACAGGGTCTTGGATGTTTATGTGATTCCAGTGTAGGAGGCAGGGATTTATAAAAAGAGATTGTCCATATGTGGAGTGTGGGTTTACAGAATTCTGTGGTTGTGCCAGGATTTCCGGGCAGGAAGAAATGAAGAAGTTATCAACTATTTCTATAACATAGGGAG
Organism: Mauremys mutica; assembly: GCF_020497125.1. NCBI lineage: Eukaryota > Metazoa > Chordata > Testudines > Geoemydidae > Mauremys > Mauremys mutica. Next base: position 106,272,437 of record NC_059076.1, on the reverse strand, counting down.
GAATTAAAGGAGTCTAGTGCACACTGCCTCAACCTGTTCGTTACTCTGGTGAGAACTGATAAAACCTTATTGAATACTTCCTTGATCAAGCATGAGGCTGTAATATATACATGGGGATAAGAAATTCTGCCCTAGAAGTTTGGGGAAAGTTTAAAAGGGAGTGGGTTTGGGTAGTGGAGGGATTCCCTCAAATCCTTTTGTTAGGCACAGACTGGAACCTCTTCCCATTTAGGAAGCAAAGGGGCATCCAGAAACTCTGGAGGGATGGAATGAATCCCATTGGGAAGAGAAAAGAGCCAGTAAATATAGAAAGCTTGGAAAATATGAGACTAGAGAACACAAGTCAAAAAGAAAATACAGAAAGGGAATACCCAAGAGGTGAAAGCAGAAGAGAAAAAAGACAAGGAAATAGTCTCAGCAGATAAAGATAACCCACGCTTGTTAATAGGAGTTGAATGGTTATCAGACCTCCCATCTCCAGAATGCCAAAAGGAAGGATCCCAAGAACAGTTTGGAGGATTGGGAGAACAAGTGACCATGGGTAACCAGGAAAAGGAGGGATACAAGCAGACCCCTCAACAAAACAAATAAGGTGAGAATGAGGAGACTGCTACACCCCCTCCCAGATTGCCTCGGGTGTGAGGACTTGTGGGCCAAATTGGAATAGCAGGGGAAACCTCCACTCACCAATTGTGATTTTTGTGGGTGGAGAATGGATGGAACCTACAAAGAGATCCTAGATGAACATTCTGTGGGCAAACAAAGGCTGAAGTCGAGTAGCACCTCCAGTAAATGAGGCAGGGGAAATGGGGAGGAAGAAACATCTTTCCATCAGGCACAGGAGGAGGTATGTGACAGAGTGCTGGGAATCAGCAGCTGAACCCGCACTCTGATCACTGTTTAACCAGTTAGGCCCCTGGGATGAGCCTGATTAAGGAGAGGAGTTCCTGATTACCAGATGGGAATAGGGCATGGGAGCTCATAAACAAATTAGTCCATTAACAAGGAGATTGGAGAAAAGAGAACAGGAAGTATGTGCAAGTGGTGGAGGAAGGGAAGGAGAGCATGTGCATGTGTGTTAGCAAGTTGGACCTGATAAAGATAAAGGGATAAAGGGAGAAACTTTTTCCCACCCCCACAATCCCATCCCTTGGGAGAACGGGCAGTTAAGTTGACTGACTCTGTGAATAATATGATTACATGAGTATGTAAAAGGTGGCGAGATGAAGCACTGTAAATAAACTACACACAAGCAAGGTCTCTGAGTGGTCTGTGTGAGAGCTAGGAAGATGGGAGAAAGAAGGTGCCCTGACACTGGTGCTCAGTAGCCAGCAGTTCCCATTGAAGTCAGTGGATGCTGATAGGTGTTTAACACCTTTGAAAATCAGGTCACTTATTTATGCTGCTAACTTTAGGTATCTGTTGTGTTAGAATCTTGGCCTAGCAGTTCAGGGTACTCACCACCTTCCAGGAGGTCCTCAGTACCTTATGAACTCCATCCTTAAATTTCTAGCCACAACAAAAATATATTAAATGGTAAACATTACAACTTCATGCCTTAGGAAAAAGCTAGGTGTTCTGGTATATACTATTTTGATACTACATAAAAATAAATGTCTACAGGCTGAATAATTGTGCACCAAACATAGGCTGAATATTGTATAGATTTCATGTCACAAGGTCAGACTTCTCAGATTATACTGTATTAGTCATAGGTTTTGAGTCAGCATGTTTTTTCCCACATGTTGAATATGAACACAACTTACACATGTTTTAAGAATCTATCATTATACCAGGATCAGTGAAACTGGATTCAGAAAGCCCATGTTCTCAGGAGGGGCTGTTATTGATTAGAAACCAGAAAAACAGGAAACATGGAGACTTGGGCTGGAAGCAAAGTAGCCATATGGATGGAGTAGTGCACAGGATTTAATAAAGTTCCACTTTTTCAACTTATCTTGCATTCAGCTTCACTCTCTGCAAATGAAACAATCATATTGCTCATTATAATCCTTTTGCCATGGTAACCACACTTTTCAACTAAACAATCTTTGACCCATTCAAGGATTTTGTCATCCACTCAATCTTCTGCCAATACTCCATTTGTTCCTAATATCCATTCTGTCCCCAACCACCAAACAGCACTGATTATTTCAATCAAAATTTAATATTAATATTAGTTATTAGAGATGGCTGAGAACAGAAAAGCTTTCCAACTCCAACTATGATCTTTCCATATGCACGAGTGCTGGAAATTAGCATTTTTTCAAGATTCTGAACATTTGAAATTTTAGAAAAAGTTAAAAAAATCATATATATATGAATTTGAACTCTGATAACTCCCATATAACACTACCAGCTGGTGTTAACTAACATTCCACTCAGAGAACACTTGTAGGGCATTGGCAGCTCATACCACACCATTAGATGCTACCTTAATACAAGATATAATAAATAATATTCACAAAGCTAGACCCAAATGAACATCACACAGCATCTTTTCCTCTGCACTCACTCTTTTTTTTGCACATGGAAGACATTAATAAAACTTGTTTAGATTCAAGACTATTAATTTTTAAGAGAACTTGTCCAGAGGTGGTTAAACTTTTACTAATGTATGGTAAACAGTTAAAATATCTGACACATTGGCCAGTGCTCTCTTTAAAAGAAGTGTCCCACAAAAGGCCTCAGGACAATCAGAGCCTTTCCATTGACTTCAGTTGTCTCTGGATTAGGCCCAACAGACATTTGTGAGGCCAATCATCTGCAGCCCTTGAGTTGGGGTGAAGGGAGGATGCAAGGACCCATCCTCCTTCTTCCTCATCTAGACAGATGAAGGATAATTGCCATCCCTGCAGCCTGGGAAGCTCAGAGCACTCCTATAAACACCAGTTGCCTCCAAAGGACAGGAGAGACCATTGAATGCAACAGAGATGAAAGTTTTAAAGAGCATTTTTTCATAGAATTATAGAATATCAGGGTTGGAAGGGACCTCAGGAGGTTATCTAGTCCAATCCCCTGCTCAAAGCAGGACCAATCCCCAACTAAATCATCCCAGCCAGGGCTTTGTTAAGCCTGACTTTAAAAGCATCTAAGGAAGGAGATTCCATCACCTCCCTAGATAACCCATTCCAGTGCTTCACCACCCTCCTGGTAATTTTTTTCCCCTAATATCCAACCTAAACCTCCCCCACTGCAACTTGAGACCATTACTCCATGATCTGTCATCTGCTACCACTGAGAACAGTCTAGATCCATCCTCTTTGGAACCCCCTTTTAGGTAGTTGAAAGCAGCTATCAAATCCTGCCTCATTCTTCTCTTCTACAGTCTAAATCATCCCAGTTCCCTCAGCCTCTCCTCATAAGTCATGTGCTCCAGCCGCCTAATCATTTCTGTTGCCCTCCACTGGACACATCCTTCTTGTAATGTGGAGCCCCAAACTGGACACAGTACTTCAGATGAGGCCTCAGCAATGCTGAATAGAGGGGAATGATCACGTCCCTCGATCTGCTGGCAATCCTCCTACTAATGCAGCCCAGTTTGCCGTTAACTTTCTTAGCAACAAGGGCACACTGTTGACTCATATCCAACTTCTCATCCACTGTAATCCCTATATCCTTTTCTCAAGAACTGCTGCCTAGCCACTGGGTCCCTAGTCTGTAGCAGTGCATGGGATTCATCTATCCTAAGTTCAGGACTCTGTGCAGGGATGAATTTTGCCTACAGTGAGCCAATGGAAGGGTTTGTAATAGATCTCAGGTCTCTGGGCCCAAAGGAGCTGCTCTAACCACTGGACCCTATTGCCTCCCATCACAAATACCAGATGCACCATTGAAATCCATGGAAACCTTGGTATATGTGATGCTAAAGATACTTACAGTGAACCAGGAGTACCATACAAAAAGATTTGATGGGGCAAAAGGAATTTTAAAGTAATTAATTAAAATTATTTCTAGATGGACAGGCTGAAGGATATTCAGGACATAATGTGGGCTACACTGAATTTCATTTTGGTTTGCAATTCAATATAAAATATATAGTGACACAGAACTAATGACTGAAAACTAACTCAGTTTATTCACACTTTCACACAATTTAATTAACTTTCTAATAAAAAGAATGGCAAGGAGAGCCAGGAAACACTTGGAGGCAAGGTTACTTGCTATAATTATTTATATTTCATTTATAATTTATATTATATATTTTTATCCTGCGTCTTATGTTTCGGTGTTTTCATTGTGGCATTTTCATTGTTTGTGAATGAGGATCATTATCCCATTTGATGTACTGGAAATACAATATGGGTCACTAATGCAGACATACATTCTTTCTCACTATTCACATTTTCCCTTTTTCCCTCCCATACAGCTGTGCACTGTAATTATCGTTCTCTGCTGCATCATTTAGTCATGTCAGTATAACAGCAGTATAACAAACTTAGACGACTGCTGATTCAAGTCCTGATCAGTCTTTTGGCTTGAAGGTTGCAGAATGACTATTTTGTATTTTTTTCTTCTTCATGTTATTTTTTCTAAAATAAATTTAATTTTTGTATCTTTGCTCTTTATACAACATTAAGAATACAAGGGACCTGTGACATTACACCCCATAGTCATCATAGAAATATGGTTATGATATGAATATGGCATATCTAAGATATACTTTATGCAAAATGGCTCATGTAAGATATCATTGGAAAGGTTATGATTTACTGAATGTGATTATCCAATGTATATGCATGTATCTTTTCTGTATCTACAGTTAGGAATGCATCCGACAAAGTGGGTATTCACCCACAAAAGCTCATGCTCCAATACGTCTGTTAGTCTATAAGGTGCCACAGGACTCTTTGCTGCTTTTACAGATCCAGACTAACATGGCTACTCCTCTGATAGTTAGGAATATTGACTATGTAACGATGACATATCCTACTGAATGACCCATTTAAGAAGGACAATAGAACTCTGAAGATACTAATCTCTCTCCTTTCTGAGAGGTGTCCTGGAACATAGCTGTGACACTACAAGGTCAGGTGATAATGTCACCTGATGCAAAATACCCCTTGGACACTGCTGGTACTTTTCCACTGTAGGGGGATGGGGATCAATCAAAGGATTCCCACCTTAGGTAAATCCTTTTAAGTCTGGGGAGGGGGTTGATCTGGACTCTCCTCCATTGACTACCCAAGAAGGAGGACTGCTGAAAGAACTTGAAGGGACAAAGGACCTAACCTGAAGGGAAAGGCAGGGGTGAATCCAGACTGAGATGGGGTCCAGTCTGTGAGAAGAAATAACTAGAACTCTGAGCTACAGAAACTCTGCATCTTGCCTAATTCAACATTTAGGGTAAAAAATTACATTTTGTAACCTGTTTCTTTAGTGAATCAAGTTTAGTATGTGTGTTTTGTTTTATTTGCTTAGTAATCTGCTTTGTTCTTTTTGCTATCCCTTATAATCACTTAAATTCTGTCTTTTGTAGTTAATAAACTTATTTCTTGTTTATAATATAACTCTGTTCCTGCAATTTGTATCTGGGGCGGGGGGGAGTTGTGCATATCTCTCTTCCCATTGAGGGAGAGGGTGAATTTTTATGAGCTTGCACTGTGCAGATCTTTCTATACAATGCAAAACAATATACCTTTCAGTCCGCACCCAAAGGGAGATGGGCATCTGAGTGCTGGGGCAAGTCCCTTAAGATGAGTCTTCCCAGAGCTGATCTCAGTATCTGTGTCTTTCTGCAGCTGGATGTGGCCCTGCCTATGTGTGTGCTAGAGGAGGCTTAAGAGCCTGGCTCAGCAAGACATGTTAAGAAGGACCAGACTGGTGGAACCTCAGTACATCAGATGGCACCTTAAATGGGAGCAACCCTCACAGGAACCACAAAAAGTATGTGATTCCCAGCTCTCAGATATACTCACACTAACTCTGTCCAGGCTAGCACCTAAAAATAGAAGTATGTCCACAGTAGCACTGGTTGTGGCTCAGGCCAGCTGACTGAATATATACCAATGGAATTGGGCTTGATTGTACTCCAGCTGGCTAGCCCAAGCAGCCACCCATGCCACCACAGATACACTGCTTTTTTTTTTAGATGCTAGCTTGAACAAAGCTAGCACAGGTATGTCTACATGAATTGGGAACCACACCAAAGACACAGGTGGGTTCCAAATACCCATGTTTACTAAGTAAAAGTTGTGACATTACTCCCCATATTCTTCATAGAAATATTGTTATGATATGAATATGGCATAACTAAGATATGTTTTATGTAAGATGGGTCATTTAAGGTATCATTGGAAAGGTTATGATTTACTGAATGTGATTATCCAAGTTGTATGCATGTATCATTTCTGTATCTGAGGTTAGAAATATTAACTATGTAACAATTACTGCTGTGTGTACTTGGGGAGCACCCACCAGCCAGTATGCAATCAGCCTGCATGGGCCATTCAGAAGGACAATAGGACTTTGAAGATACTAATCTCCCTCCTTCCTGATACGTTTCCTGGGATGATGCTTTGACACTGCAGGGTCATGTGATTTTGTAACCTGGTACAGGATATCATCTTGAAATGCTGGTACTTTTCCATGGGAAGGAGGTGGGGGACAAACTGGGAAACAAAAGATTCCCACTATATGCAAATCCTATTTAATGCTGGAGAGAGAGTTGATCTTGGCTCTTCTCCACTGCCTCCCTGCCCAAGAAAGCACCTGAATAAACAAAGGAACTAAGCACGGGAGGTAGGGGCTGAGCCTAGGAGAGACGGATCGGACTCTAAAAAGGAATCCCTGCAGATTTAAGCTACGAGCAGTGTAGTTTACCTTCAAGAAACTCTGTAACCTACTTGAAACAACTTTTAGGGTGATAAATTATTATTTGTAGCCAGTATTCCATTAAGATTAGTTTGCATTTTTTGTTTTATTTGCTCAATAATCTGCTTTGTTATAAGAACATAAGAATGGCCGTACAGGGTCACACCAATGGTCCATCTAGCCCAGTATCCTGTCTACCGACAGTGGCCAATGCCAGGTGCCCCAGAGGGAGTGAACCTAACTGGTAATGATCAAGTGATCTCTCTCCTGCCATCCATCTCCAACCTCTGATAAACAGAGGTTAGGGACACCATTCCTTACCCATCCTGGCTAATAGCCATGAATGGACTTAACCTCCATGAATTTATCCAGTTCTCTTTTAAACACTCTTATAGTCCTAGCCTTCACAACCTCCTCAGGCAAGGAGTTCCACAAGTTGACTGTGCGCTGTGTGAAGAAGAACTTCCTTTTATTTATTTTAAACCTGCTGCCCATTAATTTCATTTGGCTCCCCCTAGTTCTTGTAATATGGGAATAAATAAATAACTTTTCCTTATCAACTTTCTCCACATCACTCATAATTTTATATACCTCTATCATATCCCCCCCCCTTAGTCTCCTCTTTTCCGAGTTGAAAAGTCCTAGCCTCTTTAATCTCTCCTCATATGGGACCCGTTCCAAACCCCTAATCATTTAAATTGCCCTTCTCTGAATCTTTTCTACTGCCAGTATATCTTTTTGAGATGAGGAGAACACTTCTGTATGCAGTATTCAAAATGTGGGCATACCATCGATTTATATAAGGGCAATAATATATTCTGCTTCTTATTCTCTATCCCCTTTTTAATGATTCCTAACATCCTGTTTGCTTTTTTGACCGCCTCTGCACACTGCATGGACATCTTCAGAGAACTATCTACGATGACTCCAAGAGCTTTTTCCTGATTTGTTGTAGCTAAATTATCCTCCATCATATTGTATGTATAGTTGGGGTTATTTTTTCCAATGTACATTACTTTACATTTATCCACATTAAATTTCATTTGCCATTTTGATTACAAATTATTAATTGACTTTGACAATTGTTTCTCTTATTTTTGATTTTATCAATTTTCATTGTGATCACTTCAGTCACTGCTTATCCACCAGGTCTTCAGTGTGAGATGCAAGCCACTTTGTAAACATTTCATTCTCACCTGCTTTCCATTCAGCTATAGATAAAGTGTAGTATAGCTCCATGTTCAACTTCTACTGTAATATAGTGCGTGCACAATCTACCATGAGTCCAGGTGATGGTAATGCAACTGGTATTCATCTTAGTGGTCAAGTGATTTACATAAAGACAATGATAAATATTAGCCTGCTATGTCCCACAATAGGAATCCTCAGGCTCGAACAAGAGAAACATAAATATTGAACCAGCACTAGGAGACCTCCTGGCAATCATGATTATGTAATTTAGGATTACAGCTTTCCACTTGCTGTGAAAGAAAGTGTCTCAATTGGGAGACCTTTTTGTCTGAATAAGGTCTAGATAATGACAGACAAATGTGACTCTATTTAAACATATCAGCTCTACTTGCTGCTCTTTAAAATAATTGATATAGTCACATTTCAGGGCACCTGCATCTGTATTTCCCATCCATGGTCCAGCAAAGACCCCTCCCTTTAGCCTTCCAGCTCCCAGCCGGCACCTTTCTTGGGCCACATGTGGACCTGTCCTCAATTGCAGCTGCAATGATGCATTCAGGTGGGATGGAACACAGTTGCTGACTCTGTTGGCTTCTTTCCAGCCTCCCTCTTGGGAATCTAATCTAAGATTTCCTCCACCTGCTGAAACCTCTACCAGTAGACTAGATGTTCCCTGGAGACCTTGACAATCATTCCTCTTCTGGTTGTTAGAATACAGCAAGTCGACTAGCTGTGTCTTTTGTCCAGACCTCAGTGTTGAGCTGTATTTCTTTGCATGGCTCAAAAACCTGACCTTTCTTCAGCTGTTCAGAATTCATTTTCCCCATCTCTCTTTTCATTATTTCTTTCCTGAAAAGGAATAAGACCTTTCTCTGTGCTTTTTACCTTCTATAGAACTTGCTTGCACTGCTTCTGGCACTTATGGCAAGTCATATTCTCATAAATTACACATGCTGTGACCATATAGGACACAATTCAGGCCAACTGCACAGGTATTGCTCCCATGGTCCGGCAAGGGCACCCACTTTTATGCTCCCATCTCCTCAGCTGTCACCTTTCTCTGGAGAGTTCCTTGCTTACGCTGGTATATTACCAGCAAGCCAGACTGCCTGGATAGGCCAGAATCTGTGCTTTGCTCTTTCTTCAGAGAATATAAAGTTATACGTTACACACAGCACTTTCTAAGCAAGCACATTTATTCTCAAGGTGAAAGCATTACACAGAAAACATTAAAAATAAAAGAGACTATGGATATGTTAATAAGCTTACCAGAGACCATCCATCAGTCTGATGAACCCTTCAGATGGGATCTAGTCTTGAATGAGAATAGCTTCAACACTCTGCCATCCCAGCAGGGAACTCTGAGGAGTCTCTGTCCATGAAGGCTGGAGGAAGATGACCCTGGGATCTTCTCCTATTTTGACACAGATGCCCTCAAAAGCAGAGGGGAAATGCCTGGAGGTCCTTTCTCCTCCTCCCCTTGCATATTTGAGGTTGCGGAAACTGCTTGAACTGATTGGATCTGGCAGGACAGGCAGAGGTAAGACCACTCATCAGCACTCCCTTGACTATGTGTGATCTAAGTCAATATTCAGTTTTATTTGACTCAGTCATCTCTAAAATTAACAGCTTTAATGGCTTCCATGTGGCATTGATCTAAAAAAGTGACAACTGTATACTTATAAAGATATGAATAAACTGAAGATTTGCCTGGGTCCTAAGTCTACAATTTTAAATCCTTTCAATAGATAATTTGAGGTATCAACATTTCTGAAATTATAAGTCCTCCAAATACACATAATTCATATCTGAATATCAGGTTTTCTTTTCTGCCTTGATAGCATCCATTCCTATCAATTTCTGAGTTACTAATCCTCAATCAGCCCATAAAGACACTCAGTTTAGGTGTTTGTTTAAGTCTCTTAATCATTTTGGTTATTATTGTAAGCAGTTTTTGAGTGTGTGCGTGATCAGGAGATTTTAATTTTTCTTATCAATAGAGCTCCAGTAGAATCCATATATTTTGTTTTGGCAGGTGCACAAGTCCCTATTGTTTTTATTTTGAGTGATGCCTTTATGCTTAAAATGTACTGTGTGCACTATGCATTTCTCCCATTTCCTTGTATTTTGCCAAACACTCAATTTGAACAATGAGCCAAAGTATACATTAAGTGATAAAATGGAAGTATGCTGCGCAATATATTTCTGGTAAAAACTTGGTCAGCACAAAGAATTTATTAGAGTGTAGAATGAACATGACATAATGCTGAGTGCAATCTCTTCCAAAATTCAGCACTGAGTGGTAAAAATTAATAAATGGGGCAGTGTCAATTCGAATTCATAAATTAGGATATGCTTTTTTAGAATTTGGGGAAAGGGAATTTTAAGACTGAACGACAGAATAGACTAGCATTTGAGATTCTTATTCTGTTCATTTAGCCTATTGCATCTCACTGGGAACAATGATAAAATATAGTGAATTCTTTTTGTGAACATGAACTGTGAATGAGATATAAAAATAACTCAGCATCTATTTAGACTATCAGTGAATCTAAGTCCTAAGCTCCTTTGAAAGTGAGGACATCAATTCTGTTATTTCTAATATAGATATATTTGCATATTTCTCCTATGATTCCAGAAATATAACAATACAGATTTTTTCAGCCATATCTCTTCCTATTTTCACCATGCAAATAACAAAAAATGCAACCATCTGCCTGTTTTAATAGAAATAAACAATGGCCACAACCTGTTCTGATAAATTTCTCTTTGTGAAAAACCATGTCACATTTTATTTTTCCTCCATGGATTCACTATTCCATTTATTTGGTATTTCTGTAAATATATTCCCACTCAGTGCATTAAGTCTTTATCTACTGTAACCTCAAGCTCTCATTATCTCTGGCATTTCAGTAGTCAGCACCAGAGGTGACTGTGATATTCGAAGTAAACATATTGTAAAGGTCATGCTTGATGGTGGAGAGGTTAAAAGGTATCTTAAAGAATCCCTTAAAAATCAATTATAAGAAACAATTCAACATTCACAAAAAATCCTGCATCTGTTATCTTAATTAATGGAGTGGCACAGTTAGAGTAAAGCTGGTTATAGTGGCATAATGAAGGTTCAGATTGAATTTCTGTTAAAAAAAACTGCATTCAGAGATTTATTTCTTGGCTGTTTTTTAAATTGCATCAGTCTGAAGTTTGGTTTTCAAGTTGTCAGCCATGCTGTAAATCTGTTTTGCTAAAATGATAAATATATGCATTACATTTTTTAAAGATATGAAGCAGAAGGGCTGAAGGAGGGGAATATACTTAACATGGTCTCAGACATTTATCAAGCTGTAGCTAAAAAAAAGGCTTGTTTTAAAGGGAAACATTTTCAGTCAGTTAACCTTTAATGACTATATAATATTCTGAAAAAAGAAATCAGCTGATATTTATTTGTGAAAAATAGCCACTCTGTTCTTTGTTTAGATATTTACAGAGTTTGTATTCCCATCCCCACTCCCTAGTAGTGCAACTACTTAATTTGTGATGACAATATCTTCTGATTCCTTTGTTTTGCCATTTTATATTTTTTGTCTTTTTGCTTTTCCATTTCTTAGGATGATGTACACTTGTTTAAATATCCCTAAATTATCAGAGATAAATCAGGTGATTAAAACTAGGGATTAGCAAAGGATGAAAATTATCCTACTGCAGAGGACTGCATAAATCTCTATGCACACCTTACGCCCCTCTAAAATAAGACATTTATTGTTCAGGACCATATTCCCACATACTGGCTACACTTACAGTACTACTAAGCAATAGTCTTAACTCACTCTGTTTGTAGGCAAACAAGCAAGTAATTTTCCTGCTCCCACCTTCTCCCTGAGTAGGGCTGGTTGGGAAATTTTTGACAAAGCATTCTTCTGCCAGAAAAGTTTCCGTTTTATTGCAGCATCCGACTCTTTTGCAGGAAAAGCTTTGTTCTGGCACTTTTTATCCACTAAAAGAAAAAAAGTTTTCAGACTGTCTAAATGTTCTGTTTTTAAATTTTTGAAACAAAAAGAATCCTGTTTTTCTGGTTTCAAATGACTTTGTTATGAAAGATAAGTTAATTATAGTAGAAAAATAAATTAAAAATGGTCAAAAGAGAAATTAAACATTTTGAAATCAAAATGAAATTTTCATATTCACCCAAACTGATTTTTTTTCCAGATTTTGTGATTCGCAGCAATTTGAGATTTTGACTTTTTTCCCTGAATTGAAATGGGAAAACTTTTAGATATCTCAGAAATTTACAGTAGAAGGAAAACAATTTCCCTGCCAGCTCTAGAGCTGAATACCTGTAACACCTATTAACTTTACTAGGAGTTGTGGATGCTCAGCACTGCTCGGGATCTGCCTAATATAGAGAGGAAGAATAAACACAAAGAAAGAAATACATCTTGATTTTAATTGAAACTTAGTGATGTTTTGTAATATTTTAATCACAATAACTGTTTTGTCAGTTCATTTTTCATGGTTTGACTTCAGTGAGAGGTTTGCCTGAATAAAGAATGCAGGCTTTGGACTATAATGGAGAAGAATGTAGGCCAGATAACTAATCCTGCACCCTGATCTGCCTGGAAGGGTGTTTCTGAATCCGCAGATTCAGCTACATCCCAACATCAGTTTTGAAGACCATGTTTTCAGCAGAGTCTATGAGCCTGATCCATAGCCTATTGATATCAATGGAAACACACTCATTTATTGTCATTGGCTTTAGATCAGGCCCCATGTGGATCCATCTAGGTTCTGGCAGGCTAGATAATTTTCTGTGGCCCAAAACTACTATTTTTGAATGGTTAACATGCACAGAGTTTTGAACAAATACAATGCTATATAAGTATTAATTATTATTATTACTAGTTTAAGCAATTGGGTGAAATTCACCCCATGCAGAGACTTAAGTGGGTCTAGTTCTGCACAGGCCTTGTGCTAGCCCACTCCCCAGGAATGAATCACCATTGAGGTGCTGTAAGAGTTCTTGTTGTTACACAGTCAATCAATGAAAAAAAAGCCTTTTAAAAACCTATATTGAACTAATGTTGTATCGCTGTAAACACAAAACAGATTTAAGAATTTCCTGGCAATACAGAACATTTTAAATGTGTTTTATGACTATTTGATTTTTGGTTATGTCATAAATTTAATGCTATATTAAAAGATTTTGGGGTTTAATTAAATTACATTAAGATTTAGATTTGCACGTGTGAACTGTCAGAAAACTGGCAAAAGTGGCAAACATATGAAACAAATATTTTTAAATAAAGTTATATTATACCGTACTAGGAGGCAGTAGTAACAGAGTAAAATGCAACTTGGTCTTTAATGAGCATTTGCTTCAAATCATAGCGCTCATTGAACATTTTGTTTTAAGATTTCCTTGAGCTGCAAAACATCACTATGGTACATCACACCCAATTATATTAGCACAGTATATTATATTATGTAGATTTGATGAACCAATACAACTTAGGTGGACTTCCATTTGTCAGTGTAACAAGGGTTAGAGGATTCCAAAAATTCAAAACAATTGAGTTTTTTTACTTTTTTACATTTGTTTTTAAAATATATCCTTGATAAAACCTTTACAGGATTCATTGTTAAATACTGTTGACAAAGAACAGTGCATGATAATCAAGCTTAGACACATAAGTATATGAAGCAAAGTGAAGGGGAGTATGTGTGACAACCGCTCCTTGAAGCTAAACAAAATGTTTCTCAGACTGAGGCTTTGCACAAAATCCTGAATATAACTGTGTAAAGTGCTCTCCAAAACATGGACATCTTTCTGCAGCCATATGTTTAGCACATGGACTTTAACATGGACCTTTAGAAAACATGGATCTTAATGAGAATACATAGATTTCACCACAGTGTCTGGCTATGTTGTATATTTAATACAATTTTTAAAAAGCTTGCTTTACAGTGAGACATATGCAATATGTACAGAGGACAGTTCTTGGTTAAAGATATCAGAAAAATTATATATATTTTCCAGAAAAGAATCCAAATGAAAAGAAAGTTTCAAATGAAAAGCTTTCATTTCTTTCTTTTCCAGGATAAATGAAAAAGGAAACAATTTTTGGTTTTAAAAAACCCCCCCAAATTCTAGATTTTAGCGATTTTGCTTTTTCTCCTTTTTACTTCTTTATCATGGGGGGCGGGGAGGAAAGCATAAAAAAAGAAGAAAAAGGGAGGAAAAAATCAAGCCCCTGAATTCATTTTGTTTTTTCAGCAAAAAAGAATATTTTTAACCAAAATGAATATTTTCCATGACATAATTTTTGTTACAGTCAAAAAGCCATTTCTGTAGAAAAAAAGTTGACAAAAAAATTTCAACCAATTCTGTTCTCAGTGCTCTGGAATAGATTGACCCAAGATAACAGGGGCAGGGAGAGACTCAGAAGACTCTGCAGCACGAAAGCATACAGTAAATAAGTTAATTTCTTTTTTAAAGGAAGGAAAAAAACCTACAACTGACAGGAAAACAGATTTAGTTTGTGCACTGAGATTGTGGCTCTTTTATCAAAACATCCCACTGTCTTGAGGTTCTTGTTCTCCCGTTACATAAATACTGTATATCACATGGGGCATTACCTTCAAAAATATCAAATGTGCTGTCAAACAAGAAAAAAAATGATGTAAATAGAAAAAAAAATCTCAGATACTGGAAATATAGTGGTGGCCCCATGCTTAATAATCTCATATCAGTATCTGATCATAATAAACAGGTCTCAGGGGATCTCTTATGCTTATTTAGTCTTTGTTTTATGTGGCTCAGAAATGTGGAAGTGCTGTGCAGAACATATAAAATATTCCCGGGGGAATTCTGTGCCACTGCACATGTGCAGAATGTATGCCCCCACTGATTTCTTTGCTTCCCCACAGAAAAATGATTTTCTGAATGGGAAGCAAAAGGAAGCCACAAGAGCAGTCATGCAGTTCTCCCCGGCAGTATGTTTTGGGTGCCCAGGGCAGCCAGCAGAGAGGTAAATCACTGTGGGGCAGGGAGAGGGACTGGGGAAGATCCAGATGGTGGCCCCTACCCTTTGCCAGGCTCAGCTGCTAGTCCCGGCTGCGCTGGGGAGGATGGGACTTCCTCTTCCCCTGCATGGCATCTGGGGCCAGGTCAGAACCACCCCCAGATTTCTCCCCCAGCTGCAGGAATCTCTGCAAACACCCCCACCCAGGCTTCCTGCACCCATTGCTCCTCAGCTGCAGGGGGAGGGATTCCTGCACTGAGAACTCCTCCCCTACCCCATGAGCCCCATTCCCCCTGCACCTGGACCACCCCAACGAGCCACCCGCACCTGGATCCCCACCCAACAGAACCCCAACCAACTGCACCTTGACCCCCTCCCCTCCACTGAGCCCCATTCCCCAACATCTGGAACCCCTGCTGAGCCCCCCACACCCAAACGCCCTGTCAAGCTCTATCCCCACACACCCAGACCCCCCCTCTCCTGAGCCCCAACCACCTTCACCTGGACCCCCCTGCAGAGTCCCATTACTGTTGCATCCAGAGCCCCACAACAAGCCCTTGTGCAACCAGATCACCCTGCACCCAGATCCTCCACTGATCTGCCTGCAACCAAATTGCCCCACACAGAACCCTCTCAACCCACACCTGGATGCACCCACACTAAGCCCCTCCACACTTGGATCCTGCCTTGCTGAGCCTGCCTGCCCACACCTAGTGCACCTGGAATGGAGGGGCAGAACCCTGGGGTGTTTCTGGGTCAGGCTTGGTCATTGCGCTGTGTCAGGGTTGGCTGCAGCCTCACTGCTGAGTCTGTCCTGCGGGGGAACTGCACAGTCATCTTCCACCTCTGTCTAGCCAGTGGCCTGTGCTCCCCAATGCCATGCTGTAGCCTCCACATTTATTTGACAAATAAAATTTGCAGAATTTTAAATTATTGTGTGCAGAATTTTTACTTTTTTGGTGTAGAATGCTCTCAAGAGTAATAAAAGATACAAACCCTACCCTGAAGAGCTAATAAGACAAGTGCCAGAATCTATCGTCTTTGTTCATGTTGTATATGCTTGTCAAGAAGCCCCACTGAAGTCAATGTAAGGTATTAATGAACATGAGTAAAGGTGGCAGAATCTAGCCCTCAGTACAATCATGGATACAAGCAAAACAAAGGCAACTTGGAGAGTGAAAGGAGGAAAATGGTTAAAAGCTCTGTGGCTGGTTAAGCAACGATCCTGTACCAAGAAAAGTTAATGAGAGCTTTGTCATTGTCTTCAGTGAACATAGGACCGAAAGTAACACATACATTTTGAAAGGTTTTTCGTTTCCTTAGTCTCTCTGACCAAAGTCAGTTTTATTATTGAATTACATAACATCATTCTTTAGAGTATAAGGCAAAAAGACCCTGGTTTCCATGGGGAAAAAATAAAGGTGTAAAAATGAGCAACACATTTTTTCTTCTTACAATTCAAAGAGCAAAAGTTCATATTACATACTGGTGAATATCTCTTTCTTATGAAATAGTGTATCTCAGCAACAGCACATGTACCATGGATTGTTACAGCTCCCTTCTCTGTTCCCTTTTCATTTTTATTCAGAGTAAATAAGCTCTCAGAACTCCACAGTGTGCGCCATTTGAAGCCCCTTTCAGTTCATTCTACACCCTTTTCACCCTAGAAGATCTTTTGGCTCCACAATAGAAAAGTTGTCATTTGCAACTTGGACGAAAGGGTTTTTTTTTAACTGAATATACAAGAGCAGTGCTTTAACAATTTCAGTATTTTAAAACATGGGAAGTATTTTTAACACAGAGACAAGTTAGTATTTACTTATATTTGGCATTAAACACAACTATAGTACCTGATTCTGCACCTATTGAAATAAATGACCGCACCACACCTAAAGTAGGTGGTGGTGGGGAATTGTCAGGGCTTGCCGGAGGAAGGCAGTAGTGGTTTATGGTGGGGGAGGGGCAAGAAGGAGGTTGGAAACTGCTGCAAAAAGGTGGGTGGTGGTCAGCTTTGCAGCACTGACTCATCCCCTAGGAATGTGAGGGCTGAAAGCTTTAAAAGGGCAACCCCAAGCACTGGAAGCCCTTTCTCCATGCAGCAGGCAAGGCAGCATCCACCTCCTCTCCCCTCAAGGTGCTAATATCCAGATGGATTTGGACCTGCTGTGGGCATTGCGCTAGTTGCTTCTTTGTACGGGGTGAGAAGGAATTTTTCCCCTCGCCACCATATTGGCTTTGGTGGAGTGGGTTTTTTTCCACCTTCCCCACAGTGAGTGTCAGGGAGGACCTATTATGCTGAGGAGAAAAGTGGTTAGGCTGCATGTTGCAACTTATTTTGTAAGTGTGGGGCACATGTCCAGTGCAGGTATTCCAGAGGGAAGGCATCCAGTGACCAGGTAAATGACCTGATAATGGACTTGAAAAGCAGATGCTGGTTAACAGAATAAGACAAGGGGTTTGGGGATTCTATGATTGATATGGCAGGGAGCCAAGCCTCCCTCCACCCTTTTCTTATGGCCCGTCTTAACCCTCCTATGGGGGGGAGGGTGGATGGTAAGGTCCAAGCCATGAGTTGGCTGGGGGACCTGAATGGAAAATGAAGGGGCCTGGTGGGAGCCCTAGGTAGTTATTGGCGTGAACATGGATTTGCCCGAACTGGACACTTTTATCCACTAGGTAGTCCCAGATATCCCATAATAAAGTTGCAGCCTGTTTAAAATCCATATCAAGTGTCTCCGGTCCTTCTTTCAGTATAGTTGAACAATGGCAGTATTGCCTCTGCCCTGAGTGAGCACAGGATCAAGTCTATAAAAAAGTTGGATACTGAAGAATAGAATAGTCAGGTTTTTACATGCACCCTGTTTATCTCATCAGTATTTTCTCCCCAGACATATGAGCATGGACAATATTTTCTCCTTCATTTGAGTTCTGACAGATTTTTTGTTTGGACAACTTCTGTTTTCCTACTCCATCTTCTTGGGTATATATATAGTTCCCTTATATATTTTATCTTGTGCTACTCCTTCTATCTTTTTTTCCTGCTTTCAGACTTCACATATAAATTTCTCAGAGTGAGGTGTAGTCTCATGCTCCCAGTGTTAGACTAAAAAACAGAATTTTCTGATCTGTTCCCAGCTCTGGCATTATCTCCTTATGGATCTTGGGCAAGTCACAAGGGCCACATTTTCAAAATATGCCCTCTAATGTTGAGTAAGGGACCATCTATTACAAAGGTATGCTCACCTGCATGGTGAGATCGAGCCGAGTACCAAAGGGACTTTCTGTGACTTTATGGTTAGGCTGTTATAGTGCCTGAGGAGTTGACACTTGATAATTGGTCAGTGAGAACTAAGTATAGAATTTGCAACCAATTTGGGGGTTGCCCTGATTCCCAGCAGTCTACCCTGAGGCTGGTATTCATGTGCTTGAGTCACTGTAAGCAGCATTACAAAGACCTCTAAAAATCAGAGTAAAGATGTCTAAAAATTGTGCACCCAAAGATCAGTGAACCCAGAGTCAGAGGATGCTTTTGAAAATTTAAACCTAATTAACCTCCTTACCCTAGTTTTCCTAAATAAATTAATTAAATAAAACTAAATGCTTACCTACCACAAAGGAGTTGTGGGGTTAGGTAATCTTTATACATTTATACCTAAGTGCTACTATTATAATTAATAATAAATGTAGTGGTCACAGTTACTCAGATTTCTTGGTCTTTTTGTGAAATATCCATCGTTAACACATTGTGATTGACCTGAGGACAGCATGTAAATGACCACTGCTAACTCAATTCAAGAGGAAATCTGTTAGGCAGAATTTAAAATAATTGAGTCTTCATTTTTTCCAAATAGATTTAGAAGAAAGGATGACCCTAAAAAGCAGAACTCTGCTGCCAGTAAGAGGAAAGTTAACAAATATGTCTCAGTCATCACCCTGTGCTATCAAAATCAATTTGAATTATTTAGCTTAAATATTAGATTAACATTCTAAAACTAAAATTCCACTTACTCTGAGGAGATTCTGATTTGCATGTAAATCAGCAGAACAGAAAAAACAAACAAACAAAAAACAGGCCGCTCACAAATAACATCAGTATTTTTAAGGAAAGAGCTCCCAAGTATGAGACAGTGGGAAGTGACACCCAGCATTTAAAAAGTAATATTGTTGCATTATAACATTTCATAAAAGGATAAGCGAGTAGTTTCAGGAGCTGCAGAATGAGCTGTGTAACTGTAACTGCATTGTGCCTAACACCTGCCTGTACCTAAAGATCTCTACCCTGAGAAGTTAGCAAAATGATGTTTTTTAGTTGACTCAAAGATTATTTTTTCTTAACCCTTAAGGTCATAGTATCGATTCTGGCAAAATACTGTAAATATTAAAGTCTCAGGTCAATAAGCTTAATATTGACCTTTAAAAAAGTCAATATATGTTTACTAGCTGCAAAGTAAAGGCAGGATTCTGATATGAGATCTGCATGTACACAGCTCCCATAAAAGTAGAATATGAGCTCATCTACACTGGCAATTAACAGCGCTGCAACTTCCTTGCTCAGGGGTGTGAAAAAAACACCCCCTTCAGTGCAGCAAGTTGCAGAGCTGTAAAGCGCCAGTGTAAATAGTGTTCCAGCACTGGAAGCCAGGCTCCAAGTGCTGGGAGCTATGCCCCTCATTGAGGTGTGTGACCACACAAGGCACACTTTAGCATTCCCAGTGTAGACTAACCATATGTGTGTGTTTTAAGGGGCTAGCAGCATCCTTTGGTGGAAAAGTTAAGGCATAAAATCCTGGCCCCATTGAAATCAACTAAGTTTTCTCATTAGCTTCAATGGGGCCAAGATGTCACACAGTGCTGCAGGATAGTGAGCATATTTCCACTAGAGCAGGGGTGGGCAAACTTTTTGGCCTGAGGGCCACATCGGGGTTCCAAAACTTTATGGAGCGTTTGGTAGAGAAGGCTGCACCTCCCCAAACAGCCTGGCCCCCGCCCCTTATCTGCCCCCTCCCATTTCCCGTCCCGACTTCCCCCGTCAGAACTTCTGAACCATCCAACCCCCCTCCCCGGCTCATTGTTCCCTGACCACCCCCTCCCGGAACTCCCTGCCCCAATCGTCCCCCCAGGACCCCACCCCATTCAACCCTCCTTGCTCCCTGACCCCTGACTGCCCTGACCCCTATCCACACCCCTGCTCCCTGACAGACTCCCTGGGACTCACATGGCTATCCAACCCCCCTGCTCCCTGTCCCCTGACTGCACCCCAGGACCTCCTGCGCCTTATCCAACCCCCCGGCTCCCTGCTCCCTTACCAGAGTAGCAGGACTGGCAGCCGCACTGCCTGGCCGGGGCCAGCTACACCTCCATGTTGCCTGGCAAGAGCTTGCAGCCCCACTGCCCAGAGCGCTGGCAGCACGGCAAGTTGAGGCTGTGAGGGAGGGGGGACAGCAGGGAAGAGGATGGGGGCTATTCTCCCTGGCCAGGAGCTCAAGGGCCAGGCAAAACAGTCCTGTGGGCCGGATGTGGCCCGTGGACCATAGTTTGCCCACCTCTGCACTAGAGGAATCCCAAGAAATATGAGGCAAACCAGAAAGGTAGTATTTTAAAATATTTCCTCTGGAAAAGTTACTTAAATATTTACAGAGAAATTTCAATTGTCCTATAAAAAGTTACTGTGCCAGATTTGCAGGCTAAATATAAGCACTGAAGTGTGAAACAGAGGGATTCTAATCCTACTTTAAGTGCAAAACTCAGTGCAATTATAACTATGGAGCCATTACTGATACATCTTTAGATGTTAGTAACTAGACTTATGGTGACTATCCAAGCTTTGTTTTGGAAAAGATAGATACCAAACTCAGGTGAATTTGTGAGTCATACAGATAACATATATTATGCCAGACATTGCTCTTTGCTTAGCAAATATCTAAGTTCAGAAATTGCCCCTGCAAATGATGCCTTGTTTTGAGACCTATCTGTTACTTTCCATTTTGTTCTGCCAAAAAGAACAAAAAGTTGCTGTGTGACTCTCTTATATTAAATTCAGACACTTCACGACATGGGTTGCACAACATTTTGTACTCCTGAGGGAATTCTGTGCCCCTGTGCAAGTGCAGAATTAATGTCCCCTGCAGATCTTTTTTCCCCACACACAGAATAATTGATTCTGATGGGAAGGCAAAAGGAAATCTGCAATTACAGATTTCACCCACCAGGGGCTGATGTGGTAGAGGATAAAGTGGCGGATGCTGGCTCACGGTTGGAGCAGCCAACCATGGAGAGGGAGGAGGCAGAGGCTGCCTTCCTCACAGTGCCCTGCCCATGGGGCCAGGTGAAGAAGCCCAGGATATTGAAGGGGGGAGGGGATGGACAGAGCAGGGGACACAGGGCTGTGCAGAGGTCACACAGAATGGGATTCAGAAGGGCTAGTTCAGAAGGACAGACTGGGGTGGAGACACAGGAACTAGTGGGATGATAACATTGAGCCAGGGACTGAATGGGAGTAGGGGTGGAAGGCCACATGGGAACAGTGGCAGATATGCTAGGATGAATGGGGATTGAGAGTGCAGGGACACATGGAGACAGGGATAGATGTGTCTGACTGAATGGGAGAGGTAAGGGGTCAGCCAGGTATGTTTGGATGGGGGAAGCTCCCCAACTCCCTAACAATTCCTCCCCCTAAAAAATACCAAAAAACTGTTCCAACTGCTCCCACCCACATCCAGAAATCATCCAGGTTCACTTCTAGACTCCTTCCCAGCAATTACTTTCCTCTCCCTTAGCTCCTCTGTTACCCCTGACTCCCACAAGCCTTTGCACTGCTTCTGAGGGATACAGGAAATAGATTTCTGTATTGAAGTTTAACTGAATTATTACTCAAAGTTCCGTATTAATATGTCTAGTATGGAATCTATTTGTCAAAAAACATTTCCTGAATCTTTTTTTTGTCATCTGTATTGTTACAGACATACTTGCTGACCTGTATTTTGAAATAAATTACCAAAATAATTGAAACCGGCATGGTTATATTGTGTTATTTTGACAAATAAAATATGCAGAATTTTAAAATATTGTGGGCAGAATTTTTAATTTTATGGCACAGAATTTCCCCAGGAGTAATGTTCATTGTTTACTGGTGGTGCAGCATATTGGCTGAATAACTGCTTCTAGTAAAGGATTAATTGCACATAAGTATTTATAACCTTATTATAACTGGGAGAACTATTTGTAGTGAACAATGTGGCCAAACCTGTAATTAGGCAATTAAAAGTGGGAAGAGCAATGTATATGGTAAACAAAAAATAAAATTCACACATTTTTAGATACTCTTTACACAGAGGCGTAATTATTTAAAAGTGACTAGTGATTTGAAGCACTTCATTTTTAGGGTGCCCAACTTACTTTTCTGATTTCCAGACAGTTCTGAGAATCCACTTTTATAAGGTATCTTAGTTTGGGCTTCCTACAACTGAAGCATCCATAATTACTAGTCATGTTTGAAAACTTGGACTAAAGATTTTGGTCAATAGAGTCATAAAGTCATAAAATTTAGGCCAGAAGGGACCACCAGATCATCTAGTCTGACCTCCTGTAAATGACAGGCCACCAGACTCCACCCAGCACCTGCACAGTAAACCCAATAACTGAAATTAGACCAAAGTACAACAGCTCTCAGGAGACTAAATTGTTATGTGCTGTGTGTGCTGTTATGGGAATGAATGAATGGCTACCCCCTATGTTCAAAAAAAAATCCTAGATAACTTTGCTAATGTTTGGAGAGTGTTGTGACTACAGCTTTTACATAGGTGTTAACTACCTCTAGATAACTGACATTAATTGGCATGTGAAAAACTCCTGTGTAGACATACCCAGAAACTATATCCACACTTGGAATAAAAATGTCTTTTAAATATATTCTACCTGTGGTGCTAGGAGACCAAATGCCAGCTCATGCCAAAGCTCTAGGCCAATTCACTTGTGTATTAGTATAAATCAGGGGTTGGCAACCTCTGGCACGTGGCTCGCCAGGGTAAGCACCCTGGCGGGCTGGGCCAGTTTGTTTACCTGCCGCGTCCGCAGGTTTGGCCTATTGCGGCTCCCACTGACTGCGGTTCACTGCTCCAGGCCAATGGGGGCGGCAAGAAGCCGCTGCCAGCACATCCCTCGGCCCGCGCTGCTTCCTGCAGCCCCCATTGGCCTGGGATCAGCGAACCACTGCCAGTGAGAGACGCCGAACCTGCAGACGCAGCAGGTAAACAAACCAGCCTGGCCCGCCAGGGTGCTTACCCTGGCGAGCACGTGCCAGAGGTTGCCGACCTCCGGTATAGATTAAAGTGATTATTACATGTATAAGAATGTATTTGGTGTTTAAATTTCACAAAAACTAATGGGATGCTGAAAGCATTGTTTTAATGCATCTGTATCATGTTAGAATGCAATAGCAGACATTCACATTGAACGTACCCCTGTAACTAAATAACCCATCAAATGAGGGGAAAAAAATCCTTGTGTAATGCAAATGAAAAACTTTAACAGGAAAGTATTAATTCCTGTGTATCTAAAGCAAGTGGTCATTGTGTGAGATGATCACAGGTCAAAGATTCTAGATGCTTTCCTCTCTCTCCATCATCAAAGAAAGAGCCCATGTGTGTGGTGACCCCGCCATCTTGTTTTCTGGGACAAGAACCTGTAAGTATGGACACAAGGAAAAATTTTGTTTCTGGACTGTTTGTATCCTAATGGGGCAGAATAACTGAATGAGAAGATGGAGATCCCTAGAGTTACTCTGGATAGACCTATAAGACTTTTGGGAAACTGGCAGATCTCTGCTACCATTTGGAATTATGAACTGTGACTCATCTGTACATATATTTTACCTGCTTTAACTTCTTTGTAACTCATTTGTTTTTCCTAGCTAATAAAAATTTGTTTCCTATAGAATTGGCTACTAGCATTGTCTTAGGTGTGAGATCTAGGATACAACTCAACCTGGGTGAATGGTCTCTAGGTACTGGGTAACCAGGAATATTTTATGATTTTTGACATAAGTGACCATTTAGCACATAGTCCATTTTGCCTGAATGGCAAGATAAACTGGAGTATGTAAGGCGTCTGTCTGTGACTCCATTATAAGATCATTGTAGTACTTTGGGAGTTCACATTTGGTACTGGATTGGTGAAATCTAATTATAGAACCAGCCACCAGTTTGGAGAGTCAACCCTTCTTTTGACAGTCTGTCCCAAGGTTGGCACTCAGTGTTGTGAGCCACTCCAGACAGTGTGGCACTACCTAACAGATGTTAAAATCATAGTGCAGACAAGACAAGTTATAGTTTTAACATGTAGGGTTTACTCAGGTAACAAATGTTAAAGCTATAACTTGCCTAGGCTACACTGCAATTTTGTCATGGACTGGGACATGGGTGGTCAGACTGTAGGAATATTAAAGAAGGTACTAACAGTGATTTCCCCTAAGTGACAAAAATCCCCCTAGATTCACCAAGTACAAAAATCTTTTAAGTTCTTATGGTAAAACTTGTAAGCTCCTGTCTGCAGAAAACACCGATTGTATCTGTCCTGTAAAAGATACTCTATTACTATGTAAAACTTACAAACAAGTTAATTGACTTTGTTCTTGAAGTAAACACTATGCTAGCCTTAAGCTGTAATTGATACAATGTAAACAAACAGACTCCCACCCTCTGTGATTACAGGGCTGGGAATCTCATAGGAATTAACACACACCCCAAAAGTGATGGAGACAGTAAATTAAAATATGGTTAAGATATGGAATGTATGTTGATGAATGTTTGATGTACGTGAATGGTTAGGGAGGTGCCAGCCTGGAAAGGATCCATCGGCCGAAGAATGTGTCAAGTGGACCACCAGACAACCCCCGGAGGGTAAACTGGGATCCATCCCAAACACCTGGAAGAAATGTGCCACTTTAAACAGTGTGGAGCCATCAGGAATGTGCCATCTGCTAATTGAGCCAACAACAGCAGGATGAAACGGTTCCCATAGACTAACATAGGAATTAATTCCTATAAAAATGGACTCTAAAAACTGAGGACTTTGAGTCCCTGGTTCTGCTGCCAACCTCCAGGAGCATCAGGTGCATCTGACACAGACTCGGCTCCATCCTCATGACCAAGATACCTGGCCAGTAACTTGGCATGAGCAACTTCTAGGCTGGTAACTGTAACACCTATACAGAACCTGAATGAATGATTGTGTGAATGAATATATATATATATATGTGTGTGTGTGTGTGTGTGTGTGTGTAAGGAATAAGTAGTGATAGGAATAAGTAGTAAAACAACGTTGTTTGCTTTTATCTTTTGCTTTATTATTATTTACAATAAATGTAGCATCTTTGCCTTATCCTTCCTAATAAGATCCTGCTGGGTTTTATTATATTGGTATAACAAGACACTGTGGTCAGAATCAGAGTCAGAAACCAGGATTAGAAGCAGGTTATCTGGAGTCAGGAAAGGCAGCAGTAGAAGCTAACACAGCATCAGGCAGACGCTTTGAGCCGCTAATATCCTGATGCTGATGGTCTTACAAGCAGGTCTGCTGATCTCCCTCAGCCAAGCAAGCAGTTTGACCAATCAGGTGGCAATTTGGGGCCCAGCTGTGCTCACTAGACTGCTGAGGAGTAAGCTAGCAGGTAAGCAAGCTAATTGTGGGCCCTTACTCCTACCAGATTTTAACACATTAGTTAACACATGTTAAAAGACACTTTTTTAGCATAGCTGCTTTTGATTGTTTTTGCGGGGGAGGGGTGGGAGAGGCAGAAGAGTAAAAAATTGCAGTAGAAGGTATCTGAAATGTTATATAATGCTGAATTTAGATGTCACATCAAATGCTAATATAAAATGGAAATATGGAAATAAATGGAAATATTTATTATGCTACTCAAAAGATTCATCAGTATTTATATGAAAAAAAGCATTGCAGGGAATGTTCATCCTAAATAATGTCATTTACTTAACCTTAGTGTTAGCAGAGAAAGAGTTTGAATGACTAATTCTGAAGAAGGTTAAACACAAAGTCTATCCTCTCACATACAAGATTAGTTTATTATTTTCAATTTTAGCTCTAATAATCAGTTCCCTCTCTCTCTACGCTTAAGACAGCAACGGAGAAAAGAGAGAGTGGAGTGTGGGGAGAATTTACTTTCAGTCACATTGGTACTCCCTGTATTCTTGGATTCAGGGTTATGTATGGCTCCTTGAACAAGTTACAGAAGCCCTGAATCTGTTCTAACTTATGCTTGACTTTTTGTAGGTTCTTATGAGCAGGGCCGGCTCCAGGCACCAGCACAGCAAGCTGGTGCTTGGGGCGGCCCATGGAAGGGGGCGGCACGTCCAGGTCTCTGGCGGCAATTCGGTGGCGGGTCCCTCAGTCCCTCTTGGAGGGAAGGACCGGCTGCCGAATTGCCACCGAAGAATGAAGTGGCGCAGTTGAGCTGCCGCCAAAGAGCTGCCGATAGCATTTTTTTTCCGCCCCTTGGGGCGGCAAAAAAGCTGGAGCTGGCCCTGCTTATGGGAAGCAGAGAATTGTCATAGGATGGTATGTTTGAGCTATACTTCTCTCCAAACCTGACCTGCACTCTCCCCTGCTGTTCCGCACCTGCCAACAGAACCCCTACACTGAGGTGAGTTAGAGCCATCATAGAGTTCTTAAACCATTTCCATGCCTGCTAGGAGTTAAGTAAAGAGATCTTAGAGCAATTGGGCCCACAGTGTCCCTGCCAGTGCTTGTGTAATGAAAACAAGGTCACATGGTTGGACAAAATGCAGGTTGGTAATTGAGGTGTCTGTGAACTCTCTATGGAGTAGTTACAGAGTTCCTGATCATCTACAATTAGAAGAGAGGACCAGGAAGTGTTGCAGTGGGAAGCTTAATAACGGTAGGATCTTTCTGATTATGGAGTTCTCTAGTTGTTGCTTAAAATATAGCTCTTTGTGTTTATGTCCACACTTTCTTGTGTTTATGTCAACACTTTCTGCCTCTCTGGTGTCTTTACAATCATAGGACTGGAAGGGACACAGGAGGTCTTCTAGTCCAGTCCCCTGCACTCATGGCAGGACTAAGCATTATCTAGACCAGGGGTCCCCAACCCCCGGGCCGCGGACCGGTACCGGTCCATGGCCTGTTAGGAACCGGGCCGCGAACCGAGCGCACAGCAGGACATGAGCGGTGAGTGCACAGCAGGACATGAGCGGCTAGGACATGAGCGGTGAGTGAGCTAGCAAAGCTTCATCTGTGTTTAGAGCCGCTCCCCATCGCTCGCATTACTGCCTGAGCTCCGCCTTCTGTCAGATGTTAGATTCTCATAGGAGCGCGAACCCTACTGTAAACTGCGCATGCGATGGAGGGAGTTTTGCACTCCTTATGAGAATCTAATGCCTGATGATCTGAGGTGGAGCTGAGGCCATGATGCTAGCGCTGGGGAGCGGCTGCAAAAACAGATTACATTAGCAGAGGTTTCACTGCACAGAGACCATAATAAATCAATCACTTGCAGACTAATATCAGAACCCTATCAGTGAGTGGCAAGTGACAATTAAGCTGCATCTGGTGGCAGGCTTTATAGTGGCAAGTGAGTTGATGTACTTCAATTGTACAGCTGCATCTGGTGGCAGGCTTTATAGTGGCAAGTGAGTTGATGTACTTCAATTGTACAGCTGCATCTGGTGGCAGGCTTTAAGTCAGAATCTGACACTTATATTAGTCTGCACGTGGCCCGCCCATTATTTTATTTACCACTTCCGTCCGTGCCTCTTTCCCGCACAGTTTTGGTAAGCCCACAAGCTAACCCTGGCCAAAATGAGTAAAAAACAAACGTCGCTGCAAAGCTTCTTTGAAAAGGGGGAAAGACCCAATGATGAGACAGCAGAAGACTCTAAGATGGCCAACAAAAAGAAAGCTGCATTTAAAAGAAAATACCAAGAGTCCTACTTAAATTACGGGTTCATTGCAACAGGTGACTCACATTCTCCACACCCGCTTTGTATAATATGTGGCGACCGGCTATCCAACGAAGCCATGAAACCTTCAAAACTGCTTCGCCACATGGAGACCAAGCACCGTGCATTAAAAGACAAGCCTTTGGAGTTTTTCAAAAGAAAAAAACCTGAACACGAAGAACAGAAGCAATTACTGAAGGCCACCACTTCATCAAATGTGTCTGCACTGAAAGCATCATTCTTAGTGGCTAACCGCATTGCTAAAGCTAAGAAGCCCTTTACTATTGGTGAAGAGTTGATCCTGCCTGCTGCTAAGGACATTTGTCGTGAACTTTTAGGAGAGGCTGTAGTTCAAAAGGTGGCACGTGTTCCTCTTTCGGCTAGCACCATAACTAGACGAATTGATGAAATAGCAGAGGATATTGAGGCACAATTGTTAGAGAGGGTGAATGAGTCACCGTGGTACGCAATCCAAGTTGACGAGTCTACTGATGTTGACAACAAGGCAACAATGCTTGTTTTTGTGCGATATATTTTTCAGGAGGATGTGCATGAGGATATGTTATGTGCACTTTTGTTGCCAACCAACACCACAGCTGCAGAACTATTCAAGTCTTTGAATGATTACATGTCAGGAAAACTGAATTGGTCATTTTGTGTCTCTATATGCACGGACGGAGCAGCTGCCATGACTGGACGGCTTTCTGGTTTCACTACTCGGGTTAAGGAGGTCGCTTTTGAATGTGAGTCTACGCACTGTGTCATCCATAGAGAAATGCTAGCTAGCCGAAAAATGTCATCTGAACTTAACAAAGTTTTGCAGGATGTGATTAAAATTATCAACCACATTAAAGTACATGCCATTAACTCACGTCTGTTCGCACAGCTCTGTGAGGAGATGGACGCAGAGCACACACGTCTTCTCTTATACACAGAAGTGAGATGGCTTTCTAAAGGTAGATCACTGGCCAGAGTTTTTGAGTTACGAGAGCTGCTCCAGAGATTTCTTTTAGAAAAACAGTCACCACGGGCAGCACATTTCAGTGACACAGAATGGGTCATAAAACTTGCTTACTTGTGTGACATATTCAACCTGCTCAACTAACTCAATCTGTCACTTCAGGGGAGAACGACAACTTTGTTCAAGTCGGCAGATAAAGTGGCTGCATTCAAAGCCAAACTAGAATTATGGGGGCGACGAGTGAACATTGGGATTTTTGACATGTTTCAAACATTAGCAGAGATTTTGAAAGAGACTGAGCCAAGGCCTTCTTTTTCCCAGCTGGTGCATGATCACCTATCTCAGCTTTCAAAAGAGTTTGAGCATTACTTCCCAACCACAAAAGACCCCTGAACTGGGAAGGAATGGATCCGCGACCCATTTGTGAATAAGCCAGGTGAATCGACTTTATCCGTGCTAGAATAGGATCAACTGCTTGAGATCACAAATGACGGTGGCCTTAAAAGTATGTTTGAGACGACTTCAAATCTCCATACGTTCTGGATTAAAGTCAAGGCGGAATATCCTGAGATTTCCACAAAAGCACTGAAAAGCTTACTTCCATTTTCAACATCCTATCTTTGTGAAGCAGGGTTTTCTGCAGTGACAGCAACCAAAACGAGATTACGGAGTAGACTGGACATAAGCAACACACTTTGGGTGTCACTGTCTCCCATCACCCCCAGATGGGACCGTCTAGTTGCAGGAAAACAAGCTCAGGGCTCCCACTAATTCTGCATTATGGTCAGTTGTATAATTATTTCATTATATATTACAATAATAATAGAAATAAAAGTACAAAAATAAATGTAATGCGCTTGAATCGTCCCAAAACCATCCCACAGGTCCGCGGAAATTTTTTTTTCTGCGAAATCGGTCCCTGGTGCCAAAAAGGTTGGGGACCGCTGATCTAGACCATCCCTGACAGGTGTTTGTCTATCCTGCTCATAAAAATCTCCAATGTTGGAGATTCCGCAACCTCCCTAGGCAATTTATTTCAGTCTTAACCACCCTGACAATTAATGTCCAACTGTAACAGAGTGTACTCGCCTCTCATGAGCACCTCCTTTCTCTTTGTGTTTGTGGTGGGTCTTCACTGACTCAACTATCCGACAAGTCAAACACAGTCTGTGAGGTAAAAGCAAAAAAACCCCTTCTAGGGTTCAAGTCTCTCTCAGTGTCCTCTGTAATGTCTCTTTCAAGTTGTCCCTGCTCTGGAATAGAGCAGTGCCCCAATGCCTTCACCCTCTCTGTGCCTTTCTGGCCCCAGCTCTTCAGCTGGGCCCCAAAAAGAGTTCATTTCTCCTTCTGGGGCATATCAAAGTCCAGGTCACTTTCCCAGTGGCTGAGGGGGGCACTCAGACCCACCCTCTACTCCAGGTCCAGCCGAGGGACCCTATACAAAGGGCTCATAACATCCTGTGAAATAAACAGGGTGAGGAGAGAGCATCATTGAGGGCCTCTTCTATTTGCAGAAGGCTTAACAGGCCTTTCACTTTCCCAGATAGGTGCTGCTCCCTGGTCATGCCTTAGGAATAACTAATAGCTGGTGCAAGTGTAACCCACACACCTTCTGGGTGTGGTGTTCTGTCCTAGCTAGTGGCACCAAGACCACTTAGGGAGAGAGATTAATGAGTTTGCTCTACAGGCTTAACTAACAGTCAGTTGGCTTTTAGCTCATGCAGTAGAGGTTTATAAAATAAGCTTCAGAGGTCCCAAGTTTGATCCCGCCCTCTGACAACCGGGGTCTGTTGGTGTTACATAAGTTTATGGACTCATATCACACAGATACTTATTAGCTCACACAAGTGCCACAGTGCCCACTAAATATGGATTAGAAGAATACCAAATGGATTGGACATAGATGTTGGAGATAGAAACTGAGGAGGAGATGATGATAGTGATACTACACTGCCAACAAGGAGCCCTGCAGGATCTTCCTCAAACTCACAGAGTTGTAGGCATAAAGACAACCTCTGAAGCCATGATGAATCTGTCTGATGAGCTAAGGCTGAACCTGGAATGGGCCACAGAACAGGAACAGGCTCTCTCAGTGTCTGTAAGGTTCACTATTGCCCTGGATTTTCTAGTTAATGGGGTCTTCCAAAAAATCATAGGGGACCTCAGTCTGCTGCCTCTAACATTTTCAATGACTTCCTGTGTGTCATGGTCAGGAAACCCAATACCTTTACTCATGGACACAGCCACTCAAATATTGCCATTTGTAATACATTCATTTAATAGTCAGAGTCTTAAATTATTAAATCATAAAAGCACTTGACATCCCTAAGGAACATGAACATAAGGCTGTGAGGAGCTGTCTTAAGAGTCAGATCAGTTGGAGGATCAATAAAACAGGCTATTTCACAGCTTTAAAAAAATCAAAGTAAAAAAAAAGCTGTTCTCTTGTCAGACACATGAAATATGTGTGCTAGATGAGTCTACAGCTTGAATTAAAAAATAAAGAGAAATTCTAAAAAAGAGCATCCTTCTCCAGAACATTGTTTTCTAAGGGCTGAAGATAATTGATGTAAGATGGCATATAAAACAACTTCTTTTTTTCAGCACTATGTTTTAAAATTAAGACTCAGGTTTTAGGAAGGCCCTGTATGGATTGCAAAGATGCCTAGTATCCATGTGTAAGTGGGGGAATGGTCCCGCTATTGTGGGGAACTTTCCTGGCTTCTGCACTACCCAGTGAAGTGGGCTAGCGAAGGATCTGAGTCCTCACTCCCACTTCCTTTACCCAGAGGCCTCCCTGCCCTCGAAGACTCCCCTTCCACTATCCTGTCTGGCAGAGTCCTCGTAACCCCAACAAGGCTGGGCCCAGGATTCCATGGGGGCTCAACCCCCAACCCTGCTGTGGTCACCTAGGACAGGGGCTAGGGTGTCCCCACTCCGGGGTACTCTCTCTGCACTGGGCATCTCCCTGACCCACTGATCATTTCATACAATTTAAAGAAAATACAAGTTGTTTATTTAACAATTAATTTTTAAAAAGAATAAGGAAAAATGGGAAAGGTTACAGGAAAACACATCACCCTGCTCTGTGGCAGGGAACATCACAAACTGTGTCTCTGGACATAGGGCACTTTGCAGTATGTTCCTTGTAGGTCCCAGGTCTCCTTCTCAGGCCCTGGCAGTGCTGCAGGGATGCTGCGGGTTGGACACTTGCAATGTTGGTGGCCACACTCCTCCGGGCTCTGGGTGGTGGGACCTTTCTTCCCAGCGTCAGCCCCCCCGTCAGGTTAAGATCCCCCTCCCAGTCTGGCCTGCAAGGACCCTTGGCTGGGGGTGTATTTTTGCACTGGGCCCTTTTCCCAAGGTCCCCCTTTGGCTGGGCCCACTTGCTCACAACACCTGGCTCTGTGGCTGCAGCTCTGCTTCCAGCACAGGATCTGCTCTCTCTGGGCTGTGTCTATGGCTCTGTGGCTTCTTTTCTGGCCCCTCTGGATCTGGCACAGCTCTGCTCCCCAGCTCAGCTTGGGCCCCTGCTTTCTCCTTAGCTTGGCCCCACTCTGTCTGACCCTGGCAACTCCAGCTCGCATGGAAGACGGGATCCCCTGGCCTCCTGACTCCCTGATTAGGCTGCCCGCCCTGTCAATCAGGCTCAGAATTTGAGGCTGATCTGGAGCACTGGCCTCTCCCCAATCTTTTAGTGCTGGGAGCTAGCCAACCAAAACACCCCCACTGAATGTTAGTAAGGGGCCACAGTCCCCTTACATAGGCATTAAACATTTTTTTAAAACATTAACCTATTGAATAAGGTTGCAAGTAGAGGAACTTGTGCAGGAAACAAGTTTTCTTGTCCCACAAGAATTTTCAAGAGCTCATTTTCATGAACAGAAAACCCCAAATAATGTTCAATGTGTGTTGAGCTAAATGTTGCATTTTGATCATTTTGAAACATTTATTTCAATTTCAACCTTTTTCAAAAAAATTCACCTAAAAATTAACTACAATTTAAAAAAAAATCTTTGAACTGAAAATTGAACTATTTTATTCCGAGAATGTCAAAACAGACAGAGTTTATTATATTAATCTTGAAACTCGAGGTGGTCAGGAATTATTTGACAAACATTTTTTCATTGGAAAATGCTGATTCATCAACACCAAAACTTCCTGCGGGATATGTCAGTTTCAACAAGTTGTTCATTTTTTAAAAACTGGAAAATGTTTTGAAAATGTCAAAATGTCTCATTATGACATTTTCAAAGCTTTTTTTTCTTTTTTTTTTCTTTTTTACATTTTTCCTCCAAAAATGAACACCATGTCAAAACTGACACTTCCTAGAAGAAGTTTTGGTTTTGGTGAATCAGCACATTCCCATGAAAAAAGGTTTTGTCAACAAATTCCTGACAACCTTGAGTTTCAAGATGAATATTATAAGTTCTGCTACTAGCAGTTAAAAATATATTAACTAATCAGTGAAGATGAGCAATAGACACATCATAATTCACAGTCCTTGTAGAAAATAGAAATGTGTGCAGTAAACAATTGTCCTGGGTTAATCAGAGGGTCTTAGAAATAAATTTATATTGGTGCTAGTCAATACTCATTTGTATTCTAATTACTTTAAAAATAAATGTGCAAACCAAGAAAAAGTTACTAAAACCATGCAGGTACTATATTAACTGATTTGTTAACTTGGCAGCCATAATAGAATAGAGAATTTGAATGAAATGAACACAGGAACACACAGTTGGAAATGGATTTTAGCACAATGGCTGTATGCCCCAGAGTTCACTAGGACCTGCACAGCATGTAAAATGCTAAGTTGGTAATGCCCTGGTGGAGCAGAAACCATAATGTCCCTGTACCTCCTTATTGATATTCAGGATACCGTATGGATTGGCAAATACTAGACCTGACAGTACCAGGAAGTTTGTACAAACTACTTCCATTTTCTTAGTTGTTTGAGGGGAAATAAACAGGTTGCAAAACAGAAAAAAGAAGAAAAAACCTTGAAAAACAGACTTCAGTTTTACATTTCACATCTCATACACAAAGACATGTTCTTGCTTTAATGGATGCTTTAGCTCAACCAGAAATTATCCCTGAATTACTGGGTAAAATTCTACAGCTTGTTTTACACAGGAGGTCAGACTAAATGATCATAATGGGTGAAATCCTGACCTCACTGAAGTCAGATTTAACATGTCTTAGCATAGTCACTCCTATACAAATATGTATTATTTCACCCTATCTCTTTGATATCTTCTGTCCTTACAAAGATATATCTGTCTGTATGTAATACATTCTATAAAGCACTTGGCTAGAAATTTGTAATCTGCCCAATGTGTGATAAATCACATTTCTTCTATACTTGGTTTATCTTTTATGAATGAAATTCATGCTGTCCCAAAGTACCACTAAAGAAGGTCACTGGGAGTTACCTCCCAAATATTTAAATCTACATATTCTCGAGAGTAAATCCCTTCTATTTATGAATATTCACAGTTGCCTCCTAGCATGGTCTTGCGCTGTGAGGTAGAGAATGACCCTTGCAGATCTAGTAAAGTCTAGATGACTCTACTGTTTCCTTTTCTCTGCATGTGTCTGCCCTGATGCCTTTCCTCTGAGGAAATTTAGTCTTGTATGCTTTCTTCTACTGTGCCCTCTTCTGGTTGGTATGGCTCCTCTCTTCCAGACAGATATTATCTAGTTGGGTCCAGCTCTTCTCCTTGGCAAGATATGGCCTGTCTGATCCTTCAGGTTTGGTCTTCTTCCTATAATGTAACCAGTAGAGCCATTTGATATCTGCCCATGATGACTTGATTGGGCCCCCTTGCTGAAGCTGTTGCCACTAGGCCCTGGATTCTGATCCTAGAGTGCAGGAAAGTCTGGGGTTGGTTTCTTTTACTTTCATACCTTGACCCAACAGGTAAGATCCCCATTGGTTTCTCCCCTTGTCACTTACTGAGATTTGGGGTCAAGGGGATTGGTGAAGAAGCAAGAGAAACTTTTTAGCAAGGGGATCCATATGTCCCTTCTGTGCATATCTGATCATCCATATATGCAGAAAGCATGTTAGTGCAGTATTTGGGTTAAGAGGCTGGGTGGCAGCTTTGTACCTACACCCACAGGAGCAACCAAGCAAGAATTGTTTGTTAAAATCTGTCTGAAAAGAGAGAGGTTGAGGTTTGGAGAGTGTTTTTGCAGGGTTTCTGTTGTTGTTTTGTTTGTTTTTTGGGTCGGTTTTTTTCCCCTCCCCCCTGGAGTGGGAGGCTGTGCAATTTGGGTGTCTGAAAACCTGCCAAGTTAGAGAAAGCCGGCTGATGCTGTAGACTCACTCTGCCTCAAGAAGGCTGTAACCTAGCAATGTAAGTTAGAAACTTTACTTTTATAGACTTTTTGTCATTCTCTTCCTTAAGATTTTTTAAATAAGTCAGTGGAAAAAAAATTTTTGAACAGAATTACATTACAGTAACTTTAAGGTACAAAAAAGAATAGTACCTTGAACATTGTTATCAGCTTTATTTATGGAGCAGTGATAGTGTAAATCTGAATCACTAGCTAATGCACCCCAGAATACTGCCTTAGACTACAGTTCTACAATGCAGGGACACTACCACCATCATTGCAGAATCCTAGATTCAATGTTGCTTTTTTTATTATTATTACACTAGTTCACCTCATGTTAATTTGTACCATATTCACCTTCTGATAGGGCCACCATGTTAATGTATAATTCCCATATATGACACCTCTCGAAGGCAGAATTTCTGAGACATGAGTATTTTCAGAGGATAGTATTATTTTATTATTTAAGGAGCACATAAGTGTGTTTGACAGTGTCATATTTGTCTGAGTGAGGCTGTAAGTTCTTTGAGGCCAGCACCTGGTCTGTCATATGTGATTTACATCACTAGTTCTCAACTAGTTACTAGAGTACTGTACCCCTTATTTGTCGTGCATACCCCCAAGTTTCACGTCATTTAAAAATTCACAAAATCAGACATAAAAATACAAAAGTGTCTGTTGGGATTTTGTGGTTCCCAATGAGTCAGATGCTGGGCAGAAATCAAGGGACTTTGATTCGATGCGATGCAATTCAATTCAATGCGACTTGATTCAATTCAACAAATATGTACAAATATGTTCATTTTTTAAAAACTGGAAAATGTTTTGAAAATGTCAAAATGTCTCATTATGACATTTTCAAAGCTTTTTTTTTAAAAATGTACAAAGAGAGACCCCTGGTACAAAAAATCAGGCAGAGTCCCTTCAGCAAGGAACCCTTCCCCTTGCTATTTTATAGCATGTGGCACTTACATAACAAGTTACATAACATGAATCTCTAACCAATAAGAGTTAAACTTTCCATATATGGATTTGTTTATCACATGCCCATAGTTCTCCATTCCACATGCTGAACTCCCCCTCCCGGCCTTCTCTAGAATGTACCTAGGGTGGTGAGCCACAGCATGCTTCCCTGTGCATAAGCACCCTGCAAACCACATTTTATCCAAAATGAACATAAGCATACCCTTCACGTTACAGCACATGATTACTTTCTCATTTTTACCATATAATTATAAAATAAATCAACTGAAATATAAATATTGTAATTATATTTCAGTGTATAGAGCAGTATTAACAAATCATTGTATGAAATTTTAGTTTGTACTGACTCCACTGGTGCCTTTTATGTAGCCTGTTGTAAAACTAGGCAAATATCTAGATGAGTTGAAAGAACATAAAAACGGCCGTACTGGGTCACACCAATGGTCCATCTAGCCCAGTATCCTGTCTACTGACAGTGGCCAATGCCAGGTGCCCCAGAGGGAGTGAACCTAACAGGTAATGATCAAGTGATCTCTCTCCTGCCATCCTTCCCCACCCTCTGACAAACAGAGGCTAGGGACACCATTCCTTACCGATCCTGGCTAATAGCCATTAATGGACTTAACCTTCATGAATTTATCCAATTCTCTTTTAAACGCTGTTATAGTCCTAACCTTCACAACCTCCTCAGGCAAGGAGTTCCACAGGTTGACTGTGCGCTGTGTGAAGAAGAACTTCCTTTTGTTTGTTTTAAACCTGCTGCCCATTAATTTCATTTGGTGACCCCTAGTTCTTGTATTATGGGAATAAGTAAATAACTTTTCCTTATCTACGTTCTCCACATCACTCATAATTTTATATACCTCTATCATATCCCCTCATAGTTTCCTCTTTTCCAAGCTGAAAAGTCCTAGCCTCTTTAATCTCTCCTCATATGGGACCCGTTCCAAACCCCTAATCACTTTAGTTGCCCTTCTCTGAACCTTTTCTAGTGCCAGTATATCTTTTTTGAGATGAGGAGACCACAACTGTACACAGTATTCAAAATGTGGGCGTACCATGGATTTATATAAGGCAATAATATATTCTTTATCCCCTTTTTAATGATTCCTAACATCCTGTTTGCTTTTTTGACCACCTCTGCACACTGCGTGGACCTTTTCAGAGAACTATCATGATGACTCCCAGAGCTTTTTCCTGATTTGTTGTAGCTAAATTAGCCCCCATCATATTGTATGTATAGTTGGGGTTATTTTTTCCAATGTGCATTACTTTACATTTATCCACATTAAATTTCATTTGCCATTTTGTTGCCCAATCACTTAGTTTTGTGAGAAGATCTTTTTGAAGTTCTTCACAGTCTGCTTTGGTCTTACCTATCTTGAGCAGTTTAGTATCATCTGTAAACTTTGCCACCTCACTTTTTACTCCAGATCATTTATGAATAAATTGAATAGGATTGGTCCTAGGACTGACCCTTGGGGAACACCACTAGTTACCCCTCTCCATTCTGAGAATTTACCATTTATTCCTACCCTTTGTTCCCTGTCTTTTAACCAGTTCTCAATCCATGAAAGAACCTTCCCTCTTATCCCATGACAACTTAATTTATGTAAGAGCGTTTGATGAGGGACCTTGTCAAAGGCTTTCTAGAAATTTAAGTACACTATATCCACTGGATCCCCCTTGTCCACATGTTTGTTGACCCCTTCAAAGAACTCTAATAGATTAGTAAGACACGATTTCCATTTACAGAAACCATGTTGACTTTTGCCCAACAATTTATGTTCTTCTATGTGTCTGACAATTTTATTCTTTACTATTGTTTCAACTAATTTGCCCGGTACTGACGTTAGACTTACTGGTCTGTAATTGCTGGGATCGCCTCTAGAGCCCTTTTTAAATATTGGTGTTACATTAGCTATCTTCCAATCACTGAGTACAGAAGCTGATTTAAAGGACAGGTTACAAACAGTTAATAATTCTGCAATTTCACATTTGAGTTATTTCAGAACTCTTGGGTGAATGCCATCTGGTCCCAGTGACTTGTTAATGTTGAGTTTATCAATTAATTCCAAAACCTCCTCTAATGACACTTCAATCTGTGACAGTTCCTCAGATTTGTCACCTACAAAAGCCAGCTCAGGTTTGGGAATCTCCCTAACATCCTCAGCCGTGAAGACTGAAGCAAAGAATCCATTTAGTTTCTCCACAATGACTTCATCATCTTTAAGTGCTCCTTTTGTATCTCGATCATCCAGGGGCCCCACTGGTTGTTTAGCAGGCTTCCTGCTTCTGATGTACTTAAAAAACATTTTGTTATTACCTTTTGAGTTTTGGGCTAGCCATTCTTCAAACTCCTCTTTGGCTTTTCTTATTACATTTTTACACTTAATTTGGCAGTGTTTATGCTCCTTTCTATTTACCTCACTAAGATTTGACTTCCACTTTTTAAAAGATGCCTTTTTATCTCTCACTGCTTCTTTTACATGATTGTTAAGCCACGGTGGCTCTTTTTTAGTTCTTTTACTGTGTTTTTTAATTTGGAGTATACATATACCCCTTGGAAGACCTCTGCATATCCCGAGGGGGACATGTACCTCTGGTTGAGAACCACTGATCTACCTAACTGTGCAGTTGGGAGATTATACAAAAATCAACCATCATAATGTGAAGTGCCACTTTTGGGATGCGCTAATTGGAGAGAAAATGGAAGAATAAAATAAGAGTAGAATCACTGAGGCTTAACTTTACAGAAGACTGAGAAAGAAACCTGGTTCATTTTGATATTGCAACAAGAACAATTAATCTACTAAACCACCAGTTAATCTACAAGGAAACAACAAGAACAATGCAACTAAGTGACATATTGTGCCAGTTTTGCAAATTATATTCAGACTAATAGCAGGGAGCAAATTCTTTTATTTTTCTTTCGAAAATGTACTGGTATGCCAAAGAACAGAGGATAAATGAATCAAAGATCAAAGACTATCTCAGGGATTATCAAGGGATGGAACTGTTTTAGTGTATTGTTTAATTTTTCAAGAGTGAAAAAGAATTATATCCAGTTCTTTTCCAAATCAATTCCACTGGCAAATCATTTTAGAAACTGCAAGATGAGAAATAAATAAAGCCCGTGTTCAACATTTTTGAAGCTGTTGTAACAGAGCACATGTGAAGTCTTTTGTTATTCTCTTCCAATGGGCTAGGGAATTGCTAGGCCTGGGCGGGCTGTGGGGGTGTGGGAATTCTGAGTACTTACTTAAAAGAGGAATTTGTATGAAATATTTTGCCCTCTCAGCTACCCAAGATTCAACTCTCCAAGTTCATTGCACAGCTTTGTGATGTATATGACACCTGTGAAAAGATTAATTTGGGAAAGACAGTTTTCATCGAAGCTGCTAGTAACAGTATGATGTCCTCAGGGTAAATCATCCAGTGAGAGTTTGTTTTGAAAATGTAATGGGCCGAACTTGCTCTTTCATTGGTTATTTCATGACATGCTAACCTTCCAGATAGTTTGGGGATTACTGGCTCTGTGGAAAGATTTTCTGTAGTTCAGCTCTTAACAGTCTCAGTTGTTCTATCTAATTTGCCTCTAGACTTTTATTTAGCATTATCCAGATGCTATATGTTTATAATATTGAACTGACCAGAGAACTGGAGTTTACTTAGGAAACTCTGTTTTATGGGCCTGCACTACAAAAGTTTCTGTTCCTGACCTTAAACAGAAGGTCACACAAGAGGTGTTTTTGCCTGAGCCATAGAAAATACACTAACTAGCATAGGTACTCATCATGTTCCAGCTATAGCAGTACAAAACAACTGCCTCTCATTTCCGCTCTTCTGATGCGACTGGGAAAAATCAGAGAAGCTGACAGGCTGGGCATGTTCTCCTCGAGGCATCTCCTGAATCTGATAAAAGTTATCAACTCTGTCCTTTTTGATTACCTCTAGCTAAAGCTCATTTGAGAGCATTTATTTGTTTACTGGAATAGTGAGAGACCAGGTAAAAATATCATGATAAACACATTTCCTGGTATATTGGTCTTTTAAATCACTCACATCCTTCTGAAATGCAGGCTATCTACAGTAGTGTGTTACATTTTGTTTGCCAACTCATGAGACATAATGAGGGCTTTACAGTGTCCTTAGTCTCTTCTCCTCCTAAATGTGTTGTGTGTAAAGTGACCATATATCTGCTAAAAGAACAGGAGTACTTGTGGCACCTTAAAGACTAACAAATTTATTGAAGCATGAGCTTTCGTGAGCTACAGCTCACTTCTTCGGATGCATAGAATGGAACACACAGACAGGAGATATTTATACATACAGAGAACATGAAATGGTGGAAGTATGCATACCAACAGGAAGAGTCTAATCAATTGAGATGAGCTATCGTCAGCAGGAGGAAAAAAACTGTTTGAAGTGATAATTAAGATGGCCCATAGAAGGTGTGAGGAGAACTTAACATAGGGAAATAGATTCAATTAATGTAATGACCCAACCATTCCCAGTCTTTGTTTAGACCACAGGTAATTGTGTCTAGTTTGCATATTAATTCGAGTTCAGCAGTTTCTCTTTGGAGTCTGTTTTTGAAGTTTTTTTGTTGCAAAATTGCCACCTTCAAGTCTGTCACTGAGTGGTTAGAGAGGTTGAAGTGTTCTCCCACTGGTTTTTGAATGTTATGATTCCTGATGTCAGATTTGTGTCCATTTACTCTACGCAAAAGAATAAATGGACACAAATCTGACATCAGGAATCATAACATTCAAAAACCAGTGGGAGAACACTTCAACCTCTCTAACCACTCAGTGACAGACTTGAAGGTGGCAATTTTGCAACAAAAAAACTTCAAAAACAGACTCCAAAGAGAAACTGCTGAACTCGAATTAATATGCAAACTAGACACAATTACCTGTGGTCTAAACAAAGACTGGGAATGGTTGGGTCATTACATTAATTGAATCTATTTCCCTATGTTAAGTTCTCCTCACACCTTCTATGGGCCATCTTAATTATCACTTCAAACAGTTTTTTTCCTCCTGCTGACGATAGCTCATCTCAATTGATTAGACTCTTCCTGTTGGTATGCATACTTCCACCATTTCATGTTCTCTGTATGTATAAATATCTCCTGTCTGTGTGTTCCATTCTATGCATCCGAAGAAGTGAGCTGTAGCTCACGAAAGCTCATGCTTCAATAAATTTGTTAGTCTTTAAGGTGCCACAAGTACTCCTGTTCTTTTTGCGGATACAGACTAACACGGCTGCTACTCTGAAACCTGTCATATATCTGCTGATTCACTTGCCCTTTACATATATTTGAAAAACTTTGTGCAGATAGAAATCCCATGGATCTGATCCTGTAGCTGTTAGTTATTTCTCTCAGGAAAGGACCAATGAACCCAAGGATGATGTATTTTTAAGATAAACATAATGATCTAGCTAGGCTAGTCATTTTGATAAATGTAGTGCTGTTTCTACTGATGGGGAAAGCAACTCCCTGTGCAAAAAGGATGGCAAGGATCGTTCAAGGGACTCATACCTCAGTGGGCAAACAAAACCAACTTTGTATCCATTTCCAAGGAAACATAGAGATCACCTGAAAGAGGTTCTAAGATGCTCCTGTTCCAGTGGCACTGAATGTGCTGCCTCCACAGAACTCCCAGCCCTAGTTAGTATCACCATACACCATACTTGTATGTACCTAGTTTGCAGGGGTGAAAGTAAAATACAGCTCTTACCGGTACGGGTCTCACTCTGCCCCGCCCCAGAAGGGGTGGGGCCTCAGACGGGAGGGGCGGGGCCAGAGGTGGAAGTAAGTTACATTCCTTACCTGTACAGTCCAAACACAAGCAACCCATCTCTCCTACATACTTCATGGATGCCTCCCATTGCATGACTTAGATATATAAAATAAAGCTACTATTACTACTACCAGTACTGTCTGTAATAAAACTTTACTATTGGAATAAGCCTGAAAAACTGAAAACTCACTGTCACATTTTTCTCCTTGTCCTTCCTCCTCCTCCTTCTCCAGCCAAGCTGCTTGACGCGGCTAGGCTCCGTGTTCCCCCGACCCCTGCACTCAGCAGGGGCTGCAGGGATTCCCCTCTAGCTTATAGCAGGGAGCTGGGGGACTGGCTGAGGAAGAAGCCTCCCCAGGTAGCCTGCTGCCTGCATAGGAACAGTTTAAACTTAGCTGGTCACCCTGTGGTCTGAACGGCGGGATTCGGGGCTATTTCTGACATCCTTGTTAATTTCACTCATGGTTGTTGTTGTTGGGGCAGAACGGTGAGACCAAGGCAGGGACAGAATACAATAGCCATTTGGCTGCAGAGCTTAAATCCAAAGCTAATAAAAGCCAGTGGAAGGGGAAAACTCACTGTCACATCAGTTTCTGTCCTCCCTCCCCCTCCAGCCAGGCAGCTGACTGGGCTCAGTGCTTCCCCCAAACCCTGCACTCAGCAGGGGCTGCAGCGGCTCCCCTCTAGCTTGTAGCAGGGAGCAGGGGGACTGGCTGAGGGAGAAGCCTGCCCAGGACACCAGCTGCCTGCATAAGAACAGTTTAAACTTTGCTATTCACCCCATGGCCTGAACTGCGGGATTCGGGGCTATTTCTGACATCCTTGTTAATTTCACTCACGGTTGTTGTGGAAAATATACAAGATACTTAGAGAAAGTTTTGTCAATTTCAGCCTCCGCACTCTGCAGGACACTGACACCGACAAAACAAAAAGAGACTTGAGCCCGTATGTCCTAAGGACATTTCAGGTGTTTAATTCAATATATAAAGAGGATGAAATTAAAACTACTATTTCTTTCAAAGGAGGCACAATAATCTCCCTGAATATTCAGTTTTCCCCTCCAGTCCCTCTGTGGTTTTGTTTATCGGGCTATTTGCTTCCGCTGTGAATCTTTAGTTGTTTTACCAAAATTGCTTTGCCCAAAATAAACCCTGATGAGCAGAACACATCTTCTACCCCATGTTCTCCATGTGTGTGTTGTTGTTTTTTTTAACAGTAACATTTCAAAGAGGATCTGCAAGCAGTTTGGACATCACAACCATGATACTCTGCTGGGGAGAGAATGGGATAGATTTGAACTTGGAAATGGTTCCTGATTTTGATTATATTTTTTGTGTATTATATTATTGAAGATCGCCTCATCCAGGGGGCAGAAAAGAACTGCCCCAGCTTTGGTCACCCTCCCCGCCCCCCCAACTGTGAGTGAAATTAACAAAGATGCCAGAAATAGCCCCTAATCCTGTGGTTCAGACAGCGGAGTGAATAGCTAAGTTTAAACGGTTCCTTCTCCCTCAGCCAGTCCCCCTGCTCCCTGCTACAAGCTAGAGGGGAGCCCCTGCAGCCCCTGCTGAGTGGGTGGGGGTCAGGGGAATGCGGAGCCTAGCCACTTCGGGCAGCCTGGCTGGAGGAGGAAAGGGAGAGAAACAACAAACAAATGTGACAGTGAGTTTTCCCTTTCCAAGCTTTTATTAGCTTTGAGTTTGAACTTTTTGTTATGCAGCCAAAGGGGTGAAAGTAAGCCAGTACTGAATGCGCCACTTATTTGCTGGTACACTGTTGCACCTTTTTTCACCAGTAGTCCGTACCGGCCCATATCAGCTTACTTTCACCTCTGCTAGTTTGTACCTAGTATGGTACACACACACCCCTCAAAGGTAACGAGAACACACTGACCTCTCTTAAAGATGAGATCAGGATGACAGCATGATGGATAGAGATGATTTGACAGAACCAACAAGTACAAGGTAATGGGTGGTAACAACTCATGTCAGAGGGCAGTAACTAGCCACGACAGAGGAACCAGTTC
Source organism: Mauremys mutica (assembly GCF_020497125.1). Taxonomy (NCBI): domain Eukaryota; kingdom Metazoa; phylum Chordata; order Testudines; family Geoemydidae; genus Mauremys; species Mauremys mutica. Next base: position 106,228,320 of record NC_059076.1, on the reverse strand, counting down.
AGTGAACAGTGAAACTTTCCGTTCCTCCCTAGGCCAGACAAAGACACTTGTTTGTACTGATGTATAAAATGAAGCCTGAAAGGGAGTGCCTTTGTCTGGCCATGGGAGGAACGGAAAGTCTCACCGTTCACTGAGCTGGTCCATTGTTATGGGCATACATGTATTAGTGGTCCGGTAGAGTCTGCGGGATATTAGTACCGTGATTCGTTGATACTAAACCTGGACGAGTGCCTTTTTACCTTAACAGATCTTGTGGTCATTGGGCAGTTCGCTCAAGGTCTGCTGTGCCAGCTACCTATGCAGAGCTGGGACAGCATACAGAGAGAAAACATGCAGCCGAACATCTATCAACACATGGTAGCTGCCAAACAAACTGCCATTGATTCCAGTGGGAATTAGGCCTTAACCTACTCAGTGAAGTGGGTTGAAAATATTTTGATGGAACTCCCTTGTGTTAAAGTTTAATAAAAGTTGCGGCCTGCGGCTTAATTACATGCATGTGTCTGTCCTAATTTTGACACTGTGTCCACATCAATGGATAACTGTATTGTTGGGCACTGAGCAAAAGAGGATCAGTGACACTGAGGATGGGTAATCAACAGATACAGTGACTCTGATACAGAGACTGGAAACTTGTTAAGATTGGTTGGTTCGTCCTGACATCATAATGTTAACACAGATGAAAGCTCAAGTTGTCATCCCATTTGATGTACCATGCACAGAAGGTCAATCTTTGCTAAGGGCTCAATAACGTCTTTTAGAGATTGTGGGTGAGGAAAAACTTCACTGACCAAACATTGTGCCTCAAAGATGCTATATGCTGAGTGCATATTGGTGTTATTTTTATATGAATGTCTTAATTATTGGAGTAGCACAACTGAAACTGTCTAGTATTTCTTAAAAGATGCCCAGACAGCAAACCCACTCATTCTTTTCTGTCAAATGGCAGCAGATGGCTGACTCTCCTTCAAGTGTCTTCTGGGGCCATCTTATCCTTTATCATAATTGATCAAATATTGCTGCCCTGCTTCAGTGAAAGGCGCTTAGGATAGCAGTGTATTTGGTTTGGTGTAATTCTTATGATTCCATTTACAGTATACTGTACCTTTGGTTCTCTATAAAAAAGACTTATTCCTTTTTTAAATTTAAAAATATTAGTACAAAATGAACAATAAAACCTTATTGAATCCTTTTCCCCTAGCACTGTCAAATCTTCCTCATCTTGATATTTTAAGCATTTGTTTAGACCCCTATTTGAAGTAGCCTGCATATTACTATTTATCATAAAAGGGCAAATATTATTGTCCTGCTGCAGTGAAAGGCAGGTTTGGTTTGGTGTATATAGCTATGTAATTCTTATGATTCCCATGATAGATATTGCAATCACGTACAGTATGTTTGAGGACTATTGTATTAACTTTATGAAAGTTATATATATTGTGCTAGGCTAGAGGTTGTATTTGGCTTCATGGAGAATGGTTTCCGCAGCTCTTCCAGAAACTAAAATCATTGAAGTGGGAGATGTGGGTAATGACTGTAGTCCCTCAGAATGTAAACAGTTCCAGAGAAGTTCCAGCTCCAGGGGTGGTTTGCATATAGTGGTTAAGGCTGGGTTCAAGAAATGCAGGAGACATTGGGGTATAAAGGGCCAGTTTGAACTGACAGAAGCCTTCTTTCTGATTGAACAAATGGACATGACTGTGTTGCAGCATACTATGGTGGAGAGATATCTTGTGCTGCCTCACGTTTTGTCTTTCTTGTTTTGTTATTTCTTTAATATGGGTCTGAAAATTATTGGGACTGAGACTATAGATTTGAGCTTTGATTATGGAAAAACACTTTTAAAAAAGAATTGTAGCAGTAAGTATTGGATGAGGGGGAAAACAACCTAAAAACCCACTATAGAGCAAAACTGAAGAAGCAATGAAAATGTCCTGTGGTTGAAAAGGAGGGGGAAGAGAGGAGAGAAAATGGCTATATATCCAAATATAGAGGTATTCCAGTTTCATATATTAAATAACCATATATTAATGGACCATATACTCACAGAACTGAAATTTGTTGTTATGAACATGTTATTTAAGATCAGTGGCAAGAAAAGACCAGTTTTCCTAACAGTGATCAGAAAAGTTATATTTGCCGTGATAAACATCATGGACAAAATCTTGGTCTCATTGAAGTCACTGGGAGTTTTGGCATTTACTTCAAAGTTATCAGGATTTCACCCCTTATATTTTCCACCAGCATTAGGTGAGATAAGTGTATAAGGGGGGAAATTATGAACCAGAAAAGGAGATAATATTTCTGAATTTCTAGACAGTTTTTTCAAAGCACTGTACTAATCATTGTTTTCATAACCTATTGTGAGATGGTTTTGTGGTGGGAATTAGAAACAGGAAGGTGGAAGATGGTGAAGACTGTTCAGGCAAAGGAAGAATCTGGCAATATAGTTTTCGGCGTCAATCCTGCAACTAAAGTCAATGATCCTTCTTCCTGGGGCAGGGTTCCATCTGCATAGAGTTAGTGGAAGGATCATAGAATCATAGACTATCAGGGCTGGAAGAGACCTCAGGAGTCATCTAGTCCAACACCCTGCTCAAAGCAGAACCAATCCCCAACTAAATCATCCCAGCCAGGGCTTTGTCAAGACGGACCTTAAAAACCTCTAAGGAAGGAGATTCCACCACCTTCCTAGTTAACCCATTCCAGTGCTTCACCACCCTCCTAGTGAAAAAGTTTTTCCTAATATCCAATCTAAACCTCCCACACTGTAGCTTGAGACCAATACTCCTTGTTCTGTCATCTGATACCACTGAGAACAGTCTAGATCCATCCTCTTTGGAACCCCCTTTCAGGTAGTTGAAAGCAGCTATCAAATCCTCCCTCATTCTTCTCTTCTGCAGACTAAACACACCCAGTTTCCTCAGCCTCTCCTCATAAGTCATGTGCTTCAGCTCCCTAATCATTTTTGTTGCCCTCCGCTGGACTCTTTCCAATTTTTCCACATCCTTCTTGTAGTGTGGGGCCCAAAACTGGACACAGTACTCCAGATGAGGCCTCACCAATGTTGAATAGAGGGGAATGATCATGTCCCTCTATCTGCTGGCAATGCCCTTACTTATACAGCCCAAAATGCTGTTAGCCTTCTTGGCAACAAGGGCACACTGTTGACTCATATCCAGCTTCTCATCCACTGTAACCCCTAGGTCCTTTTCTGCAGAACTGTGCCTAGCCATTCAGTCCCTAGTCTGTAGCAGTACATGGGATTCTTCCATCCTAAGTGCAGGATTCTGCATTTGTCCTTGTTGAATCTCATCAGATTTCTTTCGGCCCAGTCCTCTAATTTGTCTAGGTCCCTCCCTAGAACCCTCTAGGTCCCTATCCCTAACCTCCAGCATATCTACCACTCCTCCCAGTTTAGTGACATTTGCAAACTTGCTGAGGTGCAGTCCATGCCATCTTCCAGATCATTGATGAAGATATTGAACAAAACCGGCCCCAGGACTGACCCTTGGGGAACTCTGCTTGACACCAGCTGCCAACTAGACATGGAGCCATTGATCACTACCCACTGAGCCCAACGATTTGGCCAGCTTTCTGTCCACCTTATAATCTATTGATTCATCCCATACTTCTTTAACTTGCCGGCAGGAATACTGTGGGATACCATATCAAAAGCTTTATTAAAGTCAAGGAATAACACATCCACTTCTTTCCTCTCATCCACAGAGCCAGTTATCGCCTCATAGAATGCAATTAGGTTAGTCAGACATGACTTGCCCTTGGTAAATCAATGCTGACTGTTCCTGATCACTTTCCTCTCCTCTGAGTGCTTCAGAATTGATTCCTTGGGGACCTGATCCATGATTTTTCAAGGGAATGAGGTACGGCTGACTCTCCTGTAGTTCCCTGGAGGATCATGACCTTTGTCCTATATGTTCAAAATGATTCAGGATGCTTCAATCTTCAGGAGCCCAATGTGAGATATCCTTAAAGAGGATTTTCAGAAAGTGCTGAGCAGCCACCTTCTGAAAAGCAGGCACCTTCAACATATGTTAGGTTGGGCACCCAAACACTGAGGCATTCAAAAGCATTAACCAGTTCTGAAAATATAGGTCTTCTAAGGTAAGTCCACAAACAGCATCTTTGCCAACCTGCCAGATGTGAGAATTGAGACCTAGTTCCCAGGTGATGGTGAGTAGAGGATACACAAAAGCAGGTTTCAGGAAGGCATATTATTGTTAGAAAATTAAAGAGATAGAATTTCCCTGCACCTCTCCCACCCACCCCCCAAAAGAGGGGAAAAGTTGTAATTGATAAATAAAAGGAATTATTTAGTGAAAATTCCCTCATATTATCAGTCTAGTTGGTTGTAAAGACTTAGAAGAAGATTAATTGTTATATTCACATTTTAATTTTTAACATAATTAAATTTTATGTTATTTTCATTGTAATTGAAAAGGTGTAACAGGAGTGATTGATGCAGTTAGAAATGTGAAAGTAATGAGGTACCTAAAATAGTGAACCCAGGGGTAATTAAAGGAAAAGTAATCTCCTACAGACTAGTATGAAGTACTTGCTAATCAGATGACAATGCTGAGTGTGTCATTTGAAGAAGTAATTTTTTCTATTGCAGACATTCTGCAGTTTTGTGCCATATTGGGTCATGTTTGTTGCAATAAATTAAATTGGGAAGTGTCATTTTAGGGTCTATTCACTTATAACAAGACACAGTCTGACATGTTATAACATTGCATAAATTCAAAGGATTGTATTTAATTTTATTGTATATATAGATACTTATATTTAATAGGAAGTACCAAAGTACCCACAGTTGCCATAGAGTATAGCCATTGCATGGGGCATAATATTTGAAAAATATATTTTATCTAGTTGCTAGTCAAATCACTTTCACCTACTTTGGAGATTACTATTCACCTGAGTAGTGTAGTCAGCAGTATGACATGTGACCAGGGATTTCTTTGTTTGTTTAGCTTTCTTTCCTACTTGGACTGCTCAGTCAGTGGAAGAGTGGTTGAATCTGGTCCTGGGATAGGGAAGAGTCACTGGGGACTTATCTGCTCTAGAAAATTACATGGGTCTGGTAAGAATTACTCATAGTCAGCTGACAAGATGTTGAACTGCAAAGTCATGACTGGCATCCTGGCTCCTCAAGATTGTGTTCTGATGCCATGTAATTTCCTGGTGAACACAAGCCCTGGATATCTGTGCAGTGAAGAGATAACTCTGGAAGAGTTGTAGAAAGAGGGAGTCTACAAGCCCTTAACCCAAAGAACAAGACCCTCAACCTAATGCCCTTGTCCTAACTGTCAAGGTCCAGGATTTTGTTTGTATTTTCACTGTCTGCATGCAACACCAAAAATCAATGAATTTGGTCCACAGTGTTCTTTGGAATACACATTGCTACAGCCAAATACATCGTACCAGCCAAATTTTGTCCCCAAATACATGCACGCTGCTCTGGACACTACAAACAAGGTTGCTCTCAGGTCATAATACAACACTCAGTTCACAACATATTCTTTACTTCACAAGGAACTGAACTGAGACAATGAAACACATTCCACTCGGGACCCTTTATACCATTCTAATATGAATTTTTTTTATATCTGAATTCTTCAAGGCTTAAATGAGTTGATTCATCTAAAGCTTGAAGAGTATGTTTGCCAAGTGCTCCTCTACAGTACTTCACATTAAGGTTCTCTTTAATTTGCTCATGACAGGCTGCTGAAGGATATGTTAAATTATTATTTTTTCCTTTCAGTTGTGTTAGTAGTGATTTCATATACTTCCAGTCATATCAGTTTTTATTGAGCATGCAAGAGAATTGCAGGAAACCAAGCAAGCTGTATAATTGGTGGGCATTGCTAGATATGAGAAAAATCTTATCAATTGAGTAGTTCACCAGTTAGATTAATGTTAAGAAGTTTAATAAAATTTCACCATTTGTATACTATGTGTGGATTCTTAATTTTGTTTTAAGCAAAACCATTTTCACACAGTAATTCAATTTGTTTGACATTAATCAGAACCTGCAAAAGCAAATAACTAAAATGGTGCTCATTAATAGTAAGTAATGTGGATTTTCTCCATAAATGTTTCAGCAGAGAAATCAATCCATAATACTATTACTTGAGCATGAAATAGAAAGGGTCTATTCTCCACTTTCTGAGTGCATGTAAATTGATATTATATTAATGGTATCTACATGTATGCAATAAGGGGAGAACAGATTGCAAACTCCAGCTGTGATCTCCTCAGATCTCACAAACTAAGTAGGGTCAGGTCAGATCTGTATCTACCTAGGATACAAAAGTGGAAGTGACAAGATGCTGCAAGAACAAGTGCTACTGGTTCAGAAGCTGAAATTCTTGCCTGTGAGCAAATTCTGAACCGGTTTCCCAGAAGAGTGATATGGGTCACTGTGCTGCTGGGAATGCCATATTCTGGCTAAGAGGTAAAAACAAAGTCTTGCCTATACTCATTAAAGATCTCTGTGACCCTAGGCAACCCTGTATAGATACCCTACTCACTACTGCCATAATATTTGTACAAAATATGCCTTGTGAGGTATCATATGAATGCTAATAACACAGTGATTATTAATATCTTTGTAAAATGCATGTGCTAACATTATATGTGAAGTTATGAATTCCCTCAGTATACTTTTACTAGAACATGTTCAAGACCAGACATATAGCCTAGGTAATGGTAGAAACGTGTCTGTCCTAGGCAAAGCAATGTAGGTTTACCTCAGTTTACATAGCTTTGTTTGTGGCTAATATCAAGCTAAACTAGGGTGACCAGACATCCTGTTTTTAAAGGCACATTCCCATATTTAAGCCCTCTTGCAAGTGTCCTTTTTCTTAAAAATGAGCAAATTGTCCCATATTTTCTGTCTCTCCCCCACCAGTATTGGCAGGTCCTGCTGCTGGCTTGATTCCTGCTCACCAGCTGCCTGCCCACCAGCAGTGAGTGGCGGGGTCCAGTGACTGACAGTGAAGGTGGGTGTGCAGGGCTGGTGGCGGGGCAAAGATGCAGCAGGTGGGGCTGGCCACTCCCCCTGCTGGTCTCTCAGGGCAGCCCCTGCTGCATGCCAGCTCTCGGCCAGCAAGGCCCCAGCCCCCGTCTCGTTTCCGGACGGCACTGGATGCGACCTGCAGGGGCTGGTGAGTGCGGGTCGGTGCGAGGCAGTGGCTGGTTACATGTTGCCTCTGCTGCCCACCCATCAGCTCTTTATATGATCTCCCTCTCACAGTCCTCTCTCTGCTTTGCCCCTTTATTTCCCCACCACCATCCCGCTGCTCCTTCATATCTCCTCCCCGCACCCCCAGCGTGGTGCGTCCTGCTCCCAGTGCGGTGCAGAGAACCAGCCCCTGATTGAAGTGCTCAGCTCATCAACAGCCTGGCCAGCAGGCTCCTTCCTTCCTTCCTTCCCCCACTGCCTCTGGCTGGGCTAGTGCCCTGGGAAGGCCCAAGACCCTATGGCCCGGGGCCAAGGAGGAGCCAAGCCCTGCATGTGCCAACCCCCGCTGCCCCCGCGCACAGCGCTGGAATGGGGAAACCTCTTCGCCACTCAGCTAAGCTCTGGAGTGGCGGGGGGTGGGGGGAAGTGATTTCCAGCCTGTTCATGCCCCGACCCTACAGGCTCCACGGCAGTGGTTAGCACCCTCTTCACCCGCTCCATCCCCTAGGCATACTCCCCTGCTGAGCCACCTCTCTGGCTGGGTTTGCTGAAGCCCCTGCAGTCAGGTTCCATGGGCCCTGGTGCACAATGCATCCTTAGGGCTTAACCCCTTCCTGCCCACACTATAGCCAGGTGACAGGAGATGACTGGGTTATGTCGGTGACCAGCAGCAGCCTGGAGCTGCCTTTCAACACTGCGCGGGCAGGAAGAGACAAGGTGCTTCCAGCCACAGGGGAGCAGTGGGGTGGGGTGAGAAGAGATGAGTTCTGCAAAGACATGGGCCAAGTCATCCCTTCCCCTCTCCTGCCCCGCAGCTGGAAGCAGCTCTCATCCCGTCCCTCCCACACAATGCTGAAAGGCTGCTGCTGGCCATGTTCTGGTGTGAACCCTGGCAAAAATCTAGGGGGGGGGCATGGGACTCTGCATGCCAACCCGCTCCATGTGTTGCCTCAGGAAGATGAGGTGCAGGTACTAGGAGAGGCAGGTCTGTCCCGAGGGCCCAGCCAAGCAAGGAGGGCGAAGAGCACCAGGCAGGGAGGGGAGGGTTGGACGGTCACCTCCCCTGTGTGAGAGAGTTGTACGGGAGTGTGTGTGTCTCACCCCTCCCCGTGTGAACCCTAAAGCCTTAAAGATAAGAAGATAAATAAAAATTACACTGGTCTACAATTTTTGAGAAGTCGTCTGCTTCAGAGATAAAATGTGCTATTTATTATGTATTTTGATGTGCTGAATTCAAATATGACAATTAAAACAACTGATTGGCTACTGTTTCTAAGTTATTTAAGTTTTTACATTTGATGTCTATGTATATTGTGTAGATAGTAGAGTTTTAATCATAAATTGTAAACCTAGGTCTTTTCATGTGTTTATGGTTGCTTTACATGATAATATTTCACCTGTCCTGTTTATGTAACACTTTAAAAATCAGCAAAAGGGTTATCTAAATAAAATTTATTATGAAACAAAAGGCAAAAAACTATTATGTACATAGTTTAGTCCTATTCAGTGTCTACTCGGCGCTTCTTGGCTTGTCTCTTGTATTCATTAAATGGAGCATCTCTTGTCACTGTCCAGCAATAGTCTCCAAACATTGATGGGCTCCATTTGTCCTGATAGCGTTTCTCCATTGTTGCAATGTCCTGGTGAAATCGCTCGCCGTGCTCGTCGCTCACTGCTCCGCAGTTCGGTGGAAAAAATTTTAGATGAAAGTGCAAAAAATGTATCTTTAGTGACATGTTGCAACCAAGGCTTTTGTATGCCTTGAGGAGGTTTTCCACCAACAACCTGTAGTTGTCTGCCTTTTTGTTTCCGAGAAAATTTATTGCCACTAACTGGAAGGCTTTCCATGCCGTCTTTTCCTTGCCACGCAGTGCATGGTCAAATGCATCATCTCGAAGAAGTTCACGAATCTGAGGAGCAACAAAGACACCTTCCTTTATTTTAGCTTCACTTAACCTTGGAAATTTTCCACGGAGGTACTTGAAAACTGCTTGTGTTTTGTCAATGGCCTTGACAAAGTTCTTCATCAGACCCAGCTTAATGTGTAAGCGTGGTAACAAAATCTTCCTTGATTCAACAAGTGGTGGATGCTGAACACTTTTCCTCACAGGCTCCAATGACTGTCGGAGTGGCCAATCTTTCTTGACGTAGTGGGAATCTCTTGCACGACTATCCCATTCGCAGAGAAAACAGCAGTACTTTGTGTCAAGTCTGCAGACCAAGCAAGAGAGCAACAACCTTCAAATCGTCACAAAGCTGCCACTGATGTTGGTCATAGTTTATGCACCTCAAAAGTTGTTTCATGTTGTCATAGGTTTCCTTCATATGGACTGCATGACCAACTGGAATTGATGGCAAAACATTGCCATTATGCAGTAAAACAGCTTTAAGACTCGTCTTCGATGAATCAATGAACAGTCTCCACTCATCTGGATCGTGAACGATGTTGAGGGCTGCCATCACACCATCGATGTTGTTGCAGGCTACAAGAAGAAGAATGGGACAAGATCCTTTTGACGGTCACGGAACATGGAAACCCTAACATCACCTGCCAGGAGATTCCACTGCTATAGTCTGGAGCCCAACAGCTCTGCCTTACTCTTGGGTAGTTCCAAATCCCTGACAAGGTCATTCAGTTCACCTTGTGTTATGAGGTGTGGTTCAGAGGAGGAGGATGGGAGAAAATGTGGGTCCTGTGACATTGATGGTTCAGGACCAGAAGTTTCATCCTCTTCCTCTTCCTTGTCTGACTCAAGTGAGAATGATTCTGGTGCATCAGGAACCGGCAGTCCTTCTCCGTGCTGTACTGGGCGTATAGCATTATCCATGGAATGTTTGGATAATGCACAGTCCACTTTTTCTTCTTTGACACACCTTTCCCAACTGGAGGCACCATGCAGAAGTAACAATTGCTGGTATGATCTGTTGGCTCTCTCCAAATCATTGGCACTGCAAAAGGCATAGATTTCCTTTTCCTGTTCAACCACTGGTGAAGATTTGTTGCACAAGTGTTGCAGCATATGTGTGGGGCCCACCTCTTGTCCTGATCTCCAATTTTGCAGCCAAAATAAAGGTGATAGGCTTTCTTAACCATAGTGGTTATACTGCGCTTTTGTGATGCAAAAGTCACTTCACCACAAACATAGCAGAAGTTATCTGCACTGTTCACACAAGTACGAGGCATCTCTGCTCACTTTGGCTAAACAGAAATGTGTCCCTTTGCAAAATCAAACACTGACAAATAAGAGAGCACGACACTGATATAGGGCAATTTGTTCAGCAGAGTGATGTAAGCTTCGTTATGATTGCATCATCCATGACTTCTAGGAATAACATGATGCAATTCATATCATGTATGACGCAATACCAGCTTCAGATTGCATCATTCATTGTTTTGCCTAAAAAGCAAGTACTGTCCAAACCCAGTCATAGATTTATTCATAGATCCAGTCAAAGATGTATTTTAGTCATTTCTGGTTTAAATTGAGATCCCTTCCCTTTATAACTCACTTATCCTCCGCTATTCCCAAGTCAAGGGTCGTATATACTGACCCAATAGCATATCTTGAAAACTAGAGCCAATCAACAATGTTAAGCATCATTTTCGTTCTCAGTGACCCAGAATTAGTAAAGGTTGACTACATTTATTTCAGAAGTATTTTGGCTGTAGAGCAGTGTAATCCAACTATGCAGGATTTTTTTTAACGGGCTCAGTCAACTTGATGTTAATTTGAATGTTTGTACTGCATAGTTTTGACTGATTGCCATTGAACTTGCTTGAATATGAGTAATTTTACCAGGTGTCCCATATTCAGCATAGGGAAATATGGTCACCCTAAGCTAAAACAGCAGGGGTTATCCTAAGCCTGAACCCAAGATACAGAGAATTAACAAGGTTCCTGCACTCTAAAGAGACACAAGAGACTATATCCCTAGATCTTCCTTGCTTGTAGGACAAAGACATCCTTCTGGAAATATAATGAACAGAGAGAGAGAGAGTCCATCTTTTTCCTTCTCCTTGAGACAAATAAATCAAGTGATTTGATCTCTGTGATAATGGCCTGGCCTGGCCAGCCAGTAAAAAAGCTTGAAAGGAGGCTGAGGGTAAAAGAAACCATTTTGACTAAGGCTGTATCTTGCTAGAAAGTTTTAGATTTTTAGATGCATGTTTTCACTTTTATTTGCTTGTAAGAATCTCTGCTTTTCTCTTTTTCACGTGGTATCACTTAAGCTATGCTATTTTGTTAATAAATTTGCTTAACTCTTATTATAAGTCGCACTGTGTTAGAAGGGAAGGGTGTATTTACCCCAGTTAAATTAATAAGCTGTGATGTACTGACTCTTTAACGGAGCAGTGAACTTAATATCTTCTGTGAATGCAAAGTGGTAGGGGCTTGTGCATTGCAGAGAAAAATTTCTGAGGAACTCAGGGCCTGCAGGTCATTGATTGTTATTTGCTAGGGCAGGTTTGGCCAGGAATCTTGAGGGGTTTGCTGGTGAGGACAACAGACTGGTGTAGCAGGGAGCTGATACACAGTCTAATCACCAGCAAAACTAACTTTTGCTGAGGCAGAGAGGTAACACAGTGGCTCACAGCTCTGGGTATCCCCAGCAGTGTGTTATAATCCCACAGCACTTTCCACAAAAGTAGTTTTTAACTCTGGCATCCATGTCAATTTCTCACTTGGGTAATCCCGATAGCTGGGCCAACAGTTCATTTGCTTTTTGAGAACAGTCATACAAGCAAACCTTTGCCAATACATCAGTTCAGAAAAAGCAAATAAAATGCTCAAAAATATCTGCTTAAAAGTCACCCATATATGGGTGAATAGCTAGTTGCTATTTCCCAGCTTTTCATTTACATCTCCTCATAGTTACACCGGGATATTATTTTCTTTGCTACCTTCCCTAAAGTGCTGTGTAATGTTGCTCCACACTATTTCACACCAGATGGTGCTGTATTTCACTGGTAGATAGTTTGATTATCCTTTTGTTAAGGGCCCTATTGCATGCACAATGGGAAATAACAAGGAGAATAAACAAGAATATTTCCCCACCTTTATGCATCTGCATAGTACTGGACACAATGGGCACTTGCTTCCTCAAAGTAATAGTTCAATCCCCCCTACGCATGAAGGTAATTTAACTCAAGCCTCCTTTCAAAAGGTGTAGAATTTATTAGGCATCTCCTGGACTCCCAGTTTCATTGAGCTTGCTTCAGCCACAGTGACTCCAGAAGCTCCTTCCAGGGCAATGCACCTCCACACTGCCCCCTGCTGAGGTCTATGGTTTAAAGTCATAATTTCTCCCTGAGCTTGTAAATTAATTGGATTCTTTTTGGACAAAGGGCACTACATAGAAGTTATGATTATTAACTCTCTCTCCATGAGTGAAGGCAACTCCTATTCAAATGTCATGGATGGCTCGTGAGGAACATATACTCCCCTTAGAATCTGAAAATCCAGTTAAAAAATTGAGTTGCCGTAACGAAGGTCAGGCTATTCCAATGGATGGATTACCCACTGTAAAGCAAAGAATGTATTCTGTCATTTATTTAATTTTACTCTCTCTGATCATCTTTATCCAGTAGAAGGCTAGTGGAATCCTCTGTATCTTTATAAAGTTAGTCAGGTGTACCCATAACTCTAGATGACTAGGACTAGATTCACAAAGGGGACTTAGTCATTGAAATCATGGTAGTTAGGCACCTATCTACATCTTTAGGCACCTAAATACCTTTGTAAAAATGGCCCTTCACTTAGCAGCTTCCCCCTTGTGTCTACATTTCCACAATTATTAAGGATTGTGTGGGTTAATTTGTAAATGCTGTAAAGTGTTTTGAAACTGTATACATTGTATTCTTTGGTGAACTACAGCAGCAATGGTTTCAATGGGACTGCATGCAAATTTGGCGAAATTCATTTACAATTCTTATTCTTCTGCCCGGGGCCTTCCATTTTTCTCTCTACTCCAACCTCCAACCTCCAAATGTTCTATTTTGTGCTGACTATATATCCAGCCAAGGAAGGCAGATTACAACACCTCCAGAGTTCATGAATCTAACTCTTCTACCATCCGGAGGAATAACTATACAGAAACAATGTACTAGCTTGCTTACTCCATGGGTTGAAAATCCTGGCTTTGTAGTTCCCGTAGTTTCTAACTGCCTGGCAGCAAGGGATTGATCCTGACTCTCTTACCGGTAATTGCACAGTAAAATGCTAACATTGGGTTGCTAAGAACGGCCTGTTAATTTAATTTTGGATAATGCTTTTGCTACTCCTGCTGTGTCAGCTCTGTCAGCTGAAAGTCATGCTTCTTATCAGTCCCAGGAGTAGTGGCAAGGAAAAGCCAAATAATTAACTCAACTTTGAGAGAAAATATTATATAGGAGCAAAGGGAAGAGGAAAAAAAAAGCAAGAATGGAAAAAAATGAGGAAGGGAAATATGCAAACAGAAGGGAAAGAAGTAAAGAAAGGAACAGCCCAGCATTGAACAGTTATGTTGCTACATCCACATGCTAGACACAAGTAAGAATAAAAGTGTGTGCAACAAAATGGAAAATAGTACATTTACATGTCTGAAATATTAGTTTAACCCCCAAAAATAGAGGATTGCCTTTGCAGTGAAAAGTGCACTAATGAAGCCTTGAATTTCACTGAATTACCATTGTTTGGAAAAAATAATCTTGGCTCCCTTCCTCTCTCATCCCATCTCAAGATAAATTAGTCATTCTAGATTGAATTGTCTGATAAAACAGAATTCTTACACAAAGCAGATGTTTTCTTAAGTTCTTTTTAGTCACTGAACAGAAAAAAAAATAAATCAGATTTCTTGGGTCACTGTGTGAAACAATGTAATCAAGATAATGAACAGGAACTGCTATAAGTCTAAGAATCAAGATATTCTGTAATAAACCCACTATCCAGTCTCTGTGACTTTCAAAGAGAACAAACAGCACTGCTGCACTTTAGATTCAGATTTGAAGAGGAGACTGAATATGGAGTTTTTCCAAGGGATCAGAACTTTTTGTTAATTAAATAGACATATAAAATTAAGTTCCATCATTTTACATTATAATACTTAAGATATTAAGCCTCTTGATCCTCTAAATTATAGCTTACCCCGATCCTTTATTTATTCCCCCTCCAAATCCATGCCCTGCTCTATCTTCTTCCACATGGTTTATTTGCATTGTTTGTTGTACAAAGGGAAGAAAATGATATACATCTGAATAGGTTGTGCAGACAATGTCAGGTAATGGAAAAAGGGTGGAAAAGGGACCAGATTTTTAAAAGAGGTCACATCCAATTTAGGTGCCTAATACATGACATTTTTTTGTAAGTGCTCAGCAGCCAGCATGCTGAGTTCTTTTGGAAATCTGACTGTTTATTTTTGTCCCAGCTTCAGTTAGCAAACACCTGTCAGTCTGAATTACTAGCAAACTAGTGATACTGAGACAAGTTGTATTGAATTTACCACATCTCATTCTCTAAGGTCACAGTGTTACTTAGTTAGACTTGTTTGTACCACTTCATGCCCATGACATAACATGACATATTAAAGATTGGGATGTCATGACATAAAGCACTGAAAATGTGGGGAAAAAAAGCTTTATATTTATTTCATTGTCTTTTTGCCTATGTACAGGAAAGTTAAGGTGGCAAAGCAGTTAATTATTTGAAAAAAAATAGTCTAAGATAACCAGTAATAAGCATTTAAAAATGCAAGATAGATCAGGTGAAGTAGAAAAAATGTTTATCTTTTAGTTGTGCATTTAAAGATAGATCAGGCGCAATCCACACAAAGTGAACTGGTTAAAGCAATCCCAAACAATCTGCTGCAAGGAGCTTATTCTAACTGCTGTAAAGGTTGAAGTGGATGTTCTGTAGCCTTACAGGGCATGAGCAGGTTAATTGCTTTAACCTGTCACTCATTTAAAGCATTCTAAAGGATTAGGATGGTTTAAAAAGAATTTTATTCTACTTGTGGTGTTTCAGTGGAGGAAGGATGGCATGGAAGCCATATCAAGTCAAATGCAAGATGGAGGGTTGACAAAGAAAATGAACTACATATAACAGATGTTAGTCAGATCATATAATGCAGTACTGGCAGACACTCTGATACTATAGTGATGAGCAAAGTACAAGAGCCTGTATAGAACAGAACAGAATAGAATAGAATAGAATGTTTTCATTGAGATCAGTGAAATCCTTCAGCCAAAGAGCTTAAAACAAAGGCTTTGCAAACAGAGTAAGTCTTGAGAAAAGACCATACAAGTAGACTGATGTAAAATACTACCACAAATAGTAAATTTGAAAAAACAACAACAACAATAAAAATTCAGGGCACTGAAGCTATTTGTTAATTCAGGGTGAATATAACTAATAGCTTCCGCTGAAAAAAATGGGAAAAGATAAGTCTAAATGTTCCATTTTGATCATTTTAAAACTAAAAACTTTTTATTTTGAAATGGTGTTTTATCTCAGAATTTAGCGGGGTTTTTTTGTTTTGTTTTGGGGGGTTTTTTTGTTTTGTTTTTTTTAGTGAAAACCATCAGAAAGGGAAACAAAACCTGAAGAAAAAATTGTTTCAGGACACATGAAATGTTTTGGATGACTTGAAACAAACAGTTTTTGTTTTGGTGAGAAAACCTGAAAAAAAATGATTTCTGTTCAATTTGAATTCTCCTATCCTTCTAAGGACATTTTTTCTTTGGCTCCTAAACCTAAAAAATCAATTATTCACTCAGCTTTTCTTACAAGCTCCACTGATGAGCTCTGTCTTGCAAACTCTGCTAGCCAGATGGAACCAGATTTTTCTTTTCCTTTTTAAAATCTTTTTCCTTTCCTTTTTTTCTCAAAGGACCAAGAAATTAACTTATAAAAATGCTTTAATCAACTAGATATTAATATTTCACCATTTAATTCACAATATTTCAGTAAATGCAAAAGTTAAAATTCAAACAGCAATTGTTAAGTGGGTCAATTCATACATATCAGCTCAAATGATTAGCTGGTGTAAATCAGCATTGCCCTACTGAAGTCATTTGCTGTGCTGCTGCCAACATTGTAAAACACTGTAGTGTTAAGCTGGGTGTTCACTTTTTTGCTTTAATAAAAATAAATAAAATCTGGAAAAGTTCACAGTATGTTGGCTTCACCAACTACTTCAAACAATGCAGTATTATGCTCTTAAATTGTCAGGTGGAATTCATCAGTTCTAATGCAGGTCTAAACCTGAAATTGTCTCTTGATTCATTGACAGAATAATTTTGGGTAAAAAAATTCAAACCAAATGTTACAAGAATTAGACATTGCAATAGTGACCAATCTATTTTGAGGTTGTCCACAGATTCCAAAATTAGAGATATTTTTGAGAAAGAATGTGGGTATGCAAAAACTATTTGATCTACAATGCATTGGCAGAATTGAAGCTATATTTCTACTTCGGGCAAAAAAAAGGGTTTGATCTGCTGAAGTGCCGATGCCCACAACTTTCAGACATTCACAGAATCAGGTCCACAGATTATATGAAGAATGTTTTCATAAAGTTGTATAGGATATGTCATAATCATGCTTGAACTTCTTCTGAAGTCCTATTTGTAGACCAAGCATAGCTCATGCAACAGACTGTAAAAGGAAAGTAGTGGGTAAAGAGGGTAAAAGGAAGTAGTGGAGCAGTAAAAGTCACAGTGACACACTTTGTATTAGAATAATGAAAAGAGCTGTATGTTATTCTCACATGGATAGCTTGGTACTTTTGCAAACAGACCAGGCGTTAGCTTGCTTTGAGAACGGTGCCAATCTACATTTATATCTGTGAGGATAATAAATGTGTGATAAAAAGTCTATAAAAAATTGACATTCGCTGTACACTGCTCTGGCAAAAGATTTGTTCTCTGCCTCAAATGACAACTCACCAGGTTGCATAGAGAAGACAACCTCAGTGATGCTGCAAACAATCAAGGTCCTTGCTTAATTTAGATGGGTTTTCACTACCTTATTTTCTAAAAAATAAACCTGGACAAGTTCCAAGCATATTGATTGGCCATTCTAACTAATCCTGAAGGAGAACACTGCACAGGAAGGTAATAAGGAGAATTAGTGCTACTCTCTCACGCACATTTTGAGTGTGTTGTCTCTGGGGAAAACCTTCTAATCCTCTGCTGCTGAAGAAGAATGAACAAATATCTATTTTTTTCTGATATCTTTTAGCAGGTGAAAACAAAATCTAATACCAAGTGGCTGATACCTACAGCTGTGCACTTGCCAATCAGTCTACGATATAATGCTATCTTCTTTACTTAGGATGGACTTGGGTATATAGCTATTAATGAAAATGTCTCTCTTTATAGATGTCATTTTATCTTTCCCCTTGAGGCTCCCTTTTTTAAATAATTTAATTTTAGTTGTGCTGAAAGATGAAGTTTGTAAGACAATGTTTGGTTTAGCCTAGTCAGATAAAAATGGACTTGGTTATTTTATTTTAATGTTTAGGCCAAGTTACTTGCCAAAAACAGGAAATGGTTAGGTACCCAGAGCTATCAAGAGGTATCAAGAATCTGTTTCATCTCCTCAGCATGGCACTTAATTTATAATTTAATAAAGGACTGAGCACAAGAGAACATGACCTCTAATAAGAACATACACATTTTAAAGAAAGGAGAAACAAATTAAAAAAATAAAAATCACACATATTAAACAGAGGAGCTGAGTAAATGCTGCAAAATGGTTTTCTGCAAATATTAGCTCAAATTTTTAAATGCATTTGCTTCAAGCATGCTCAGAACCCTTTTATGCTAGTTTTCCATTAATAGTCTGGCAATTCTATGCTGGCAGGAATGTTCACTTATACAGCAAATTTTAAACCAACATTGGAAGATATTTGTGGAGAGCAAATCGGGAATTCATAAATGTGAGTATTTGCACTAAAAAACTATGTCTAAGAGTTCAGTTCACCATCTCTGAAGACTCACAAGGGGCCATGCTCCAGTCAGGAAGCCCCATTTAGTGATGGCAAGTTTTCAATGCTGACCAGCATGGGGAACCTGGGACAAGTCTCCCATCAGGGCTGTGTGCATGTAGGTGCACTAATCAGCTTCAGGCGCCCTTCCTTCAGCTACATGGCCTTATGGAGTCAGCCGAAATGATCAAATAGCAATAGAAAAGAACCATAGAAAGAGTCACTTTCTTTTAACATTGAACAAAGAAATTCATAGAATGAAGAAAATAATATATATTTTTTAAAATCCTCTGTCTCTCTGTCTCTCTCTCCCCCAGCTTCCCTCCTGCTTGGCTTCCTGATACACATTTAAAGAAACAATATACATGCCCTCACAAAAATGCAAATGCTTAAGCCAGCTAGAACCCAGAATACAGTGAAAATACACTACATCCATGAAGATCATTATTAAACTGCAATTAATGTGTTAAACAACTTCTTTCTTTATAATAAAACAAAATCCCAAATGTCTGCACCATATCACAGGAATTTCAATTAACTGGGAATTCCACTCTACATGAAAACCCACTCAGCATAGTAGTACCCACTTAAAGTTAGAATTAGATTTGCTTATGGAGAAGTGAAATTTCTGAATTGTTTAAGTATATTTCAATGGAATATTTCTCTGCTTATAGTGGAGCTTGTTATCCCATTTATAGAGACATGTCATTCCTATATAAGTGGCTTCTATTATGCTCCTCCCCTTATGATTCAGAAATGATCACCTAAAAAATTAGTAACAAATATTACATTTCAAGAAGATTATCATTTTCCCTTCCTTTTCTGCTTTTATTGGAGTAGAGGCAAAAAGAGAGATTGCCACTACCTTATGGCAGGGAAGAGTAAGAAAAAATGTCTGGCTCTCAGTGTTGGTGCAGATGCCTTCACATAAGGGAGTGAAGACATGGGGCCAGAATCAGATCTCCGTGCTCAGTGAAGTTACTCTTACTTCACAGTGATGTAACTGAGATTTAAATCTAGCCTGTATCCTTCAAGAAGGCTATCGCTCTCTCACATATATAAACACCTGCTGATGCATCCTGTAACTGCAAGTGGTTAGAAGGCCTTCCCGCCACATACAGAGAAAGAGGAAGGAATATTTTGCCAGTTTGGTTCCTTCTTGTTACTGTGGAGAAAACAAATTACAAAAAGAAAGTTTCACCATTTTGTTTTTTGTGTCTGCTAACAAATGTGAAGAGTAAGTACAGATCTGAGGGTAATTGAGAGGAATACTATACAGCAAGTTAAATTATTAGCATGTTTGTGACTTCTTCATCCTTGCACATTACCTTTGATTGTCTTTCATTCTCACATACTGTAGCTGTTTTATTGGCAGTTCTGGAACATTTTACAAATTTATTCAATGCTGCTGCATAATACATCTTTTAGTTTTTCTTCAGGCAAAAGCCTGCATGCAGTCAATGGGAGTTTTTTGGACCCAGAATGGCCAGATCAGGCAATAAATAAAGCAACAAATAAACTGTAAAGTCTTTTGCAATGTGCTCAGCTTATCCAAGCTTTTTTGTTCTCCCTTTTAATGAAAAACTAGATGATTTGCATATTGCAGGACCTTCAACTCCAGAAAGTAAACATAACCATTTTAGACAAAGGAAAGGATTATTTTCTATGAAAATATGCACTTCTTATGACAGCCTCCTGTTGAGGGTCTCCACCTTTTGATTATAATGAGACCAAGCCAAAACTCTGGATCCAAACATCCTGAATGTTAGAGGAATTGGGATCTTGATGCAGATCCAGATCTGAATTTTTCTGCATGAGACAATTTATTCTTTAAATTGAATTTTAATGTGAGAGACAGAAGACCATGTCCTAGGAAAGGCAGTTGGCCTAGCAGATTGGGCACTGGACAGGGATTCAGGAAACCTGGGCTCAGCCAGTGCTTTACTGGGTGACCTTGGGCAAGGCTCTTCCTCTCCCCCTCTCCCGCCCCCGTGTAATGTTTTGATCTCTTTTGTAAAGCATTTTGTGATCTATGGATGAAAAATGCTACGTGTTAGATGATATGATATGGATGATCACAGCTAGGTGATATTATTATTATTATTATTATTATTAAGTTTTGTTACAGGACATTCTGTTACCTTTGGTGAGAATGGAACTCTCTATGGAACTTTTGACTAGTACAAGTATATCTAATTATAAGATTAATTAGCACAGAACTGTTCATATAAAATATTATGAACTGTGTACATAAAAAAGCACACTCCTGAAAAAATGAATTTCCTTAAACCAGAAACAAACGAAAGAAAGTTAAAACAACCTAAAACTATCATACCCTGCAAATGCTAAAAGAGATTATACTTGTGCAATAAAATCACCGGTAGTCTTAAAGTCCTGGTCTCATCCATGGGAGGGAAGGGTACCCTGGGATATCTCAATTAATGTATAGTGACGTCTAAAAGTAGAGCAGCATACACATTACCAGTGAGCATGAAAAGATATGAGGCACTGACTGGACTGAGTAAGATACAGTGACATAAATTACAGAAAGATTATTTATTTGTTTGTAAGGAAAAATGGAGAACTCTCACAGCCTCCTGTCACTAAGCTGTTGCTTCTAGCTGTTCTGTAGTTTCTGATTTTTGTTTTGTTTTATTTTTCCCCCTTCAAGCTACTCTTCATTAGTTTGCACAGTGTATGAGAAATAATAAAAACAAGAAGGGACTAGTCTAATCTTCAGTTTACTTTTCCTCCATACTTTCTTCCTCCATCCAAGAAACATTCAGGTTGTGCTTGGTTCTGAAGCGCATGGTTTGAAGACCAGAACTGTGTCCTGGATTCAACTGAAAAGTATGTGAAAAGGATTTCATTTTATACTCACAAAAGCAAGGACATTCACTGCTATCAGAGCAAACATTCCATAACTAGGCACAAAAGGGAACAGTTGGATAATGTTCATTACTACCACAAACTGGAGTTTTAATCATTCAGTGTTAATAGCATGATATGAGAGATTCTAACCCTAAGACTACCTGATATAAATTAGTAGCGTTACACTGACTTCAATGGAGCCAGGGCTGGCTCCAGGCACCAGCGCAGCAAGCATAACCTAGGGTAGCATTTGGCACCTCTAGTTCAGGGGATACACAGCTGAATTTGCTATCTATTTAGCTTTACAAACACGCTCAACCTTTGGTTGCAATACAATAGCTAGACTTGCCCAAATGCAGTGATTAATCTAACCTCAGTAAAGGACCCGTGGCTTCAAAACTTCATTGGGTTTCCATTTGTGAATCTACAGGAAGAATCCCTTATGCTTAAGATTTGTCCTATATTTTTCTCTTTACTCTTTTATGTCTTTTGGTTTGCCATTTCTTCTTCTTTTGTCTTTCTATTTTGGTTAGCTCTTAGTATTGAGCTCTAATGAATTCTCCGGCAGAAGAAAACCACTTTTCAGACTTTCCAAAATAGGATGAACAGAAACTAAAGAAACATGGCCAAGGTTTCCAATTTCCTGTGCCTATTTGATGTTGCTATTAGTCTTGGCCAATTGTGTTTCTTTTATCTGCTTATATAGTATTCACCAGCAGAGATGGGGACAGGGACATTTGGTACGTATTGGGGGGTGGGGACAGCAATTAGATAAATGTTTTCTATCTAGCAAAGGGGAGAGACTCTTGCAATCTTAAAGTTTATTCCCATTAATAAAAAAAAAACAGTACCTTTTAATAATTTGGTTCCTTTCAGAGAAAGGCCAATTTTTACATCTCTTCTTACAAGAGCAATATATACAAGGGGGATATCTAGTGGAGAATCAAAGGGAATGACATGATCTTCTAAATTAATTAACTAATTTAATGGTGTTGTCATATATTGTAATTGCTGGACAACTGTTATGAAGACAATACAATCTAATTTTGCAGTCTATGTAGCACAGCATTAGTACCACTGTTTATTGGCAGCATGTTGGCTGAATACCAATATTAGCAAGGAACAAACTTCAGTTCTACTAAACCTCTTCTGGACTTCCAGTATAAGAATTTTCTGCTATCAGGATATATTTTAAATTGGAATAAACATATTTCGTAATTAAAAGGGATAATAGCTGTTTCTCTACGAGATGTGATTACAGTGATAGTATCCTAATGATTATTTGGATTTTAAGCTTCATAGGACAAGGACTTTTTGCCTATAAAAATATAGAACTTGATGAATGACAGTGATCAGTTGTTCTCCACGTCCCCTGTAAGTAGGACAAGAAGTAACTGTCTTCCTTTGAAACAAGGGAGATTTAGGATAGATATTAAGAAAAAGAATTTTAAGGATAGTTAAATACTGGAATAGGTTACCAAGGGAGGTTGTGAAATCTCTGTCACTGAAGGTTCATAAGAACGGGTTAGACCAACACCTCTCAGGGATGCTCTAGGTATACTTGGTCCTACCTCAGCACCAGTGGATGGGCTAAAGAGGACTGTACATAGTATTGAATCACAAATATAATTGTATTTTTCCCTTTTCTCAAAGAAATATAAATCTAATGTCAAAATATTGAGGTGACTAATTTAGGCTCCAATTCTGCAAAGTATTTAAGCATATCCTTGACTTTGAACATGTGCTTAAGTCCAAATCAACGGGATTTAAGCACATGCTTAAGTTCTTTACTTCATCAGGTCACGATATAGGCATCATCGTTCATGGAAGTATCCTCATATCCAGCAAAAGGTTTAATATATGTATACCACATTATAATTCAATATATATATTATATACATTTCAGGTATGTGTGACAGTACACCTCATATTTTAATAATAATATTATGATATGAGTATGGCATAATTATAATGTATTTTATGCAAGATGGGTTATATAAGATATCATCGAAAAGATTATGATTTACTGAATACAATTTTCCTACTTGTGTGCGTGTATCATTTTTGTATCTGAAGTTAGGAATATTGACTGTGAATTTGTATTTCATGTAGTTATTCCTGTGCAACGTGCACTAGGCTAAAGGTTCTCAGGCTAAATGACTGACTGGGAAGGGCCCATTCAAGTCAATGGCCCATTGAGGAGAACAATAGGTATTAGAACAGTGGTTCTCAAACTGTTGTCCTGGTGACCCCTTTCAAATAGCAAGCCTCTGAGTGCAACCCACACCTTATAAATTAAAAACACTTTTAATATATTTTACACCATTATAAATGCTGGATGCAAATCAGGGTTTGGGGTGGAGGCTGACAGTTTGTGACTCCACCATGTAATAACTTTGTGACCCCCTGTGGGGTCCTGACCCCCAGTTTGAGAACACCTGTCTTAAAAGAAGCTAATCTCCCACTGGGGAGCCTTCCTGCAGTGCCTTTCTGAGGATACAGCCTCTGAGTCACGGCTGCTATGACACTACAGAGGCATGTGACCAGATCACCTGGTACTGGACTCCATCTTGGAATTCCAGTGTTTTTCCATTGAAAGGCGTGGGAACAAAGCTTGGAGACAAAGGGTTCCCGCCATATGGAAAAGCTATTTAAGGCAGGGGACCGACATCATCGTGGTTCTTCACTGACTCCCCGCCCAGAGGAGATGCTTGGAAACAGCTGAGGAACAAGGACTGACCTGGGGGGAAGTTCTGGACCCAGGCTAGAGGGATTTCTAACATATGAAAGGAATACCTGGGGTTTTTAAGCTGCAAGCAAGTGCAGTTGGCCCTTTACGAATCTCTGCAGCTGGCTTAAATCATCATTTAGGGTGAGAATTTGCTACTCATATCCAATCTCTTTAGTATATTAAGCTTAGATTGTGGTTTTGTTTATTTGCTAGATAACCTGCTTTGATCTGTTTGCTATCCCTTATAATTGCGTAATATCTATTCACAAACCAGTGTGTGGGAGTTATAACTTGGGGCAAACAGCTGTTGTATATTTCCTCTCCACATTGAGGGAGGGGATGAATTTCATGAGCTTACGCTGTACAGATCTCTGTGCAGTGAAAGACGGTATAATTTTGGATTTACCCTCCAGAGTGAGGGTGTGCTCTTGAGCTTCTGAGCAGTTCTTTATCTGTAGCCTCCCCATGCAGATATGATCACAGCAGCCTGTAAGTATTGCAGCTGGTTGTGCCCCTGCCTGTGTGTATGATGATGAAAGAGCAAGCTTGGAGAGCTTTGCAACTTGTCACAGCAGCATAGTGTGAGAGGGAGTCCAGGCTGGTGGGTCGGGGGGGTCAGTGGTACCCCAGTTCCAGGTGCCACCCCAGGGGGAACCCATCACAGTATGATCCTGGGTTTAGTGTTCTCTGACAAGGAGTGGAGCACAATGGGTTGTTGGTGGAAAACCAAAGATGCCATTCTAAGGGGGCCTTAGCAGAATGAAGGTTATGGCAGGGAAGGATCAAACACTCAGAGCAAAGGGTGTGTGAATTTTGTTGTACACTAGACAGACATATTAAAACTCTAGTCACTATGAATGTAGAGAGTCCATACTCAGACTGCCACCTTAAGAACTGAAACAAAATCATTAACCTGTTTTGGTTAGTTTTCTGTAAAAATATGATAGCCAAAGGTCTAGTTCTGCTTTCCCTGTGCACCCAAAACTTGCAGTGACTTGGAAAAGAGAGACCACAAAGTTGTTTTGTTTTTTTTTAAATCAGACTTTCAGAAAAAGAAATAATTAGGTTTCCAAGCCCTAGCAGCATCTTTTAAAACAAAAAGTTTCAATTTTAATATATCTGCTTCCTATACTATTCTACTTTTTAAAGAACAGCACAATCATTCTATGTTTTTATCAGAACAATTTCTTCCTCTTTGCAACTACTAAATTATAGTGACTTACTTCTTTCTTGTAGGCTTATTGCTCTTTTCAAGGTTTTTTCTTGTAATTTTTTGTTAAATATGAGCTATATTTCTCTTTCAAGTGTCATTTCTTTCACTGGAACAACAGTTTACCAAAACAAAGCAAAAGAGAAAAATTACATATGCCAGTTTCTTTTTGTGATGCACATTTCCTAAGAATGTAGCAAATTGTGATTATTACTCATATTAATTAAGGATCTACTTTAATTACACCTCCTGCCCATGTAATAAAGCCTTCCAAAGAAATAATTACTGTATATATAAGAAAATATTTTTTTAATGGAAGCAATACAATATACAGCTATATACAGGCATATCATGATGTATTTACATAACTTCTCATTGTTGTTAAAGATACATACAGTAAATATCCATGGTAGAGATTCATTCAGAGTTTGTATACATCACATATAGACCTTTTATGTGAATAAGACATTAGTAATTAGTAATTAGTAATGCAAAATTATGGTGCTTCTAAATGTACCTTTCATACTAAGAACTTATGAGTCTGTGTTTCAGCCCTGGGAAGAAAAAAAATAAAATAAAAAACTGTTCTTTCCATTTGCTTTTTGACTGAACATTAATGAGGCTATGGAAGTGTATACCACAGCATTCAACTCTAAGATCTGTCTCCAATGGTAACTCTACAAATCATTCCTGCCGATGTAAAATTATATTGGCTTCCAGATCCCAGGGTTGAAACCATATCATAGGTACTAATCACTGCCATCCTTATATTAGTGGGATATGTATTCTGACCTGATATAAAGATTTACATAACAAAGTATAAGAAATGAATTTGTATAAATATATCCAAATAACATAGCATCAAATTGTGTCTTTCATTTGATAGGCTAGCCCTCTCCCCTTCCAATGTGGAGCAATCGCTACCAAACAGGGCAAAGTAGACTGGAGTTATGGCTCCAGTCAGTTTCTTACTCACTAGCCTGAACTCTAGTGCTGGATTCATTTTTCATGGCAATCTCTGATCAGGGTCTTTGCGTCTTCTCCCCATCAACCTTATATGGAGATGAGTTTAACCAAACATATTTTCTTGATGATTTCCTATAAATCAGATAATCTTGCACATATACAAATCCAGCTTCTTAATTACTATTATTCTTCTTACCTTAGTCCCTAAATACTGTAATTTGAGTATTAGTGGAATGCCTGTTAGTGGATAACTGGAATTTTAGTGCTTCTTCCATAGGAAAAAACATCTCTCTCTTTCTCGCTCTCTCTCATATGTACATGGAAAGACAAAAGCAGGAAAGAAAGAAAGATGGAATGATTATAAAACCTCTTTTTAAAAAAATCACACATTTTTATATAATAAGACTGAAAAAAATTCATTGTTCAAAAGAAGTAATGATTGTCACTAAATATCTTGGAACAATGAAAACCAAAATGCTTAGAATACTACCGAATATACAAATTGCTCCCATGGCAACCAACAGGTTCAAAAATGCTTGAATTTCCTATAGATAGTTTTACTACATTTTGAGCATATAGGTTTAATACATTTTATTTTATATATTGGTATTTTATGCAAAAATTATTGACTCTTACTGAAGGTGACTTATGGCACAGTCTAACATGCAGTTTTACTTGGATGAATATTATGCAGATTTTTAATGCTATAAATCCTGCAATATTATCTACTGTAAAAAATATTTTTACACCAGTACTCTTATTGCTGAGCTAAGGGGCCATCAACCTAATTTATCACCAAAAGTATCTCTGAGCACATGGTATTGCCATTCATTTATTGAAACCATTGCAAAACAGTAATTATCTAGTGATTTTTAAACTCCTCCAAGCTGCCTATCACATTCTATTCACATTAGTGCCAAATGGATTACAAGTCCATAGTGATGGAGTTGCAATTAATAGGGCACAGCATGTTTTGGCAAGCAGGCTATTTAACACTCATACAAAACTTAGTTAATATTAATTAAAATTACTCAAATACATTTCCTGTGTATGCATATCTCTAACAGATAGAAATCACCAGTGAAAGCAATATAAACATAAATCCAACTTCATATACTTTACTACATAAACTCGATAATTCCCAAACATATTCAGGTTCCCAACGGTCACAGCAAACTCCCTTTTGCTTCCAAGATATAAACAGCCACATTGTGCCCATCCAGCTCAAAAAGATCTCATTCAAATGCACTGCCTTAGCTTGAACCACAGAATTTTATGGTAATAATAAAACATTACAGGTTTTGATGGGAAAAAGTATGAGGCAGGCTTTCCAAGACTGAAACATATAGGTATTAATATATGTGCTGGCTTGTGTGTGAGGACCCAGGGAACTGCTGTGCTGTTTAAGAGCAGCATACCTTGGAAAACAGCAGTCCCCTTCTCACAATGAACCACAGGTGGTCCATCAGGAGGAAAGTTCAGAGAAGCACTAGGGTTCCATTGCTTTCTCTTTCTACGCTAAAATATGAAAAGTAGCCTGTATGTGAAATGTTATAAGAGAGTATATGTGTATAGAGTTTGTGGTGATTGTGATTGTTTAGCTAGAGGGATAACAAAAAAGAGATTGCAAAGAAAAATTGCAAAAAAGTATTTTTTAATCTTTCCTCTGCCAAAGGTAGCATATATTTCACCCACAATTATAATTAAAATACAAATGTCCTATAAAGAGTTAGTATTAAATATGGAGCTGTAATTCCCTTATTATAGTGTGAAATAAGGACTAGTACAAAATTTTTCTGTTAAAATTGTTTTTCAGCAGAAAATAATATTTTTGACTAAACAAAATTTAATGTGAAACGTGTCTTTCTTCTGTGGCCAAAGCTGCTTGTTTGTTTTTATTTTTTGCGCCAAAGTCAAAATTTTCTGTGGAAAGTTTCAGCCAGCTCTAAGTAAGGATAAAGCCCTGGGGCTAGAGATGTGTCTTTTGCTTCTCCCATGAAATTTTATGCAGATTTAGCTGCATTATAAACTGTTAGAAATCGCCATCATCCTTCTCTTACTTGCATTCATCAGGAATTGGCGGAGGTAAGTCTGCCTGTAAAGCCTGAATGCTGTCTCACTATGAATATGTATAGTCTTTAATTATATCATTACCCACTTCTCTTTTTCCCATGGGACCTCCAGTATTCTAGTATTCCCTGTCATTCAAGTGCTTGACTTTGCAACCCAAATAACATTGTGCAGGACTCTGCACTTGTCCTTGTTGAACCTCATCATACCATAGAATTCATACCACAAAGAATAAAGAATAGTCAATGTTCTTTGTTGTTCTGTTGTTCTGAGACAAGTCAATGTTCCAGTATCATATTTAGCCATCTAAGCCCCAACTCCAAAAAACATTTAAGCATGTGCTTAAAAGCATGTCCATTGAATTTGGACTTAAACACAAGCCTATACTTAAGTACATGGTTATGAATAGGGATGGCCTGCTGAATTAGAGCCATGCTTATTTCCCCCTGAAAATGAGTAAATATGGACATCACAGTTTACTCATCTAGATACATACACTGTTCATCTCTACATAAGGAAATGAAAATAAAAGACTGCTCTCCCTATTTCTCTTGGTTTGTTATATAAACAGTTGTATGATTTATAAAAACTAACTACCAGTCCAGCTGTGTCTCCTATATGTTAAGAATTCTCTTTCTCTGACTGCTTTTCTTAGTCCCACTTTGGCAGTTTCTTGTTCACTATTAATAGGACAGTGGATTTAGTATTTTATTAAATTGAAGTACTAGGTTTTGAATGTAAGTAAAATCTGGGCTCAACATCACAGTAATTTAATTGTTCATTCAGCACCTTGTGGCAAACTTTAAAGGTCGCCAGCATTCTCTATCGTACATTTCAAGTGCTGTTGTCTCCTGGAATATTCTCCATTTTCATTTATAATCCTGTAATGTTATGATGATACATCTGTTTCACTATAATTGTGTCTGTTTTCCAGACTACTTCATCTGTTATTGCAATTTATTATTTGTATCATGGCATAATCCCGATTTTCCTATGTATTATCCATACAAATAGCAAGATACAGAACCTGTCCCATAGATCACACAGTTTCAGAAAATGTTTCCTTTCTATCTTTCTGGGAAATGTTCTGCTCCAAAAAAATACCACTAATTCCTCTTAATCCAGGATAGGAAGACAGTGGCCAGCAGAGATAAGAGATGCAGGAGAAAGTTCAAATTGACACCAACATGGAAACTAAGGCAGATACCTCTCAAGATCCAGCACCCCCAAGGAAATGGAGACATGTACAGGACAGACATGTGGATGGCAGCTCGGCCAACCTGTATGAAAGTTATTATTACTTGCAAAGAGTTTTCCAGTTGTTTAGGGTACAGAGATGATCCTTGCAGGAGATTCAATGCTCTGAAGAGTCAAAAGAACATTCTGCAAGGGACGGACAGACAACAGAATGGTGTGCTGCTTTCCCAGAGCCAAAACACAAGATGTCACTCTAAGATTGGATAAGCTTATGAACTCAACAGACAAGGATCAACTTGTGATGGTTCATATCAGCACAAATGACACTGCATCATGGGACATGTTACAGATAGTAGATTACTTCAGTGCACATGGAATTGTACTGAAGAAGAAGAACATCCAAGCCATCTTCTCTGAAATTCTTCCTGGCCCCATGAGAAAAGGAAGGCACAAGATTCTGGAAGTGAATTGCTGGCCAGGTTAGTGGGGTAGAGTGGAAGGTTTTTGTTTTGTGGAACACTGGTCCACCTTCAATGGGGAGAGAGGACTTTATCATTTGAATGATCTCCATCTCAGTAGAAGGGGAACCAATCCCCTCAGGAACAAGCTGGCTAGAGTAGTTAGGAGTGTGTTAAACTAATAGAAAAAGGGGAAGGTAAAAAGAGGGAAGATATGAGCACTCAGCACAAAAATCAAGATTTTGAGAACAAAATTAATCATGGAATCAAAGGACATAAAGAGAAAAAGTTCTTTAATTGCCTATATGACAATGGTAGGAGATTTCAAAATAAACAAGAAGAATTAGAATTACTCATTCATGAGAATAAACTTGATCTAGTTGGTATTACTCAAATCTGGTGGGATGATTCACACAATTAGAATGTTAAAATCTATGGTTTTAACCTATTTAGGAAGGATCAAGCGGGCAAAAGGGGAGTGGCAGTGGCACTCTGTGTCAAAAATGGCATTATATATTTCCAAGTCACTGATAACTTGGAAGAAAATTATTATGAATGCCTAATTGTCATGTTAGGACATACCAATGTCCTAACAGATAAAGCACAAAATGATACAAGATAGGTCTTCTACAGACCACCAAATCACACTAGGCAACAGGATGACCAGATCCTTATGCACCTATCTATAATGAGTAGCAAAGAAAAAAAAAAAAGCATGATCATGGGAAACTTTAATTTGAATCACATATATTGGAGATCTCATGTTGCCAGTACTAAAACATCCTTGGGATTTCTAAACATAACAGATGACAATTTCCTAAGTCAAAAAGTTAAGCAAACAGCATAGGAGAAATATATATTAAACCTGGTCGTAACAGAAAAAGAAGAACTGATCAAAGAAATAAAAAATAATGTAGCTTAGGTACAAGTGATAATGACTATATATATATATATATATATATATATATATTGCTGGTCAGAATTTTAGTCTTCATATATATATGGTGCTTTAATTGGGCCAATTTCATAATGCTGAAAACAATTATGAGACAAATCCGCTGAGAAGAAGAATTTAATCAGAAAAATGTGAATAGTAATAATTGTGGATCTTTAAGAACTCCTTACTAGATTCCACAAAAGCCACAATCCCACAATGGAGAAAGTTGATAGTAATGAATATAAATCAGAAGTTAGAAAATTGATACGGGAAATCAAGGGACACAAGGAGAAATCTATGGCCAGTACAGTTAAGGACAATAAGAAGGAGGGTTTTTTAAAATATATTAGGAACAAAAATATCCTGACTATGATATTGATCCAGTACTTGAAGGAAATAGTAGAATTATCAATAACTCAGAATACATATTTCTGTTCTGTAGATGGGGGAAAACGGAGGATATAGATTCATCATATAATGATAACACTCTTTCCATTCCACTACTATCTCTAGAGCATATTAAGAAGAAGCTACCAAAGTCAGACATTTTTAAATCATAGGTCAAATTAACTTGCATGCAAGAGTTTTAAAAGAGCTGGCTGAGGACCTTGCTGGACCATTAATGTTGATTTTCAATAAATATTAGAGCACTGGAGAAGTTCCAGAAGACTGTAAGAAAGCTACTGTCTTGCCAATATTTAAATAGGGTAAATGGGATGACCTGGGAAACTATAGGCCTGTCAGCCTGACTTTGATCCTGGAAAAGATAATGGGGTAGCTGATACAGGACTCAATTAACAAAGAACTAAATGATGTTTATGTAATTTATGCAAAGCACCACAGGTTTAATGGAAAATAGTTCTTTTGAAACTAACGTGATACCTTTTTTGATGAGATTATAAGTGCGTGATAAAGGTAATTGTGTTGGATAATATACTCAGACTTCTATAAGGCATTTGACCTGGTACCATATGACATTTTGATTAAAAAAACTAGAATGATATAACATTAACATACCACACTTTAAATGGATTAAAAGATGCCTATTTGATAGGTCACAAAATGTAACTGTAAATGAGGAACTGTCATCAAGTGGGTTGGTTTCCAGTGGGGTCTCACAGGAATGCTATTTAACATTTTTTTTCTCAATGACCTGGAAGATACCTCCACTGATAAATATTTCAGATGGCATTAAAACTGGGTGAGCGGTAAATATGAAGAGGATAGGTAACTCATTCAGAGCAATCTTGATTGCTGGTAAATAGGTGCAAAGCAAACTATGTGTGTTTTTAATACAGCTAAGTATAAATGTATACATCTAGGAACAAAAAATGTAGGCTATGCTTACAGGATGGGGGATTCTATATTGGGAAGCAGTGACTCTGAAAAAGATTTGGGGGTTGTAGTGGATAAGCAGCTGAATATGAACTCCCACTGTGATACTGTGGCCAAAAGAGCTAATGCAAACTGAGATGCATAAACGGGAATTTTGAGTACGAAGTGCAGAGGTTATTTTCCTTCTATATTTGGCACTGGTTCCACTACTGTTGGAATACTGTGTCAAGGTCTGGTACCCTCAATTCAAGAAGGGTGCTGATAAATTGGAGAGGGTTCAAAAGAGAGCCACAAGAATGATTAAAGGGTTAGAAACATGCCTTATAGTGGTAGACTCAAGAAGCTCAATCTATTTAGCTTACCAAAGAGAAAATTAAGGGATGACTTGATTACTGTCCATAAGCACCTATTTGGGAAAAATATTTAAGAATGGGCTCCTCAATCTAGCAAAGTAAGGTATAAAACTATCCAATGGCTGGAAGTTGAAGCTAGACAAATTCAGACTGGAAATAAGGCATACATTTTTATTGGTTAGACTAATTAACCATTGGAACAAGTTTCCAATGGTGGTTGTGGATTCTCCATCACTGACAATTTTAAAATCAATCTTGGGTGTTTTTCTAAAATATATGATCTAGGAATTACTTTGGGGAAGCCCTATGGCTTGTGTTGTACAGGAGTGCAGACTATATGATCATAATGGTCCCTTCTGGCCATACATAAGAATCTATGGATTAATAGTAAAAGCATGTATTGCAAAAATTTCATTGTCTCACCTTCAGGTACTGTTTTTCCAGGTTTCCTTTTCCCAATAATGGGTCAAATTAATACAAATGGAATGTCCTTTTTAAAGGACTTAAGAAAGGAAATATTATACCTAAAAAGTAATATTTCAAAATAATCCATTCACTGTGGTTGCTGAGAAGATTCATATTACTTGTAGGCTAGGAATTATTTCCTCAAAGTTCAGTAACAAAAGTATAACAAATGCAATGAAAGGTGTATAATCAAATGATTAAGAAAACAACCTGATTTTCTGTTATTTAATTTAAAAAAAATGATTAAAAAAAACCTGTTTGCCTTACTTGCTCTACTTAACAATACATAGGGCTAGTTATAGGAAAATGCAAATGTTCTAACATTAATTCAGCACACTGCCCCCCAAAAAAATGTGAGAAATTGTTAAATGGAGTGAAAAATGAAAGATATTTAAAAATTACGTTTTTATTCTGGGCTTATGCGAATAAGAATATCACTAACTAAAATCGTAATAGAAATGTGGTCTTTTCTTACTTCATATTCAGATGCATAATCTTCAAAACTATTTTTTGAATATTTATTGTTTTATTTTCAGAGCACTGAACTACTCAAAATAAAGAGGGACACATCTTGAATAATAACAAAGGGATGCTATAAAACAATAAGTTTCTGGAGTTTCATTTTGAGTCAGTAGATCATAAACTGAAGTCTAGGTTTTTGTTGAGAAAACAAAGCTTATCTTTGGTGTATCTTTATTATTAATGGTAATAAAATAACAACCCATAAGTGTATTCCTTGATTAGAATTAGAGCATGCACAAGGACAAAAGCTTTTAGGTACCTGAGGAAGGCACCAGTTTCTGCCCTTTCTCCCAGCTTGAAGCCTGGACTCACTGAGCACCTTCGAGAGAGGGGCACAGAAAATGGTGAAGCAAGCCAACAGAGGCAACTGGCCTCCACATGTGAGGGTGAGATCTAAATGCAGAGTCCCCTTCACAAACAGATCAAGGGGAAGGAGTGAGGGAGAAGAATCCCACCCCTAAAATCGAAAAGAATTACATCAATGATAAGTAACATTTCTAAAAAATTCAAAACACTTGTTTATCTTCACCTACAACATCAACTATTGTAATGCATCAAGGAAAAATACCTGTGTTTTTTTGTAACAGAATTAGAAAGTAACTCCTATGCAAACAGACTAGTATAAGCTCACATATCGCAGCACTGATATAAATGAACAGCTGGGCTTATGGGATTTCATATTTTATCTAAACCAGACAATATAAACTTTATCAAAATCATTCCTTGTCTTCTAGTTCATGTCATATTGTTAAATGGGTTTGCTGCTTTCAGCAAGGCAGTACTATACATAGTAAGGGATTCATTTTCAAAAGAAAATAACAAGGCTTCAGACCACATCTGTTCTCAGTTACACTGGTGTAAATCCAGCAAAGGATCTGTACTGACTTCTATAATATGTAATCCTTTTCTTCAATTTTTGAAGTTGATTTTCTACAGCTCTGAATGTGTAACTCACAAGTTTATTTAGAGAATTAACACATCTTGCACTGTCGATGTAAAAATGACTCATGGAGTGTCCTAGTATTTTTAAAGAAAAAGCCAGGATCTGTTTAGCTTGTGTCCCCTCCATTATGAAGATAAAATATATATTTTTTAAATCAACTTTACCTTCTCCCTAAAGTTACCTGTAAATTCTTATTAAATGTTAATATATCTGATACCTTTACATCACTAAAGATTCTCTTTGTTTTTTTATGACAGTAAAATTGTCTGCATGTGTATACTAAGCCCCCACTTCCTCAAAAGCTGCGAAGCCAAAACTAGATTTTAAATTGCTCACTGTCATTAATAATCCTCTCATTTCTTTGTTTAGATATTTTGTGTCATCGTTTTAAGGAGTAAGTGAGAGATGCTGCCCGACAGGTAAAGAGTGGACCTGGGACTGCAGGGCATAAATATTTTATTTCTATGAGAGAACAACCAGAAAGAATATTAAGAAGTAGGATTTTTCTTTAAATTTAATAGTGTGAATTCTTTTCAGAGCCACTTAATTGAGGCAAATGAGACAAGTAGAAAACTCTTAGAAAGTAATCATCTCTGTGAGTTTGTTAATATCTTACAGGAAACATTGAGTGACAGCTAAACTGCTATTTTTTTTATCCTTGGGCTGTTCTGTCACTTCTGTCTCTTATTACCCACCTACATCCCATCTCATTTTCCAATCTCTCTGGCATCTGTCTTGCTGTGACTTGACTCTAAAAATGTGCATGAAGTATTTAAATCACACAGGAGGTCTGTATCATTAACAGTCATCGAATCTTTAGTCATAATGCTAGTTTAGTTTTGTGATTGTTCCTGTGACCCCTAGGCTTATATTGCCAGTGAGATAACAACTCACTTTAATATTTATCATATTACCTTTTTGTATTTTTAATTTTTTTTAATGGTTTTTTTCCCTTTGTAATTTTGAAGGTTTCTCAAACATTCTTTGTTGATGGTAAAATGTGGCAGCATTGAGATTTCCTGTGAATATAATATTCTCTCCTTCAATCCACCAAGTGCTTTGTAATTCCTTAGACAACTAGAGATATGAACTATACCGGTAGCACCTTTTAGTGGAGTAATGCTTAGCACAGCATTCCTTGTCTTGCTACAGTGAAGTACACAACACAGTTATATAAAGTGAGTCCAGCCACAGAATGTCAGGACCTCAAACTTACTTATCGGGCCAAGTTCTCTCCAATGTAAACATGGGACTCTAATTGAAGTCATATGAAATCTCTCCAACATCAGGTTCCAGACAACATGAAATTCTGATTAATAAGAGTGCAGAGAAACTATGACACACTCGGATTCTAAATGGGATGCAATATAATTTTTTCTCAGATAATATTGAGGCTGAATAATCAACAACTGCAATATATGTGAGTTAATTGTTGGTATATATTCATATGCTACTCTCCACTGAGTTAGATACATTGATTTGTTTTACAAACCTCTTCCTAGATGCTACTTCTGATCTTTAGTTGGGCCTGTTAAAATCCCATATATGTTTGATTCTCTGTCTATTTGGCAACATCTTCAGAGGCTGCTGAGTGTTCTGGAGTTCAGGTACCAGCATTCATTTACTTACAGGGATTTTCCTAGGAAAATATTTGGCTATATTTGCTCACTGATGCTCCATACAATAGAGGAGCAAATTGTTAGCAGCAAAAAATAACTAAACAAAGGATCTGCAAGAAAATGAGTTAGTTGGCTGTTGTGTTTTTAATGCGTGCAAGTATATTTACTAGGTTATCTTATTTTAGTGAAGAGCACTGAAAAATATAAAAATGTCCAATATCTTCCCGGAAATCCCATAGAGATCAATATTTCCATGGCAGAAATTTTTGTAAAATTTAGATATCTCACAAGGGAATTTTCTGAGTTTCTTTATTTTTTACTAATATATTACATGGAAATAAGTACTGTCTTATGCACTTAGAATACTACTTCTGAAATAAGTGAAAAACAATCCAGGACTATCAGACTAATATACTTTTCTGCTTATGTGTATTTAGGGAAAAATCAATTTAGCTTTTGAATTGTTTTACAAAATGTGTATGCAATATTTAAATATTGCATACTTTGTTAAACCAGTCTATTTCAACATGTTGTTAAAAATAGGACTGATAAAATTATCAAACCAAATCATATAAAATTCCCTGCTTTTGTTTACTTAATTACTTTTTCTTTTATTCATATTTCCCTCCATATTTTTCTGTCTCGTTCCAAACAGGCTTTTGATTTACTTGATGTTTTCTGCTGTTCAGACTTGCTAAAGTGCTCTTGTCAACAGTTCAGTGGTTGAGTGAAGCAGAGTGCTAGTTAATAGTGTGAAAGCCTGGTGTGCTGTCAGAAAAGGGCAGGCCATTAACTTGTGAAATTCTGCTTTCAGTGTTCTACAGCTCTAGTGCTGGCAGAACAAATCTCACTGATGACTTACTATTAAAGTTACAAATGGCATATGAATTTATGACACTTTGTAATTAAGCACCATACTACACTTCCGTGTGCAGCAGTACTGCTGTGGGGTATGGTGGAAGATGCTTCATCACTACAAGAGAAAATAAAACTCTGGAGACCAGATCCTTTTCACCAGAAGTCTGAGGACTGCAATTCTGCCAAATATGACCCACAAAAGATCAGATCAACCAATGCTGACTGCAACAACTCTGCTAATTGCTGCAATTCCATTAACAATGAGGATAGATTACCTTGTGGATAAAAGGTAATAGCAGACAACCTCAGTGCTGACAAGACAAGGAGCTGTTGATACCTCATAACCCCGAATCCCAGTGGAGAACTCTGCAATGACATAAGGATTATGTTGAATGGTAAATATTATGCAATGACAGGGTAATTACATACTAGTTTTCTGTCTTGTAAATGACAGTGATATCATTACAACTAAAGAACTGTAAGTTACACGGAATTTTCTGAGTGTTATTTAATGACTACAAAAGAAACATTTATGGCATATGTAATTTGTGTCATTGCCTGGCATGAACTATGTAACCCTGTAACTACTGAGTAGTTGTTATTTGATGTGAGCAAACAATAGGCCCTTTAAACTGATCTGCTCTTCAGGTGCATAGCAAATAAAGTACTACCATTGCATGCTACAACTACAGCCACATATAATGCAAAACGAATCCCCTCCCCCCATCTTTCCCCTTTACAGAAGTGGTGCTTCTCCATAGTCACATCAGCTCTTATGCCTAAATGAAATCAGCTAACTGATGATGGGTCGGTTGAGCAGCAGCCAGGATAAGGAAAATCTAATTGTGCAATAGCTTTCCTCTACTATGTGATCTTACTGTCATTACCCTTCTCCTCCTTCCCACACAAATTGCCTTCCATTTTTTTTACACCCATTTATACCTTGTTTCAAATTACATGGTACATTTTTCAGGACAAGGACTGGGTCTTCCTATGCACTGATACCGTATGTAGTACAATGGGACACTGATCTTTCCTGGGTCTTTGGGTGCTATTGGAATACAAATAATAAGGCATAGTAAGAATAATAATGATGCTTCTGAACTATTGGATAATTATACTCCACAGCCAACCCATACAGAGACAAATTCTGCAGTGCATGATACTGAGGCAATTCCACTTATCTCACTGGACCAGCACAAGAGTAACAGAGCAGAACTTGACACCAGTACAGAGTAACTGTGAGGGAATATTGCCAAGAACAATATTTTGATCATGTGACAAATATTTCATCTTTAATCAAAACAAAATCTCTAAACTTAAATTGAAAGAAAAATACATGTAACTGCAGGCCTGTCAATAAAGCACAATGGGTACAGCAGTCATGAAAATACATATATTCTCATACAGTGTATTGATAAATATAATGATGTACATAAAGAAAAATACCAAGGTGAAATAATTATATTTTGTTTATGTTTTAAACAAGTTTTCATCACTATAAAATGCTGTTACTTGATTTCAGTATCAGGTTACTGACCATAACTTCAGGCAGTGGCTGATGTTAATCCAGTATTTATACTTTATAGAAAAGGGAAAATAAATGGGTTTTATGCTTCTTTTAAAGTTATATGGTATAGCTAAGTTATATCTACTATTCATTTAGACTGTGGTAGTGCCTCGCAGTCCCAGTCAGAGATTGAGGCTCCATTGT
This sequence comes from Mauremys mutica, assembly GCF_020497125.1. NCBI lineage: Eukaryota > Metazoa > Chordata > Testudines > Geoemydidae > Mauremys > Mauremys mutica. The sequence continues at coordinate 106,189,899 of NC_059076.1, read as the reverse complement.
GATAGCTGCTGTACAAATGAACAACAGACACTGCCCCTAAAAGCAAAAATCTAGGATTATAGCCACATGCAAGAGGCAGTGGATAAACAGACAAATTGGGGCAGGGTGGAGGACAAAGGATAAAGATTGGTGTATTTGCATAAGTTTCATGTCTCTGTGGTCATGATAGTCATGGGTGGCCACCAGCTTAGATTGTTCTATTTGATAGAAAATGAAAGACTTATTCGCTTGTTATTATTAGTGCTGCTTTCAGGAGGGACTATGCCACATTATGAGAATGTCCCCTGACTCCTCCCCTTTTCCTCTGGGGATGTTGAGCTTCCAAGTAATGCTTGCAGAGAATCTGACAGATGCTATGCAATAGGGGTGAAGCCTCTGCATACCTGTGTTTTCCTTCCACCCAGCCCTGTGCTAGCTCTTCCTGGGTTTCTTGCACACTGCCTGGCAGAGAGGAATATATGCACTAAAAATTCTTCAGATAGTATGTACATACCAACATTTGAAAATGTTGGCCACACATTAACTCAAATAATTATTAGGAAATAGATGTGTTTTGCTTCATTAACTAAATCTTAAGCAATAAGATTTCATAGACTTAGTGACTCCAATTTTTTTATAGTTATTAGAATGTTACCACAGCATGAACCAGGAGGAAGTAGTCATCAGCTAAATTCCATTTGAATTCACCACAATATACCATCAAGTATCGGAAAGCTGAGTGATTCCTTGTTTCTTATGCAACAAAAAAGGTGGAAAGCTGTAGAATTAGGGCTTGTCTTCACTACCAGGGTAAGTTGACCTAAGTTATGACACTCCAGCTACGTGAATAACTTAGGTGAACTTTCCCCAGTGTCTTCACTGTGCAGCGATCGACTTACTTTACTCTTCTCAGAGAGGTGGAGTACCAGTGTTGACCGGAGAGCGCTCTGCCGCTGATTTAGCAGGTCTTTACTACACCTGTTAAATCAACACCCCTGCATCATTGCAGCAGTGTCAGTCTCCCTGGCAGTGAAGACAAGCACTTAGGGCTTGGCTACACTTGAAAGTTGCAGCGCTGGGAGTTACAGCGCTGGTCGTGCAGCTGTGCAGGGCCAGCGCTGGTGTGTGGCCACACTCACAGCTACCAGCGCTGGTGTATAGCCACATTTACAGCGCTGTTGGGAGTGCTGCATTATGGGCAGCTATCCCAGCATTCAAGTGGCAACAACGTGCTTTTCAAAAGAGGGGGGTGGAGGGTGGTGTACTGTGACAGGGAGCGGGGAAGATAGAGTGAGTGGATTTTTGGAGCCAACACTGTGTGTTAGCTTCCCTGGATTGAAAAATCACAAAATGTTCGCGAACCCTTAGTCTTAATTGCAAACAGCCTGCATCCAACGCTGTTTCTCTGTGAAGCAAACTGCTTGCCTCTCATTTGATCGTTCACAGCCAGGTACAGATAGCTCCTGTTTGCTGTGATCAGTGTTTGTTTTTTAGATAAGCAGTTCAATGGAGCTCCGATCGGAGTTCACAACAAAACAAAGAGAGGCTGCATAAGAAAACAAAGAGAGTAATTTAGTTAAAAGCATTCTGGGATATCTCCTTATTCCCTGGAGGCCAATAAAAGCGCTGGTGTGTGTCCACACTTGATGAGCAGCGCTGGATCACCAGCGCTGCAATCACTACACCTCAACCTGGCCAGGTGTACAGCCAGCGCTGCAGCCAGGGAGTTGCAGCGCTGGATGTGCCTTGCAGGTGTGGACGGTTACTAATTGCAGCGCTGGAAAGCCTCTACCAGCGCTGCAACTTGCAAGTGTAGCCAAGCCCTCAGTCTGACAAAAAGCAAATAGGCCAAATCAAAAACTGTTAGTCAGCATAGCTCCATTGACTTGACTGATTTACACCAGCTGGGAATCTAGACCCTAGAGTTTATTCAGTCTTTACTCCAACTGAAGCCAATATGTGTTTGACTGAGGATCTAAGGATTTGTCTATGGATTAAATAAGAATTTAGGAAGAACTGAGTATTTACGGCCTGTTCCAAGGCCCATTTAATTCATTGAGTTCTGGATCAAACACTTAGCTAATAATGAAGAAAATATATTTAGGTAGATATAAAAGGGTGTGAATGTGAATGCAACATGTTTACAAAGCAAATAATTTAGGGCATAGTCCTGTTCCCATGTCAAATCTCCCATTGAATTCAGTGGTGGAGGATCAAGGCTTTATCCAGGTTCAAAGTGTGGCTACTAATTTTCTGCCTTGTGAAAACATCAGAGATTTTGCATATGACACTGCTGACAGTGAACTTTTAAAAATATGAGCCAAATAGTTACATCACTTACTCCTATTAACATGTCCTTCAATTTATATTAAATAGCCACAAAAAAGTATTTTGTATTTTGGTTTGCTGAAAAGGTGAATATTAAAAAGGAGTTTAGGCCTAAAACATTAGCCATTTTAGCATTTTTGTAATATGATGAGAGATAAATATTTTTAAGTCTACTGCTCTGTTGCCAAGAAGTCAGAAAATAATTCACAAAAAATAGTGTTTATAAAGCACCTATTGTGAATAGTAAAGTGGAGACCAGCAAAGGGTGTTTAAATACTATACAAATGATATATACCTATGTTAGTTTGTGCCAGTTTATTTATAAATATATGATAGGGTGGTTACTTATTATTTGTCAAATAGAACAAAACAAAATTGGTAGGAAGGGAGTTTTATTTTATAGAGTCTAGGAAGGTATTGCTAACAATAAAACAAACACCATACAGAAATTACAGTATCTTTAAAAGTACATGACAGAGACCTGTTAAGATATTAGGAGGTAATGGATATACACTACCCTTGAGGATTGATGAGAAAAGAGATTGTTACTGTAGTTGTGAACAAGCATCCAAATCACAAAGTGATAGCCAGAAGGTCATTCCTTAGACTCATTTCTCCATTCCATGGAGAATACAGATTACAGTAGAAGATTCTTTCATACTTAAGCACTGATCTGATACATCAAATGATGCATGATGGTAAGCAAGTTATATGTACCACAGCCATCCATTTTTCCTAAAGGGAGCCTCAATTTGGCCTTTCATCGTAGGCTTTTTCAATCAAAGGGTCATTTTAAAATAAGGGTGAGAGGAGAGTAGGGCAACAACTAGTAATAAAAATGACTATTTGGAAGAGAGTATGTTTAGAGAGGGTATGGTGGAATGGAGTGAATAATACCTTGTTTTTTTGGCTTCTTGTAGACTTATCATCCCATGACATAAATTCCTCTTATTTTTTCCCTTGTTGCCTTTATCCTGCTACCATATTTTCTCCTATTTTTAAAAACTCAATAGGAGATTTCTTGGCACCATGATTAGGAAAGATTTTTATAGTAAAATCCAAATTCCAGCAAAACTCAGCTGGTGCTGTTACAAATTGAATGACGTTTGCCAAACTGTAGATGAAGTTGAGTGAGTTTCCAGTGGACCTGGGTTGAATTTTAGTTTTTGGCTGAAATCACATGGTTTCAAACCAGATCAAATCCTAAACCAGGAAAAATATACAGATTCTGACTTTTGGCTCATTTAAACCAAACAACTGAAGCAAAACACAGGAACTGAAATATTTCCTACTGTACATCAAAACTATCAAGTTTCACACAGAACTAGTAAAGTTATATTCAGTGACCCGGTTGAATGTTTGCTAGTTATTTCAGCCCACCTCTCCTCTGAGGTAGGAATTTTGCAATAGCATGATTAATTCCCTCATTTCATTCCATTTTTGCATTTCTTTTTATTTACAAGTTTCAGCTGGGATCAGAAGCAGAATTACTAGCACTGCCAACCCCAACCATTAAAAAATCATTAATTATTCCCCCTCAAAATGATGAGATTTTTAACAATGATATATGTCAGGTTCTTTTTATTTGCCTTCTTGTTTGTGAGTTTTTAGCATTTAAGTTTCCAAGATTTTATTCTCACCCATGAGGGCTAGAAACTCACCAAAAAAAAAAAATGAAAGCTGAGATTCTCATATTTAACATGACATCAGACGCTGGAGCTTTAATAAAAAGGACAGATATTGTGAGACTCCTGATAAAATTGCAAAGGTTTGAAACAATGAATGATCTGAGAGCCTACTATTCTCTAGAGCAAATGAATAAATCATGTGCAGAAAGATATAATCTGCAAAATCTGAATTTGTCTTAACTACCTCTGACTCACTTGGTGCCCCTCAGGATGTAAGCCAGCACTCAGAATGAGGTCTCTCCTGCCATCTGTTGATAAATTGGAGTAAAAGACCTCATGAGCAGGCTTTATTTCCATAGACACACCTACTTTGCCACAGTGATCAATTTTGACTATATTGGGTTAAAATTCACATAAGTCTGGAATACCAGAATGACGAAATTTTCTTATCCTTTCTGTAAGAATCTAGGTATAGTCAAAATGCTTTATTTACACATATTATACAGAAGAAAAAATAAATCTATGCTAAAAGGACATTGTCAAGGTTCTAAACTCAAGCACTCAAAAGTTAGGAAATGACACAATTAAGGTCGACTGTGCAACCTTAATTCAGCCCCTTCCTTGTGTATGCATTATGACAGTGCTTTTCAAAATCGGTCCGCCGCTTGTTCAGGGAAACCCCCTGGCAGTCCGGGCCTGTTTGTTTACCTGCCACGTCCATAGGTTTGGCCGATCGCGGTTCCCACTGGCCGTGGTTCACTGCTCCAGGCCAATGGGGGCTGCGGGAAGTGGCGTGGTCCGAGGGATGTGCTGGCCGCCCTTCCTGCTGCCCCCATTGGCCTGGAGTGGCGAACCGCGGCCAGTGGGAGCTGCGATCGGCCGAACCTGCGGACGCAGCAGGTAAACAAACAGGCCCGGACTGCCCGGGGGTTTCCCTGAACAAGCGGCGGACCGGCTTTGGGAAGCACTGCATTATGATACAGACTTTAAATATGTTATCATGTACTGATTTTTCCACAGGACTCCAGCCTCATTCAGTGCTCACTAAAGAAGCAGCAATTCAATGTTTTGTTTTCTCTTCATTGTTCAATATGTGGTCTCAGGCCTTATTTACTGCACACTATTTAAATCCTGCTTTGAACAGAGAATTATTAATTTCCTCCCAGGCTTTTCTATGGCCCTCATCATTAGAGCATCAAATATTAATTAATTTACTTTCATAACACCCTGTGAAGTGAGGTGGTAGGTTTATCCCTATTTTACAGATGGGTTGCTGAGGCACAGAGAGATTAAGGAAAAAATGTTTCTCTTAATTTTGGGTGTTGAGATGAGCGGGACCTGATACTAGTCAGAGTACTTATCACTGTATATCGTTTTCTATGTTCAAAGTACAACTTCCATTAAGTTCAGTTGCAGCTGTGTGTGTCAGCACTTCTTGAAATCAGATTCCAGGATATCAAGTAGGACCCAGAAAATGAGAAACATACAATTAGTGACCACCAGTGAAATGTGTAAGTGGCTTGACTAGCATCACAAGTGGCAGACACAGGGATAGAATCTAATTTTTCATCATGAGATCCTCCTTCCTTTTCTTCCAGTCCCCTGCCTCATTTACTACTGGGGGAGGGATAGCTCAGTGATTTGAGCATTGGCCTGCTAAACCCAGGGTTGTGAGTCCAAGCCTTGAGGGGGCCACTTAGGGATCTGGGGCAAAAATCAGTACATGGTCCTGCTAGTGAAGGCGGGGGCTGGACTTGATGACCTTTCAAGGTCCCTTCCAGGTCTAGGAGATTGGTGTATCTCCACTTATTATTATTTACTGACCTTCCAACTTCTGCAGCAAATAAGGCAGGGATCCTACAGACAAGAGTCTCTTTTACTACTAGCTATAGATTTTTGTAAAAGTGAGCTGGAGCAATTTAAAATAACTTTTTAAATTAAAATTTGTGGACATGTTACATTTCAAACACAATGTGAGAAATAGATTTTCATTCAACTTACAAATAATAGTCAAAAGGTGCCAAATGCCCCTTTTGAACACTGACAGAATTTAAAATATTCCAAACCCTGGCAACACACAAAGTTTCATGTAAAAACTTGAAATGTAAAGTCAAAATCACATTTAAAGTGTAGTTTATTTTCTAATTCCTATCAACTGTGTGTGCTGTAGTAGTATGTCAAACGGAAGTGGGACTGGTATATTGAAAATTATCTAAAATATTATGCAAGTATTTTTCTTGATGTAAAGCTATTATTTTGGGCAAGTGTGTGCATGTCAGCTTCATTATGTCAAAGATAGGCAGGGAAGTTCATGGTGTCTGAAATCTAGTGGTTGAAGAAAAGAATATTAATGCAATTGGCCTGATGAAATATTCACTTCTTTTTTTTGTATTAGCCACTACCTAGATGTAAACCACAGTGATTAAAGAGTCACTATAGTCAGAAAAATGACTATAAAATTAGCCCTTTCTTACTCAATGAATCTACTCTGAGTGTATTCTGAATTACAGCCCGCTTATAAGAGGTGGTCAAATACAACTGATCAACCTACAGCTTGGGGAAAATACCTGATTCCCTATATACACATGTATAATGAAAACAATATATATTAAAGATTCAAACTGCTTAAGCTATTTTAATATAACTTGTGTAAATGCAATTTCTTTTTTACAGTACTTTAGGGATCTCCTCAGTGGTTATCTTACATGGAGCCCTAGACAACTGGCAGACAGAGGGGGAGGCTAATGTGTATTCAAGTCATTTAAATCATCATCAGACCCACCATATTATCTTAGCACTGGAGGTGATTGGGATGTGAATCCGCCTCTTATGATTACCTATAGTGCTATTGCCCTAGCAACCTGCTCTTGTATTTTCGTTTCAAGTACTCTTTAAATGCATTGCATCATCAATCAGTTATGGTAAGAGATGGAGCTTCAATTGGAAAATAACAGGAGAATGGACCCAGTTAGATGAAACTGAAGTTAAATGACTTGTGTGGTTGATATGTATGATGAACTTTCATGTTATTATCATTTCAGAGAGACATGTTTGTCCCTCAGAAATGGCTGAAGGTGGTAGAAGCAGCTCTGCATTTGAGTGGCACTGGGCATTATTAATATTTGTTATTTGTATTATCATAGCACCTAGGGGCCCCAATCATGAACCAGGGTCTCATTGTGCTTGGTGATGTACAAATACAGAACAAAAAGACAATCTCTGCCCCAAAGAGCTTACAATGTAAGTCATCCTGAGGAGGGCTGTGCAATCTTTTGTTTTGTTTACAAGGAGTTGTAGCTGCTAGCTGACTGATTGATAAAACCTGGGAAAGATAAGTTATTTTGCCCCCAGATATTGCCAACTCTTCTTGTAATGCTAAAGAGTATTCGATATTTTTTTTCCTAATTATCCCATATTGCAAAAATCTATTGCCATTCCAATATGAGCTAACCATAATACATGAAGGCCAGAATTTTCAGAAGGCTCAAGCTACACACCTCATGCCAGATTTTCAAAATTGCTCAGTTCCCATTTAGCCACCAAAATAAATGGGCTGTTTTTGAGACGAGCTGAACACACTGGATATAGACCTCTTCTGAGTATTTATCGCTGGTGTTGCAAGGGCTAGGGCAGTGTGCTGAGCAGTTTTGAAAATGTGGCCCTTATTTAGGTATTTAAATGGAAATGAGCCAGTTGTAAAATCTGGTCCCACTTCTACAATCTGGCTTTTCTGTAGGAGTTTTGTCTCAGCAGACATAGGTGGCGAGTTATTACCGTGAGCATATGCTGAAGGGCAGATTATCATACTTCTGCTCACATCGAATAGTATCTTACACCACAAGTAGTCTTGGTGAGCATCACTTATGGAATAAGGTATTAGTCATTTTGAATAACAGCTCACAGTACTTTGAAGATGTAAAACACAGTTCAAACTTTAATGTTCAGCTTTCCTTGGTGAAAAAAGTACATTTTCACCCAATTTTTTAAATGGGACACCTTCAAGCTACATAATTGTAAAGGGAAAAATACAATATGGGAATCTTTCTGGAAATGTGCCTAACAGCGCTGCATGGAAAATGTATTACTGGAAATCATAGAAATGTAGGGCTAGAAGAGACCTTGAGAGGTTATCAAGTCCAATTCCCTGCACTGAGACAGGACTAAGTATACCTATTCCATCCCCAACTGCTGTTTGTCTAACTTATTCTTAAAAACTTTCAATGATAGGGATTGCACACCCTCCCATGGAAGCCTATTCCAGTGCTTAACTTTCCTTATAGTTAGAAAGGTTTTCTAATATCTGACCTAAATCTCCTTTGTTGAAGATTTAAGCTGATTACTTCTTGTCTTACCTTCAGTGGACATGGAGAAAAATCGATCACCATCCTTTTTATAACAGTCCTTAACATATTTGAAGATTATTAAAAAATGATTATAATCCAAATGCACCAAGAGCCTGATCCAAATCCCATTTATATCTATTGGAGTCTCTTCATTTATTTCAATGGACATTAAACCAGCTCTCTATTTTTTTTATATAGATTGTCACTAATTCAGTGTTCCAAAGTCCTGATCGGGAGTGTGAAGAAGTTCTTTCCAGGGTAATGTAATGACACTGTCCATCTCTGTGGCATTCTGTCTTCTCAGGATAATTATGTAGTCTCTTCCTTCACAAAGGACTCTGGTGTAGATTCAAGCTGTAGCCTACTACCACCACCTGTTTTGTGTAATGTTTATCGTATTTTTAACACTGATATATTTGTGAGAATGTAAATAATTCATAAGGATTCCAAAAAATGGAAATGCTGCAGGCTATTTTGTTTCATTGTGCAGATTCTGTTGGTGGATATGTGTTGGTAACCTAGGAAACCACTGAAGATGGAATTTGTAAGCTGAAAGTTCATAACTATATCAAACATTAAGAAGATTTCACTTCTAAAAGTTTGTTAGGAAATTGTATGTTGATAGTTTGTTTTATTGATGTAGGAAAAATAATTCTACTTGCTGTGCATAGGATTATTTAAGTGATAGAATGTTGGGGAGCTATGCTGTATTTATATTTATACTGACAACTTTGAAAAAAAAACGTTTCTGGAAAAGATTTTGTTAAAGAAAATTCTACATAAATCTAGGGTCTGATAGTCTCTTTAATTACACCAACTTTATATTGGTGAAACTCCACCAAAACTAATGGACCTGAACTCGTGCATTTGCTAATAGAGTATCTATCTCATGTCACTATTCTCTAAATGGTAGCACAGAAGACAACAAGATAAGAGGTTCTAAAAGCAGAAATCATGTTTAAAGCAAGGCTAAACTAATATACAAATGGCAGTAAACATATGAAATAAGTTATTGAGGTGATGAGGAAAATAAGAATGTAGATAGACTCAAGTTAGTCCTAGATTTTGTTCACCAGAAAAGGAGGAGATGAAAATGTATGTTGTAAAGGCTAAGCCTATAACAGGAGAGGAAAGTGATCAGGAAGAGTCAGCATGGATTCACCCAGGGCAAGTCATGCCTGACCAACCTAATTGCCTTCTATGATGAGATAACGGGCTCTGTGGCTGAGGGGAAAGCAGTGGACATGTTATTCCTTGACTTTAGCAAAGCTTTTGATATGGTCTCCCACAGTATTCTTGCCGGCAAGTTAAAGAAGTATGGGCTGGATGAATGGACTATAAGGTGGATAGAAAGCTGGCTAGATCATCAGGCTCAACAGGTAGTGATCAATGACTCCATGTGTAGTTGGCAACTCGTATCAAGCAGAGTGCCCCGAGGGTCGGTCCTTGGGCCGGTTTTGTTTAATATCTTCATTAATGATCTGGAGGATGGCATGGACTGCACCCTCAGCAAGTTTGCAGATAACACTAAACTGGGAGGAGTGGTAGATACGCTGGAGGGTAGGGATAGGATACAGAGGGACCTAGACAAATTAGAGGATTGGGCCAAAAGAAATCTGATAAGGTTCAACAAGGACAAGTGCAGATTCCTGCACTTAGGATGGAAGAATCCCATGCACAGCTACAAACTAGGGACTGAATGGCTAGGCAGCAGTTCTGCAGAAAAGGACCTAGGGGTTACAGTGGACAAGAAGCTGGATATGAGTCAACAGTGTGCTTTTGTTACCAAGAAGGCTAACAGCATTTTGGGCTGTATAAGTAGGGGAATTGCCAGCAGATTGAGGGACGTGATCATTCCCCTCTATTCGACATTGGTGAGGCCTCATTTGGAGTACTGTGTCCAGTTTTGGACCCCACACTACAAGAAGGATGTGGAAAAATTGGAAAGAGTCCAGAAGAGGGCAACAAAAATTATTAGGGCTCTGGAGCACATGACTTATGAGGAGAGGCTGAGGGAACTGGGATTGTTTAGTCCGCAGAAGAGAAGAATGAGGGGGGATTTGATAGCTGCTTTCAACTACCTGAAAGGGAGTTCCAAAAAGGATAGAGCTAGGCAGATGACAGAACAAGGAGTAATGGTCTCAAGTTGCAAAGGGCGAGGTGTAGGTTGGATATTAGGAAAAACTTTTTCACTAGGAAGGTGGTGAAGCACTGGAATGGGTTACCTAGGGAGGTGGTGGAATCTCTTTCCTTAGAGGTTTTTAAGGTCCATCTTGACAAAGCCCTGGCTGGGATGATTTAGTTGGGGATTGGTCCTGCTTTGAGCAGGGGGTTAGACTGAGATCCCTTCCAACCCTGATATTCTATATTCTATGATTCTACTTACTGTGTTTCTGACCTTATGTTTAACTGTCTGCTATCATATGATGATTAATTCTGTGAAGTTATACAATAAAAGTCACTTGATCTCTCAGGCTATGTCTATACATTAATGTAAGCCTAGGGTTAGTGAGACTTGAATCAGCCCACCCATGTCAGCGAACCCTGGGCTTGAACATCTACATTTCATTTTAACCCTAGGTTAAAGATTTTCTAACCCATGCTTGTACCTAGGGTTCTCACATCCAGACTGTAGGGCACTGACCTGAGTCAAAGTAACCATATCCCAGAGGGCCAGAAGGCCTCCACAATGTTGACACTCTAGCCTGAGGAACATGGTGCACAGTGGAAAAACTCTACTGTCTACATTCATGGACAGGCTGGTACACTATTCTCACCAAATGGCATGGACATGAATGGTATTATGTACTTGGTGGGGGGTGGGGGAGCGAGATGGGAGACTGACTCATTTTTGGCAGGGAGCAGTGCTTGGGTAGGAGGGGTGGTCTTGATTACCATACAATGTAAGTCAGAATGACATGATGGAAAATAAATTTGTGGTTGGGAGGAAAGGGGTTGCACAATGACTTTGTGAAATGACTTGATCATATCGGTCTCTATTGAAAACCCTGGAGGCCTTCTGATAGTGGGTTTGGGTAAACATTACATCACTTGCCCTGCAGGAGGAACACCCTGAGTGGGACACACACACATGGCATCATAGTCACCATCCCTGTCTAACGTCTTCTAATCCCAGCCAGGGCCGGCTCTACAGTTTTTGCCGCCCCAAGCAGCGCGCTGAATTGCCTCCACGGACAATGGGGGCAGTCTATGTGCCCTTAGGGCGGCAGGTGCGTTTCCACGGTGGCAGCAATTCGGCGGCAGCTTCTATGTTTAGCTGAAGCCGCTGCGGACAGCTAAACATAGAAGCGGCTGCAGAATTGCCGCCACCGCGGAAACGTGCCTGCCGCCCTAAGGGCACACGGACTGCCCCCACTGTCTGCGGTGGCAATTCAGCGCGCTGCTTGGGGGCAAAACAACAGGGACTTCCGCCCCTTGCAGATTGCCGCCCCAAGCACCAGCTTGGAATGCTGGTGCCTGGAGCTGGCCCTGATCCCGGCCCAGCTGAACTGATGCAGAAACAGCTCCCAGTGTTCAATCGCAGGCGCTTTCTTATGCCCACTTTACTAACAAGTCTCGAGAAGCGCAACGTCTAGCTAATAATCTTCAATTCTTAGGCATCCCCCAGGGACCCCAGAAGTAGCTGTTTCTTTCCCCACTCCATTCCTCCCAGGGTGCGTGGCCCCATGCCACATGACCCACCAGGGGGATCACTGCTGTCCTCCCAAACATCCCATCCTTTAAATCACACATACATCCTAGCCTGGCTGCTGCCAGCTGCAGAGCACTGAAATGCATCCTCAGGGCTTGGGGTGCAGTGTGCTCCAGCATCCTCTAGGGATCCCTTATCTCTGCCCCTGCTGTACACTGGGAGGCTGAGGGGAAGTTTTGGTGCTGGCTCCCATTTACCAGGGCCGGCTCTAGGCACCAGCGTTCCAAGCATGTGCTTGGGGCGTCCCTTTTCAAGAGGCGGCACTCCAACCTTTTTCTTGTTTTCCTTCGGCAGCGGCACTCCGGCTTTTTTTCCTTTGGCGGTGGCACTCCAGGTTTTTTTGTTTTTTGTTTTTGCTTTGGGTGGCAAAAACCTGGATCCGGCCTTGCACATGCAGCCCCAGGGAGGGCAAGGGAAGCCCGGAGCAAGGGCCAGAGAGCCAAGAGGAATTAAGAGCTGTTTTGCAGGGAGGTGGAGCGGGAGAGCCCCCAGCTCAGCCCAGCCTGGGGAGGAATGACACCATTGGCTGGGAGCTGCGCCCTGCCTGGCAACTTTGCTCCTGGGGCCTCATCAGTGCAGAGAAAAGTGAAACAGTCACTTCCTATGTCTTACATACCACACTCCAGAAATATATCAGTCTTTTTTTCAACTGCATCACATTGCTGGCTTATTGTTAATTTGTGATATTATCCCCTATATCCCACAGATCCTGTTCTACAAGAACTGCCTAACAAGTTAGTCCCCATTTTGTATTTCTATATTTGATTTTTCCCTTCCTTAATGTAATACTTTGCATTTGTCTTCATTGAATTTCATCCTGTTGATTGCAGATCAGTTCTCCAATTTATGAAGATCATTTAGAATTCTAATCTTGTCCTTCAAAATGCTTGCAACCCCTCCCAGCTAGGTGTCAGCTACAGACTTTATAAACGTACTCTCTGTTCCATTATCAAAGTCATTAATAAAAACATTGACTAATACCAGACCCAAGGCATACCCCACAGGACTCTAATAGATAAGACCTCCCAGCTGGACAGGGAACCATTGATAACTATTCTTTGAAAATATTCTTTCAACCAGTTGTGTGCTCACCTTACAGTTATTTCATCTAGACCACCTTTCCCTAGTTTGCTTATGAGAATGTAATATGGGACTATGTCAAACACCTGACTAAAAATCAAGATATAGCATATCTACTGCTTCCCCCACCTGTTAGGCCAGTAACTCTGTCAAAGAAAGAAATTAGGTTATTTTGGCAGATATATTCTAAACAAATCTATGTTGGCAATTATTTATAACCCTGTTATCTTCTATATGCTTACCATTGGTTTGTTTAATAATTTGTTCCAGTATCTTTCCAGGTATCAAAGTTAGGCTGACTGGTCTCTAATTCCACAGCTCCTCTTTGTTCCCTTTCTAAAGATAGGTACTGTGTTTTCCCTTCTCTAGTCCTCAGGCACCTTACCCATCCTCCTTGACTTCTCAAAAATAATTGCTAATGGTGTCAAGACTGCTTCAGCAACTTCTTTAAGTAACCTAGGATGAATTTCATCAGGCCCTGCTGACTTGTATTACTGTAGCACCCATGTACCTCAATGAAGGATCAGGGCCCCATTGCGATAGGCACTGTACACATGCAAGTGAAATATTAAGACAAACCTCCTAATATACTTTCCTGTCTACTAGCATAGTCTCCCTCACTGCCTATATCATAAATTCACTCATCTCTATTCACTTCTTTCCACCGCATACACAATGAAAGAGCCTGGGGACGTTGGCACCTCCTGAAGGCTGTTAGATCCTGGGTCTAGGCAACTGAGATAAGCAAGTTCCAGAGATCAAGACTCCTTGTGTAGAATATTTTGCAGCCTGCATCCTCCTGGCTCAACCGCCAGCCTTGGTGCATGAAACTTTCCTCAAATCACAGGAAAAAAGAGAGATAGAAGTGGTCACTCCAGTAGAAGAATGCAATCTGTTTATGACTAGTGTTACTATAGACTAGATTGTTACTCATAAATGTAATTACTGCTGAGAGTTATTTATTATGTCTCATGTTTAAAAAAGCTGAAGGGTTTTCCTGAGGAAAGAAACATTCATCAACATCATCTCTTCCTCTGTCTTGGGTCCATGTTTATATCAACAGTATTTTGACTTCTAAAGACCCTCTGGCAAAGTTAATGTTGTAAGACTAAACATTTCATTTTGCAAGGAAACATTTAACTAACCAAGAAAATGCATTCTGTTGTAATAATTTATAGTAACAGTGGAGAATCAGGACAAGTCAGCTGTTAGAAATAAGATGCATTAGCTAAGTGGATTTGTTTCCCATAGGTACAAAAGATAAATAAGGCTTGTTTAGTTGGGTTTTCTAACTAGTTACAGCTGTAGGGTATCCTTATATTTTATGACCAATGCTTTTACAGAGTAAAACAGAAACAAATAGAAAACATTCTTCTAGTGGAGGAAGGTGGGGCTGAGTATATAGGTGATATACAAACTTATAATAAATGGCAGTCCCTGACCTATATATTGTGCAGTCTCTTGCTTCATTGTGTTGCTAGATGTTCACACACTGCCATCATGCAACTTGAAGTACTGTGCCTGTTTTTAACATGAGAGGTGTCAGAAATTTGATGATAAATTCAAAATCGTCTTACGCACACACACACACACAGATATAGAGAGAGAAACAAGGAACTGGCAGATAGGATTCGTAGGGAACAAAGAGTAATCTCCATGCTCACCTATGTAAGCAGCTGACATGAGCCTTGCCATTCAGGGACTATACTGATTGTTAATTCAGTATCTTCCTGTGTAGTGGCCTTCACAGTAGTAGCATTCTTTAGTCAGAAGGGCCACCATTACTGCCTGATCTTTAGAAGTGGGCTAACTTATATCCTTGGCCCTGCTCATGGAACCCAAATATGTTCCTTCCATAATATAGTTGTGTAGCAGGGTGGATTCCCTGCTCCGGGGTTTTTAAGGGGTTTAAAAGTGGCCTAGCAGGGCTTGAGAGCTGCTGCTCCAAAAAGCTGGGCTGATTGAGGAAGTGGCTGCAGCTGGGGGCCATGCCCCAAACTGAGAAGCAGGGCCTTATAAGAAGGCAGGGAAGCCAGAAGCCAGACAGTCTCTCTCTGGCTATAGAGAGAGATGGGCCTGGCTGCTTAGGAGCTTGAGACTAGATACCTGAGTGCAGCAGGGCTGGGGAAGGCTGAGGAGCTGAGAAGCTCCAGCCTAGCAGTAGGCCAACAGGTACTGGGGGTTGCAGGGGGCAACCCGGGGTAGGCCAAGGCAGCAGGTCCAAACCCAACTTTGCCTGTGATGAGTAGGCTGATACTGCAGTCTGTCCCAGAGTGTGGGGCTAGACAATGACTGGCAGTAGCCAAATACTGAGGCAAGGTAGGGATAGAGGGTGGGGGTTCCCTGAGAGAGAAAGGGAGACCCAGAGAGAGAAAGGGGTTGCTGCTAGGGGGCAGCACCCCATGTAAAAGGGCACCAGGTCCAGGGAGGGACCCGGGGGCCTACGAACAGGTGGATCACCAGCCTGCAGAGGGTGCTCCAGGGCTGGACTGAGCTAAATTCGCAGAGCAACTAGCAGGAGGTGCTGCAGGGGTGAGTTGACCCGTTTACAAGTTGTCTTCAGTCAACCAAAGTTAAAATCATATGCTAATAACATGTACACTTAAAAATAATACTCTTATATTAAACACCATTTTTAAAATTGGCGATACTTGAAAGAGAAAGGGAGAACTGGAAGCAGGAGGCAGTGGCTGGTCTGGTGGAAGAATGGTCTTCTGATTGAACCACTGGATGGAGATTCAGGAGAGCTATATTGTACTCTCCACTATACCACGGCTTTCCTATGGGTATAATACTTCCATACCTGGCTCTGTAACAGTGAATATCTTTCATGGTTCATCTCTCTTGCAAGGTCACCTTTCAAGTTCAGTTCCCTTCCAGGGTAACAAAAAGTCCAGCTAAATAATCCAACAAAACATCCAAACAAACAGTTCTTCTGCTTGTCTTCAGGACTGGTTTTTAGTCACTTCTGGTCTACTTTTAAGGCCTTCCCAGCTCCTTTATAGAGAGAGCTACTCTCAGGCTTTTTCCCCTGAGGTCTGTCTCATGGATACTATTCAGCTGAGTTCCCTGTTGTCTGCCACTATTCTCACAAGCCTGCAGAGTTCTTTGCTGCTTTAGCCAAGCACTGTCATACTATCACCGGACTCCGTTAGTCCCATTTCCTCAGTTGGAGAGGAAGATAATTATGGCATACAAAGGCTAATTGAACAGGACTGGCTGGCACAAGACTGTCATGCCTTTAAAGGAAGAGTCTGTATTGTTACACAGAATCTTATGAGAAAATCCTATTTATATAAAGAGATACAGACTCTTTGCTCTTGTAAACCAGCACAGCTCCACTGAAGTCAATAGGAATTAAGCATGTGCTTAAGGCTAAGTATGTTCTATAGGGCTGTCATGAACAGGGATAGATTGTGAGCCCTGACATGGTATAGTTGAAGTGGGGAGAAATCGGATTTGTATAAATGGGATTTGGATATGAGTTCTTCCCCAGGGCAGTCCATCGTCACACCATCCCTAAATAGCAGCAGCGTGTAATTGAAGAAGCTAGCACATTGTCTCTATTACATATATTAGGGCTAAAATCCTCATTTTCACAAATAGTATTTAAATTAAATACGTCTCTTTTTTCAGGGAGGGGAGGCTTGGAGCATGGAGTTTAAGCTATCCTCTTATGCTGGATACCCCCCTCTTCCAGGGCATGTCTGAAGCACATTTGTGTGGCAGCAATAAGAGGCCTACACTGCTACTGATGCACTGAACCTGTCAAATAAAGGGCTTCATACTCCAGATCTGTCAATGCAGCTACTTTCAAGAACACTACAATTTAGGAAACAAGTAATTATTATAAGCACCTTTTGTGCCCCAAGTAAAAGCCAAAGAATCTATGCCAAGAGGGTCTTATATTGTGGGGACTTGCGATATAGTATGTCTTTGTGTTTGGGACCCCTTCAGTCAGGGCAGCCATTTCACCATATTATTAAAATACTATTGTTCCAGCCTTGCAAATGAAAAGAGAAGACTGTTTATGTAAGTGGTATAATATTTCTCTTTTTCCAGCCATTATCTTCGTAATAATCCCCATCTCTGTTGGGAACCTGGATCACAAGTTGCTTCCTAACACACAGACATTTCAACTAATCCATCAGGCCAGCTAAACTTACAACAGTTAGGTTATATTTTAAAAATAACCATTTTTGACAGCTTTAATTTATATAGCTTGTTTTAAAAAGAGAGGGCAATTTTAATTCTGCCCTTTATTAAAGGGAAACTTTATATACAGCAAATTCATTCCTAAGCCACGTTTATACATAAATCTCTTTACTGACAAATGTCTGTTAAACATCAATATCAAATGTCACGTTTCTTTCAATGACCTCCAGCCACACACCATTCTACTGTCAAAGACTCCTGCTCAGTGCCAGATCCGGAGACAGAGTGGTCACCTCCAAGCGACCCTGATCGGGTGGACCGGAGGTCCTTCTCTGAGCAGTGCTGGCCGATATGCCTCAACATAGACCTTACCAATCTAGATGAGTCCCTTATTCAGGAACTCGGTAACTGTCAGTGTTCAGCGGAGCGGCATCAGTAATCTAGTGATCTACACCTAATGGTGCTCGATCAGTACCAGGATGTGGAGCGGGACCGGGAGCTGGAGCAGGCTGGTCATTGGGAGGAACTCCCCGACTGTGGGGATCTGAATCTTGGTAATTGGCATCGGTGGGTCGGTGACCAGTGGCCACGTGCAGATGATGGTTCGAGCAACTGGTGCCGAGGCCTTGGAGACACCAAATGCGGTCTCAGTGCTCTTGCCAGGGGGCACGTGACTCAGCAGGTCTGCACCAGGTTACTTGCGAACCATGCCTCAAATACCGCTGTCAGTGCCCAGTGTCTGGAGACCAGAAAGGGCTTTGTTGAGCCTGCCTCCTGGCTTCCACGGTGTAGCGGCTCCAAGCGGGTGAGTGCTGGCGGGACATCCCCCATGATAGGGAGTGTTGCAGATGAGGTGGGGACGCACAGTAAGGTCCTAAGGCGGGTTTATCCCTGGACTGGGATATAGCTGGAGCCGGCATGGGCAGCACCAGTAGCATGAGGATCTCCAATGCTGCCTGCAGGGCCTCGGGTATGAACAGGACATCTAGATCACAGAGGCCCTTATCACTGTCCAGGGTGGCAGGCATAGTATGGGATGGGCTGCACCACTCAACTTGAGCTGTGGCCTGACACCCTAACGGAAGTGTTGAGCCACCCAGCACGGATCTCGGCTCCCCTCCGGCCCTGTCCTTTCCCTTACGGGAAGTGGGAGATCTTTCCCTTGTGGTCCTCTTCAGCTTCTTGGATGGGGAGGGGGATCAGTGCTGGCTTGAAGACGGCGCTGGCAGGGTGCTCAGCACTGACACTACAGTGCTCGGGGCCGAATCGAACCTCTGGTCAGGTGCCAGGGCTAGCGCCGACTCCATTAGGAGTGCCCTGAGACAGATGTGTCTCTCCTTTTTAGTTCTGGGTTTAAAGGATTTACAAATGCAACACTTGTCGCTTATGTGTCCTTCACCTAGACACCTCAAACAACTAGCATGAGGGTCGCTGGTGGTTATAGGCTGCTTACAATGATCACATGACTTAAAGCCTGGGGACTGGGGTATGCCCAGTCCCTAGGCTGAGTCCCATCAGGGACCGACTAAACTGTCACTAAGGGGACTATTAACTACTAATTTTTTTACAACTATTTTACAGGAAAATGTTCGGAAGGAACACTGAACGAAACACAATACTAGCCGAAGCAGCAGATGTTCCAGCACCATTACTGGCAGCCAGATTGGCCAAGGGTGAGCCGGCAGTGCCCTTATACAGTGGCATGTGCACGCCACTCCAGGGGGTACCAGAGCTGGTCCCCTACAGATACCATTGAGGGAAAAAACTTCCAGCACTGGTAAATATGGTGAGCATGCACACCGAATATGGAATGGTCATGAGCAAGCACTTGAAGAAGAATGTGTGATTTGTAAGACACAGGAACTGAAGTGGGTTTGGATATTAGTGTTGCCTTAGCTGGTGCTTTCCTGGACTTTCAGTGGTATTTACAGTCTTCTATTCATCTGCAATGGAAGGCTGCAATACTATATTTATGCCTCTGTGCCATGCTGTGTGAGGCTATAACTCATCTACCAAGCAATGGGGTAATTTTGCTTATGTCGAGGAGGAGAGAACAAAAATCCTCCTTTACAGTACCTCAGGACACCATCCCTAGCAGGTTTCTAGATCAGATGTTCCCTCCTATATGTGCACAAATGCACACCCACGCACACAGACACCCCTTCCACCTTATGAGTCTTCCAGAAATTACATTGGTACTATGACCCAACTTTGGCCTGCTTCAGACTCCTCAGCTGTCTTTCACCAGGTTGCTTCATCTGCTTCTCTATGCTTCCATTGCAGCAAACTCTGACTGGCATTTCTGACTCTCCCAAGGACCTCTCTTCTCCATCATCAGAAATTCCTTTTTTTATTTTGCCCTTAATCTGTCCTCTATCTGCAAATCCCTCTTCAAAGTTTCCTTCACTATTTCTATCATCTCAAAACATTCTTTCACTCACCCTTCTCCATTAATCTCTTCTACATTTAAACAACCCCCTTTTCTCTAGCCCCACTAACTCCTCCCATCCTTCATATATTCCCTTCAAGCAGGGCCGGCTCCAGGCACCAGCGAAGGAGGCAGGTGCCTGGGGCAGCCAATAGAAAGAGGCGGCAGTGCGTCCATTGTCGGGGTGGCACGTCCGGATCAGTGGCGGCGGCACTTCGGAAATAGCTCAATCACCCCACTCCGGGTCAGCAGCAATTCGGCGGTGGGTCCTTTACTCGCTGTCTTCCTCTTCAGCAGCCTTCAAGCCGCCTCATGCTCTCCTCCCTCCACACCAAGGCTCCAGACTCTGCTACTCTCCCTTAAAACTTTGTCTTTGAAATCAAGTTACAAATGAGCCAGTAAATTCAATAAATCATTCCTCAACCCAGCAAAAATAAACCAGCTTCCCTCACCCATTCAAACCCAACTCAACTATTACCCAGAAAATATCAGAGGAACTAGATAGCTCTGGTTGTGTGTCCCAGACTTCAAGCATCTCACCGTCTGGTGGACCAAATGTAGGGAGGTAATTATTTTTTATCAAAGTTCACAAGTAATATTTTAATTTAAAGAATTAGTCAATAGAATCTTTTTTAAAATAATCTACATATGAAAAAAAAAAACCTAATGCATTTGCTATTAACAGCAGACCTTGGAGAGAGTTCATTTAATGCCAAAAGTTAATGACAATCTTGTTCTAAGAAATTGCTGTGGGAGTGATGCCTTAAAACTAGCTTTGTAATCAGTCGGAACACATTTAAAGAGGATTTTATTTGCAAGCTTTAGTCATCAATCTTGCCTTAAATCTATAATCTCTGGTGAGTTGGTCACTTCGTCAGCAAAGAAGAGTAATTTCTACACCAGCTATTCACCCTTTGCCAAAGCGATGTAAACTGATTGATCTGTCCCAGTTTACACCCTCAGGACAAAGTTGGTCTATTGGCCTCTATAATCCTGAATGACAGCATGGATTACATCATGCACAGCATCTAAATTCACTGGTATTTGCATTCTGGTGACTATGTTTTCAAACTTTTTACTAAATAATTGTTATCCCTACCTACTGTAGGCATAACACTTTACAGTCAAACACGGCACCTGTCCTGAGGAGTTTACAGTCTAAAGGTCCACTCCTGTCTATGATACTGCTAATGGCTCTAAATTCAATATAACTTCAATAAGAACTGATGAGAATACTGTGTGGAGCAGGGAGGAAGGGAGAGAGAGATAGGGCCTGTATACAGGAAGGGTAAGAGTTATGTTTAGCCATTACCATCATGTGATTAGAAAATGCCTTCCTTGATACTCCTAGGTTTTTAATAATTGATTTTATTTATTCAAATATTTTATAAATATTGAAAGCATTTCTTAATTATGCAATGGAATAAATCTACACAAACTTATTACTTTTTATCATACCACAGCAATAGCTTGAACATTTTTTGTTAGATTTGGAGTTTTTAGTCCTGTTCTAATGCAAGAGCTGCTGGCTGGCCTCATTAAAAACCTAAATTTAGCAGGAATCAATAAGTTATTGGTGGTATAAGGATCAGTTCTTTTCCTGTTCTTTATTGATAAAAATGTGGAAAGATCAAGGTAATGTGCAGTAGAATGGCTTTTCATTGATAGTTCAGCAACAGCTTTTAGCAAGTAAGCATATTCCTATACAGCCTGATCCCAATGCAACTCAAGTCAATAAGACTCTTTCTGCTGATTTTAATGGACTGTGGATCAGGCCCATCAGCATTAAGGGCCAGAGTTTTACAAGATACTTAGGCACGTAAAGATGAACATAGCCACTGAGTGGGATTTTCAAAAACATATAGGTATCTAACTCCCATTTCCACTAGGCATATATATGCATCTTTATGTGCTGAAATACCTTTAAAAAATCTGTTTGTAAGGCCCACAGTTTTAAAAGGGTATACACAAAAAACCCTGAGCCTGTGGAAGTTGGGGATATGCACACATTTTGCATCTAAACTGGGTTATTGTGAACATAATAAAAACTATGGGTCCAAGCTTTTAAGGTCAAACCCTACAGTTCTTACTCAGACAAAAACTCCCTTTGAGTTGAATGGGAGATTTTTGCCTGAACACTGTAATTTAGGTTAATTTAAATTACTATACCTGAACTATACCTGAACATGTAATATTTTTTTAACCTGGCTTCTAAAGAAACATTCACAATAGATTATTGCCAGTGAATTTTTTTCTGGTCAGGAAACAGTTACATTTTTGGTAAAACATGGAATTTTTCAAATTTTAAATTTTGCTCATTGTCATTTCTCTACTTGAACAGAAACACATTTTGCTCTGAATTTATTACAAATGCATAGCCTATTTGTTTTCAAGTTCATTTCCCCTGGGATAAAGTGGTAGTAAATGGATAATCCATGGCTTGATTTCACACAGTTGGGTATCCCAGCATGCAATGGGAATAGAGCAAATGAAAGAATCGGGACATTTGTAACAGAGCTCCCTGCAGACTCGTTATTGGCAGTGCCACAAACCATTACAAAACTACAGACCTGAAAGCTCAAAAGGCACGCTGTGGGGTACCGACTTTTCTGAAATATTCAACAACAATACACGGGTTAAATAGCTAGAAATTGCATTGTGCCTTACTATGAGTTGTGTTAATTTAGCTTCTTATGTAAACGACTAATACTTGTAACTTTCTATCACAAATATCTTAGCTTATATGGATGTAGTTGCATTGTGTCTTTGAAAATGCATCTAGAAATTGTGGGTGACATGACTTTCACCCGTTTAGGATCTACACCTCTGTTTTGGAAGAAAGGAACTGAGAAATGAACAGATATACAGCTTTATTACAGATCAGGATGTTGTAATTCAGAAATGAGATCTAAATGGACAAAACAGCTCTATGTAGCTGTCAATCTAGGTTGGAAACTCTGCTTCAGTTTTTGGAAATATTTAATCTAGCTGTGCTGCATATAGAAATACCTAGAATACTTTTCCTGTTCATCTTTCTTTCACAGTCATCCCAGTGTCTGAAATCTCATAAAAAAAACAAAACGTCATAATATCAAGGTTCTAAAATAGTTTTTATAATTTAAAATTATGTATTCTGAAAGTATATTTTCTCATTTTTAAAATAAAGACATAATTGTAATAATTAAGACCCCAGAAAAGTAGTTTTCCAATATAGCGATACAATCTAAAGTCCAAAGCATCCCTTCAGTTTGTGTATTTCCAAAGGGACAAAAGTTTTATAATTTTGCAAAATCAGAAGTGACCTATTGAAGAAAGTGATATTACTTACAAAAGATTTTATGTAAACTGACATAAGTACTGAGAGTGGAAAAGTTGCTCATTATGCTGTACATGACTTCATGACTTTTTTATTATCAATTATGGCATTCTAAAGACTGAAACAAACCTTCATTTCTTACTTGTGTACCTTATCATAAGAATATAAGAATGGCCAAACTGGGTCAGACCAAAGGTCCATCTAGCCCAGTATCCTGTCTTTCAACAGTGGCCAATGCCAGGCACTTCAAAGGGAATGAACAGAAAAGGTAATCCTCAAGTGATCCATCCCCTGTCACCTATTCCCAGCTTCTGGCAAACAGAGGCTAGGGACACCATCCCTGTCCATCCTAGCTAATAGCCATTGATCAACCTATCCTCCATGAATTTATCTAGTTCTTTTTTGAACCCTGTTATAATCTTGGACTTCACAACACTCTCTGGCAAAGAGTTCCACAGGTTGACTGTGCATTGTGTGCAGAAATACTTCTTTTTGTTTGTTTTAAACCTGCTGCCTATTAATTTCATTTGGTGACCCCTAGTTGTGTTAGGAGAAGGAGTAAATATTTACTTTCTCCCTATTTACTTTCTTCCCACCAGTCATGATTTTATAGACTTCTATCATCTCTCCACATAGTTGTTTCTTTTCCAAGATAAAAAGTCCCAATCTTTTTAATCTCTCCTCATATGGAAGCTGTTTCATAACCCTAAAAATTTTGTGTTGCCCTTTCCTGAAACTTTTCCAGTTCTAATATATCTTTTTTGAGATGGAGTAACCAGATCTCTATGCAGTATTCAAGATGTGGGTGTACAATAGATTTATATAGAGGCAATATGATATTTTTTGTCTTATTATCTTTCCCTTTCTTAATGATTCCCAACATTCTGTTCACTTTTTTGACTGCCACTGCACATTGAGTAGCTGTTTTCAGAGAACTATACACAATGACACCAAGATCTCTTTCTTGAGTGGTAACAGCTAATTTAGACACTATCATTGTATATGTACGTTTGGGATTATGTTTTCCAATGTGCTTTACTTTGCATTTATCAACATTGAATTTCATCTGCCATTTTGTTGCCCAGTCACCCAGTTTTGTGATATCCCTTTGTAGCACTTTGCAAAGAATTCATTAAGTTTTTCCGCAATGGCCTGCTCGTCCTTGAGTGCTCCTTTAGCATCTTGATCATCCAGTGGCCCCACTGGTTGTTTAGCAGGCTTCCTGCTTCTGAAGTACTTAATTTTTTTTTTAACTATTATTTTTTGAATCTTTGGCTAGCTGTTCTTCAAATTCTTTGTTGGTGTTCCTAATGATGTTTTTTACGCTTCACTTGCCAGAGTTTATGCTCCTTTGTAGTTTCCTCACTAGGATTTAACTTCCACTTTTTAAAGGATGCCTTTTTGTCTCTCACTACTTCTTTTACTTTTGTTGCTTAGCTATGGTGTCACTTTTTTGGTTCTCTTATGTTTTTTAATTTGGAGTATACATTAAAGTTGAGCCTTTATTATGGTGTCTTTAAAAAGTTTCCATGCAGCTTGAGGGGATTTCACTTTTGGTGCTGTACCTTTTAAGTTCTGTTTAACTAACTTCCTCATTTTTGTGTAGTTCTCCTTTCTGAAATTAAATGCTACAGTGTTGGCCTACTGTGGTATTTTCTCTGACACAGGGATGTTAAATTTAATTATATTATGTTGTCATTATACATATTGTCATGTGACATTTAGCAGTTAATGCATATAGCTGTTTCTAGTTCTTAGGATCTAATCCTGATGGGTAGCAGTCTGGAGTAGTCAGTTTCCATAGTGAAATTGCCACGCATTTCTCCAGTGACAGGGCAGCTCTCATTCTCATGTCCTTGCACCACAGAGCTGGGGTGAGCTAATCTCACAGTCCCATGAATATGCCTTTCGTCATGTGAAAGTTCTGCAGCCATTGCTCATCATCCCAGATGTGCATCACGATGCCATCCCACCACTCAGTGTGTGTTTCCCAAGCCCAAAAGCAGTGTTCCACTGTGGTCAGCACCTCTGTGAATGCCACAAGCAATCTCACGTCGTAGCTACTATGTGTGGCAAGATCAATGTCGCACTCCTCTTGCCTTTGTAGTTTAAGGAATAACTCCACTGCTACTCATGACGTGTTGTTCAGAGCGAGCAGCATACTGGTCAGCAGTTCGGGATCCATTCCTGCAGCCCGAAGAGGCAGGGCGCGCAGTACACAAACCGTTCAAAGATAGTGCCAAATGCGGACAGAAGCACAGGGATTGATGGGATGCAAAGCAATGCATCAAGGGGCATTGGGACTGGATGCCCCAGGGCCCCCTATACCTTCCCACAAGTCTTAGCAGCAAAAGAGAAAGAGGTGCTCTGTGGGACAGCTGCCCAGAGTGCAACACTCTGAATAGCTCTGCAAGTGCCGCAAGTGTGAACATGCTATTGCACAGCCAGCTGTCAGTGTGAACACCCAACAGCAGTTTTCCTTCTGCACTCTCTGAGCGATGCTGTAACTGCCAGTGCTGTAACTTTGCAAGTGTAGACGTGCCCTAAGTGTTCACTTTTAGGTACTGCTTTTAAATTCACAAGGATTAATTGTTCACCACCTGATTTGTTTGACTAGCACATCCATTTTTTAAAAGTGAAATCCAGTTGAGTATATACCAAATAGTAATTGTAAAATAAAGATTCTATAAGATACTTTAATATATATTAAAAAGACAGAGATGCCTTTCATCTAGAGTGGTTTATACACACACACACACACTTTACCACTTTATATGAAAGGCATCTCTCAGTCTTTTTTATTTCATTATTTTATTTATTATTTATTCATCTTTTATTATTTATTTTCAAAGTATTCCCAAGTCTCAGTCAGTGACAGTGTAGCCAAAGTTTCCATGGAAAGTAGTAGTAGGAGGGAACATTTTGTGTTGGGGGTGTTGTAACAATTATTATAAAAATATCTAGCCTAAAATTTTCTCCACCTACACTCCTAATAACTTTGGCATCTTCTAAAAAACACAAATTTAGATGAAGAAAAATGACTTTCTTATCATTCTGCCCCTGATCAGATGGTCTATGATGGACATGCCCTAAAGGTCAGTTGACTGAGGCTTTATTAAAAGGGTTATGTGAGTTCCTGTGTCAAGGGACCTTCTTGGAGAACATTTTGCCAGCAAACGCTTCTGTGTTATTTGAGTCAGCTCAAATTCAAGCATTTTTCCTAACTGTAACTACAGTAGTATGGTAAAGGAAGAGAGAGAGAGAGCCATTTAGGCAATGTTCCACTCAGTGCTACAAGACATAAGTGACTTAGGAACCTAAGGGTATGTCTACACTACCTGCCAGATTGGCGGGCAGCCATTGATCCAGCAGGGGTTGATTTATTGCATCTAGTCTTGACACAATAAATCGACCCCCGAGCACTCTCCTGTCGACTCCTGTACTCCAGCTTGGCAAGAGGCACAGGCAGAGTCGATGGGGAAGCGTCAGCAGTCGACTCACCTCTGTGAAGAAATCATGGTAAGTCAATCTAAGTCAATTTTTCTATACAATTTTTTTTAAGTATAGATTTCTCTATACAAATCTATTCACCCCTAATGGGAGTCTTGAAGAGACTGAACAGCTATTAAAAACAGAAACTAGATCAATATAGCACCTTTAAAATGTTCCTATTATTCACAAATCGCTTTTGAAGCTAGTGTTTTATCACCCACAGTTTTTATTACTATGACCAATTCTTAAGTGCCTCTACATGTGCGTGAAAATAAGATTTGTTCTTACAGTTAGGTGGAAAAACTATTCTAATTAGAACTAAGGTGTTGGGTGGAAATGTCCACTGATTGTACTGCAAATTGGCACAGAAGGCATTACCTAAATTAATGTCTGCTCATTTGGGAGCATAAATAGATTTTGTTTAACAAACACTTCATCCTGAAAATAGTGTAGGCCTAACTTGACATGAGTAACTTGACATAAGTAAGAATTCATTTATCAGCGGGCAAGACTGGGAAAGTAAATGGAAGAGTAAGTTGTAAAGAAGGGCATAACAAGAATTAGGTTGGAGTCAGCCTAGCTAAGATAAGAATGAACACCTTGGTGCTAGGACAGAATAATTCTAGACTGTAGAACAGGTTATACATGAACAGAGCATGCTGTACAGGCATTGGTTCCTGAAAAGTAATTAAGCCAGTCATGAACAGTGTGATGCAATGTATAGTAAGGAATGAAAGTGTTAGTAAAGGTAAATGTAAAAGAAAGTTTTCTTGTATAGCCTGGGAATTGTGATGTACACCTCATCCACTCCCCATGTTTGAGCCTGGCCAGCATGGGTATAGTGTTGCTATATGCTGTAATGGACCAGGATGAAGGCCGTCTTGTCTAGTAGTCAGAGCATGAGTCAGATCTAGTGGGCAGAGAATGTATCTAGGTTGGGAACAAAGCCAAGGGTCAGCACCAGAGTCATCTTCAATTACCAGAGCCAGGGGACAAGCCAGAGTCAAAACCAGGAATCAAAGCTGAGTGTGAGAGCCAAGGTCAGATACCAAATGCCAGAGGCAAGGGTCAAGCCAGAGTCAGGAGGCCAGGGTTGGAGCCAGGACTGGTAACTGATGATTGGAGGTGAAGCGTAAGGGCAGAAACTGGAGAAGAAACACAAATCAAGCATGCAGCAGGAGCATGGTGGAAACAGGAATGAAGGCATGGGCCATTAACAAGGTTAGATGTAGAAGGCAGGCACAAACAGGGTCCAACACAGCCATCACTCAAAATCACCTTGTTGCTTGGACAAACTTACTGTGCCTCTTTGTGGCTTAAATAGTTGGACCAACTGGTGGAGCTGAACAATCCTCCAATCAGGGCTCCTGTGGGTGGTGCCTTGGCTGAGGCTATAGTCCTACTATCTTCTCAGCCCACCCCATTTCAGCAGATGTTGGGTGAAGGCCAGAATGCAGCAGCTTTCTGGGGAGGCCCAGCCCTGGGTTGAAGACCTGGGACATCACAGTTGCCAAATAAAGGTACCTAAGTGATTAATTCTGCAGTGGGGAAGAGGGTCTTAGGGGATCCCAACAAATAGTAAATACAGGCCCATCATTCTGGGTATCTAGGTCAAGGGGTTTTGTTCTTTAAATGAGTACATAAAACACCCCAGAACCCAACACCATCACATGTGAAAGTAAGTCAACCTTTAAAACTTTGCATACAAGATTTTTATTGCAAGAATATTATCCTATCTTCAGGTTAAGGTGACCGATGTCCCAACACTACAAAGTGTTTCAAATAATAACTCTAATATGTTAATGCCCGAACATCCATTAAAGCTTTTGTTTTCTTCAAATGCAGCCAAATCTCCTTCCTACTGTATCTCCCAGTACTGATTCCTCTTAAAATTTAATAATACCTTTAAATGAGGGATAATGTCACAGCATTTAAGGCCATAAGGAACCACCCAATTATCTACTCTGACCTCCTGTATGTCACAAGCAACACCACCCAGCACCTGCACACTAAACCCGACAACCAAAAATAGACCAAAGTATTACAGGCGCCTACCCCTTCTCCCCCCAACTTTTTCCCAGTTAGTGTTTACAAAAAAAATAAAAAATATAGCATCACCCTAACTCGTGCATCTTTTGAAAGCCAACTTCTAGATTAGGGTTTCACAAACAGGAAACAACAAGGATTTAACTTCTCAGAGTGCCAGAGCATTCCCACTGTGATCCCCTGGTTCAGTGTACAACTGAGCAACCTATAAACACTGCCACTAGCTTTCTGTGCTGAGGGGAGTAGGCTGCTTCCAGCACTGCCCTTCCTACCCTTCCCTAGACTGGGAAGAGGAGGTGTGATGTGAGAGGCAGTACTGATCCACGTTCCACCTTCCTTTCTCTTTACAGGAGCAGAAGGAGGCACAGCTAGTCTTTCTCCCCTCAGCACAGAGAGCCAATAACAGCCATGTTTGCAGACTCTTCAGCTGCACTGAACTAAAAGGTCCTATCCATGCTAAGTGTGAGACTGCAGAACTGGGGCTGTATGAGGAGGAGAGAGAGGAGTTTACAAGGGCAGTGTTAGGGGCTAAGTGTTGAACAGGGAACACAACCAGGACTAGTGGACAGGAATAGTAAACCTGGGTAAATAAGAAGGGGGCAGACTTGGAGTGGTACGGAAAGCAGGAAAGGATTTATCTGGGGCAGGAGGAGTGAACTGGGGAGGGGGCATGAGGAGTGGAGCAAAAGATTAAGTGGGGTGGGAAAGGACATTGTTGGAGATGAGAAAACAGGAGGAAGAAGCAGACACCGACAGGGGTAAGGAGCAAGTTAAGACATGGGGAAGGAGGAATAACATCATAGAAAGAAAGGAGGAGGAAGGGAACAGTGGAGGTAGAGGGAAGGAAAGAATTCTGGGATATATGGAAAGAGACAGAGACACAGCACAACAGAAGGAAAGAAAAAGTGGTGTGGAAGAATGGAAAGTAAAAGGGGTAGACTGAAAGTACCAACAGATGTAGCAAATGAAACTTTTAAGAACTATATCACTGAGCTGAGTGTCAAAATATTGCAATGAAATAATGTAAATGTTAGTGTAAGTGCCCACACACACACACACGTACAGAGTACAGATTGTGGGGGATTTGCCTGCCTCCAGTAAAATTCATCCCTGCTTCCAGATACTGCCGTGCTAAATATTCCTTCCAGAGCTGATGTTTATCCCTAGATCTTAGATTCTTCAGAAAAAAAGTGATTGATTTATTCATTTTGCCTTTGGAACAGACCAAACTGCACAAAAGAGACTAAAAACTAAACATGCAGGGAATACCTCTGAACCCGTTTACAAAAGATTTATTCCCTTTCTGTGTGGCCATTTCCACACAATACCTTAAGTTCACCACCACCTTGCAGTATATTCTAGGTTGGTCAAAAGGTGTCATCTGGGTCATTGTACAGCTGTCAAAGAAATCCTATCAGAGCTTGAATCTGCACACCAGGACCAGCAAAGACAGAAGGGGACAGGGATAAAAATGTATCAGTATTTGGCAAAGAAGCATCTTCCAAAATTTAGTAAGGGGTCCCCAGAATCAAGCAGTGTGGGTGCCACTGTTATAGAGGTCTTTGAATGATGATTCAGGGGCAGCATTAGCTACATTTGAAAGCCACTGACTTTGAATAATACAGTACTGTAAATTCCCATCTCTGATACTGAGTGAAAAAGAAATATCCTTTTGATATTTTGTCGGTAACAGCCTGGCAATTTTCTTTACATACTGTGATTGCTTTATGGGAAGCAAATGTCATTTGCATTACATTTTAGTGGGGATTTCATGTTATTATGTTAGTGTGCTTCATTTCACTAGCATCTGCGCTTCTGCAGTGCACAACTTGGTTGACTTGATTCACATGTTAAAATGTGCATGCAGCCTTTTCTTCTTCATTGTGCATTCTGCCCATGTAATGCACAAAATGATGAAATGCACAAAAGTCATACAGCAGCAATTCCAAATTAAAACACGGTCTTGTCTTTGAAGCCTTCATCAAACTCCCTATCAGTCAATATGATCTGCTTTATTTTTATTTTATCAGTCAGTCCATTATCAATATGATCTCCTATTCAACTAGCACAAATTATTTTAGGAATTATATTTGCCCAAATAACGGTCCTATATTACACATCTTAATTCTGTCCCATTCCCATTTCTGGTATCCTCTTGCCTGTATTATACTGAGCAGTTGACTTTTCAGCCTTCAGCTCCATTATACTGGTCAGAGTAGAATTCTCACTTTGTGCTCCTTTAAATTCTTCTCATCTAACAGGAGGTGGTTGTGCTGGAAATGTTACCTGTACTTCCTTTCTCATTACTCTTTGAGCACCTGGGAAAGCAAAGTTCCAACCCTCTTTGGGCTTGCATGCAAGAGCTGTGACAGGGCTGGAATGCTCCTGTGAAACCCATCCCTCAATATTCCCTGCTGTTCATGAAAGACAAGCAGCACTGATGTTGGCTTTTCCAGGCAAATACCACCCTTGAATTTAAATATGCTGATTCTGATATCCTGTAATGATTAGCTTTCCCATAGTTATAAAATACTCATTTTAGATGGTAAAGTGGAGGGTATAACACAGACAGTCCCTAAATGCCCTGTTTTAGTGCTAGGACTTCTACTCCTGCATCAAGTGCAGAGGACAGCTCACTTCTGCCTGTCTTAGTGTATCTGACCCCATAGGCTATTAGTCACAAGTTTTGCCCTTGTCACTGATGCAGTACTGTTTCTTTGGGCTGAAGCATCAAACTGGAACCCCAGGAGATTATTGTAAATGCCTGATACTTGTTGCAATCTGGTCAATTTCCAAGGCAAGGGAATCATCCCTCTCTTCAGTTTTGTGCACTCATTTTAGCATGGTTCCAGGAAGCCCTGAAGAGCTCCCTCCACCATTCCACTATTATTAGACCAGGTCCCATCATCTCAGTTTACCCGCACACATGACCTCTTCTCTCATTTTGTGTTTGATACCCACTGGCCAGCAGAACATCTAAAGTTTTACATTGACTTCTAAACCAAAGATTTAAAGTTCAGTTAAACTACACTGAAATGTTCAATATAACAATATGTCCTTAGTATTCAATACTAATGTCGAGAAATATGATTTCATTCTGTCAGAACCAAAGATACACCTGTTTGGGGCACTGTACACTTTGGTTCAAGTTGTTGTTATTATACACAGTGACTAATGCATACATAAAATCTCTCCTTATATGATCTTGCCCTGTGGAACTTGACTATAACCTAGAGACACAATGATGTAATTAAACACAGAACACTGGAGAAGTTATGTTTTTAGATAGTGTCTTATTATGAGTAAAAGCTTCAGACAACTGTACTTGAGATACTCTCTTATCTTGAACTACAAGATTGATTTGGGAAACCTGAAAGTAATACCCATCTCAAGTGGCATTTACAACACTGAATTCTCCCAATGGGATTTTTGAGGTCAAAAGACATTCAAATCTAAGTGGACTATTTTCTCCTTGCTAAGAAGAATTCACCTTAATAAGAGTGAGACACAAATATCCAGGGAAGACTTGATCCCATAAATCATGTTTAACTTGAGCTAACTAGCTAATCATTATCCAATGGGTGTCTGTTTTAATAGATATCACATCTGAATATGGCTGAACTGTTTTCCCCCCCTGTAAATTGGTTTTATTATAGATGAAAAACTTTGGATCAGATTGAAAAATACAGTACCTTAAGCATGGCTGGTAAATCTCAAATATTTCAAGAATTTCCCTTGAATCCTAAACTCCAAAGGAATCAGACATCTGAAGTTTTGGGGCTTATTTTTTATACAATGAAAGGTAAAGATGAAAACATTTGAAGGCATTGTTTTGTATTGAGACCATGTTAAAGCTGTATAGATGCTTCTTGGCTTCAAGGATCATCTAGAAAACAGGAGTGTCAATAAATCCCTAGCACCATCTCCAAACACCACAATGCCTTTATTCGTGGAAATTTAAAAAAAAAACAGCTCTGATTTGTTTGTAGTTGAAAGGAAATTCTTCAAATATATCAATTATATATATATATGTTGTAGTTGAATGGTATATTATTTTGTATTTGAAATGTTTTCATGTGTATCCTGAGTCCAAACAAGCAAGAAGATTTAAAATAGCTTACAGTACATAGAAAAGTCCCAGAAGTCAACCTTGGTATGGTATAAGCTTCTCAAAGTCCAATGGATAACTGGCTCTGAGCATCTTAAGATCAATACTATATTCTTTAAAATAGTCTTACAGTTCTGGTTTTCACTACATGTGAATTACATGTACATCTCACAACTTTTATGGAGTTAGATTTTTAATTGATTCTAATCTCCTGTGTGCAGTTAGTTATATTAGTACCCACTCCTGCAACAACTTATGCAAGTGCTTAACTTCAACCATGTGACTTATTTCATTAACTTCAATGGAACTACTGAGGAGCTTCAAATTAAGTACTTGCATCTTTGCAACCTTCGGGCCTTAGGCCAATCTTTTAAAAGGTGTGCTCAGCATTTAAGTGCCTAACTGATGAAGGAGGCTAATTAACATTTTTAAAAGTGATTTAGGCACTTGGGAGCCTAAATCCTATTGAAAGTTGATGGGATTTTGGCTCTTACATGCCTAAATCAGTTTTGAAAATTATATTTAAGCTCCTAAATGTTACAATGCTGAACGTAGCAATCCCTAATACCTTTAAAAATCCAGGTCTTGATTCTAAAAACACTTCTAACTTTTTTTGCTACATATAGCATCCATTTTTAAACTGCTTAAACTTAAAAGTGAATCTGAGTCCAAAAGGGATCTGAATTTTAAAAAGGAATATGGATCTTGATATTTTTTACATTTCTGTCAGTCTCAGTTCCAGACCTCAGCTTCTCAGTCAAAATTGTCCTCGATTCCCCTCATGCATTCTAACATAAAAGTGCAGGTATCATTTATCATTTCAATCAACCCCACAGACCCAAGGTATAACAATTAATTCTATGTAACAGTGTACTTGTGTTTTGGATGTTGAGTGTTATAATTAGTGTGGAAAATGTTTACCTATTAGATCTGTGTGGATGTCTTGGATAATGATCAACTCAAATACAAAAGTTATATTAATATATAGCCCATGAACACTCAGAGCAACCTTTGGTTAAACAGTGCTTTTTGTAAGACAGAGTTTGGCACCCCCACTGATGTTCCAGTACATCTGGTTTGTTAACTCAGCTATCAGAGTTCCAACAGATTAACTGAATGATCAGCAGCAAAGGCAGTAATACTAATCTAAGACAGTGATTTACAGGCACACTATTGTCCACAGATAACAAAATCATACTACAACCAAATGCTCATAGCAGAAGAATGGTAGCCTGTTTACTTTGGTATCCTGGATGATTGCCCAGGACAAACTATCTTAGCATGCTGAAACTATGAAAATAATACATAAATGTAATAATAATAATGCCAGAGCTGTCACTTGCTCATTAGATTGGTTATGTGGTATTCCAGCTGCTTTCATAACTAGCTGAAATATTGCAAGATATTATTATTGTTACACTATTTGCAGTGTCTAAATGAAAAAAAGTAGACCTTATATTTGGGTTAGATTAGCGCACCTAACTGACACTCATTAAAATAAGCATCCAAACACATTCAACAACATTTTAAAAGAAAAAAAGGCCATATAACAATTACTTGAACTTGTCCTCGCACTTTGCTGTATTTTAAACAATGGGCCAAATCCATATCTTTCTTATGCAATTTCATACAGTAGTTGCTAGAGGTCCAAACTTTGATTAGGGTCCTACTGTGCCAGATGCTGTACATGCATATATTAACAATGAGGAGTCCGGTGGCACCTTAAAGACTAACAGATTTATTTGGGCATAAGCTTTCATAGATAACCTCCCCACACTTCTTCAGATGCATCTGAAGAATTAGGGATTTTTACATATGAAAGCTTATGCCCAAATAAATCTGTTAGTCTTTAAGGTGCCACTGGACTCCTCATTGTTATTGTGGATACAGACTAACACAGCTACCCCTCTGATACCATGCATATTGTAAGAGAGCATCCCACTGCCCTGAAGAGTTTACAGTCTAAACAGTTGAATTATTTCCACCTCTTACAGATGGGAAACAGAGAGGGATTAAATATCTTGCTCAAGGTCACACAGGAAGGCTGTAGTACAGTGGTGGGCAACCTGTGGACCATGGGCCACACGTGGCCCATCAGGGTAATCCGCTGGCAGGCCGTGAGACAGTTTGTTTACATTTGCATGGCTGCCCGCAGCTCCCAGTGTCCGCAGTTCAATGTTCCCAGCCAATGGGAGCTGCGGGAAGTGGCATGGGCCGCAGGGAAATACTGACTGCCACTTCCTGCAGCTCCCATTGGCAGTGAGCGGTGAACCGCGGCCACTCAGAGCTGCAGGCGGCCATGCATATGTAAATAAACTGTCTCGCAGCCCGCCAGTGGATTACCCTGATGGTCCGCATGCAGCCCACGGACCACAGGTTACCCACCACTGCGTAGTACAACTCAGAACCAGGCCAGATCATTGAGTCCCAGCCTTAACTACAAGACCACCCATGAACAACCCAATTTCATTCCTGTAGCACTCACAGAATTAGAACTTTAGTGGCTTGGTGTATTTTTTGAAGATTTAAAATTGGTAAAATATCTAATCAAAGGTTTCTTGCTAGATGTTTCCTCCAACAATGAGGATAGTCTTCTGTTTGTGATGCTACTTTTCATGCCTGACAATGCAAGGTGCTCAGTTCCTTCTTCAAGGTTCTGAAAAGCCTCATTTCCCACTAAAGTCCACGACAGATGAAAGCACTCAGCATGTTGTAGGATTAGCTATATAAAATCATCATTTGCAAATAGACTGGAATATTCTACCTTTTTTTTAAATGGTATTTGGCAATGGATTAGGATAATGAAAGAAGTACTGTGTTGCAATATTTGTGTATTTTTTATGGTTCTCTAATGTAAAAATGACCTTGCAACACATCTACTTATAATGCATCATTTCAGGGTTATGTAGGTTCCATATAATATAAATGTTTGTATGTCACACTACATGACATAGGATATTAAACTTGGCAGTGTGTTCATAATGTGCTCAATGTGATTTGAGATTATATGCAACATAGACTTTTTGCACAACATTAACAGCCTTAAACCCATGCTAACAGTAGAGTTCCTTTTGATTTCCTCCTGCATGGTACACTTGGTAATAAATTGCCTAAGCTATTAATACATTTTCATTGTACAACTGATCTGTAAAATTTAAGGAATGCAGGTGAGAAATTAAAACCTGCATTAATCTGTGAACAAACCGGTTTCCGATGCCATCACAATTAAAAATAGATGAATGAACAGTTTTGGAAAATGTCCAGCTGTGCTGCTGATGTGGCCACTCTTAATACAATTCTTTCAAATGGTTTTAGTGAGCTCAAAGAAATAAGGATACAATTAGACTTTCAGAAAGCCTTTGACAAGGTCCCTCACCAAAGGATCTTAAGCAAAGTAAGCTGTCATGGAATAAGAGGGAAGGTCCTCTCATGGTTCGGTAACTGGTTACAAGATAGGAAACAAAGGGTAAGAATAAATCATTAGTTTTCAGAATGGAGCGAGGTAAATAGTGCTGTCCCCCTGGGGTCTGTACTGGAACCATTCCTATTCAACATATTTATAAATGATCTGGAAAAAGAGGTGTCATAGGTTTCACCCCCACTCTGAACTTTAGGGTACAGATGTGGGGACCTGCATGAGAACCCCTAAGGTTAATTACCAGCTTAGATCTGGTTGCTGCCACCACCCAAATCATTTAAAACAGCTGTTTATGAGTCATTTGGGAAACTCTGTTCCCCCCTCCCCCGAAAATCTCTCCCTCCCAAGTACTGTAACCCTTCCCTGGGTAACCTTGAGAGACTTCTCCACCAATTTCCTGGTGAACACCGATCCAAACTCCTTGGCTTTTAAAACAAGGGAAAAACAATCAGATTCTTAAAAAGAAAACTTTTAATTAAGGAAAGGGGGTAAAAAAAATACCTCTGAGAAATTAGCATACAAGCTACTCTCACAGACAACAGATTCAAACCACATAGGATGTTCCCCTGGGCAAAACCTTAGTTACACAAAAGAAAACCCAATTTGATTATCCCTCTAATGCAAAAAGACAAAGTCACAAAAGGAAATAAATATAAGCTAATTCATTCCTTCTCTAATACTCACTACCCTGGGTGATTCCTTGATCTTTTCACACTGGCACAGAACTTAATGAACAGAACAAAGGAAAAACTTACCTCCTTCCTCTTGAAACATCTTGTCCATCTATTGGTTCCTCTGGTCAGGTGTCAGCTAGGCTAGGTGAACTTCTTAACCCTTTACCGTCTGTTTATGACAAGGGGTAAACAGTGAGGTGGCAAAATTTTCAGATGATACAGAACTACTCAAGATAGTTAAGTCCAAAGCAGACTGTGAGGAGTTACAAACGGATCTCACAAAAATGGGTGACTAGGCAACAAAATGGCAGATGAAATTCAATGTTGATAAATGCAAAGTAATGCACATTGGAAAACATAATCCCAATTATACATATAAAATGATGGGGGTCTAAATAAGCTATTACCACTCAAGAGAGAGAGATCTTGGTGTTATTGTGGATAGTTCTCTGAATATCCACTCAAGGTGCAGTGGCAATCAAAAAAGTTGGGAATCATTAAGAAAGGGATAGCTAATAAGACAGAAAATATCATATTGCCTCTATATAAATCCATGATATGCCTCATCTTGGATAGGTATGCAGATCTGGTCACCCCATCTCAAAATAGATAAATTGGAAAAGGTTCAGAAAAGGGCAACAAAAATGATTAGGGGTATGGAACAGCTTCCTTATGAGGAGAGATTAGTAAGATTTGGATTTTTCAGCTTGGAAAAGAGACGACTACAGGGCGATATGAAAGAAGTCTATAAAATCATGAATGGTGTGGAGAAAGTAAATAGGGAGAAAGTAAATATTTACTATCAGAGGGATAGCCGTGTTAGTCTGGATCTGTAAAAGCAGCAAAGAATCCTGTGGCACCTTATAGAATAACAGACGTTTTGCAGCATGAGCTTTCGTGGGTGAATACCCACTTCTTCAGATGCAAGTGGTGGAAATTTCCAGGGGCAGGTTTATATATGCAAGCAAGAAGCAAGCTAGAGATAACGAGGTTAGTTCAATCAGGGAGGATGAGGCCCTGTTCTAGCAGTTGAGTGAAAACCAAGGGAGGAGAAACTGGTTCTGTAGTTGGCAAGCCATTCACAGTCTTTGTTTAATCCTGAGCTGATGGTGTCAAATTTGCAGATGAACTGGAGCTCAGCAGTTTCTCTTTGAAGTCTGGTCCTGAAGTTTTTTTGCTGCAGGACGGCCACCTTAAGATCTGCTATTGTGTGGCCAGGGAGGTTGAAGTGTTCTCCTACAGGTTTTTGTATATTGCCATTCCTAATATCTGATTTGTGTCCATTTATCCTTTTCCTTAGAGACTGTCCAGTTTGGCTGATGTACATAGCAGAGGGGCATTGCTGGCATATGATGGCATATATTACATTGGTGGACGTGCAGGTGAATGAACCGGTGATGGTGTGGCTGATCTGGTTAGGTCCTGTGATGGTGTCGCTGGTGTAGATATGTGGGCAGAGTTGGCATCGAGGTTTGTTGCATGGATTGGTTCCTGAGCTAGAGTTACTATGGTGCAGGGTGCAGTTACTGGTGAGAATATGCTCCAGGTTGGCAGGTTGTCTGTGGGCGAGGACTGGCCTGCCACCCAAGGCCTGTGAAAGTGTGGGATCATTCTCCAAGATGGGTTGTAGATCCCTGATGATGCGCTGGAGGGGTTTTAGCTGGGGACTGTATGTGATGGCCAGTGGAGTCCTGTTGGTTTCTTTCTTGGGGTTGTCTTGCAGTAGGAGGCTTCTGGGTACACGTCTGGCTCTGTTGATCTGTCCCCTTATTTCCTCGTGCGGGTACTGTAGTTTTGAGAATGCTTGGTGGAGATTTTGTAGGTGTTGGTCTCTGTCTGTGGCGTTAGAGCAGATGCGGTTGTACCTCAGTGCTTGGCTGTAGACAATGGATCTTGTGGTGTGCCCGGGATGGAAGCTGGAGGCATGAAGGTAGGCATAGCGGTCAGTAGGTTTTCGGTATAGGGTGGTGTTAATGTGACCATCAATTATTTGCACCGTAGTGTCTAGGAAGTGGACCTCCCGTGTAGATTGGTCCAGGCTGAGGTTGATGGTGGGGTGGAAGCTGTTGAAATCGTGGTGGAATTTTTCCAGAGTCTCCTTCCCATGGGTCCAGATGATGAAGATATCATCAATGTAGCATAGGTAGAGAAGGGGCGTGAGTGGACGGGAGCTGAGGAAGCGTTGTTCTAGGTCAGCCATAAAAATATTGGCATATTGTGGGGCCATGCGGGTGCCCATAGCGGTGCCACTGATCTGGAGATATATATTGTCATCAAATTTGAAATAGTTGTGTCTGAGGATAAAGGCACAGAGCTCAGCAACCAGTTGTGCTGTGGCATCATCAGGGATACTGTTCCTGACAGCTTGTATTCCATCAGCATGAGGGATGTTGGTGTAGAGAGCCTCTACATCCATGGTGGCCAGCATGGTGTTTTCTGGAAGGTCACCAATGCATTGTAGTTTCCTCAGGAAATCAGTGGTGTCACGGAGATAGCTGGGAGTGCTGGTGGCATAGGGTCTGAGTAGAGAGTCCACATATCCAGACAGTCCTTCAGTGAGAGTTCCAATGCCCGAGATGATGGGGCGTCCAGGATTTCCAGGTTTGTGGATTTTGGGCAGTAGATAGAATAGCCCTGGTCGGGGCTCTAAGGGTATGTTGATTTGTTCCGGTGTTAGTGTAGGGAGTGTCCTGAGTAGATGGTTCAGTTTCTTAGTGTATTCCTCAGTGGGATCTGAGGGAAGTGGCCTGTAGAATTTGGTGTTGGAGAGTTGTCTGGCGGCCTCCTTTTGGTAGTCAGACCTGTTCATGATGACAACAGCACCTCCTTTATCAGCCTCTTTGATTATAATGTCAGGATGGTTTCTGAGGCTGTGGATGGCATTGCGGTCTGCACGACTTAGGTTATGAGGCAAGCGATGTTGTTTTTCCACAATTTCTGCCTGTGCACGTCGGCGGAAACATTCAATGTATAGGTCCAGACTGTCATTTCGACCCTCAGGAGGAGTCCATGTGGAGTTCTTCTTTTTGTGCTGTTGGTGGGAGGGTAACTGTGTATCAGTGCACTGTTCAGTGTTGTCCTGAAAGTATTCTTTGAGTCGGAGACGGCGAAAGTAGGCTTCCAGATCGCCGCAGAACTGTATCATGTTGGTGGGGGTGGCAGGGCAGAAAGAGAGTCCCCGAGATAGGACAGACATTTCTTCTGGGCTGAGTGTGTGGTTGGATAGATTGACGATATTGCTGGGTGGGTTAGGGGTACCACGGTTGTGGCCCCATGTGGCAGGTAGGAGTTTAGACAGCTCACAGTCCTTTTTCCTTTGTAGAGAGGTGAAGTGAGTGATGTAGATCTCCTGTCTTATTTTAGTGAAGTCCGTTTGTATGGAAGTTTGGTTATTAATGAGAGTCTCCAGGTTGGAGAGCTCTTTTTTGATGTTTTCCTGTTTGCTGTATAGGAGGCTGATCAGGTGGTTCCTCAGTTTCTTTGACAG
This sequence comes from Mauremys mutica, assembly GCF_020497125.1. NCBI lineage: Eukaryota > Metazoa > Chordata > Testudines > Geoemydidae > Mauremys > Mauremys mutica. The sequence goes on along the minus strand of NC_059076.1, from coordinate 106,149,705 downwards.
AGTATGGCATAATCTCTCACTGTGGTCTGTGTAGTATGTAGATAGCAGTGGATTTTTTACCTTTAGTCCATTTGGTATGATGTCCATCCGTTTGCATTTGGAAAGGAAGATGATGTCTGTCTGTATTTGTGCAAGTTTCTTCATGAGATTGATGGATTTCCACTCCATACGGCTAAATGCAGTGCCTTGCATGGTGTCAAGTATCAGAGGGATAGCCGTGTTAGTCTGGATATGTAAAAGCAGCAAAGAATCCTGTGGCACCTTATAGACTAACAGACGTTTTGCAGCATGAGCTTTCGTGGGTGAATACCCACTTCTTCAGATGCAAGTGGTGGACAGTCTCTAAGGAAAAGGATAAATGGACACAAATCAGATATTAGGAATGGCAATATACAAAAACCTGTAGGAGAACACTTCAACCTCCCTGGCCACACAATAGCAGATCTTAAGGTGGCCGTCCTGCAGCAAAAAAACTTCAGGACCAGACTTCAAAGAGAAACTGCTGAGCTCCAGTTCATCTGCAAATTTGACACCATCAGCTCAGGATTAAACAAAGACTGTGAATGGCTTGCCAACTACAGAACCAGTTTCTCCTCCCTTGGTTTTCACTCAACTGCTAGAACAGGGCCTCATCCTCCCTGATTGAACTAACCTCGTTATCTCTAGCTTGCTTCTTGCTTGCATATATAAACCTGCCCCTGGAAATTTCCACCACTTGCATCTGAAGAAGTGGGTATTCACCCACGAAAGCTCATGCTGCAAAACGTCTGTTAGTCTATAAGGTGCCACAGGATTCTTTGCTGCTTTTAAATATTTACTCCTTCTCTTAACCCAAGAACTAGGGGTCACCAAATGAAATTAATAGGCAGCAGGTTTAAAACAAACAAAAGGAAGTATTTCTTCACACAAGACACAGTCAACCTGTGGAGCTCTTTGCCAGAAGATATTGTGAAGGCAAAGACTATAACAGAGTTAAAAAAAGAACTAGATAAATTCATGGAGGATAGGTCCATCAGTGGTTATTAGCCAGGATGGGCAGGGAATGGTGTCCCTAGCCTCTGTTTGCCAGAAACTGGGAATGGGCAACAGGGGATGGATCACTTGATAATGACCTGTTCTGTTCATTCCCCCTGGGGCACCTGGCACTGGCCACTATCAGAAGAGTGGATACTGGGCTAGATGGGCCTTTGATGTGAACCAGTTTGGCCATTCCTATGTTCATATAAAAATCTGCTCCCCTAATGCACACATAATAATCAAAAAGCCAGTTGATCTAATTTCTTTATGCTCTTGTAATGCACTTAGAAGAACAATACAGTGGACTATTTACACAAAACCTGCCCCACCTTTAGCAAAGAAGAAATTTCCAGTATAGCGTGCATCTGCCATGTTCTAATTAAAGCTAATGGCCACTGTATGCACCACCTTATTTCTTATGTCCTTGCTAGTTCACACAGGGTGGGATTCACAAGTGGGACTTAGCCTCCTAACTGCCACCTTAAGTGTCTAATTCCAATAGTCAGGCACCATGGACATTCACAAAACTCCTGCTCAGCTCCCACCTAACGCTTGAGGCACCTAGTCATCTATGTTTCCATCCTTAAAGTCTCCAAGGTGCCTACATTTCTGCCTGTGCACATGTGTATAGTTTTCTCAACCCTGACACTGCTCAGCAGATCAGCACCTAACTCAAGCTTAAGCCCAGGCAGAAATCACAAATTTGGCTTTCCTCTGACTATCTTTCCAGCAGAGACTGACCTAGTAGGTGTGCTCAGAGCATGCCTGACACCTAATACCTGCCAGCCCCTGCAGCAAGAGAACTGGATGCAGGCCACCAATAGGTGGAGTGGCAGCACAACACTTACATAAAGGACGTCTTGGTGACACTCTGAAAAGTAGGGTGAGTGTCAGAGAAATATTGAGTATGAGCCAGAGTGAAAGACAGATGTTCTTGGGGAGACCAGAAAGACTTGGTAGAAGTAGAGAAAGTTGGTAGAGTAGCTGGTCAGGGACTGGGTTAGCGCAGCAGTGAGTTAGTCAGCAGGTGCCCATCACAGTGATGACAGAGAAGTTGTGGCCTGCTACCCTCAGATGTTTGGGAACTAAACCACCTATGCCTTCCCCCGTATGGCCCCACCCTTCTTCCTGGAAATCACCTGTATCCAGAGCAGCCACCACTTTTTTATAGCCTCCACTCTCCATCTGTGGTTCCCCACAGCATTCACCTACTCCCTGAGCTTTCCCCACTGCCTGTTCCTTTCAGCGGGGTAATTTCTGACAGACAGATGCCTATTAAATAGCTGGCATAGTCACTTATGTACAAATAGATAGTCTCAATTTCTGCATCTGGAAATTTTGCCCTCCTGTGAGTATGCTTTGCCTCCCCTGTGAGCACCCCTCAGGTGATCCCTTGCTCTCAAATGTAGTACCTGCCATGGTGCTGGGGCACAGACCAAATGGCAGCCAGGGTGATAATTATGTACATTTTCCAAAAATGGTGCTTCTTTGTGACCGTAAGAGAAGTAGGTCCTGGAGCAGCCAGCATTCAATCCCTATTGGGGCTGTACTTCCGTGTAGGCACCTAAGTCCATCAACTTCAATTTAGTTGTGAATCATGAGTTCAGGGAGGCACCTACTTGGGTCTGCCCAGAGTGCCAAGTTAGGTACCTAACTCTGATTTCATGCTGCTCACCAGCACAGCCATGTGGTTATCAGTGTGTTGCATAGGCCAATCAACCCACCATTGGCACTTTTCCCTGAGTTCATGATAAGGGACGAGGCCCAGCCATGGGGTGTATGGGACAGCTTGTGACAAAACAAAGCAGAGCTGCTTCCTTAGCTCCTGGATTTCTGGGAGTGATGTTTCTGAAATTGATCACTGGCTACCTATTTACTTATCCCTGTCTGTGTGTGCCCATCTCAGAGCCATGTGGCCCAATCCGTGAAGGGCTTTTGCCATTCTGGCACTGACGGGATCTTTGTTGGGCTGACACAGTATCTGTCTCTAAGACTCCTTTGGTTATCTTATCTGTGGAACTGATGAGTGTGGCTGGTGGTGCCTGTACTTTTGCCCTGCTCCTGGTGAGCTGTGCGAGTGGAGATCTGTTGGTGTGGGAGCATGGAGTTGGAGTGAGGGAGAGTCCAGTGTTGGAGGGGTACAAGGGCAGAATGGTGGTTGGGATGTGCTCTCTTATCTTCCTCAGCAGGGCTGCTATATTGGGTGGAGCTGTCTGTAGGTCAATACAAGTTGTTTATTGCTGCCTTTTTTTTCCCTACTGGGCTGCAGGTACCGTGGCAAACTTCTCCAGACTAGACTAAGCTCCTCTGTTTCTTCCCCTGTGAATGAGACTGTTCCTTTCCATAACTGGATGGCCTCTGGGGACACTAGACATTTGAATAAGTCTAGGGCATAAATCCAAGGGACCCTGTCTGCCATTAGATGCAGATTATTCCTGATACGGTTTGGAATGTGACTTCTGGAACTATGCCCCATGCCTAAGGCCTGTCAATGTGTTGAGTCTGTAGAAGAGAGATGAGGCATTTGTGTGTGTGTAGAACTGCAGTTCTTCTCCCCCATCCCATTTCATTTGCAGGAGCCCATCCTCCCCCTCTCTGTCCCCTCCACTGTCTTCTGGTGCTTTCTTCAACTTACCACCTGTTGTGGCTGATACCTGTGTGTGAAGAATCTGGAGCATGCTGTGCTGGCTGTGTCCAGGTCAAAGTGGCATTGTGGGGATAGTTTGGGGAGATGGATTGATATATTAGGTAGGCCTTGTATCCTTCTTCTGTATTTCACTATGTAGTGCATGTGTCCTTGTGCTTTCAACATTAGCAGCTCATTAGAGCTGATCTTGACTGAGGCAATTGTTTGCCTGGCTGCTTCAAGGCTATCATGTGTGGGGGATTCCTCTAAGGAAATGTGATCTAGATGAAAGTACTACAAGGTGGGTGCACAACTGGTTGAAAGACCATACTCAAAGAGTAGTTATCAATAGTTGGTTGTCAAAATGAAAGGGTGTACCTAGTGAGGTCCCACAGGGATCAGTCCTGGGTCCAGTACTATTCAATATTTTCATTAATGACTTGGATAATGGATTGGACAGTATGCTTATAAAATTTGCAGATGACACCAAGCTGGGAGGGTTTGTGAATATTTTGGAGGACAGGATTAGAATTCAAAACAACCTTGAGAAATTGGAGAATTAGTCTGAATTAAACAAGATGAAAGATAAGGGCAAAGTACTTCACTTGGGGAGGAAAAAGAAAATGCACTACAAAAGGGGGAATAACTGGCTAAGTAGTACTGCTGAAAAGGATCTGGGGATTCTAGTGGATCACAAATTGAATAAGTCAAAAAAGTGATGCTGTTGCAAAAAAGGTTAATATCATTCTGGAGTCTATTAACTGGTTTTGAATGTAAGACATGGGAGGTAATTGTCCCTCACTATTTGACATTGCAGAGACCTCAGCTGGAGTAGTGATTCCGATTCTGTGTGCCATACTTTAGGAAAGATGTGGACAAATAGGAGAGAGTCCAGAAGAGAGAAACAAAAATGATAAAATGTTTAGAAAACCTGACCTAGAGGAAAGGTTAACAAAACTGTCATGTTTAGTCTTGAGAAAGGAAGACTGAGGGACAGTCTTCAGCTGGGTTAAGGGCTGTTATAAAGAGGACTGTAGTCAGTTGTTCTCCATGTCCACTGAAGGTAGGGCATGAAGAAATGTGCTTAATCTGCAGCATGGGAGATTTAGATTAGATATTGTGAAAATCTTTCTAAATATAAGGGTAGCAAAGATCTGGAATAGGCTTCCAAGGGAGGTTGTGGAAACCTCATCTTTGGAGGTTTTTAAGAACATGTTGGTCAAATGCTGTCAAGGATAGTTTAGGTTTACTTGGTCATTTCTCAGTGCAGGGGACTGGACTAGCTGACTTCTCAAGGCTCCTTCCATCCCTATATTTCTTCCATCTTCTGGCTAGCTTAGGCACCTCTTTGTTCATCTTGCTGGCTTTTTAAAAAATCCTACTTCTAGGGGTTTAATGCATGTCATGAGTTGTATGGGGAGCCTCCTGCATTGTAGCTCAGGGTTGTGAATTCTACTGGTCAGAACAGCATCTAGCATTGCCACTTCCAGCTCCTAAGTATTGTAGTGCCTAAATCCCTCTTGTGAATCCCACCCACAGAGAAAGGCCCCAAGCACAATAGTTGCCCTGTAAGGGCATTTAGTAAATACAAACTGTACTGCAATTTACAACTAAATTTCAGATAACATGATTTTTGTAATGCAGAGACACTGCTTTGAGAATTTTCCCCATTTGTATGCGTTTATACAATTTAACACCAAATCTGTAGACAAGAATATTAACAAAACATGAATAAAAGTGTGTATTTATAAGACAAATGCACATGCTGATGGTTAAGATATAATTATTTCTGTGTATAGCTTGTCAATTTATTCTTTATTGTAAATTTAACTACAGACATTTATTAATGTACATTTATAACAGTGAGATGGAAAATACTTTTGCAACTGTTTTACAGATAAATAAATAATCCCTTTAAAGACTAGACAGATTATCTCTGTGGTTTATGCAACAGTTACATCTACACCAAGCAACTGTTTATCTACATTCGGCAGTAGTAATGATGATCTGCTTGCAAACTCCTAGGAAGAAATTGTAATGATGGTAGTTTATTTTGATAGCGCTAACAAGTTATGTGCCATTCCCTTAAAAAAAAGATGAACAACAACAGCATCTTCAGCTGTTTGTTGATAACATAAAGTACAAGATGTATCTTAAATGACCGGCAATAAATAAAAATTGCACATGCACACTAAATATATTATATATATGAAATCTTCAACCTAACAATCAAATTATTCTGAGACATGTGGCAATCGTACCAGAAAATTTAATAATCCAATAAGAGATGAGGGGCTGGGCTTCAGACAATTATGCACTCACAAATCTTATCAAAACACAGATATACTGTATTGATTATTATTTATTTGTACTATGTAGCCCCACAATTCAGCAGGCACTGTCCAGACATATAGTAAGAAACAGCCCTTGCCCTTGAAACTAGCCAGATCACTCTCCCCAACACAATTTAAGCCATTAAACTTTTGTTCACTTTGAAACTCTGTCATTAATCTTATCCATTCAGGTCCCAGTGCCAGTTTACATCAAAATTGAATCAAAACCTTTGTTTCTAACTCCTTACTTGATGACATTAAATCCATAAACCCTGGTCCCATTGAAGTCAGTGGAAAAACTCTCACTAGTTTCAGTGGGAGCAAGGCAGCCTATATTTCAGATATTTTTTCTTCTCCTATATAACATACTTTCGTTCATTTTCTTCTCCAGAGCACCTCAACACACCTAGTATAAACAGCAGTGTCGTGTGGCTACGGGTAATATATTTGCAATAAACTGTTACGGATAATATATTTGCAAACCTTACTTTGGAAATCTAAAAATTTACACAAGGTTTACTTTAACTAGAAAGCTACAAGAGTGACATGGGACATGAACAGAATTCCAAGGGACATGAACAGAATTCCTTTCAGAATGCTATGAGAAGCCATGGAATAGACCAGTGGAATAAACCACAGGATTCAGCCCCTGCCATTTTGCCCAGGTTATGTGTTGGACTTGTATAAAAGAAGGACAATTTTGCACTTTATCTGAGCATGATACATCAAGTCGTGTCAGAAAATCTGCTCCTTCACCATCCCTTGTCCCTAGAAAATAGCTCAGCAGGAGAAGGCGGCACCATAGAGGTTTTCACCCAAATCAGGGCTCTGTTATGCTAGGCACTGTGCAGTCACATAGAAGTCATAGTCTTTGCCTCAGAATTTAACAGGGATTAATTATTAACACTTTTTCTATATTCTGATGAGAAAAAATTACCTAATTTGCTAAACTACAGATGATTTCTTGGTCATAGCAAATGAGTTCATGAGAACTTGCAAATTTATCTTAAACAACTTAAACAAGATAAACTAAAGAAACAGTATATTTCATTTCTCCTCATACAAGTCCACTCAGTCCTACTTCTTGTTCAGCCAATCGCTAAGACAATTTTGAAGAAAATTAACAGAAGGCAATGCTTCCTGCTTATTACTTACAATGTCATCTGAAAGTGAGAATAGGTGTTCACATGGCACTGTTGCAACGTTGTAAGGTATTTACATGCCAGATATGCTAAACATTTGTATGCCCCTTCATGCTTCAACTTGTAGGCTCTAAAGTTTTACATTGTTTTATTGTTGAGTGCAGTTAAATACAAAAATAAAAATAATAATTCTATATTTGTAAATTGCACTTTCACAATAAAGAGATTGCACTTCACTACTTGTATGAGGAGAATTAACAAATACAATTTCTTTTGTTTACCTTGTATACAGTGCAAATATTTGTAATCAAAATATTAATATAACATGAGCACTGTACACTTTGTATTCTCTGTTGTAATTGAAATCAGTATATTTAAAAATGTAGAAAAAATATCCAAAATATTTATAATACATTTAAATTGGTATTCTATTATTGTTTAACAGTGCAATTAAAACTGTGATTAATCACAAATATTTATTTTTTATCTCACAATTATTTGTGATTATTTGTTTTAATCATTTGACAGCCCTAGTTCTCACAAAAAGTTTGGGTTTTCACAAGTCAGCATCTTCAGACAAAAAAAAGGTATATCTGAAAAAATTCCAACTAATTGTACATTTCAGCATCAGCTGCACCATTATTCCAGCAGCTCATGCTATTAGGGTTGTTTTCACAAAGAAAACATTTATCAGTTTGAGCCACCATCCTTCAAGCAGATGACAATGGATGGAAATCATGTGCCCACTTTGTTTACAGATTCATCTAGTCTGACCTCCTGTATAACATGGGCCATAGAACTTCCTTCCAAAATAATTCCTAGATCATATATTTAAGAAAAAAAAATCAATATTTATTTTAAAATTGTCAGTGATGAAGAATCCACTGACACTTGATATTTTTTTCCCAATGGTTAATTATCATCACTGTTAAAATTTACACCTTATTTCCAGTCTGAACTTGTCTGGCTTCAACTTATAGCCACTGGATCATGTTATACCTCTCTCTGCTAGATTGAAAAGCCCATTATTAAATATTTGTTCTCTGTGTAGATACTTATAAGAATAATGAAATTATTTTTTAACATGCTCTTTGTTAACCTAAATAGATTGAGTCTATCACTATAAGGCATCTTTTCTTATCCTTTACTCATTCTTGAGGCTCTTCTTTGAACCCTCTCCAATTTACTATTCCACCAATGATCGCACTAGTGCCAAATACAGAGGAAAAATAACCTCTGAGCTCCTGCTCGAAATTCCTCTGTTTATTCATTCCAGGACTGCATTAGTTCTTTTGGCCACAGCATCACATTGGGAGCTCATATTCAGCTGAGGCCTGCACATTTTTTCGAGTCACTGCTCCCTCCTGTAATTATGGTCTCCATTCTTCGTTCCTAGATGTATACATTTACATTTAGACCATACTAAAAGGCATATTGTTTGCTTGTGCCTAGTTTACAAATGATCCAGGTCACTCTGAATCAGTGACCTGTTCTCTTCATTATTTACCACTGCCCCAATTTTTGTGTCATCTGCAAACTTCATCAGTGCTGATTTTATGGTTTCTTCCAGGTCATTGAGAAAAATGTTAAATAGTGTAAGGCCAAGAACCGATCTCCGTCTGCCCGTTGACAATTTCCCAATTACATTTTGAGACTCCCTCAGGAGCCAGTTTTTAATCCATTTAATGTGTGCCATGTTAATTTTATACTGTTCTAGTTTTTGTTGCGGGCATATGGCTCTGATTGCAGGACTGGAGTCACAGTATATACCTCAAGTTTTCCACACCAGTTCATCCAACCTATTGCTGAATATTTAGGACACACTGGTGCAAAATCCCAATCTCCCTCAACTCCCATTGATGTCCTGATACCTTATAACATAATCCAGAATCCCCTCACTCCAACAGAGTTCTTGTGAACAAAATTAATGAATAGAACAAAGCATGCCAGGAAGTGGGAGTGTGTGATGAACTTTAATAAAGCTAGGAACTAAAGTGATTCACCCTTATAAAAAAGATAATTACTTATAACATTATATGCACTTAGACAATTTATTTAAATAGTTACTCTTAGTGCACCAATTTATGAACTAGACCATTAAGACTCTTTTTTTATCTTAATTTTAGTAAATTATTTCATAATATGTATTGTAGCAAAAATGTTCCTAGCAAGATAATTATTGTAAAAATATCTATTTAGGATAATTTTGTTAGAGTAACAGTGTGTGTGAATATAATAATGGTTGGGGGTGGAGAATCTGTTCTTTTCTAAAAAGTATTCCAAAGATGCTGAATAAATAAAAAAATTGAAACATTTCTATCAGGATTCTTACTAGCAACAGCTTAAACGAGCCACTATGTTTGTTACTATGAAAACAATTGTGTGAAGGAAAAATATCAGTTATTCTCCTATGTGTAATTTATGTGAAGGGTACAATTAAGTAGAATCAGAGAGTCATAAGGGTAGAAGAGACCACAAGGGTCATCTAGTCTAACCCCCTGACAAGATGCAGGATTTGTTGTGTCTAAACCATCCAAGACAGATGGCTATCCAGTCTCCTTTTGAAAACTTCCAGTGAAGAAGCTTCTGCAATCTCCCAAGGCAATCTATTCTATTGTCCTACTGTTCTTACAGTTAGGAAGCTTTTTCCTGAGATTTAATATAAATCTGCTATGCTGTAGTTTCATCCCCTTACCTCTTGTCCTGCCCTCAGTGGCAAAAGAGAAGAAATTTTCTCCATCTTTTATGGCAATTTTTCAAGTATCTGAAGACCACTATCATATCCCCACTTAATCTCCTCTTTTCCAAACAAAATAGACCCAATTCCTTCAGCATTTGCTCATGTGGCTTGTATTTCATCCTTTTGATCATCTGTGTTACTCGCCTCTTGATCCTTCCCACTTTCTCTATATCCTTTCTATACATTGGTGACCAAAATTGGACACAGTACTCCAGCTGAGGCCTAACCAGAGCTGAGTAGAGTGCTACTATCACCTCCTGTGACTTGCACATTATGCCTCTGTTAATGCAACCTAATCTTTAATTTGCTGTTTATGCAACAGCATCATGTTGCTGACTCATGCTGAAGTTAAAAGAACAAGGAGTACTTTTGGCACTTTAGAGACTAACAAATGTATTTGAGCATAAGTTTTCATAAAATAAAACCCAATTCATCGGAAAGTGGAAAATACAATAGGAAGATATATATATACACACACAGAGAACATGAAAAAATGGGTGTTGCCGTACTGACTATAACAAGAGTAAGCAATTAAGGTTGACTATTATCATCAGGAGGAAAAAAAACTTTTGGACTGATAATCAAGATGGCCCATTTCCAACAGTTGACAAGAAGGTGTGAGTAACAGTAGGGGGAAAATTAGCATGGGGAAATAGTTCTTACTTTGTGTAATGACCCATCCACTCCCAGTCTTTATTCAAGCCTAATTTATTGGTGTCCAATTTGCAAATTAATTCCAATTCTGCAGTTTCTCGTTGGAGTCTATTTTTGAAGTTGTTTTGTTGGAGTATTGCAACTTTGAGGTCCGTAACTGAGTGACCAGGTGGGTTGAAGCGTTCTCTGGTTGGTTTTTGAATGTTATAATTCTTGACGTCTGATTCGTGTCTATTTATTCTTTTATGTAGAGACTGTCCACTCTGGCCAATGTACATGGCAGAGGGGCATTGCTGGCACATGATGGCATATATCACATTGGTAGATGTGCAGGTGAATGAACCTCTGATAGTGTGGCTGATGTGATTAGGTCCTATGATGGTGTCCCCCAAATAGATATCTGGACAGAGTGGGCAATGGGCTTTGTTGCAAAGATAGGTTCCTGGGTTAGTGTTTTTGTTGTGTGGTGTGTGGTTGCTAGTGAGTATTTGCTTCAGGTTGGGGTGCTGTCTGTAAGCGTGGACTGTCCTGTGTCCCAAGATCTGTGAGAGTGAGGGGTCATCCTTCAGGATGGGTTGGAGATCCTTGATGATGTGCTAGAGCGGTTTTAGTTGGGGGCTGAAGGTGACGGCTAGTGGCATTCTGTTACTTTCTTTGTTGGGCCTGTCCTATAGTAGGTGACTTCTGGGTACCCATCTCACTCTGTCAATATGTTTCTTCACTTCAGCAAGTGGGTATTGTAGTTGTAAGAATGCTTGCTAGAGATCTTGTAGGTGTTTGTCTCTGTCTGAGGGGTTGGAGCAAATGTGGTTGTATCTTAGAGTTTGGCTATAGACAGTGGATCATGTGGTGTGGTCTGGATGAAAGCTGGAGGCATGTAGGTAAGTATAGTGGTCAGTAGGTTTCCGGTATACGGTGGTGTTTATGTGACCATCGCTTATTAGCACTGTAGTGTACAGGAAGTGGATCTCTTGTGTGCACTGGTCCAGGCTGAGGTTGATGGTGGGATTGAAATTGTTGAAATCATGGTGGAATTCCTCAAGGGCTTCTTTTCCATGGGTCCAGATGATGAAGATGTCATCAATGTAGCACAAGTAGAGTAGGGGCATTAGGGGATGAGAGCTGAGGAAATGTTGTTCTAAGTCAGCCATAAAAATGTTGGCATTCTTTGGGGCCATGTGGGTACCCATAGCAGTGCTGCTGACTTGAAGGTATACATTGTCCCCAAATGTGAAATAGTTGTGGGTGAGGACAAAGTCACAAAGTTCAGCCACCAGGTTTGCCGTGATGTTATTAGGGATACTGTCCCTGAGGGCTTGTAGTCCATCTTTGTATGGAATGTTGGTGTAGAGGGCTTCTACATCCATAGTGGCCAGGATGGTGTTTTCTGGAAGATCACCAATGGATTGTAGTTTCCTCATGTTGAGGTTATGTCCACCACCACTCCCAGATCCTTCTCAGCAGTGTTGCTGCCAGGCCAGTTTTCTACCATTATGAATTTGTGCATTTGGTTTTACTTCCTGAGTGTAGAAAGTAGAAAGTATTGATGAAATTTTGAAGTTACAAATAGCAATCTAGCTAATCTTCCATGATAATGAGCCTCCATTTCATTCTTCTCTAGTTTACAAATGTATTAACTGACCCAAGCCTAAGGAAAAATATGTCATTTTGGATATTTGAGTTAATGGAAAAAATAATAATCCTTTTCTCACTTTTCCTATTGACCTTATATCACTGCTCTAGACTAAGAAATTCAAAAAAGTAATCTAGAGACTAATTTTTGAATTGTGTGAAAACCCAAAGTAATTATGATCACAAAGCTGATGTCAATCCCACTATTTGTAAGGAAAGCCATAATATAATGCAGTCAAACTAATAGCGGTGGCAATAGCACAGTTGCAAACAATACTGCGCAGACACAGCACTACACCAGGAAAATTGTGAGCCTGTGCAGTGTTATTTGCAGCTGGGACAGATATCCATTAGTCATTGATACAATACCTAAAAGGAAAAATGCATTGATATAGCAATGTGTTTTCTATCCAGTTCACATAGTCTTGTTAGCACCTTGTCCCTAGACAGCCAATGAATTTCTCTATGTAAAAACTGTGTGACATTTGTCCCCATCTCTTTGCATAAAATGGCAAAAATACTTGAATTAACCAGGTGCGACTTTATAACGTTTACAATTTTTGCTGCAACTGTAAGACTATTGCTGAGCTTCTCTGCCATCTTCTTAGCAGTCAGTGCTTGTCTGTAGATTATTCAAAGATTCCAGGTTGCTGTTGGGGCCACTTCTTGTACCCTTGTCATAAGCCTTCTATGCTGTCCTGGCATAGACCATGCTCCATCACTGCAAATTCCAATGAAGGTCTGTGATTTGGACAAAATTATTTGTTTAAAAGATTCTTAACTGATTGCTCATGTTGGAAATGGATGACAAAACAGAAATTCTTCTTTTAATTCTGTTGCCATAGCAAAACAAATATACATCAGTAGCTGTGCAACATTTGATATATCGGCAAACTCTTCTATCTGAATTGAATAATGTGGGCTCTAACAAACATTGTCTAGGAGCTGCTCTTTTTATATCCGTGGCCTTCTCCGCAATATGGCGTGAAACAGTGTCATTAGAAAGTGGGATCAGGTCTAGCTGTGGTGCTGCTTTTTCTCCTATCACCACACAGAAATCTTTTGCAGCTGGAAGAAGTTGTTTCTTACCTATGTTGTACAGTTTACCCACTTTGGCAATGTGCAAAATCACATGGTAAGAATCCTCAGTAGCTTTCATGTTAACAGCTCTGTACACGTCAACCTTTCTCTTTTTTTTTGTCCTTTTATAATAAACTTCTCCCATGAAAATTGAAGGAAATGTGTAAGTATCAATAAAGTTAGCTATTGTAAAATGGAAGCATCAGCTGTACAGTTAAAGAGAGATGACAGATATACCAGTTACAAAGTAAGAAGAGGCAAGGGAAATGGGAAAGAATCAAAATGAAGGAGGAAACGTAATAGAGACATGATCAAGAACATTTTATTTAGTGAGGTGAGCAATCAGACTAAATGGGAATTGTAATACTGAATCAGACCAGAGGTCCAGTGTCCTGTCTCTGACAGTGGCCAGTACCAAACAAAATATTTTGGTTTTGTTGAGACAAAATATTTTGATCCAAAATACATCTTTTTTTCAAAAAGCAGCAAAGAATCCTGTGGCACCTTATAGACTAACAGATGTTTTGGAGCATGAGCTTTCGTGGGTGAATACCCACTTCATCGGATGCAAGTAGTGGAAATTTCCAGGGGCAGGTATATATATGCAAGCAAGAAGCAAGCTAGAGATAACGAGGTTAGTTCAATCAGGGAGGATGAGGCCCTGTTCTAGCAGTTGAGGTGTGAAAACCAAGGGAGGAGAAACTGGTTTTGTAGTTGGCAAGCCATTCACAGGTATTCACCCACAAAAGCTCATGCTCTAAAATGTCTGTTAGTCTATAAGGTGCCACAGGATTCTTTGCTGCTTTTACAGATCCAGACTAACATGGCTACCCCTCTGATACTTGATCTTTTTTTCATAATTTTGTTGCTAAGGAATTTCATGTTTTTTGTTTTGTTTCATTTCAGAACAGAAAAAAATGGAATTTTCCAAATTCCCTGAAAAACAAAAAATCTGGATCCAGGAGGGGGTGCAGGCTCTGGGAGGATTTTGGGTGTGGGAGGGGGCTCAGGGCTGAGGCTGGGGTTGGGGTGTGGGAGGGGGTTTAGAGTGCTGGCTCCGAGAGGGGGTTCAGGACTGGGGCAGTGGCTTGGGCTATGGGAGGGGGTGAGGAGTGTAGGCTCTGGCCAGGCGGCACTTACCTCAGGTGGCTCCCAGATGGCAGTGCAGCAGGGCTAATGCAGGCTCCCAGCCTGCCCTGGCCTCGCACCACTCCCAGAAGCAGTCGGCACATCCCTGCAACTCCCCAGGGCGAGGGGGCAGGGGTCTCTGTGCACTGCCTGCACCCCAAGCACCAACTCCACAGCTCCCATTGGCCAGGACCTGCGGCCCATGGGAGCTGTGGTGTGGAGCCTGTCTTAGCCCTGCCAGCCAGGAGCTGCCCGAGGTAAGTGGGGCTATGGACTAGGGGATCCATTGGTGGTTCACTGCTCAGTGCCAGCAAGTCTTTTTAGGCTGTACATCTCCCTACACCTAACAAATTGTTGCCATGATATATAACCAAAAGGTGGCATATAATAAATCACTAGAAAACTAATAACACATTGCTCATTAGTATTCTTGTGTGATGTATTTTGGGGTGTGTACAAAGAGTTATTAATATATGTTAGAACAGGAGTCGACAACCTCTGGCATGGCGGGCCGGGCCAGTTTGTTTACCTGCCGCATTGGCAGATTCAGCGGAACGTAGTTTTCACTGGCTGCGGTTCGCCATCCCAGGCCAATGTGGGCGGCGGGAAGTGGCACGGGTGAGAGATGTGCTAGCCACGGCTTCCCACCACCCCCAATGGCCTGGGATGGCAAACCGCAGCCAGTGGGAGCCACGGTCCACTGAACCTGCTGATGCAGCAGGTAAACAAACTGGCCCGGGCCACACCCTGGCGACCCACATGCCAGAGGTTGCCAATCCCTGTGCTAGAATAATGTTCTTACATGTGTTTGGCAAGCAATGCATAAGCATAGTTTGCCTTAGATAAAGGAAAATATATTTGTTTGTCTGACCAGACTGGTTGTCAGGTAGAGAAATATGAAGGTATATTTACATAAAAGGTAAACAAAACCATCAGACTAATGGATCAGGGAGATAGCCTCTGAACTATAAGGACCAGGGGTCTGAGCTTCAAATGATAAGCAAGTGAATCAACTGATTGTATACAATATTACAATATTATAAAAGTGTATAAATTAAGGTCTTTAAGGAAAGTCTGTGACACACTGGTGATTAATATCACATTGTGAAATGTCTTCATTAACACTATATGAGGAATTATGGATAATTGCTGATATTATGATTTAAAGTCTGTGACCAAAAACAAGTTTTATCTACCTGTCCTCAATGTAAATTAAACAGTGTGAGATCAAAACAAGGGAAGCCCCATTTGCCTGCAAATCAGAAGCGGGAATGGAGACTGCACCCTAGGAAGCCTTCTTGCCTCTTGAAGCATGGTCAATGAACTTTGGAAAGACAGCATGGTGTCTCACAAACTCTCAGGAGAGAGAAGCTTTGGCTGGACTTATTTTCAAAGAATATATTTGAAAGGTTTACTGGACTATAAAAAGAAAATGGAGATGGCCTCTTGGGGGAATTGAAAGGACTGGAGCTCTTGAAGTCACAGAACTTCACAGTCTCTGGGAACTGAGTTTAGGTGAGAAACCTGTTTAGGCAGAGGTTTTGATGTGCTGAAATTAAAGTTTAGTCTTAGAAATGTATTTTTACTTTTGTTTGCTTGTGAACTTTTCTAACTTTATTCCTTCTACTTGGGGTCCCTGAAACCTATGACTTTTTGCTTTTTATTATACTTGTTTTACTTTCACTATAAAGAAATTCAGTGCTGTGGTCGAAATGTTTGTCAAACTCCATTTAAATTAATTATCTGTAGTGTATCATCTCTTTAAAGATGTATCTTCTCTTTAAGAAATAAACTTAATTACTTCTGAGAGTGTTCCAGGACATGCTTGGATACTGCAAGAGATATCTCTGGGAAACTCAGGAGTTGGGATTCACTGATTGTTACACAAAGTAAAACTATTTCCCCATGTTTATTTCCCCCCCACACACACACACCCCCACACACTGTTCCTCACAACTTCTTGTCAACTGCTGCAAATGGACCATTTTGATTACCACAAAAAGTTTTTTTTCCTCTCCTGCTGATGATAGCTCACTTTAACTGATAATTCACATTAGAGTGTGTATGGTAACACCCATTGTTTCATGTTGTCTGTGTATATATATCTTCCTACTGTATTTTCCACTGCATGCATCTGATGAAGTGGGCTGTAGCCCACGAAAGCTTATGCTCAGATAAATGTGTTAGTCTCTAAGGTGCCACAAGTACTCCTGTTCTGATTGTTACCTGCAAGGCAAAGTTTGGACTGGCAGAGGCCTGAAGAGTTTGCTGGCAAAGCAGACACACTGGTGTGTCAGGAAGTTGTCACACAAACTCTCACTTGCTGAGGCTGAGATGGGTAATGCAGTGACTCACAATTCTGGGAACCTCAGCAGATTGTCACATTGTCCAATGTTTTTGGGGAAATTCAGGATGGGAGGTTGTTGGAGTCACTCTGCAAAAAGTAACTGAGTAGCGAAAGCCAGGGTCTGCCTACTTGTAGGGTGGCTGTTGGTGTCAGGGCTCTGAGCAATAACAGAATAGCATTGAACACACCCAGAGTTGCAGGTCAGGTGGTGACACAGCTCCTTATTTGTCTGGGTTGAACTCCCAAACATCTCAGAGGGGTAGAGTTTATGTATTGTTAATTTTGTCTTTTATTATCCAACTCCCTTTTCCAATTGTCCCCTATCCTGAGTTCCCCATACCTAATAAAGCCCCAGTTACGGTTTTACTACTCTGAAAATTGTGATAGCTATTTTATTTTATTGAGCTCCAACAGTCCTGTGTATGGGAGTAGGTGTTGGATATTTTCCCAAGGGACAGGCCCTCTGTTTTCTCTGCATTAGGAGTCCTTCCTTGGGTGCAGACCCTTCAGGAGAAAAGGGAGAAGGCTGCAGCTGTGCCTCAGGTCTGGGTTACATTTTATATATATGTACAGGGCTTAGCACACTCGGACTCTGATCCCCAATTTGGACCATTAGGTGCTACCATAAAACAAACAGTAAATACTAATAAATAACACCTGCATTCACTTCTGGCTCAGCTGTGGTCCAGGTAGTTCATTTCCTCTCCTAATTTAATTTTCCATTCTGAAGATTCAGTGTCTGCTACAGCAGAACTTAGCTATTCTTTTTTAAAATGCCCCTAACATTTTTACTAGTTGCTTCTGGCTCATTAGTCAAAGCTTTCTGGTCCTCCTTCTCCATTCATTCCTGATTGCTGTAATCATAGTTTTATGGTTTTGCTTTTGTGATCCTCTGAGTTAATCATTTCCCTGCTTTACCCCGCTGTAGTAACAGTGTTCTGTAGACCAGTGAAAGAAATGTACAATCTAATTGATTTTTCCTAAAAGTTGTTCTCCACAGTTTGCTTTTCTCAGATTCTGTTTGCGGGTGCATTTCTAAGTCTAAAGATCTCTTCCAGCTCTTTTCTCATTAGCTAACATTCATGATACCAAATAGTAGTTATAACAATATTCCTAGCTTCACGCACACAGTTTTCTGCAACAAAGGCTGATATTCAAATGGAATCACCCTGCTCCTTATTATTCTCCAAACCATTTAAGGATTCAAGGTTTGAGTTAGGTTCTATCTTTTGTGTTTTATGCTTTTCTCTTCTTGATTCAAGAGCTCTTGAGTTTACCTCCCATCCTCACCAGCATTTTAAATATATTTGAATATTTTTACTTTATTTTCCATCTTGCTCAAACTCCTTTGGTGTAAATCAGAGATGCTGATGTGATTGAACCAAGGAGCTGAAACATGCAGCTTGGCTCAGGAAACAAAAGTGTAGGAGTCTGATCCTTTGAGATGATGGATAATTCTGGGCAGTGCTGAGCACCCTCATTCCCAGTTAGTCAGTGGGAGTTGAGAATGCTCCATATCACTCAGAAGATGCTCAGTATCTTGCATCATCAGGCACAATATGTAGCAAACAGAAACAATATATGGCTCTTTGCTGGCATGAACATTCCTACTTGTTTGATTCCTGAAGGTAGTGCTCATAATTCCAGGTCTTTTTTGACTGGCTCATTTAGTCCCCCCAATTTAAAATCTTGTTTTTGCTCAGTAGCATGCATAAGAACATAAGAACATAAGAAAGGCCGTACCGGGTCAGACCAAAGGTCCATCTAGCCCAGTATCTGTCTACCGACAGTGGCCAATGCCAGGTGCCCCTTGGGGAGTGAACCTAACAGGCAATGATCAAGTGATCTCTCTCCTGCCATCCATCTCCATCCTCTGACGAACAGAAGCTAGGGACACCATTCTTACCCATCCTGGCTAATAGCCATTTATGGACTTAGCCACCATGAATTTATCCAGTCCCCTTTTAAACATTGTTATAGTCCTAACCTTCACAACCTCCTCAGGTAAGGAGTTCCACAAGTTGACTGTGCGCTGCGTGAAGAAAAACTTCCTTTTATTTGTTTTAAACTTGCTGCCTATTAATTTCATTTGGTGACCCCTAGTTCTTGTATTATGGGAATAAGTAAATAACTTTTCCTTATCCACTTTCTCAACATCACTCATGATTTTATATACCTCTATCATGTCCCCCCCCAGTCTTCTCCCTTCCAAACTGAAGAGTCCCAGCCTCTTTAATCTTTCCTCATATGGGACCCTCTCTAAACCCCTAATCATTTTAGTTGCTCTTTTCTGAACCTTTTCTAATGCTAGAATATCTTTTTTGAGGTGAGGAGACCACATCTGTACACAGTATTCGAGATGTGGGCGTACCATGGATTTATATAAGGGCAATAATATACTCTCAGTCTTATTCTCTATCCCCTTTTTAATGATTCCTAACATCCTGTTTGCTTTTTTGACCGCCTCTGCACACTGCATGCATAGTAAGGAATGGCCTCTTGAGTCGGTAGGCACTATAGGAAATCATGAGCACAGATAAAATAGCAAGATAGATTATTAAAGAATTGGAAAATATGGTCTTTCCCTCATTTCAAAGACCACAAACACTTCCTTTAACAATATATTTGGAACAAACTAAGTAAATCCAAATGTTCCTTCCTAGAATCCTTTGGATATAGCCCACCCTAACTCAGTCATGGTCTGATTGCAGACATCTCTGCATTAGCTGATCTTCTTTCTTTCCTTGCCCACTTTAAAATCATGCCAAGCCCAAAAGACTCTCCCTTAGAACGTGTTTGAGATAGGGACTTTATGGGTACTTATTTTTAATTATTTTATTGGCCACTTCTGATGTTGGGTAGAGCTGATTTTTCAAAAGCTCAGTAAGGTGAGACTCCCATTTAACTGAGCTACACTCATCACCATGATATTTCATGTCATGCTCCTCTTCTGCACACTCTCTGCTGACTATTTGAGGCCTAGAACATCAACCTGGATGTTATGAGTCTCAGGTCTCATGGGGCACAGCCACCAAATGCTCTTTCCATATTATTAGGTGAGAATGGTATCCCAGTTAGATCCCAGCCATTTGGGAGGCAGTTCCAGTATGAAAAAAAAAATGCAAAATACTACCCAAGAAGGTTTAATGTCTTTACGATTTGGTCTAGTCTGCTTGCTCAGTCACTTTGCAGAGGTCAGCTACTACATGGGAAACTGCTGTAAGTTGAGACTGTAACCATCTTTCTAAATGTCACCTGAGTATACTGTCTCTGAAGCTTCATCTACATGAGAGTTAGGTGCTTTTATTATTTAATTTAATTTATTTATTTATAGATCTAGTAAAAAAAAATCAGACAAATTAAAAAAATCTCATTTTTCAGTTTTTAAATAAAAAATTGAAAGTGGAAACAGAAAAATTTCCATTTTCCACAAATTTGGTTTTTGAAAACTACATTTTTTCCTGAGATCAGTTTTGGTTTCCATTCTTTTGTGCAATGAAAAAAATAAATTCATTTTGGTCATTTAACAAAAATATGTATAAATTTGTTACCCCAGCTCTAATTATTAGAGCTATAATTATTCTACATTTCTATGATAATTTTTGTAATCCTCCTTTAACACATCACAAACAGCTTTCTACGTACTGTCCTTCTTCCCAAACCAGCTGGACTTCTACATATTTTTGTATAGATACAAATTCAAACATCCTTCCCTAAGCAGGGCATGAAAAGTAAGCTTAAGTGAGGTAAACATTCTGATTTCATGGGCCCCTTAATGGCCACGTGGGAGTATAACAGAAAGTTATCCTAATCCATCTGTGCCTTCACTCTCTGGGTATAACTTTAAAAAAAAATTTCTTCTAATTTCTCCCTCTTGTCAAAGCTTCCTACTGCTTCTCCTGCTGCTTCTCCAGGTGGGAAGCTGGGCGGGGGGAACTAAATTGGTTGGTGTTGTTTCCTGCTGCCTCTCTTGCTCCTGCTCCACTGCACAACTACCTCAGGAAGGAGCAGGGCGGCTCTAGGTATTTTGTCGCCCCAAGCACGGCAGGCAGGCTGCCTTCGGCAGCTTGCCTGCGGGAGGTCCCCGGTCCCGTGGATTTGGTGGCAATCAGCAGAGCACCCCCCCGTGGCTTGCCGCCCCAGGCACGCGCTTGGTGTGCTGGTGCCTGGAGCTGCCCCTGGGAAGGAGTCCTAGACATGCTTATTATTGACTAGTTCTCCCTTAAGAGAATCAAAGCCCCACTGACCTATTCAGGCTTTCCTCTTAATTGTAAATACTAATCATCAATCAGTGAATAGAACAATACTGTGACATAGGAGATAAACCATTTAATATAAAATTTTGACTGTTCTACAGTCACAGTAATCCTTAAAGCAAAATTTTGAGCATTCCATGGGCTCAAATACATCTACTTGTATCATTCATTGAATAAACATGAATGCAAACACACTCACACACATATATACAAATTTAAATTATACATTTACATTTTATATTTGTACACATATACAAATACATGTGCACACACACATCGATTATAGTTACATACACATGTTACATATCTATATCTATCTATCTACATACCTACACACTCATATACTGTACAACTTGGTAGTTTCAAGGAAAAAAAGTTTCTACTTCTTTTAATTGGTCTCACTCTCCCTGTTCTAATCTGTACGCCTCCCACTTTCAAATAGTTTCTTTTTCCTGATACTGACCTACTCTAAACAGTGTTAAAAAAAAACCTATCAGTATGGAGCTCCTTGTGATTCACTGCATCCTGATTAGAAGCTATTGAGCCATTTCTTCAATAAGGCTGCTGTGCTTTTCCTCCAAAATCCATTGACATTAGTTCTGTATACCCATCACTTTTAAAACTTTAGATCTCAGGTGCCATGTGTGCTGTGCTATGTCTGGCCACACTGCATTTAATACCGTCTGTCTCTTCATGATCTGGTGAGAAGTAAATTTAAAGATGCATTGTGCTGGCATGAATAGAAGTGAGCCAGGAACTGTGAGAAACAGGTATTTTAAAAAAAATGTCTAGAAGATGTTTTCTAGTGGCTGGTGCTGAATCTTCATGCATGTCTAGTCATATAATCACTTGAGACCCGGCAGTGAACTGGGGGGAAAAAATGCCCAGAATTGATACATCTCCTGCAAACTCTGCTTTTGGGCAGAACAAATTCACTAGAGATGAGAAACCTTAGACTTGATCATTGAGGCCAATTAAATGAATTACTGTAGAAGAACAGAAGATAATTCATGAGTGACATCTAATCTATTCTAATGTAATTGCACAAAAATTTAATGTGGGTAGTTTCAGTGTCTGTAGTGTATTGTGTGATTCTATCTGGAGCAACACCCTTTTTAGAAAGCTTTTCTGGGGACCTACAGTAAATTCTGAATTTGGTTGTGGGTGTGTAATCTATTGTTTTACATTAGAAACCAAGTTATTAAAGAATTGTAACAAAAACCCCAATAGAGATAATTGTCATTTTGCCACTTGTACACTTTTTAAAGGGGTACAAAGATTCCTTCTGACCTGCAGGCATGAATTATAACTTATTGTCAAGAGTAATTTTTACCAGTAATACATCTGTTAGTTTATGTCAATTTAAGATGATCTGTCACAAACGAGAGAGGAAAATTTTTTAATTTAGTTTCACTGAAGTAACATATCTACCAAACCAGAATTTAAAGAAAAAACAATGTGAACATTCTAAGTATTTAAAATGCAAGTACAGTCTGGTGATGAGGCTTATTATGTGGCAGACTGTGGCCTGGCTTGTGCACGTCAGCAATAGGTCAAGGGGGTGTGATGCACCACCTACCTTTCTTGCACCAATTACCTGGATAGTAGGTATCAATACAAGGAGGAGAGCAACTTCTGTGGTATTCCTATATTTCCCCCTGTATTCTTGAAAGTGGGTGGGATGAGATGGGAAGTGGGCAAGGCCTCAAGTCTCTCACCTTCAATGAGCCAGCTAGTATCTCTATGCCAATGCACTGGGACAGGTATGCTGTACCAGATAGAGGCCTCACACAGGATACTTCCCCCGTGAAACAGAGAGGCACAGGATCTGCTGTCGAGGTTGCTCCTGGGGCAGTGCATTTCCCTGCTCTTTGCTCAAAGAAAGCGCCAATATTTTCCATCTTTCTTCAATCTCAGGCAAAAAGTCTTTCTAATACAGACCTCCTCTTTATGTTCTGCTTAGACATACATTAATCCTGCCTGACAATAAATCTATAATTAATATCTTTCAGGTGAGTGTTGTCACTCAAATCTCAGCCATTTTCTCTTGTATGACTCTTAGCAAACCACTTAAAATGTCTAGAGTAATATCCTTTAAAATATTATTCAGAATTGTCTTACATCTTCTTCAAAGGGGTATATTCAAAATTGTTACATCCAGATGGTATAATGATCTTTATGGATTATCACCATGTTTGTCTATAAACCTAGCTGGAGACAGAAAGAAATTGCTGCCCTTGATTGTCCCCTACATTTGAAAACTCACACAGATGACTTGAAATCATTTACCCAGTCTCTAATATTGTACCTTTCACCATGCCACATGAGCTTCTCTGTGAGGTTCCCACTGCAAAGTTTCCTTTAAGAGAGTGGTCAAGGGTTACTCACCACCACAACCTCTCCTTCTCTTGGAACTGGCAGGGGACAGGACGTGAATCCATAGATCTCAGGAGAAAGTCCGATAGGAATCAACAGAAAATGATACAGTTTTTATAAAAAGAACAAGGAGTCCTTTTGGCAACTTGGAGACTAACAAATGTACTACTACAGGACAGGCCCAACAAAGTAAATAACAGAACGCCACTGCTGTCACCTACAGCCCCAACTAAAACCTGTCCAGCGCATAATCAAGGATCTACAACCTCTCCTGAAGGACGATCCCTCATTCTCACAGACCTTGGGAGACAGGCCAGTCCTCACATACAGACAGACCCCCAATCTGAAGCAAATAGTCACCAACAACTACACACCACACAACAAAAACACTAACCCAGGAACCAAACCCTGCAACAAACCCCAGTGCCAACTCTGTCCACATATCTATTCAAGGGACACCATCATAGGACCTAACCACATCAGCCATACCATAAGGGGCTCGTTCACCTGCACACAGGGGTGAAAGTAATTTAAAGGACTTACCGGTATGCCAGAGTCCTGAGCAGAGGGTGCGGCCTCAACCGGAAGAGGCGTGGCCTCAACCGGAAGAGGTGGGCCTTTAAATGCGTAGGCCCTTTAAATCACCCAGGGCTCCAGCAGCTGGGCTCAAACGGTGATTTAAAGGGCCTTGGGCTCACCACAGCAGCCAGAGCCCCAGGCCCTTTAAATCACCACTGGAGCCCTGCCACCGCTACCCCATGACTCCGGCAACGGGGTTTGGGAGGCAATTTAAAGGGACCAGGACTCCGGCCATTGCAGGGAGCCCCGGGCCCTTTAAACCACCAGCCTGGGGTAGCCGGGCCGGTCTGGCACGGCGTTCTGGATCTTGTTGTTACGCCATACCAGGCTGTACTGGCTTACTTTCACCTCTGCCTGCACATCTACCAATGTGATATATGCCATCATGTGCCAGCAATGCCCCTCTGCCATGTACATTGGCCAAACTGGACAGTCTCTACACAAAAGAATAAATGGACACAAATCTGACAAAGAATTATAGCAATTATAACATTCAAAAACCAGTAGGAGAACACTTCAATCTCCCTGGACACTCAATAACAGACTTAAAAGTGGCAATTCTTCAACAAAAATCTTCAAAAACAATGAGAAACTGCAGAACTGGAATTAATTTGCAAACTGGACACCATCAAATTAGGCCTTAATAAAGACTGGAAGTGGATGGGTCACTACAAAAACTAATTTCCCTCTGCTGATACTCACACCTTCTTGTCAACTGTTTGAAATGGGCCACATTGAACTCAGTAGCACTACAAAAGTGATTTTTCCATCCCTTCTTGTCAACTGTTGAGAATAGCCCACTTCCACCTTAATTGAATTGGCTCATTAGCTCTGACCCCCCCACTTGGTAAGGCAACTCCCATCTTTTCATATGCTGTGTATTTATACCTCCCTACTGTATTTTCCACTCCATGATTCTGATGAAGTGGGTTTTAACCCACAAAAGCTTACGCCCAAATAAATGTGTTAGTCTCTAAGGTGCCACAAGGACTCTTCATTGTTTTTGCTGATACAGACTAACATGGCTACAACTCTGAAACTTGACATTTTTTATAGATTTTTGGAACCATGCTACAGAAAATGACAGAGAATGATATTTCTGATATGGGTTTTTATTGGATGGTTCAAACAACCTACAGAAAGTATATATACTGTCTTAGAAGATATACATTTTTAGAATAATCTTTATAGTATCCTGATGATGTCATATTCATTACATTCTTTAGGGCATTTCCATATGTGCAAAGATATCCCCCCAAGCCCCTTCACCCCCTTAAATGAGGAGGCTTGAGAATAATATACAAACCAAATAGGTAAATAAAGTGAGCACAGACCAGACCCTTCTAAAAACCAATCAGGGTCTTAAAAGCAGAACTTTATTATAAAGAAAAAAGTAAAAGAAGCACCTCTGTAAAATCAGGATGGAAAATAATTTTACAGGGTAATAAGATTTAAAACACCGAGGATTCCCCTCTAGGCAAAACTTTAAAGTTACAAAAAAAACAGAAATAAACCTCCCTCTTAGCATAGGGAAAATTCACAAGCTAAAACAAAAGATAATCTAACACATTTCCCTGCTTTACTTACTATTTTTTGTAATATTAGATGCTTATTTCAGGTAGGGTTTTAGGAGAGGGTTTTTTTTCCTGCCTGTTCCCTCTCTCTGTCCAGAGAGAGCACAACAAAGACAGCACAAACAAAACCTCCCCCCTCCCCGCACAGATTTGAAAGGATCTTCTTCCCTTATTGGTCCTTTTGGTCAGGTGCCAACCAGGTTATTTGAGCTTTTTAACCCCTTACAGGTAAAGGAGGGATTTTATGCTACCCTTAGCTATATGTTTATGACAGCTGAGTAATAAATTGCTGAAAATACAGGGCTATAGTAGAAACACTGACATCATCTTGACTTCAGCAGCACAGACTTACCATTATAGGTGATATTCTGATCCCCTGACCATATAGTTGAAATAACACTCATAGATATGAACCAGTTTCCACTGAAGTCAATTGAGTTACTCCAGGAGAAAATTTGGCCCTATATTGTAGAGTGCAGTTTTGCTAAAGAGTAGTTGGATATAATGGCTGAAATTTCCTATTGACTTCTGTGGGGTCAAGATTTCACCCAATAGGTTCTTTCCATTTCTAATGTCTATGGTTCTCACTCTGCTGTGTCTCATTTCTATTGTCATTGATAGTATATGTATTTCTGCCGGCCTTGCGTCTAGTATACATTCAAGAATGCTTATAACAATACAGTCAGATTTATGAGACTATTATTCCCTATTGCTTCAGGTACTGCCCTGCATTTGGCTCAGACACTTACTGTACCCCATTCTAAATTAAAGAAATTAGAGGACTAGAGCCCTCGGAAGGGAGCCAGAACATGGGAATAACAGAGATGCTTGTGATCAATGAATGAAGGCAAAGAATACACACCTCTTCTATTATGTAACGTGTACACAATTTTCACATGGATTTGCTTTTTTTTATCCAAGAGACAAAGAGCTGCTATTGTGTAGCAATGAGATAGCATTGTATGTCACGCTCTCATTATGTGATGTTCAATCTTTTCCTATCAAGTCAAGGTGCCATCCTGTCAAACTCAATTACTCTCCCGGAGATTCCATCAGGTTACAGCCTGGACACATTGCCATTTTTATTCATGGCTGATGTTCTGTGGAACCAGAAGCACAATGAAAGAATTAGCCTATGATTGCAGAACATTGGTGTTACCAATATTGATGTCAGCCCAGCATTAAAACCTGATGTCTGTTATTTGGGTAAAACAATAGCTAGCCAAACATATATAGGAAGGAGAGGCAATTAAAATATTAAATGGGCAGGTAGCTGAGGGAACTCTTCCCTATAAGATTTTGAAATACCAGAGTCTGCAATGTCCTACATTTAAGAAGATTGTATCAAGTCTACTGCCTCACTGAGTATTTTTAAGAATTGTTCACAAGAATAATATAACAATGGCCATACTGGGCCAGATTAATGGTCCATATATATCACAGTATGCTGACAGGGGCCATGCCTGATGCTCCACAGGGAATAAACAGAACACAGCAATTCTGAGTGATTCATCCCTTGTCATCCAGTCCAATAATCTGGCAGTTGGAGTGTAGGGACACCTGAAGTATGGAGTTGTATGGAGTATGGAGTTGTATCCGTGACCATCTTGGCTAACAGCCATTGATGGACCTATCCTCCATTAACTTATCTAATTCTTTTTTGAACCCAGTTATACGTTAGGCCTTCACAACATCCCAGGGCAACAAGTTCCAAGGCTTGACTGTGTGTGGTGTGAACAGGTACTTCCTTTTGTTTGTTTTAAATCTGTTGCCTATTAATTTCATCAGGTGACCCTTAGTTTTTGTATTATGTGATGGGGTAAAAAACATTCACCTATTCTCATTCATGATTTTATGGACTTCTATCATATTCCCCTTTAGTGATCTCTTTTCTAGGCTGAACAGTCCCGGTCTTTGAATCTCTCATGATATGGAAATTGTTCCATATCCTAACCATTTTCATTGCATTTCTCTGTGTCTTTTCCACTTCCAAGATAACTTTTTGAGATGAGGTGACCAGAACCGCATGCAGTATTCAAAGTGTGGGCATACCATGGATTTAAAAAGTGGCATTATGATATTTTCTGTTTTATTATCTATCCCTTTCCTAATGGTTCCTAATATTCTATTACCTTTTTGACTGCTGCTGCATATTGAGCAGATATTTCCAGAGAACTATTCACAATAACTTCAAGGTCTCTTTCTTGAGCACAACAGTTAATTTAGACCCCATCATTTTGTACGGATAATTGGAATATTTTTTTCCAGTGTGCCCAGTTACCCAGATTTTTAAGATCCCTTTGTAACTCTTCACAGTCAGATCATTTATGAGTCTGTTGAACAGCACTGGTCTCAGTACAGATCCTTGTGGGACTCCGCTATTTGCCTAGGGTGACCATATTTCCCAAAGAGAAAATGGGACACATGTGAGGCTAGCCCTCCCGCCCCCCATGGTGCCGGTCTGAGCCTCCATCCCCATGCAGAGCTGGCCCCACACCAGGGGCTGGTGTTGCTGCTCACTCAAGCCCTGCCTGCCCCCCAGCCCTGCCTCCCCCCTTGTGCAGGACTGGCATTGCTGCTTGCCTCCCTGCACATTCCTCCACACTTCGCTTTTTTGACAAAAGTGAGTATTTGTCCTATTTGCTCTCAACAATTGATCAAGTTGGCAAGAAAAAATGGGACAAATACCCACTTTTCCAAAAAATTAGGGACAACTGGGACAGGGGTTAAAAAAGGGACTGTCCCGGCCAAAACGGGACGTATCGTCACCCTATATTTGCCTCTCTTCATTGTAAAAACTAACCTTTTATTCCTACACTTTATTTCCTATCTTTTATACAGTTACTGATCCATGAGAGACTCTTTCCTTTTGCCCCATGACTGCTTAGTTTGCTTAAGAGTCTTTGGTGTGGGACCTTGTCAAAGTCCAAGTACACTGTATTCACTGGATCACCCTTGTTCACATGCTAGTTGACACCCTCAAAGAATTCTAATAGATTGTTGAGGCAGCAATCTATTTACGAAAGCCGTGTTGACTCTTTCCTAACATATTTGTTTATGTGTCTGCTAAATCTGTTCTTCACTATAGTTTCAATCAATTAGCCTGGTACTGAAGTTAGGCTTACTGGCCTGTAATTGCCAGGATGGCATCTGGAGCATTTTAAAAAATTGGCTTACGTTAACTACCCTCCAGTCACTGGTACAGAGACTGAATTAAGCAATATGTTACATACCACAGTTAGTAGTTCTGCAGTTTCCTATCTGAGTTCCTTCAGAACTCTTGGTGAATACTGTCTGGTCCTGGTGACTTATTGCTGTATAATTTATCAATTTGTTCCAAAACCTTCTCTTTTGACACCTCAATCTAAGGCGGTTCTTAAAATTTGTCACCTAAAAGAATGGCTTGTGTGGGGGGATCACATTCACATCCTCTGTAGTGCAGACTGATACAAAGAATTGACTTAACTTCTCTGCAACAGCTTTGTCTTCCTTGAATTCTCCTTTAGCAACTTAATCATCCAGTGGCCCCACTGTCTGTTTGGCAGCCTTCCTGCTTCTGATGTGCTTAAAAAAATACTATTAGTTTTTGTGTCTTTAGCTATTTGCTCTTCAAATTGTTTTTTGGCCTGCATTATTATACTTTTACATGTGACTTGCTAGAATTTATGCTCCTTTCCATTTTTCTCAGTGGGATTTGAATGCCAATTTTTAAAGGGTGCCTTTTGGCCTCTGTCTCCTTTGCCCTGCTTTTTACCCGTGGTAGCATTTTCTGTCCTCTTACTGTTTCTTTTTATTTGGGGTATACATTTTGTTTGAGCCACTGTTATGGTGTTTATAAATAGTCTCCATGCATTTTGTAGGCATTTCACCCTTGTGACTGCTCCTTTTAATTTCTATTTAATTAGCTTCCTCATTTTTGTATACTTCACCTTTTTGAAGTTAAATGCTATTGTGGTGGGGTTTCTTTGGCATTTTACCCCTTACAAGATATTAAATTTAATTACATTGTAGACTCATAGGCCTTAAGGCCAGAAGGAACCATCATGATCATGTAGTCTCACCTCCTTCACATTGCAGACCAGAGAACCTCACCCACCCACTCCTGTAATAGACCCCTAACTTCTACCTCTGTTACTGAAGTCCTCAAATCTTGATTTAAAGATTTCAAGTCACAGAGAATCCACCATTTACATTAGTTTAAAATATACAAGTGCCCCACAGGAAGGCGAAAAAAAAAACAGGGTCTCTGCCAATCTGACCCGGGGGAAATTCCTTCCCAACTCCAAATACGGCAATCAGTTAGACAAGATCCACCAGCCAGACACCTGGGAAAGAATTCTTTGTGGTAACACAGAACTTTCTCCATCTAGTGTCCCATCTGTAGTTCGATATATTTACTAATAGCAGTTGCGAGAGAGGTCATATGCCATTATAGGTAATGTCATAATACCATCCCCTCCTAAATTTATCATTCTCAGCTTTACCATAAGTTAGTTTTTTTGCCCCCGCTACTCCCCTTGGAAGGCTGTTCCAGAACTGTACTCCTCTGATAGAAACCTTTGTATAATTTCAAGCCTAAACTTAGAGATGGCCACTTTATTTCCATTTCTTCTTGTGCCAAAACTGGTCCTTAACTTAAATAATTTGTTTCCTTTTCTGGTGTTTAGCCCTCTGATGTATTTATAGAAAGCAATCACATTTCCCTCATTCCTTGTTTTCTTAGGCTAAACCAGACAAGCTGCTTGAGTCTTCTTTCATAAGGTAGAGTTTCCATTCCTCTGATCATCGTAGTAACCTTTCTTTGCACCAGTTCCAGTTGGAATTCATCTTTCTTAAACATGGGAGACCAGAACTCTACACAGTATTCCAGATAAATTCTCACCAATGCCTGGTATAATGGTAATAACACTTATTTATCTCTACTAGAAATACCTTGCCTGATGTTTCCTAGGATTGTATTAACCTTTTTCACAGCCACATCACATTGGTGGCTCATAGTCATCC
Source organism: Mauremys mutica (assembly GCF_020497125.1). Classification (NCBI taxonomy): domain Eukaryota; kingdom Metazoa; phylum Chordata; order Testudines; family Geoemydidae; genus Mauremys; species Mauremys mutica. Next base: position 106,119,217 of record NC_059076.1, on the reverse strand, counting down.
TGTGATCAACTAGTAGACCCAGATCTTTATGCTCCTCTGTTGCTTCGAACTGATAAGTACCCAGCTTATAGCAAAATCTGTAGTTAGTCCTTAAGTGTGTGACATTTCCCTTGGTACTTTTTCATCCCATTTTCTATTACTCCAGTTTTCAAGGTTGCTGTTATGGAGCAGTTCAGCTGTATTTATCTTCTAGATCTATATTCATCTTCTGTGCTCCACTTTGGTCTAAATCAAGAACTACCTCTCCCCTTGTGAGTTCTAGGACAAGCTGCTCTGAAAAACAATCATGTATGGTGTCTAGAAAGTTCATCTCTGCATTCCTTTCTGAGTTGACATATAGCCAGTCAATAGGATTAGAGTTGAAATCTTCCATTATTATCGTCAAGTATCAGAGGGGTAGCTGTGTTAGTCTGGATCTGTAAAAAGCAACAAAGAGTCCTGTGGCGCCTTATAGACTAACAAATGTATTCGAGCATAAGCTTCTTTCGTGAGTGAATACCCATTTCATCAGATACATGTCTGATCACATGTGTCTGATGAAGTGGGTATTCACCCATGAAAGCTTATGCCCCAATACATTTGTTAGTCTATAAGGTGCCACAGGACTCTCTGTTGCTCATTATTATTGTGTTTTCTGTCTTTGTAGCCTATCCACTCTTCTTCTCAATCACCGTCACTATCCTGGGCGGGTGGTTAAAAAAATATATATATGGAGCTATACCTATCTCAGAGAGCTGGAAGGGACTCTGAAATGTCATTGAGTCCAGCCCCCTGCCTTCACTAGTAAGACCAAATACTGATTTTGCCCTAGATCCCTAAATGGCCCTCTCAAGGATTAAACTCATAACCCTGGGTTTAGCAGGCTAATGCTCAAACCACTGAGCTATCCCTCCCTCAGTAGTATATTCCTACTGCTATACTCTTATTGGTCAAGAATGGTGTTTCTATGCATAGATATTCTATGGTACAGTTTCATTCATTTAAGATTTTTACTTTATTTGACTCTATGCTTTCTTTCACATATAGTGCCTCTTTTCCACCAGTATGACCTATTCTGCCATTCCTATATATTTTGTGCCCTCGTAATACCAGGTCCCATTGATTATCCTCATTTTGCCAAACGTCTATAATGCTTATTATATCAATATTGTCTAGGGTTGTCAAGTGATTAAAAAATTAATTGTGATTAACTGCACTGTTAAACAATAATAGAATACTATTTATTTAAATATTTTGTATGTTTTCTACATTTTCAAATATATTAATTTCATTTACAACACAGAACACCGATGCTGATGACAGGTTCTGCTCAATAACAATCCAAAGTAGTGTGGACTAATGCATGTTCATTATCTGAGTCAGATGCCACCAGCAGAAGGTTGATTTTCTTTTTTGGTGGTTTGGGTTCTGTAGTTTCCACATTGGACTGTTGCTCTTTTAAGACTTCTGAAAGTATGCTCCACATCTTGTCCCTCTAAGAATTTGGAAGGCACTTCAGATTCTTAAACCTTGGGTCCAGTGCTGTAGCTATCTTTAGAAATCTCACATTGGTACCTTCTCTGCATTTTGCCAAATCTGCAGTGAAAGTGTTCTAATGTGCTGGGTGAAATATATGGCAGAATCAGGTAAAATAGAGCAGGGAACATACTGAATTCCTTGGGGGAGAACTGTAACAAATTTAATTAACACATAAATTTTTTAACAAGTGTTATCAGCATGGAAACATGTCCTCTGGAATGGTGGCTGAAGCATGAAGGGGCATACAAATGTTGAACATATCTGGCATGTAAATACCTTGTAATGCTGGCTACAAAAGTGCCATGCAAATGCCTGTTCTCACTTTCAGAAGACGTTGTAAATAAGCATTATGTCCTGTAAATGTAACAAACTTGTTTGTCTTAGCATTTGGCTGACCAAGAAGTAGGACTGAGTGGACTTGTAGGCTCTAAAGTTTTACATTGTTTTGTTTTTGAGTGCAGTTATGTAACAAAAAAAATCTACATTTGTAAGTTGCACTTTCACGACAAAAATTGCACTACAGTATTTATGAGGTTAAATTAAAAAAATATTTTATCATTTTTACAACAGAAATATTTGAAATCAAAGTATATATTATTTTTTATTATAATTATAACACAGAATACAATATGAAAATGTAGAAAAGCATCCAAAATATTTAATACATTTTCATTAGTATTCTATTGTTTAACTGTGGGATATAAAAATTAATTGTGATTATTTTTTTAAATCTGATTAATTTTTTTGAATTAATCATGTGAGTTAACTGCGATTAATTGACAGCCATAATATTCTCATTTAATGCAGGGCACTCTAGTTCATCCATCTTAGTATTTAGGGTTCTAGCATTTGAGTATAAGCACTTGTACATTTTGTCAATATTCAGTTGCGTAACTTCATGTGTTATATTTAAATAGGATTATTTTACATTTGACTGTTTTTCACTAGCTCCTATCCATACTTAACCAATGTCTTACCTAACCTTTTTACCAGGATATAGTTCCTCCTTTAATAAATTCACCCCTAAGTGAGGTCTCCATTTGAACTGTGTGTTCCTCTGTGGCTGTCGGCTTTCCCTCAGCGCTTAGTTAAAAAATTCTCTAACAACCTTATAACTTGCCAATGATAAGTTATTATTATATCACCTTAGCAGCCAGAAGCCAAAATTGTGTTCAATGGCTAGAATAAGCTTTAGAGGTGGATATCAGTGATGTAATGCTGCAAAGGTAAATGGAGCTAGTAAAATTAGTTATATCCTACCTATGAAATAGGAATAGTTGAACATGGGATCTTCCTTGCTAAGTAGTATTAGGCATGAAAGCCATTCAGGCAAGTTGGATAGACTGGTAGAGTGCTAGTACCTCACTGACTTACTATGAAAAATATTTAGACATATTTCCCTTTATGTTACCCCCAATTCAGCAAAGAACTTAATTTTGAACACTTGTGTAGCACACTAGTATTCAAAGGGATTACTCATATGCTTAAAGTTAACCAAATGTTTATATGCTATGCATTTCTTTCCCAAATTTTTATAATTCCTAAGAACATGGAAATGTTCTTTGTTTCTTAAGAAATTTGTTACTGCTGTTTATTGAAGCCAGCAAGGTAAGAGGATGTTGTAATAAAGTATGATAGTTGTCTGATAAAAGCTTTTTAGGCAGACATTTTTTAAATAAGGAAGCAAGAATCAGACATCACCAAGACCCTATTATTAATGGCTTTCAAGCATGTGGTTCTGAATAGGTTAATAGTTAAGAATTGTTACAAGTGCTTTGACTAGCCAGTTAGATTTTCTCTCATCTTTTAAATGCTCAACTGTACTGTAGAAGAGAGTGGCTTAAAAGGGAAAAGAGGTAAGAATTATTAAATAATTTAACAGTTCTGTATGCACTGTATCTGATCTTGCAGAGGGTAGCCAAAATATTGCAACTTAGTGTTGCGCTATAGTGTTTTGATTGTAGGTTCTCTCTTTTTTGTAGTTTTACACCAGATAATGCTAAAAATAAATATATATCACTTATTTTAAAGGCATCCTGAATAGTCTCCATAGAGATGTTTATACACAACCTTACATGAAATTAAATATGTATCCGACGAAGTGGGTATTCGCCCATGAAAGCTCATGCTCCTATAAGGTGCCACAGGACTCTTTTCTGAAATTAAATATTGTTGCTTGTGAAATAATTCCACCCAAAGGAAGCTTTGTTGGAACTATTTAAAAAACATGATTTTATTTAGTTCAGAAAAACGATTTGCAAGCTAAAAGGAAGAGCATGCATTGGTGTAAAAATTAGACTCTGTATGTATTGTTCTTACAAGTTTTGGAAATATGGATCAATATTCACTCCTCTGATCTACCTTTTAGAAATGTAAGAATTACAATATAACTGAAATCATTTTTTGACAAGCCAATTGTTATTGCATTATCCTTTATTTTTTGTTTTTTGTTTCTTTCTTGACAAGGAAACAGTAATAATCCATGGATGAACATATCAGCCATTTTATCCCGACAACAACATGTCAGGAATATTTTTCTGGCAGGAAAAATATTTTTTATTAATTATTATTATTATCATCCACACAGAAACGAGTGCTATCATTTCCCTCACAAGGAAACAGTTATTACTTTGCTAGGAACTTTTCCTTTGTACTGCACTAAAAAGAACATATTTTTACCGAGGTATAAAAATGGTTTAAATGAAAGTTGGGTTTTTTTGTTTTTTTTAATTCCAGGTGTGGTTTATTTGATTTACAGATGGAAATACGTAAGAAAACTTAAGGGAATCAAATAAATGCAAATAAAAGCTACAGTAGATAAAATCAAGTATAAACTATAAAACAATCTGATAATCATACCAAACTGACCACTAGGCTACCCACTAGGACATGTCTTAAAGAAAATTGCCCCACTTACCCAAATCTCACCATGTGCCTGTATATGTATTCAAATACATTCGTATTGCCAGATTTTTTACCTGATCAGGGAGGAGGGTTAGAACAGTGTTTAGGTGTGCTAGCCTGGGATCTAAGAGACCAAGCTTCAGCTCCCTGCTCTGCCACAGACTTCCCATATGACCTTTGAAAATCATATAGGGCCAGATTTTTAAAAATGTAGATAGGTAACAAGTGGGATTTTCAGAAGCCATTGGATACCTAACTCCCGCTGAAACACAATTTAGGTGCCTATCTGCATTTTAGGCACCTAAATACCTTCCAAAATCTCATCCTTAGTCTGTGTCTCAGTTTCCCCATCTGTATAATGGGAGAACAGCACTTCCCTATAACACGGGGATGTTGTGAAGATAAATACATTAAAGATTGTGAGGTACTGTAGTCATGGGGACAATACAAGTACCATACATAGAATTCACTGGTATCCTAGAAATATAGTGACAAATTGAAGCAATTCAGAGAATTGTGACAGACATTGTCAGGGCCACCATTGGTGCAGCTGCTAGAGTAGACAGGGGCTCAGGAATTTTACCATTGTGTCATGAAAATTTGCAGACTTCTGTTCACACTAGCTCTCAGACTGTTGCTATCATGGTGCACTAGCTGGAACACAGGGAGTAATAATTTCCTAATACACACAATGTCATAATGAGAAATGGCAATAAAAGTATGTACATCACAAATGTGTCAGTCCAGGGTAAGGAAAACAAGAGCAAGACCCCAGAATGGAGTAGAAATCTGGTACTCTCTCAGATCACTGAAAAAGATTCTGACAACATGTGGAAATGATGTTTTTTAGATTGTAGGGAAGAAAATCTGAAGATGAAAAGTGCAGCTACATGGCTTGGCGAAAATGTATACCATGTTAAAGTTATAATTTTTGGAACAGATACGGCCTCAGGCTGCAGGACATAAGCCAGTCTAACCACTGGAGATCAGAATGAGACCTAATATGGTGGCATACTATCCCACATTTACTTACTGTGGGATTCGTACACATTCCTTTAAAACAGCAATCAGTGGCCATTGTCAGAGACAAGCTACTGGACCAGATTGACCTTTGAATCTGAGTAAGCATGGCAAGTCTTATGTCCCTATATTTAACATCCTTGAACATTACTGCATTGGATGCTAAGGTACTGAACTTATTCTTAAAGGCATGAAGCATGTGTTCTCCAAAATAGAAAGTCAGGTTTTTGCTAGATGCAAAATATAAGAAAAAGCACCAGGATTCACTGAGACTTTAAACAAATTTAGATTGCAATTTCAAATGGGTCAAGGAAGCTAGATGCCCAATTTCCTTGGCCTGAAGCTGGTGAAAACACGTTTTGTTCTCCACAGAAAAGTCTGATTAAAAAAAATCATGTTTGTCAAAATTTTCACTGGAGAGTTTCACCTGTTTGTCAAAAGAAGCAAAACAAAAAACAAACAAAGAAACAAAATGTTTTGAAAAATCTCAGCCTTAAAGCCGCCAGTTAAAGATTGTGGCTATATGGACCATCATTAAATGCTAAGAGATAGTATAGTTTTGATACAAGTTTTACCTGGGTTGGAGAAAATGAATTGATAGAGCAGATGTACAAAACCTCATGTAGAATCCAGTACATTTAGTGGTGAAAGGCTACATGAATCTTGACAAACACACATACCAAAAAAGGGATAGAGAGACAGATAAAATCCACATTGAAAAGCAACTTTACATACCCAAAGTGTAGAAATTGTACAGAAACTCTGGAGGAAATATATACTAGTGCTCACATTTGGCCAGCAAGAGGTCATGGCTCTGCATTATATAATAACTGTAATCACTGTCTCAAGGGATGAATATATGACCCCAAAAGTCATTAATACTATTGATCAGCAGGTGACAAAACAATGTTTTTCATCAGAATGAGCTTTTTATTGATATGGCCAGTGCTAATGATGCCTAAAAAAAATACAAGATCATGCACACAAGTGAAACATTTGCTAGTTTCTTTTTAGGTTCACAGATACTCAGATTGTTAGATTTAAACTTGATACTAGAGCTCTAGCAAGCACTGTAATCAGACAAAAATATTATGTACATTCAAATCTCATATTCCATTCCATGCTAACAAATATCTGTCTATAGTGACCAGTGTAAAGTAAGAGGTCAATGCAAACTGCAAAAAAGATAGAGCATGATTAGGCTTGCATTTTATGTTGTGAGCACTCCATTATGGGAAACATTTAAATATTGAACTTAAACTGCTACTCTTTATAGCTACAACTGAGACTAGACAACCTGATAAACATAAGTCCATATTTTGTATCTTCAAGGCAGTTAGACAATGGCCAGGAAAATGTTCTTTTCATCTTAGCTAACAGTCACCCCTTCTTGTTAACACTCAAAGAAAGGTACCATTTTCATTCCATGAATACTTGCAGCAGGAATTAGTTTCTAGTGTAGTACAGAAACCAAACTTCAGATTGCTACTTAACCAGTTTGTTGGTATATTAAAGCCTCAAACGTGAGCATTCAAATCTGACTGGATACCTGAAATATTAAACAGGCAATACAAAAATAATATTACCCTTTAATATTCTTTGTAGAAAGTGGTTTAAATTCATTTCCGGTGGAACCCCATTAGTTTTGTATACACTAGTCCACCAACCTGAACTGTTCCTCTGTAGAGAGAATTACTTTTTTTTAAAGTATGCTCCAAACAAGTGAATCCTTATAGCATGATTAAAATAAAACACAGAATACTATGGCCCTGTTTGTCTTTTGTAATTGGGTCACAGCAAAGTTTGCTTTGTGCACAGCCTCTCACTTCATGGTCTCTTATCTCAATTCTCCCATCTCATCTGACCCCACCTGTTTCCATGTTTCTGGTTTACCTTTTTTCTCCCTCTCACCATTCTGTTTCTTCCCCATGGAGAAGCATTCTTATGGTTCTTAAGAAGAACAAGAGCAGATTTTACCATGAAACTGACCTGCTTAGATAAATTTCACTTTTCCATAAGTGTAACAGAATAGAAACAGTGACATTTAAAGCTCGTCAGTTTCACTTTGAGGTCAGTGGTTGTGATGCAAACAGAGCACAACATGGGCTCTCCTGGCACATCTTCCAATAGGGGAGCAGGAGTTGATGGGAGATAAGGGGAGACATGCTGGGGAATAAGAGAAAAGTCCCTAATATGGAACTCTGCTGTGTCAAGAGACAAGGTCTGACATGCCTGCCTGGTTTCCCACTCCAGTCCTGGTGGCAGAGGTCCTTTCTGGACTTCAGAGATATAGTGGTGGTCCGACCAGACAAGGTATTATGAAGAATGGCACGCTAAAGCTTATAAGTATTTTTTAGCCTCCTTCTCTCAGTGTTAGTTCTGCATAAAAGCAAGAGTAGACTCTTCCTTCTTTCTACTTCACTAGTGTACTGACCACTTCAAATATGTAGAACTTGCTATCCCCATAGCATACAGGTTGTCTGAACCTCACCCTGCCTGCCAGAACACCATCCTAAACCATGTTCTGAAGTGTCCCTTGCCTCTGTTTGCCAGAAGCTGGGTATGGATCACTTGAGGATTACCTGTTCTGTTCATTTCCTCTGAAGCACCTGGCATCAGCCACTGTTGGAAGACAGGATACTGGGCCAGACGGCCCACTGGTCTGACCCAGTATGGCTGTTCTTATGTTCTTATATAACTTGTATATTTGTAGACACTGATTCACAGGTTAATGGCATGAAAGGTTATATTGAGGCAGAATAGTGCACAGTACAGTATTCCACTTTGGTAATATCAGATTGTCACCTTACTTTTTTGCTATCAATTTTTTTTTTTTTTTTACAGTTTAAGTCCTGATATTTGGTTTTTCAGTTATAAAATATAGCAAAGATAAGATGCAGGTAGCTAATTTCATCATAGGAGAAACAACTTGAAGGAGAGAGAAAAAACAAAACAAGGGAGCGGAGAATGCAAATCTGCTAAAGTTTTTATTTTTAGTAAATATTACTGGTCAGATAATATAATTATAAATCCTTGAATAACAAATAAATTTTGTGAAGAATAGTGCTGCAAGAATGTGCTAAGAAGTGTGTTGAATAATGAATTAGTTATGAACTGGTAACCTCATGTGGTTAATTTCCAGCTTCCCTACCAGATACAATATCAATGATTTGAATATACTGCAGTTTATTATAGAAATTTTCCTTTATCCTTCCTAGGTGGTAGCTACCAGAAGCATATATTTGTATATGTATGTACTATTTCTGTTTTTACATTCCAGACACCTATGGAGCTCCTTCCAATCCGACAGTACAAATGAAATGCTGGGCCTGTGGAGATTATTTACAAAGCTCAGTGGCCTCTACACATGAAGACCCAAAGGAAGGTGCAGTATAGGGAAGAAAAATCTATGATGAGAATCTCCTTGAACAATTTTCCAAAAGATTCCTTCAAGCTGAAATTTGCTCTCCTCTTCCTTCCCTCCCTGAAGAGGTAAAAATAGAGGTTTAGTTTCCTAACCTCATGGATTTCTCAGCATTCAAGTGAATCTCTGTTCTTTCAGAGACCCTGCACCTTGTAGTGGCTTCTGACCAACTGCAGTCATGCCCTCAGAACCCTTCCTTTAAAGGAATTTCCCCTACTCAGAAGGACTGCACAAAGAAATGTACACAACATCCTGGTATTTATCTCTATGTCTACTATCCTAAGACGTAGAAGGTATGAATTTCACAGTGTAAAGATAAAATCCTACTTACTGACTTCAGTGACTCTACTTGCTTGTGCTTTGTAGGTAGGAGTATGCTATTAGTTTGATCAAGAAATAACTCCCAATCTATCAGAAATATGGCTTAGGGCAAAAGTGAAATAGCTTGCAGAGTTTTTGGCCTAGTGTATATTTGTTTCTGTTACATACACAGACATATTAAAGCTCAGGGAAGGTCTGAAACAGGAATCTCGATGTGATGAACGCTACAGTCCAGCATTGTTGTAGCTGACAGAGAAACAATGCATACCCAATCTCTCTCAGAGTCTTGTGTTGTATATAACAATTTGGAATGTATTGTCTAAAATATTGAAGCCTGAAACACAAAATTAGCCACAACATTATTCAGTCAGTGGAAAGCTGTCCAGAGGAAACCACCAGAGCAGCCTGAGATCAGTCAATTTAAGAATTTGTCAATGATTTTGAATATCATAAGGCAACATGGGATAAGAGATTGAACAAATTATATCCTATCAAGTCTGACAGTAGAAAATTAATTATGGATCATGATTGTGCTAGGTCACATACTGCTTGATAGCACTGAGAGAAATTCCACAAATATGAGAATATTAATTATGGTTTCCCACTGGGGAAGCGGTACAGAGTGGAACATCAATAAAGATCAAATTGTACACCCTATATGCCCCACTGACCATCAATCATGGGGTAGGTACACCCTGTCATGGGCTTTTGGGTCACATGTGGTGAAAAGAAAGGGCAGAGGTGGTAACACAGCAGGTTAGGACCCATGCTGATTGCCCTTACTATAAAACATGGTATTATGGCCTAGTGGCCAGAGTCAGGAGCATGGTCCTGCTGCTCAGGGCAGCATGGCCCAATGGCCAGAGTCAATAAAGTCTCACTTCTCTGTCAGATGGTGTGACCTATTGGCCCCTTGGGGAAGTGGGGCTCCACTCAGGGGTGTGTGGGGCCCAGGATGCGGGGGGGGGGGGACTCAGGCCCTCCCAGCTCCTTTGAGCCCCAGCCCAGGGCCTTGGCCATGGTGGGGTTACTTACCACCGAGTCAGCATTGATCCTCCTGAAACACACTAATTCCATGGTTTACCCACCGGAGCAAAGTAAGTCCCCATGGTTGCTTCCTACCCTGTCTTCACCAGCAATGATCCACAGTTCCTGGTCTCTGGGGTCCTCAGGCAGTGTAGCTCCTGACAGCATGGCCTCCTTTCTGGGTTCATCAGGCAGCCTGGAATCCATCTGCGGTTGCATGCCTTGGCTCTGGGCCAGGGCCTGTAGCAGCTCCCTGAAGAGAGACTGCAGTTTGCATCCTCTCCTTTCAGCAGCCTGCACAGACTGAGCTGAGCTGCTTCCTTTTATATCTTGCCTCCAGGCTGAGCATGCCCAGCAGAAGCAAAGGGGCATGGCTTCCTCTGCCTTCAATGCACAACTAACCCCTGCAGGGCCAGGGCAGAGTAGGTATACCCTGTCACACCTCAAATGGTCAAAATGCATTTATGGCTACTTTGGGAGGATTTTTGACTTTTTAACAGAAAATGTTATGTTTTCTAAGCTGAAAATGTTTTTATGCAAAGAATGTATTTGCTTTGGTGACACTACTCTGTCCCTTATTAATGGTTTAAGTTTAAGAGAACAGTTCAAAATTAAATTAAAAAATCCTCCACTAGGGTCAACCACTGGCTAACTCTTACCTTTATGGTCTCAAAAAAATCTCTATGAGGCTAATGCATATCATTATGCTTTTGATGAGCTTCTTAACTGTACAACCACATTTCATGCTGATCTCATGTATGCTGCTGTTCACATTAATCTCTGGTATGCTGGACAAATGAGAAATCTAGCCTGAAGTAACAATACTGTACCATGCCTGGACATGTGCCACAGGTCAATAACACTGTCAGTTCGGGTTAACTGCAGATTTAGACATGTAAATGAACAATGAGGCTAAGGAAGTCCTTGATCCTGCAAACATTTACAAATGTACTTAGCTTTAAACATGCAATTAGTCCTACTAACTTTGATGGGACTATTTTGTCAGTGTTGCTTAACTGGGACCTAAAATCCTACACCACTCACTATAGGATAATCATAGAATATCAGGGTTGGAAGGGACCTCAGGAGATCATCTAGTCCAACCCCCTGCTCAAAGCAGGACCAATCCCCAAATGGTCCCCTCAAGGATTGAATTCACAACCCTAGATTTAGCAAGCCAATACTCAAACCACTGAGCTATCCCTCCTCCCCATTGTCAAGCTAGATCAAGGGCTCATTCCTACTGAACTTGTCAAATATGAATAGTCCCATTGTAGTCAATGGAACTGCTTATATCCATACAATTAAGCATGTGCATAAGTGCTTTGCGGGACTGGAACCCAAATCATGTCTGATGCAAGGTTGAGAGACTGCTGCTTCTCTAGACAAAGGACCTCCAAGAATGGCTTCTGTTACATTTCCGTACACTCACTTGACTTGGGCCTCTAATATTTTCCCAGGAAACGGCTAAAACATAGATATTGCTCAAACAAAACAAAACAAAAAACCCTTTCCCCTCATATTGGCATATTTGCAAAACTGGGCAAAATTTTCATAAACTACCTGCAAAGTAAAACTGATTCATTTTGCACAGTTCTGAACTAGAAACAAGGCTTTTCACTGCACCCAGTGTGCTTGTGTGGAAGATGTATTAACATCTATTAAATATTTTCTTGATAACACGGAGATGAGAAAAAGAAAAGCAATTAAATAAGTTAAAACATTTTTTTCTGAAATTGATGTAGAGTGTCTCTTTAATGAATTACTTACTAATCTACCTTAAACAGCAAAACTGTTGTGTGCTATGTTGTCTATAGTAGCAGGGTCTCCTACAAACCACCAACACTAAGGTACAAAGGTGTGTCCTTTTTCTGTTTCCACCTTCTCAGTTTTAGGTTCAATCACAATTGTTGCACAGATAATTATGAAAAGAGAGGAAATGGGAAAAAAAATTAGAATATCTAATTCTACAAAAAGGCCTAAACTGAAGGGACTAACATCACTTTTTGCCCTTCATTATTAGTATGGCTGGTTGGATATTTTCTGCTGAAATGATTTTCTGAAGGAAAATAAACTTGCTGCATAATCAAAATTTTCCACAGGAAAACTGCATTTCTTCATCAGAATATTGTCTTATGGAAGTAGTAGTTCAGGTTCTTGTTATCTACTAGGGGTCTGTCTCACTGGAAAACTACATCTCCCATAAGGCTATTTGGCTTTCCCTCTGACCAAGCTGTGTGGTGCATCATGGGATATATAGTCTGGCCAGAGAGCCTGGCACATTGGGGAATCATGATTCTAAACTACAACTCCTAGGAGGCAATGCAGCACAATGGGAAAATGCAATTTAATGTTGATCTGATTTTAATATGGCTAAATACATACATTTACATGTACAAACAAAGAATGTAGACTATACTTATATGATGGGGGACTCTATCCTGGGAAGCAGTGACTCTGGAAAAATTTTGAGGGTTGTGATGAATAATCAGCTGAATATCAGCTCCCAGTGTAGTGCTGTAGCAAAAGAGCTACTGCAATTCTGGGATCATAAACAGAGGAATCTCAAGCAGGAGTAGAGAGGTTATTTTTCCTCTGCATTTGGCATTGGTCTGACTGCTGCTGGAATATTGTGTCCAGTTCTGGTGCCCGCAATTCAAGAAGGATATTGATAAATTGGAAAGGGTTCTAAGAAGAGCTACAAGAATGTGTAAAAGATTAGAAAACATGCCTTAGAATGACAGACTCAAGCAGTTCAATCTATTTAGCTTAATGAAGAGCAGGTAAAGGGATGACTTGATTATAGTCTATAAGTATCTACATGGGGAACAGCTATTTAATGGGCTCTTCAGTCCAGCAAAAAAGGTATAACAAGATCCAGTGGTTTGAAGTTGAAGCTAGATACATTCAAACTGGATACATTTTAACAGGTGTAAACTTTTAACAGTGAGAGTAATTAACCATTGGAAAAACTTACCAGGGTTGTGGTTGTTTCTCCATCACTGACCATTTAAAAATGAATACTGGATGGTTTTTTGTTTTTTGTTTTTGTTTTTTTAAGAAAAAGAGGTAGGAATTATTTTGGGGAAGTTCAATGGCCTTTATTACACAGGATGGCGTCAGAGTAAATGATCACAATGGTCCCTTCTGGTCTCAGAATATAGAAATGTTTTGTTTTGATCAAAATTGTTGAAACATTTCTGAATTGAAATTTTTCAGAATTTCCATTACACACAAAAAATGAAATTTCATATTTTCAGCCCAATTTTGGATGAAAACTAATGTTAAAATATCCTCATTATTCTGGTAGGAAATTCTGAATTTTGCTTAGCTTTAATGTTCTATTATTTTAAAGGTGGCCCAAGGCCAGTTTTCAAGCCAAATACAGGCTGCAACCTTTTTTGTCTTGACACCTCCCATGGAAACTACATGTTGCAACATGTGATGATTTACTTGATTAGAATGACCCAATGTGTAGATTTCATTATAGGAGAAGTTACAAACCTTCTTCCCAGGGTTTACAAGTTTACTATCTGGATGACTATGTGAAAGACATGGGGCTGCTCATGAATGCATATTAATATATGACTACATCTTGGGAAATATTTACTATATGACTATACTGGAATGCTTACTGTATGCATGTGGAGGTTTAGTTTAATAGCCAAGCTGTTAGGAAACAACCAGGAAGGCAACACAACAAATCCACATAAAACACCTCCTGGCAAACAGGTGAGGAAGTTATGAAGTTACACTTGAGCTATTAGCTGTGAACATGCTCCAGACAAAGTTACACAGCTGCCTTGACAAGGCTGGAAACAAACAGATCAAAGGACTGAACCAGTTAAAAAGCAACTTGGAAGTGGGGAGCAATTGCTCTACAGGCAAAATGCTTCTGAAATAAATGTAGTCAAACTTTACTAATTCTGGGTCACTGAGAATGAAAATGATGCTTAAAATTGTTGATTGGCTCTAGTTTTCAAGTTATGCTATTAGGTCAGTATATACGACCCTTGACTTGGGAATAGCGGAGGATAAGTGAGTTATAAAGGGAAGGGATCTCAATTTAAATCAGAAATGACTAAAATACATCTTTGACTGGATCTATGAATAAATCTATGACTGGGTTTGGACAGTACTTGCTTTTTAGGCAAAACAATGAATGATGCAATCTGAAGCTGGTATTGTGTCATACATGATATGAATTGCATCATGTTATTCCTAGAAGTCATGGATGATGCAATCATAACGAAGCTTACATCACTCTGCTGAACAAATTGCCTTATATCAGCTCTAGAAATCATACAGTGTCGTGCTCTCTTATTTGTCAGTGTTTGATTTTGCAAAGGGACACATTTCTGTTTAGCCAAAGTGAGCAGAGATGCCTCGTACTTGTGTGAACAGTGCAGATAACTTCTGCTATGTTTGTGGTGAAGTGACTTTTGCATCACAATAGCGCAGTAATACCACTATGGTTAAGAAAGCCTATCACCTTTATTTTGGCTGCAAAACTGGAGATTAGGACAAGAGGTGGCCCCCACACATATGCTGCAACACTTGTGCAACAAATCTTCGCCAGTGGTTGAACAGGAAAAGGAAATCTATGCCTTTTGCAGTGCCAATGATTTGGAGAGAGCCAACAGATCATACCAGCAATTGTTACTTCTGCATGGTGCCTCCAGTTGGGAAAGGTGTGTCAAAGAAGAAAAAGTGGACTGTGCATTATCCAAACATTCCATCAGCTATACGCCCAGTATCCCACGGAGAAGGACTGCCGGTTCCTGATGCACCAGAATCATTCTCACTTGAGTCAGACAAGGAAGAGGAAGAGGATGAAACTTCTGGTCCTGAACCATCAATGTCACAGGACCCACATTTTCTCCCATCCTCCTCCTCTGAACCACACCTCATAACACAAGGTGAACTGAATGACCTTGTCAGGGATTTGGAACTACCCAAGAGTAAGGCAGAGCTGTTGGGCCCCAGACTACAGCAGTGGAATCTCCTGGCAGGTGATGTTAGGGTTTCCATGTTCCGTGACCGTCAAAAGGATCTTGTCCCATTCTTCTTCATGGAAGGTGATCTTGTAGCCTGCAACAACATCGATGGTGTGATGGCAGCCCTCAACATCGTTCACGATCCAGATGAGTGGAGACTGTTCATTGATTCATCGAAGACGAGTCTTAAAGCTGTTTTACTGCATAATGGCAATGTTTTGCCATCAATTCCAGTTGGTCATGCAGTCCATATGAAGGAAACCTATGACAACATGAAACAACTTTTGAGGTGCATAAATTATGACCAACATCAGTGGCAGCTTTGTGGCGATTTGAAGGTTGTTGCTCTCTTGCTTGGTCTGCAGACTGGATACACAAAGTACTGCTGTTTTCTCTGCAAATGGGATAAGTCGTGCAAGAGATTCCCACTACATCAAGAAAGATTGGCCCCTCTGACAGTCATTGGAGCCTGGGAGGAAAAGTGTTCAGCATCCACCACTTGTTGAATCAAGGAAGATTTTGTTACCACCCTTACACATCAAGCTGGGTCTGATGAAGAACTTTGTCAAGGCCATTGACAAAACACAAGCAGCTTTCAAGTACCTCTGTGGAAAATTTCCAAGGTTAAGTGAAGTTAAGATAAAGGAAGTGTCTTTGTTGGTCCTCAGATTCGTGAACTTCTTCGAGATGATGCATTTGACCATGCACTGCTTGGCAAGGAAAAGACGGCATGGATAGCCTTTCAGTTAGTGGCAATAAATTTTCTCGGAAACAACAAGGCAGACAACTACAGGTTGTTGGTGGAAAACCTCCTCAAGGCATACAAAAGCCTTGGTTGCAACATGTCACTAAAGATACATTTTTTGCACTCTCATCTAAATTTTTTTCCACCGAACTGCGGAGCAGTGAGCGATGAGCACGGCGAGCGATTTCACCAGGACATTGCAACAATGGAGAAACGCTATCAGGGCAAATGGAGCCCATCAATGCTTGCAGACTATTGCTGGACAGTGACAAGAGATGCTCCTTTTAATGAATACAAGAGACAAGCCAAGAAGCACCAAGTAGACACTGAATAGGACTAAACTATGTATATAATAGTTTTTTGCCTTTTGTTTCATAATAAATTTTAGTTATATAACCCTTTTGCTGATTTTTAAAGTGTTACATAAACAAGACAGGTGAAATATTATCATGTAAAGCAACCATAAACACATGAAAAGACCTAGGTTTACAATTTATGATTAAAACTCTACTATCTACACAATATTCATAGACATAAAATGTAAAAACTTAAATAACTTAGAAACAGTAGCCAATCAGTTGTTTTAATTGTCATATTTGAATTCAGCACATCAAAATACATAATAAATAGCACATTTTATCTCTGAAGCAGACGACTTCTCAAAAATTGTAGACCAGTGTTATCTAGGAGCCACTGCTGAGGAATAGACTGATGCAGACAAATGCTTACTTGGGGCCCTGAAGAAGTAAAATCTTTTGTAAGCTTCCAGCGGGTGGTAAGTCTTAAGTAAGTTTGATATGCTGTAGAGAGATGACCAGCTTGTATTGTCATCCTAGTCACCAAGTCATTGGTTGCATTAGTATTGGACGGTAATGTTATTCAGGTTCAACATTTGTAATTGAGGTTATCAGTGCTTCCTTTTTGACACAACAGCGGTTATTTACAATACTTAATGAAAACCACAGTCTTTAGAGATGAAGTTATTTTCAAATTACTTCAAAGGTACCCTTTGTCAGAGTGATGGCCATTCATTCCATATAGTTCTATCCCCTGAGATCCTTTGCTTTGAGCAAAGAGCTGTAAAACATTTCAACAAGAAGGAATCATCTGTATTTTAGAGAAGTACAAACATTCAACCACAATCCTATAGGGTATGTCTACACTGCCACATGAACAGGTGTACCTAAGCAAGCTTTGATTAAACTAGCTTGCTAAAAAGAGAAGCAGAGAAGCCATGGCTGCATGGGTTAGCAGCCTGAGAACATACCCAGCGTGAGCTTATACTCAGTCAACTAGCCCATGATGCTGCAACTTCACTGCTATTTTTAGCGAGCTATCTGGATCAAAGGTAGCTTGGGTATTCCTCCATGTGCTGCAATCACACCTCCTGATTGAAGTTTAGACATACCTACAGGGGCCACATAGCCCAGTGTTCAAGTGTGGTTTCCTCTTATAAGTTACTGCAGTTTTGCCCAGGCACAGTAAATTCTCTCTTAAATTTAAAGCTGTGCACTAACAAAGTGCATACATTTCCAGCTATGTTTGGGGCACAGTACATGGGGAAACCCAATTAAGGGCTTGTCCACATGGTAAGGTATTGTGCTCTACAGGGTGTGTGATTTCTAAGCGCACTAATGTGTTGCATTGGTCTGTGTAAACCCTGCAGGTGTGCTTTAATGTGATGCTGTTTGAAACTGTACTTTATAAAGTTTGCACCACCACGGTTTTCACAAACCAATTAATGTGCAACACATTAGTGCACTTTAGAAATCACATTCCTGTAGAGGACATTACCACACTGTGTAGAAAGACCCTCTGTGTGCAGTTTCTGCTGATGGTTAAGTACCATCAGATGGTCAATTGATGTCTGTCCCAAACCTCACTACCCAGCACATTTCTTTGGTCTTGCCTTCTCTAACAAGAATATATTTTAAAATAAACCAAACTTTAAATTCTAACAAAACAAAACAAGACACTCCATGGCACACATCTCCCTCTGGGGAGAGGATGAGAGAACAAACAACACATGACAGATGTTAGTCACATTGCTTAATGCACTAATGGATATTACGGTGCTGAGTACCTATATAGACCTATACATAACAGAATAGGATCCAAGGATTAAAGCCACCCTTGCTCCTTCCTCATGCATTTCTGTGCCAATCATAGCTGAGCTAGATCACTGAATCTGGCTCCCAATCTCCGGATTCCTGTACTATTGCTAATCTAGCAAACAACACCTTCTGCACACCATCACCACCAGGCAAGTCACTTAACTCCTCTGTACTTCTTTTTCCCCTTATCTGTGAAATAAGGATAATGTCCAGGTCTATGACACAGGGGTATTGAGAGCAATCCTCTGAATGAGGAATGCCTATTAACATAGGTGCAGGAACTAAGGGTGCTGCTGCACCCCCTGGCTTGAAGTGGTTTCCATCATATACAGGGTTTACAGTTTGATTCAGTGGCTGTCAGCATCTCCTCCCTGCCATACAAATTGTTCCAACACCCATGTCTATTGACTGCAATGAGAGTTACTCCTGCACAGTGCTTGCAATAATGGGCTCTTAATTAATGTTGGTAAAGTGCTTTGATATGCCTGGATGGTAGGCACTATGTAAATCAAATAGGCTTACCATACTAGGACAGGCATGTTCTTATTTATATTTTAAAATCCGACTGTGGTAAAATCCCTTTAGCGTGGCAGTATTTTCCTTAGATCAAATGGCTGATTGTTGTGACAAGCTTCTGTGGGCTCAACAACTTGCTGTAATTTCCGTGTGCAAATTGTTAAGAAATATACTTAGTAGCCTGAAATTGTCTCTGCATGATTGTGAAGCAAAGGACCAAAGAATTAATCTTTGCTTAGAGAGAACTCAGTCAAAAAATTACATTTCTATAAGATGCGACAGATGGGAAACTGAAGGCCACAAAGAGAATAGAATGAACTGCAGTCAGATAATCTTGCTTTTTGCTGTTATTCTACTTGTTTTCGAACAGCCATCTTCAAATATTTCCAGGAGAAAAAGTGTTGATTTTTTTTAAATGAAATGAATCTCATTATGTAATTAAAGAGCCCTTGTGTTTTAGCTTATCTGATAAACTTTGTTTAAACACACGCATTTCATACTGAAGTAAACAAGTTTCAGAGAAAAATATACTAGTAACCTGATTTCTTTCCAATGACAGATAATTTGGCATAATACATGCAATTCGTATTGATGTGCTAGATATTTCCAGCAAGAAAACAAAAACCACAAAAATGAATAAGCATATGGGGCCAAGCCAACTCCACTCAAGTCAGTGGGAGTCTGTCTTTGACTTTAATGGAGTTAGATTGGACCCTCATTGACTTCTTTTAAGGTGTTTAGCGCCATTTATTTGCCCCAAAGGTAAATAATTGACTGAGGAGAGATTATCTTAGTAGCTACATTGAAGCATAGTAAACTTTGATATTTACTGAAAATATAAGCATCGATACATCGACTGTTTTTTTTTTTCCTCAGAAACATCTCACAATCTCTTTGTGGACATAAATTTCAAAATTATAGAAGTTTTTGAATTTTTTGACAAACATTGTAAGAAAGAAATTCAAATAGACATCTAAATAATGTTATTTACCTCTAGAAGTTAACAGGAGCTGCTCAGCACCTCAGGATTTAGATACCAAACTTTACATATTAGTGTTTGAAAACTTTAACTTATGTGACTTGACAAATACCACTGAGGGAGTCATGATCAAAGTTAGGATATGTCCCTTGTTCCCAGACCTTTGCTTGGTCCACTATTTCTCAAGTTATTGAGCTGATCTTCCTTGTGTACAGAGATCACTCCAACTGTTCAGAGGAGCTCACTCAACCACGGGTGGGGAGCTTGCATTAACACTAATATCATCAAAAGCAGCCTGAGAAGCATTCCTCCCTGCATCTGTGACCTGATCCGTGACCTTCAAAATAATCAAGTGACTTAGAGCTATCTGGTTGGTTGCTTGGCTGGTTTTTGTTTGGTGGGTTTGTTGTTATTTTTTTGTTTGTGTTTTTTTGGTGGGGGAGGGCTATAGGAGACTGTGACTATCTTCTTCAGAAAAAATCAGTGACAACCTTTCATCCCTAGTGATTGGTTTATATTAGTTTATGCTTTCCAGGTGTGGCAAACCCAGGACAAATGGCTACAAAGGGAGGGGTGGGAATTAGTCCCAGGGGGGTTAAAAGGCCTCTCCCTATCCATTGAGGAGAGATAGCCATGGGGAAATTAGGTTCAGCTGGAACAGGGATTACCAGGGAACTAATTAGGTTCAGCTGGCCCCAATTGCTGGAGACCTTTTTAAACCCTCCCTAGCAGGGAAACAGGGGAGGGAGTGAGAGAAGTTGCCAGTGAGTAGGTGTAGCAAGACTCTGACCTCTTCCAGCAAGGAAGACTGCACTCTGTCCCCAGAAGGGGAGAAAAACAGCATGGGACTGACTGAGAAAAGGATCAGCCAGACTCTGCGTGACCAGGAAGTACTTTGCTTTGCCCAAGCCTGTGTCTCCAAGGCAAAAAGGGACTGAGCCAGCCAAGGAGAAGCAGGTACTTTGCCACACAGGCTATATCCTCCCAAAGAAAATGGTTAGAAATTATTTTTAAATTAAAGCTAATGTTCTCTTTTACATTTCTATGTAAACTGAGTGACCCACAGAAATGGGCATCGGAGATCATCATAAGCTGGTACTAGTATTAGGAGGCAGAAAAAAGAATAGGAGAATGGGGTGGGGGAAGCACACCACATAAATGATCATTTAGCATGAATGGCAAACTCAGGAAATAAACTTGGTAGACATGTGAAATATGGTGGTGCATAGGATGGGATCCTTAGCCTGACTTTATTCCAAAAACAAAACCCTGATATTAATGATGAGCTCAGTACAATGAAATGGACAGTGACATACGAGTTCATCCTTTACAAATGCATTATCTACATACACATGGTTAACGGCTGTGATGAATGGCTGGTGAATGATAATGTGACATAGAATGGATACTAGTGGATGCCCACAGTGCACTTAACATAATGGTGTGTTGCGTCAAATATAGGATAGGAGTGAACATTTCATTTGAGACTGGGAGATAAAAGGTTATTGCCCAGCAGCATGCATAAACAATTTTACAAGGGGAGCCACTTAAATGCAAGTGTACTGTGGAAAGTGCCTTTAGTTTATATCAAAGTTGGATCTATTGTAAGTAAACCAGTGTGAAATTTCTTAAGGATTTTTTATTTAGCTTAAAATAAGGTTCTGGATTTTTAATGCATACACAGTTGCTCATTGAAGGTGTCTATACATAGTTACCCCAATTGCACATGCAAATTGAGTAATTCTGCATGCAAAATTTTAATTAAACACATCTTTACATTCTTCTTTTGTAACTTAATTATATGATCTTAATACCAAACATCTTTAGCTAGTTCTTAGTAATGCATTTTTTCTGAATAGCCTGTCCTTTATTTTCACAATACTTATGAAGAGTATAGTATAAATTCTGTAACCATGTTGCTCCTTGACTACATCAAACTTCAAGTGTTCAATCTGTGTCTCTCATGTTACCATAGAATACCATTCATTTATGGTAGATGTTTATTCCCCATCAGCTGAGACACAAAAGAAGAGCAGCTTTGGACTGCAGCCTGTGTGCACATGGAGACTCCCGTGTTTAAGTGGAAGATAGCTCAGGGAACCTACATCTCTATGGAGGATCCTGGACTCATTAAAAGTTTCAGCCTCCAGCAGGAGTAGAGATTGTACTAGACTGTTTGGGAGAGAAGTATACATTAATGAATCAGCCAATTAGTTTTAATTATTCACATCTTGCAAAAAAATAAAATCAGACATCTGTTCCATTTCAAAAAGGATTAAGACATTTTCACATGTATTAACCAGCAGATTATTGCAGAATAAAATGGGTCATCTATACAGCTATCCCTATTATTTGGCAAATGATGTTATCTGGTTCCTAGTTCTACATGTAGCAGGACAAGTCTTTTGAAATAACAAGTAGGGTTTCTTGCCTCTCAGAAATATAATACAGACCAAAAGAGGCGGAGACAGAAAGGACCTAGTAAATCTTCTTATTCATCTCCCTATCATTACAGGACTGCTCCCTATTGCACATTTACTAGAGGTTTTTCCATTTTCATTTTAAATGTGGCAAAGAATGAGGTTTCTAACAGTTCCCTTGGGAAGTATTTCACAGTCATATTTCATGAACTGGTTTTATCTGTTTCAGGTCCCTTAATTCTTCTGTAACTGTATAATAACCCTTGTTTAACTCACAGCTTCTTCAGTGGAAGAAAATAAGTGACCCTTTGATGCTGGGGTTTTTCACCAGGCTCTTGGTATGGATGTGCCACACCAGATTCTAGATTGCCAAAGTTAATTATTTTATTGCAAAGAAAACTGATCTCATTGGATATATCTGTTCTAGACTACAGCTATGCCATCTGTATAATAAGTTTCTCCCTTCTTCCCTTGATCATTATTTCCCTTCCCTCACTACTTTTGAGCCCTTCTCTGCCTTATTTTCAAACCAAACTCTTCAGCAGCCCTTTACAATTCCTGTTCAAGGCCACTGCCTAGAATCACTTGTCATGAGACTCAGCTGATAAATGACAAGAAGCAGGCTGAGTCTGAAGAGCACATCTCCCATCTCTTCTGCTCAAAAGCTTTTAAAATGATTTTCCAGGAAATCCAAGACTAACATTATTTTACAAAGAAAACTGCTATTAAACATTCCTCAACCAATGTACTGCAGAAAGGACTTGTGCCATGCTCCGTATAAGCTCTATTAGTCTAATCAATATTTGTACAATTAAAAAAAAACATTTCTCCGGATTCTAACAAAAAAAAAAATGGGTTGCTGAGTTGGTGTTTCTTCTGGCTGTACAGAGAAAACAAGTGTTTAAAAAAAAAGTCATCTATATTATGATTGTATTCTAAAGTGAGATTTTTTTAAAAGCACCTAAGGAATACATTATTTTCTTATTCCCTTTCTGTGAAACGGGTGGCCAGATTATTCATCAACATTTCTATCACAGGCTACTTGTAGTCAAGTTAATGATAATAGTAATACCAAGGATATTTTTTTCTTGCCACATGAATGGTAACAGCTTCATGTTCCTAATGGTAAATACAGTATAATGTGGCATGAAAGCTGAATTAAAATTCCTGATTTTAATCAATGAATGGAAAGAAACAAGAAAGAAAACATGATAAAGGAGGGTGAAAGTAACCAGGAGGGATTCCTCCGAATGGCATCAAGTGATTCATACTTTTTTTCTAAAACTTAAAAAAAGTCACAGTTCATATTTTTAGCTATCTTGGTGTCTTTTGCCCCTCCTCTACTTGACTATTACTATTGATGGAAGAGATTCTGTCTTTCATTCTCACTAACCATCCTTGATATGCAATTGGCAGCTTACTTTGTTCTCAGTTAGCCTTTTTTACAGATGAAAGATAGAACAATTCATTGGGGAAAGAAATGTAGACAGGATGCACTTCATTGATCCTTACAACAGGGCTCAGCAGAACCCTCTCTACTTAACACAAAAGGCCAAATCATGAAAATTGTCTTAACCCAGCTTGTACATTTGAATACTTTTAACTATTTCAAACAAGTTTTTGGGTATACATATTTTTGCATGTTTCAAAACTGGTAAACACCAATCAGTTGACAGATATCTAACAAAATCTGATCTTTGGGGTAGAAACTTGCCTATCCCAGGTTACATGCCCCAGATCTTACATGCACAATTTTAATTTTAGTGCCCTGGTGGCTAAAGATAGTCTGCTTTGAGAGTGAAACCAGCCAAGAAAAGGCACATGAAGCAACTTAGCAGGGAAATGCTTTCTCCCGCCCCTCTCCCTGGAACAACCAGCATTTCCTCTCTTTCAGGATGAGGTTTTAAAGGGGACATGCTCTCTAAACCCCTTTAGGGCATTACATGAAGAATTGGCTATTTGAAGCAGCCAGGTCAGAGAGGACCTAATGTGGCTTATCAATTTTCCTGCTTCTTAGTAGAATGCAATTCAATGTCCCTGAAACCACATGAAATTGAAGAATTTGTTTGTGTTAAGAAGTTAATATTATTCATGTGTATTACAGTATCACCTACAGTCTCCACTAAAGTCTGGGCCCCATTATGCTGGGTGCTGCACAAAGACATAGGAAGAGTGTGATGGAGTATTGTGGTGGGGAGATAACAGTGTGGCACCTCCTGCTGGCCACCTTGGGAATTAGCCCTTTCCAGCCCAGAGCACCCTCTGCAGCCCTCGCTTGTCGCTGGCCTCCATGTCCCTCCAGGACCCTGCTGCTCCTTTACATCAGGGTTCTGCCCCCAGCAGTAACCCACAATCTGGATCTTCCCACCCAGAGGAACCCCCAACTCTCTATCCCCACCTTGCCTCAGTGGCTACTGCCAGTCATCATCTAGCCCCCACTCCCTGGGGAAGACTGCAGTCTGTAAACCACTCCTCATCAGCAAGGGGGGTTAGGCAAAGGCAGCAGGTCCTATCTCTGGGCTGCCCCTCTGCAGCCCAAGTACCTTTTTATAGGTCCTTTTCAAGGCCTGCTTCCCCCAATCAGCCTAGCTTTTCCCCCACCACAGCCCTCTCCCAGGGCTGTTTTAAGCTCTTCAGGGCAGGAGCAGGGTGATCACCCCACTACAGGTTTACAAACACCACACTGGAGAGCAAGGGAGTAAGCAGCAGCAGCAGCTCTGGGTGCAGGCAGTTTTAACCTGCTGCACCTGTAAAGCCTGTTCAAGTTTTAAAAGGAAAACAGATGCCCAAAGGATGCAGACAGAGAAAGGGAGCAGACCTCTGCTGTGAGTTTGGGGAAGTATGAGCTAGGAGCTCTCATTGCCTGAGACCTGGAAACACAGAAATCTGACACAGCCTGCCTAGGAGAGCCTGGTGATTGATTGCAAAGGTCAGAAACTTTATTTTCCATTCTTTAATTTACCCTGTGGGGGGAAAGGGGACTTAGGTAGGAAATGATCCAGGGAAGCAACTGCTTAGCACCCCAAGGTGTAAAACTTAGCTGCCCACCATTGGCCCCTGGATTGGAGCCCAGTGTAGAGGGTGGGCCTAGGCTCCCCCACCAACTCCAAAATAACAGGAGCCTTTATCTCAGGGGACATTCCAGCTGGGGAAGACTCTGACTGTTTAAAGGCCCAAACCCACAGTCACCAAACTAAGAGGAAAGCCCCAAAGCCCTAGAAGGTGCTGAAAGACTTCTCCATGATTGGACTTTCTTCTGGTATTCCCTGAAAGGGGTAGACTGGGAAATGTGACCTGTCTGGGGAAAGGGCTGATGGGAAAGACCCCACAAGACAGAACTATAATTGGGGGGAGGGGGGGAAGCTACTTCAGGGAGGGAGACAACCTGCCCGGCAACTAGGCAGCACTGATAGTGAATGTTTCCCTTTACAATGAGGCATTCCAGGATCTGAAGAGCTTACAATCTAAACCAGGGGTCGGTAACCTTTCAGAAGTGGTGAGCCGAGCCTTCATTTATTCACTCTAATTTCAGGTTTTGCGTGCCAGTAATACACTTTAACATTTTTAGAAGGTCTCTTTCTATAAGTCTATAATATATAGCTAAACTATTGTTGTATGTAAAGTAAAAAAAGGTTTTTAAAATGTTTAAGAATCTTCATTTAACATTAAATTAAAATGCAGAGCCCCCCCGCCTCCCCCGCCCAGACCAGTGGCCAAGACCCAGGCAGTGTGAGTGCCACTGAAAATCAGCTCGCGTGCTGCCTTCGGCACCTGTGCCATAGGTTGCCTATCTCTGATCTAAACAGACAAGAGATGGGAGAAAGGAAGTACTAATGTCCCCATTTTACAAATGAGGAACAGCTAGACTGACTTGCCCAAGATCATATATAAAATGATGTAGATGGGGAACTGAATTCCTATCTCTTGAGCCTAGAGCAGAGCTTTAGCCACAAAACCATCCGGCTTATCTCATAAGTTAGACCATGTAGATGATGGTAGAAATATGATTCCATAGTTCTAAGGGGAAAATACTCATGTTGCTCTCATATCCTGTTTTATCCCATTTATGTCTGTAGTTTATTATGGGCACTTGCTGAAGTTATCTTGGAACTGGTCAGATTGTTTCTTGGAGGGAGAGAGCAAAAAATTGAAAATGTATTATTTGGATCCTTGATTTTCTAGATTATATCTTTAAGATATCATTACTAGTTCTTCCTTAGCACACTAGTACATGGTTATTAAAAAGGTGTTTCTTTTGTCATTTTGAGGACTTAAGTGACAGTTAATTCAGAGGTAGTTTGGAATAGTATTAACTTGAGCACATCACCCACCTCCCACATTCGAGCTAGTGAACAGGGGAATTTAAGAGAGAGTTTGTAAGAGGGAGTCATAATATAATTGCCATGGTTAGGAAGGGCTGCATCACCAGTGTCAAAACTGCTCCTGTCTCCCCTTCACCTGTATCTAGACAGAAAACCTGTCCATGGATGCCTCTACCAGATCTTGGTATGGATTTGCAAAGACTGTGGCCTGCATTTCCTATTCTCAGAAAGCCAGGATGGGGGAGCCCATCCAGTATGAAAGGTGTGTGCTGCTGGAATTTCTCCAGAAGCAGGTGGGAGAACTATAGGAGGAGGTGACTAGGCTAAGGAGCATTCATGCCTAAGAGGAATTCGTTAAGAGTATTCATATAGCTTCCAAAGCTGTGGACGCTATCTAGATGGAGAGGACTGTTGTCATCCCACAGAGGGAGGATATAAGGCTCTCCCACAGGGAGGACACTGGCTGCTAGTTACTTCTAGCAGTGGGCAGTGCTCCACCCCTACTCCCAACACGGCCACGATAGTGATGAAGAACCATTATGCTGTCCTGGCAATGAGCGATGAGGAATCACCCCCAAAGGTGGAGGAGGAGGATAAGCCATGTACCCCCAAGGCTGAGAGGATCTTAGCCACCACTCCCAGGAGGAAACATAAGGTGGTGGTGGTTGGTGACTCTTCTGAGGGGGACAGAGGCACCCATCTGTCAGCATGACATGGCATCCCAGGAGGTATGCTGGCTACCAGGGGCCTGTATCTGAGACATTATGGAGGGATTGTTGTAGATCATCTGGCCCTCTGACTATTACCCCATGTTACTCATTCATGTTGGCATTAATGATACTGTGAGGTAGGACTACAGGGTTCTGGGAGTAAGGGTGAAGGAGTTGGGGGCATAGGTAATATTCTCTTCGATCCTTCCTGTCAAGGGCCCAGACAGAGACAGATGCATCCTGGAGATGAATGCATGATGTTGCCAGGAGGGCTTCAGCTTCCTTGACCATGGGATGCTGTTTCATGAAGAAGGATTGCTAAGCAGAGATGGAGTCCACCTATCAAGGAAGGGGAAGAGCATATTTGGATACTGTGATAAATGACACCCCGCTAGCCAGTAGCTATAAAATCCCTCTTAGTAGCTGTTCTCTAATTGCTGTACCTGTAAAGGGTTAAAAAGTCTCACTGCTATGCATAAGTAAAAGGAAGTGAGTGGCCACGTGGCCAAAAGAGCCAACAGGAAGGCTAGAACTTTTAAAAATTGAAAAAAGACTCCTGTCTTTTGTCTGTCTGTCCTCCCAGGGAGAAGCAGACAGGCCAGAGCGATGCTGTAAGAAGCTTGGGCCAGGTATGAAAAAATCATTGGTATCATACCTAGAAACTACTCATTTAAAACCAGATATGTAAGTAGATCAGTAAATGTCTAGGAAGATGCGATTAGGTTTATCCCTTTTATTTCATTATGGTTTGTGGATTCCTCTTTGCTAACCCCAGGTGCTTTTGTTTTGCCTGTAACCTTTAATCTGGACCTCAAGAAAGCTATTCTTGGAGCTTAATCCTTGTTGTTGCTCATTTAAAATCTAGCAATAGCCTGAATTCACAGATGTATTTTCTTTCTTTTTTTAAAAAAAGATCAATTTTATTTAAGAACAAAATTGGATTTTTGTGTCTTAAGAGGTTTGTGCACATGTTTAATTAAGTGGTGGCAACAGCTGACTTTCTTTTTTTTTCTCAGCTCTTCCCCAGAAGGGGTGTGTGTGTGAAAGGGCTTGAGGGTACCCCACAGACAGGAATTCCCAAGTGCACCTTCCTGGGCTCTCAAAGGGGTTCTGCACTTGAGTGGTGGCAGCATCTACCAATCAGGTCAGAAAAAAGCTGTAATACAAACCTGGAGTGGCCAGTATTAATTTTTAGAATCCTTGTGGGCCCCCACCTTCTGCACTCGAAGTGCCAGAGTGGGGAATTAGCCTTGACAGATACAGACTGGCTAACCTAATGAAGAGGGCTTTAAACTAGGTCAGAATAATAGACTTATAGAATATCAGGGTTGGAAGGGACCTCAGGAGGTCATCTAGTCCAACCCCCTGCTCAAAGCAGGACCAATCCCCAACTAAATAATCCCAGTCAGGGCTTTGTCAAGCCTGACCTTAAAAACCAATAAGGTTCAGCATGGGCAGGTGACAAAATCCAACAGGTAAGTGGAGACTTGGGAGAAGGCTTGGAATCTGGGGGTGAGGCATGAGGGAAGGCATGGGACATTATAGCAGGGATAAGTGAGAGACAAAAGAAAACATAGAAGGGAAATAAAATCAGTATCTTAGATGTCTGTCTACTAATGCGAGAAGTATGAGGAATAAACTGGAAGAACTTAAAATGCTAGTTAATAAATACCTCTATGCAAATATAGTTTGCATCAGACTTGGGATAATACGCATGATTGGAATATCCGTATAGAAGGATACAGCTTGCTCAGGAAGGAAAGGCAGGGAAAAAGTGGAGGAGGTGTTTCCTTGTATATTAAAGCATACCAAGGTGAAGATGGAAAGAGGAGACAGACTTGTTGAAAGTCTCTAAGGATAAAAGTGGTAAAAAAAACAAGGGTGATGTCATGGTAGGCATCTACTACAGACTACCTAACCATGAAGAGGTGGATGAAGCTATTTTTAAACAACTAGCAAAATCATCCGAAATACAGAACTATGGGGTAATTGGGGACTTCAACTACTCAAACATCTGTTGGGAAAATCATACAGCCAGGCACAGATTATTCAACAAGTATTTGGAATGTATTGGAGACCTTTTTTTTTTATTTCAGAAGGTGGAGAAAGCTACTAGGAAAAAGGCTGTTCTAAATTTGATTTTGACAAATAGGGAGGAACTGGTTGAGAATTCGAAAGTGGAAGGCAGTTTAGCTGAAGGTGATCATTAAATGGTAGAGTTCATGATTCTAAGGAATGGTCAGAGGGAAAACAGAAGAATAAAGATAATGGATTTCAAGAAGACAGATGTTAGCAAACACAGAGAATTGGTAGGTAAGATCCCATAGGAAGCAAGTCTAAGAGGAAAAACAGTTTGAGACTTGGCAGTTTTTCAGAGACACCTTATTAAGAGCAAATTATTCCACTGCATAGGAAAGATAGTCCTATGACGAGACAGTATGGCAAGAGACCACTCTGGCTTAACCAGGAGATCTTCAATTATCTGAAATTCAAAAAAAGAGTCCTACAAGAAATGTAAAGTAGGCCAAATAATGACAGATAAATATAAACAAATAACACAAGTATGTAGGGACAAAATGAGAGAGGCCAAGGCACAAAACTATATTAAACTGGCTAGAGACATAAATCTATATAAAGGGTAACTATAAAAATGTCCATAAAAACATTAGAAGCAAGAGGAAGACCAAAGACAGTTTAGGCCTGTTATTTAATGAGGTGGGGGAGAATGTGGAAATGGCAGAAGAGTTAAATGACTTTTTTGTTTTGGTTTTCACCAATAAGATTAGTAGCGACTGAACATCTAACATAGTGAATGCTGGTGAAAATGAGGTAGGATCAGAGGCTAAAATAGGGAAAGAACAAGTTAAAAATTACTTAGACAAGTTAGATGTCTTCAAGTCACCAGGGCCTGATGAAATATAACCTAGAATATTCAAGGACCTGACTCAGAAAATATCTGAGCCATTAGCAATTATCTTTGAAAAGTCATGGAAGATGGGAGAGATTACAGAGGACTGGAAAAGGGCAAATATAGTGCCAATCTATAAAAAGAAAAATAAGGACAATCCAGGGAATGGCAGACCAGTCAACTTAATTTCAGGAGCTGGAAAAATAATGGAGCAAATAATTAAGCAATTATCTTGCAAACACCCAGAAGATAATAAGGTGATAAGTAACAGTCAGCATGGATCTGAGGAAAAAATTGTGTCAACCCAACTTAATAGCTTTCTTTGAAAAGGTAACAAGCCTTGTGGATAGGGAGAAGTGGTAGATAAGGTATATCTTGACTCTAGTAAGGCTTTTGATACTGTCTCACATGACCTTCTCATAAACAAACTAGATGGAGCTAATATAAGGAAAGTGCATAACTGCTTGGAAAACCATTCCCAGAGAATTATCAGTGGTTCACAGTCAAGCTGAAAGGGCATATTGAATGGAGTCCCACAGCGATCAGTTTTGGGTCTGGTTCTGTTCAATATCTTCAACAATGATTTAGATAATAGCATAAAGAGTACACTAATAAAGTTTGAATAATACCATGCTGGTATTATTGCAAGTGCTTTTGAGGATAGATTTAAAATTTCAAATGATTTAGACAAACTGGAGAAATGGTCTGAAGTAAATAAGATGAAATTCAATAAGGACAAATCCAAAGTACTCTACTTAGGAAGGAACAATCAGCTGCACACATACAAAATGGGAAATGACTGTCTAGGAAGGAGCACTGTGGAAAGGGATCTGGGGGTCATAGTGAATCACAAGCTAAATATAAGTCAACAGTGTAACACTGTTGCAAAAAAAGGAAACATCAGTCTGGGGTGTATTAGTGTTATAAGAAAACATGAGACGTAATTCTTCTGCTCTACTCCGTGCTGATTAGGCCTCAACTGGAGTATTGTGTCCCGTTCTGGGCATCACATTTCAAGAAAGATGTGGTCAAATTAAACAAAGTCCAGAGAAGAGCAACAAAAATGATTAAAGTTCTAAAAAACACGAGATTGAAAAAATTGGGTTTGTTTAATCTGTTTAGTCAAGAAGACAGAGGCGGGACATAACAATTTTCAAGTATGTAAAAGGTTGTTACAAGGAGGAAGGAGAAAAATGTTTCTCTGAACCTTTAAGGATAGAACAAGAAGCAATAGGTTTAACTTGCAGCAAGGGCGGTTTAGGTTGGACATTAGGAAAAGCTTCCTAACCGTCAGGGTGGTTAAGCAGTGGAATAAATTGCCCAGAGGTTGTGGAATCTCCATCATTGGACATTTTTAAGAGCAAGTTAGACAAACACCTTTCTGGGATGGTGTATATAAAATTTAGTCATCTCATGAGTGCAGGAGACTGGACTAGATGACGTCTTGAGGTCCCTTCAGTCCTAAGATTCTATGATTTTCTGAACATGTCCTCATGATAAAGGAATTGGAATAATACTGGAAGCAGTGCATGAGTATGTATTTATTTAGTCTTTGTAAATGTGGACAGATAGTACCTGTCAAACTTTCTAGATGCCCCTTAAATACATATAGTTGTCTAATCACCTTGGGTTCACAACTTTAAAATTGAATGGCACTTGCTTCTAATGTCCCTCCATCTGTCCATCCCTTCCCCAAGTATTCCAATATATGACCATTTAAATTTACAACTACTGTTTGTTTTTGTTTTGTTTAAAACCCATTGGTAGTAGAAGATTAGAGAGCTAGTTAAATTCATGGGACGATCAGATATCTATATGTAAAACAGAAAAATGTAGTCAATTTACAATCAAGTTTGTTAGCAAATAATCCAAAGAGAGGAGGGATTACCTGGAGTCTTCTGTATTGAAAAAGTGTTCTTCATATTTTATTTCCAGCTGAGAACAACATACAAACACATGCCATGGTCGCTAATCTAATTTCACCAAAGGTACTGTGAAAACATCATTAGTCACTTCAAAGGCCTCCTGTATACACAACATTTTGTTCTCTGGCAGGTAAATGAAGGGATTGATTTCTGTGAGACCAACTTCCTTGCTGTTTATCACTAAGGTGGCCTTCTCAAAAGGTGTCAGTAAAATGATTTACAGACATCTTATGGTTCATTAAGCAGGTGTTAAATACAGAGATGTATCACCATCCTGCAGGGCTTCAAAGTCATTGATGTCTTTGTACTGATTAGTCATTCAAGTACAAAGCTGGTCAGTAAAGTATCTCTTATTTGAATTGGTGCATGGGTAGTCTGAAAAGAAAGTGATCTGCAGATGAAGCAATTTTAATTGTGCATCAACTAAGAACATAATTTTCAGAAGCATACATTGATGCAAACAGCCTGTTGTGCATTGCAGTAGGCTCCTTGCAGTTTTGGGAACACAACAAATTTTCAGAAGTGTTTAATTTGATGAGCATTTTCCAAATGGTTGGGGCCAGGGCATGATTAAAGGACTAGGTACTCATTTCATAGAATATCAGGGTTGGAAGGGACCTCAGGAGGTCATCTAGTCCAACCCCCTGCTCAAAGCAGGACCCCAACTAAATCATCCCAGCCAGGGCTTTGTGAAGCCTGACCTTAAAAATCTCTAAGGAAGGAGATTCCACCACCTCCCTAGGTAACCCATTCCAGTGCTTCACCACCCTCCTAGTGAAAAAGTTTTTCTTAATATCCAACCTAAACCTCCCCCACTGCAACTTGAGACCATTACTCCTTGTTCTGTCATCTGGTACCACTGAACAGTATAGATCCATTCTCTTTGGAACCCCCTTCCAGGTAGTTGAAAGCAGCTATCAAATCCCCCCTCATTCTTCTCTTCTGCAGACTAAACAAGCCCAGTTCCCTCTGACTCTCCTCATAAGTCATGTGCTCCAGCCCCATAACCATTTTTGTTGCTCTCCGCTGGACTCTTTCCAATTTCTCCACATCCTTCTTGTAGCGTGGGGCCCAAAACTGGACACAGTACTCCAGATGAGGCCTTACCAATGTCAAATAGAGGGGAATGATCACGTCCCTCAATCTGCTGGCAATGCCCTTATACAGCCCCAAATGTTAGCCTTCTTGGCAACAAGGGCACACTGTTGACTCATATTCAGCTTCTCGTCCACTGAAACCCCTAGGTCCTTTTCTGCAGAACTGCTGCTTAGCCATTCAGTACTATTGGCAGATTACAAAGCACTACAAGGTTCCCCACACACTTAGCCAAGTGCTGATAACTTTGTACCAGTGGCATGATTAAATGAACAGATATGAATTAATCCATTTACAGTCAGAGGTGCTAACCATTTTTTTTTTTGCCTTGTTATTTTTACTGGCTGTGAGGGAAAGACCATGCTGTGAAACTTCCTCCCACACATGGCCATGGATACAGCACAACTTGCAAAAATGCTGCTGGAGCATGTAGGATGGCACTGGGTGGTATAGCTGAAGGGATCCATGAACTGGTTCAAACAATCGGGGGGAAAAAAGAAACTGAATTAATATACTGGGATCTGTCAAAACCAATTAAATTACAGCAAGTGCGACATGGCCAAAAACAGCATGGGGGTTCAGTTAGCCCAGGCATTTTTGTATCCTTTCTTGCCAACTTCTCTATTTCTCTGGTTGCCTGTGAGGTCTGTCCAGACATGCTATGCTAGAAGCTGCTGTCACCTGCTATCTCAGGGTACGTCTACACTACGGGATTATTCCGAATTTACATAAACCGGTTTAACAAAACAGATTGTATAAAATCGAGTGTGCGCGGCCACACTAAACACATTAAATCGGTGGTGTGCGTCCACGGTCCGAGGCTAGCATCAATTTCTGGAGCATTGCACTGTGGGTAGCTATTCCGTAGCTATCCCATATTTCCCGCAGCCTCCCCCGCCCCTTTGAATTTCCGGGTTGAGATCCCAGTGCCTGATGCGGCAAAAATCATTGTCGCGGGTGGTTCTGGGTAAATGTCGTCAGTCACTCCTTCCACTGGGAAAGCAACGGCAGACAAGCATTTCATGCCTTTTTTCCCTGGATTGCCCTGGAAGATGCCATAGCATGGCAATCATGGAGCCTGTTTCACCTTTTGTGACTGTCACCGTATGTGTACTAGATGCCGCTCACAGAGGCGATTCCGCAATGCTACACAGCAGCATGCTTTTACTTTTGCATGATAGCAGAGATGGTTATCAGCCATATTGTACCATCTACCATACCATAAATTGGTAATAAGATGATCGTGGCTACCAGTCCTTTTGCACTGTGCCATTTGCTGCTGTCATAAGTGCCCCTGGCTGCTCTTAGCCAGGGGCGCAAAAGCCAAAATTGGGAATGACTCCCTGAGTCAATCCCTCCTTTTTGGTATCTAAAAATAGAATCAGTCCTGCCTAGAATATGGGCAAGTGTACTAGAGAACCACTGTATCAGAGAACCAGAGAGCACAGCTGCTCTGTGTCAGATCCTGCAGAAATTATGAGCTGTATTCTATTCACAGGGGGTGCTCCTGCAACAACCCCACCTGTTGATTCCGTTCTTCCCTCAGCCTTCCTGGGCTACCGTAGCATTGTCCCCCCACTTGTGTGATGAAGTAATAAAGAATGCAGGAATAAGACACAGTGACTTGTTAGTGAGATATGAGTGGAAGGCAG
Organism: Mauremys mutica; assembly: GCF_020497125.1. Taxonomy (NCBI): domain Eukaryota; kingdom Metazoa; phylum Chordata; order Testudines; family Geoemydidae; genus Mauremys; species Mauremys mutica. The sequence continues at coordinate 106,084,621 of NC_059076.1, read as the reverse complement.
CCTCCAGCTGCTATGATAGTCCAGACAGGACAGTAAGGAGTGTGTAGGAGAGGAGCCCAGCATCCCTCTGCTAGTTCAGGGGCAATTGAATCTTTTCTTTACACATGAAGGGTGGGGGCTGATGGAGCTCACCCCCTGTTGCTATGATGACGATGGTTATCAGCCATATTGTACCATCTACCAGGAAAAATTAGGGCCAGGCGCCCCTGATCGACCTAACAGATGCTAGTCAGCATGGTTACCAGTCCTTTTGCACTGCCCCATGTGCCAATAGGCTGATGATGAGGACGGATACCAGTCGTTTTGTACCATCAAACATCCATAGCGTGGGGGGAGCAAGGATGTTGGTGTTGAGTGCTGCACCATCGCGTCTATCTGCAGCATTCAGTAAAGATAGGGTGACATGTAAAAGAGTCAAGAGAGGATTGTTTTCCCTTTCACTTCTGGGGGTGGGTGGGGGTGTGCGTAAATTGCCTAGCTATGCCCTGACCCACCGCGGACACTGTTTTTGACCCTAGAAGCATTTGGAGCTCAGCCAAGAATGCAAATGCTTTTCAGAGACTGCAGGAACTGTGGGATAGCTTGAGTCCTCCAGTCCATGAGCGTCCATTTGATTCTTTGGCTTTCCGTTACGCTTGTCACGCAGCAGTGCGCTGAGTCCCTGCTATGGCATCTGTCTGGAGATATTTAAAAAATGATTTTGAGCGCTGATAGAACAGATTTGCCTGCCCTTACAGCGATCACGTCCGCATCGTCCATGCGGGAGCTCTTTCTTTATTTTGATTTTTAACTGCATCACCACCCATGCTGATCGGAGCTCCACGCTGGGCAAACAGGAAATATTCAAAAGTTCGCGGGGCTTTTCCTGTCTACCTGGCCACTGCATCCGAGTTCAGATTGCTGTCCAGAGCGGTCAGTGGTGCACTGTGGGATACCGCCCGGAGGCCAATACCGTCGATCTGCGGCCACACTAACCCCAATCCGATATGGTAATACCGATATTAGCGCTACTCCTCTCGTTAGGGAGGAGTACAGAAACCGGTTTACAGAGCCCTTTATACCAATATAAAGGGCCTCTTAGTGTGGACGGGTGTGGCGTTAAATCGGTTTTACGCTCCTAAAACTGGTTTAAACGCGTAGTGTAGACCAGGCTTCAGTATCAGAAGGGGATTTCCAGCAATCTTGCTGCAGAATCCCAACAACTAAATAAAAGTGCAATAATACTCAGAAGCCAATAAGCCAAATATTATGAATTAAAAGGATCCCTTTTTGGTTGTTTTGTTTTCTGCTGCTGTTTTCTGGTCAGAATATCTGGTAAAGCCTTCCTCCAGCTGGGCAATAGATTGAACTGGAGAAAGCTTCAATGGTGTGGCCACTTTAGTCTGCCATAATTGACAGGTCTGGTTTCCATCTCTAGAGCACTGCAAGCAGAAGTAAGGCCCATTGTAATGGATCTGAAGGCTTTCCCTGCAAAGAAGAAGGTATGAATTTCTATTTATGATACTATTCTCTTTTCAGAGGAGCTTCCTAAGTCTTTGTAGGTCGGACTGCTGTGCTCAAAGAACACATGAAGCACAAAGTGTTTTTGTGGGTACTATTCACACTGTTATAACTAGAGAGTGAACCCATTTGAAGCTGAACCTTCACCCCTTCTCCAGACTGAAACAGATCTGAACCATTTCTGAGTTTGGGAAAGTTTGATTAAGAAACAGTCCATCATTGAGCATCAGAATATGGGAGTGGACTGCCAAGTCACCACAGTGAACAAAAAGCCAATACTGCAGTGGAAAGCAGAATACTTCTGAAGAGCCTCCTAGTACTGAAAGGAGTAGGAGACTGCCAGGCCTTCCTTGACCTCAGGGAGGTAGCAAAGATAGGAGGGAAGGTCTATAGGGTAAATAGTGAAAGAGTTGACTGGGAACGGCTCAGAAGTCTGGATAAACTAATGACCTTCCAAATATTAAGATGCTTAAGTAAGCCATGCTTTTCAGAACTCTGAAACTTTCAGCTCCTTCCCAGGCTGATCATCAAATGGAAAGATGTTCAACAGGGAATAGGGGACCATAATGACAAGATAGGATATGAGAAGTGCAGAACAAATTCTCCAGGAGCAGAAAGCCACGTAACAGAGAATATTTTCTTCTGTCCGTGCCCTAAAGTTCTTCTAGAGCTGGGGACTCAGATGTGTTTACTGCGTGGAGAGAGAGAGAACTCCTAGGCAGTATGAAATAGATCTGAATTTTGAAGACTGGCTTTCTCTAAAGAAAAAAAGCATTTAAGGTATAATACAACTACTACATCTTTCACTCTTTGCCATTTTGTCAAATATGCAGACTCAATTTTTCACAAGGGTTTAGGCCTGACCTCCCTTTTGTGAATTCATGCCTAATAACATCTTAGCTGTCTAGTTATCCCCTTTCTGGTTAGTGTTTAATAGTGTTTCCAGTTTCTACATCTTCACCCTTCAGAATCTTCACCAGATAGCTTCTTTAAGTATGGATGCTATATCAGAATCTTCCTAATCCATTGGTAAGAATTACTTTTTTTTCCCAAATACATGTTAAATATGTGCCAAAGGTACCCTGCTCTGTTTCTGCTTTCTTCAATATTTTGGAACTGCTTCCATACTGGCACAGATTTTTTTCTGCATTCAGATATTTCAATTTTGTTATCACATGTCCTATCTAATGGAATCTCTGGTTTATTTCACTAGGTCTTCATCTTTCCCTGAGAACTGAATGTCTGTTCTGGTATCTGTGCCTCATTCTCCTTATGGAAACTGTGGCAAAGAATGTATTAAAATTTATTTCCACAATCTATACCTTTTGTGTTTGATAAATCACCTTTGTCATTGCTTAAGGATCCTTGTGGCTCTCTCTAACCTCTTGTTCCCAACAAAATATACTTGGAAAATGTCCAATTATACATTAAAAAAAATTGTGTGGTCTTCATCTTACTCTAACTTTTCTTTTCTTATCATTTACTTGCACTCCTGTAACATAGAGAAGTCAGAAAAGATAGTTTAAATATCTGATATTTTATACTTTGTTTGAACACTATATCCCTGTTTCTTACCTCTGGTTAATGTTTGCATCTTATTCAGCCACAGTAACTTGACTTCTCCCCGCTTTGCTTATTAAAAGATATTATGCATAACCGTTGTACATATGTGAAATTATCTCTGTAAATGTTTTTCTTCTCTGTATTTTTGGCCTACATTGCTTTATTCTCATTCAGTGTCACCAAATTTTCATATTCTCCCCCACACCACCACCACCTTTTGGCTTTCACTTTTTGGTTCAAATTCCAAGCTTAGGAGCTGAGCATACAATGACTGCAGTGAAGGAGGGCAGGCCTGAATCCTCAAATAGAATACTGCCATTCCTCTTTAAATATTCTTGGTTTATGTCTCTCTGAGTAGTCCCTCAAAAATCATGTATTGTTAATTAAGAGAGAATGCTGACTTACATTCTGTGGCATATAAGTTTGCATTTTGTGCATCTTGATACTAAATATGGTCAGAATACCCCTGCATAGGAAAGTAAAACCTAACTTGAACATTCCCTGCTGCAGATATTTGACATTCTGTCAAGAAAACAATAGATTGATGAAGTTGATGTAAAATGGAAAAAATGGTATGTTGTCACAAAAGTTGGAAGAAATCAGACAACGGCTTCTCTAACTATATGCTCTCCCACTAGACTGGCAAGGTTTTGCACAGAGGAAATCAGTGAGCTCATGCTCCAGTCGCTCTTATGAGAGGTTTCCCATACCCTTAATCATTCTCGTCACCTCTGAATCCTCCCAAAATCTATCGCCTTTTTTGAGATGGGGTGACCAAAACTGAACATAGTATACTAGGTGAGAGCCATTAATTTAGATAATGGCATGATATTTTCTATATTTTCCATTCTGTTCCTTATGCATTGCAAAATTTTCTTTACTTTTTTGACCACTGGTGCACATTGAGCAAACCTCTTCATTCAGGTGTCCACAATGATGCTCAAGTCTTTTTTCCTGAGATGATACAATTAATTTAGAAGCCAGTGAGGTGCCTGAGTAGTTCCAATTATTTCCTCCAGTATGCAATATTTTGAATTGCATCTATTGTCATGTGTCTCATTCACCTAGTTTCATAAATCCTTCTGACATTCCTCACAATACCGTTTTTTGTTTTTGGTTAACCTAAATAATTCTGTTTTCCAACATTACTGCTCCAGCCTTTTCCAGATGCCTAATAACACTTTATTAAACACTGGTCCTAAGTCAGAACCTTGAGGCTCCCTACTGCTAAACCTCTTGCCACATGAGATTTAACCATTTATTCCTACTCTTTGTTTTCTGTCTTAGCCCATGTCTGATTCATGACAATACCTGTTTCTCATATTATGATTACTTACTTTCTTCAGTAGCTTTTGTGAGGGGTTTTGCCAAAGACCTTAAGAAAATCAAAATAAATTATGTCAACTAGTTTTCTATTATCCACTATTTTATTGACATGGTGATAGTGCTGCTTCCTTTAATGGAGATGATATGGGCAGTAAGAACAAGGAAACATATGGATGAGTACACATAGGCTGGTGTGTAAAAGAGCTGCTTATATATGCTGTCAGCAAATGCTTGATGCATCATTTTTTTTCTACTTAATGTGCTACAGTTAAGACAAAATAGCTGAAAACCCCATTTACTCCATTTACTAGTATTTATGGACATGGTTGTGGCTAAAAGGCTGTCACACAGGGGTAATTCATAAATTCATCCATTAAAAAAAAAAGGAAAATGGCTGAGAACTTAAAAATTGGATGGTAACTGACCATGAATCCTAGTGTTGATTGAACCTGATGATATTCTCACAAAGAGGGACTCTCAGCCATGCCTGTAGCTGTATCTATCGCTTCATGATAACTCAACAGACATTCTCGGCTCCAGAGGGATGTTTAGGGTTGTTGTGTGGGTGATTGTGTTGATTTGTGTGGGGGTTGTGTTTGTGCTGGCAGAGTTGTAAGGGTGGCGAATGAGGGGTGTGTGCTGTGGTGAGGGTCTGTCTGTTTGCTGTTGTTTGTTTGTGCTGGTTGTGTTTATATGAGGATGATTGTGTTGATTTTGTGTCTTAGGGAGATATGCTGAAAGATTTGTGTTGATTTGTGAAGATGGCAATTGGGTGCATGAGTGTAGCAAGTAGTCTACCATCTGTGTAGTCTCCCTCAGATACTCAATGAAATTGTTGCCAGCCAATTAGCTGTATAGTAAGAGTGGTGATTGGTTGAGTTATTGACACATCACAATGATCTAAGTCTAGGACTCTTGGTGTGGCATAGATACATGCTTTATGGTAACTGTACATTGCACAAGTATAATTTGGAAAGTTAAAATGGTTGAGAACTTAAAAATTAGATAACAGATCACAAAATTCAGTGATGGTTCAACCTGGTGATAATCTGAACAAAATGAGCTCTCAAACATGCTTGTAGCTGCTTCCATCGCTTCACACTTACTTGGCAGACATTTTAGGATTCAGAATGCCACCTGTGTATAACATAACTGGGATCTTATTATATGAATATTGCTCCTTTCATTCAGGTACCCTACTACTTTCCATACTGCCTTTAGTTTTTAAGAACAGAACTTTTATTCCACAAATAGTTGTGTTTTTCTTTTGTTTTTTTTGTTTCGTCTTAAGATCTCCTAACTTTGTTGCATCTAAATTTCCCTTTAAGGCTTACAATATTTACCCATCCAATGGTTTTTTATCACATCCCATGAAGCTGAAATCTCGTGTGTGTGTGTGTGTGTGTATGTATATATATATATATATATATATATATTTGCAGTCTTTATTCCATTATCTTTTTTATAAATCACTGTATCCATGTCCATGTTTCCTCTTGTTTCTCTCTATGGGCCTTGATGTTAATTTCTTCACCACTCATCTGTTTTTATAGGTAACTTCTTTTTCCTCACCCTGACTTCTGTATAGACTGTCTATTTAAATATGCCTACCTCTTTCACATGTCCACTAGTTCAAACAGAATGATAAGTAATTAGTTTTCTGACTTGGTTATTCAGCCTGTACTACTTTATTACTAAATCTGGCAAACATTACATGGTTAGCTATGTTGTTATGATCAGGGATATTCTACTGGTGGTGTATTCACTGACCTGTTAAAGCTTTTGCTTTGGTTAATTGCTTGAGAAACTAAGCTTCTAGGGTTTGTGATCAAGTGGCAAATTTGTTTTCTAGTTATTTAATTTTCAGTAAACAGATGGTAAAACTTCAAAGTATCTTAAGATTACTTTTCAGAGTACTACAAGGTTCTCTATCAGCTTTTTCTTACTTAATAATTCTATAAATGACCAGTCATAGATTACTGTATTCAGATACCTATTCGACTATATATGCTACTACAGTTCATTCCAATAGAGAAATTAGCAAATATGACCCCAAATTCAAATGCACATAGAATGTTTGCAACATAATATGTGCTGAGATGATCTTAGAAAGACAGGGGTTTTACTTATAGGATAGTTTTAAACCTTATTAATGTATAAAATAAAAATGTTGCCATGCTATGGTGTATTGCAATTCAGTGCTTCCTCATTGTAAGTCTATTTATTATGAAGCTCCTCTGACACAGCTATTGGGCCGGTCTAACTTGCAAATCAGTTGATTGCATATCAGCTGTTCTGTCACAACCTGGACATTATTGGAATATGTGATAAACATAACCCCCAAAACATTCTTAACATTGTAATATATTATTGGAGCTTAGGATGTAGTATTGGAAGAGTAAGATATTGATCCAAATTAAACATTATTTACTGACCTTCCATCACTGATTAATCTACGTAAAAACTATGTTAAGAAATTATTCATGTTTAATTCACAAGAACTGAAAAGTCAGGAAATGCCAAAGTTAATGTTCGCCATGCAACCTTAACTCAGTTCCTTTATGCTTTATCATATAGTCTTTGATTACATGATCACATAAATTCTCAAATAATATCATTTAATTTTACTGTACAATATTATACAATTTTTTCACAATCTTAGTTATAGAATGTGCAGAGGCTGGTAATATTGTCACTCTCATTGTCTTCATGGTCCAGTATATCTTTATCAGTATACGGTTTTAGATGATGCTCATAGCTATAGTTGGGGTGATACATAGGAGCACCACCCCAGTGAGAGTACCAAGATGCATTAAATCATACTAAAAGAGTGGTTATCAATAGTTCTCTGTCAGATTGGAAGGATGTATCTAGTGGGGTCCTGCAGGTGTCTGTCCTGGGTCTGATAATATTTAATATTTTCTTTAATAATTTGTATAATGGAATGGACAGAATGCATATAAAATCTGCAGATGATACCAAGCTGGCAGGGGTTCCAAGCACATTGGAGACAGAATTAGAATTCATTTGGATTAACTGGAGAACTTGTCTGAAATCTATACAATAAAAATCAATCGACAAATGCAAATTACTACACTTATGAAGAAAAAATCAAAAGAACAACTGCAAAATAGGGACTAAATGGCTAGGTGGTAGTAGTGCAGAAAAGGATTTGAAGGTTACAGTGGATCACAAATTCCGTATGAGTGAACAGAATGATGCAGTTGTGAAAAAGGTAATATCATTCTGGGGTATAGTTACATGGGTATCATGTGAGATTGTGACACTCTGTATCTCAGAGGCACCCTGGAACCCCCATATTCATATGATTATGGTTGTTTATAATGTGCACATTAGGAAAGAAATTAAATTATATAAAAAGAGTAAACGTGTTCTTATATAAGGCATGCCAGGGAACACAATGTGGAATGTGCCTGCATGTCTGATTAAAAAGACACAAGTGATGTAGAGAATCTATTAAAACACAGCTAAGAGTTTTTCTTTTGTCTCTAAATATAGTAACATAATATGGTGGTACAGCATCCAAAAATATTTGTCATCCTTTTCCATATGGCTCATCTCTTTTGCCTACAATGAAAAGCTAGCAAAATGAACTAACATAAAATACCTGCTGTTGTGTGAACTGAAACTGCTGATGGGGGGAAAAAAGTATAGAAAATATTTTTGAAGCACAATTTTATCTACATTTTCCCCCTGTTTCAACCATGACTGGAAGATTCTTCAGCAGAAAGAAAAAAACAAGAGATGTTCTTTGCAAACAAAAACAAACTCATTAGAAGACTTGGTGTTATACTTCTAAGCATATCCTGTTGTTAGGGTAACTAAAGTTCTAAAAATAATTTAAATAAAAGGACATCACCTTAAGAGACGCTTCAAGTAGTCATAGCAACTGGATTCTTTTTAAAAAAAAGGGTAACTGTGGGTAATAGAGCTTTTTCCTCCTGACCTAAAGCTTTCCAAAAATATTATTTTACTGTCGATTTTTATACAAAGTATATTTGTTTCTTTAAAATCAGATAAAGTCTAAATTAGGGATGTGCAAAACTATCCTAAACTGTTTCCTGTCAAGAAACTTTAGCTACTGACCAACTGAAGAGTAGAGCTGAGCAAAATTTGAAGCCCATTTTTTTTAATTAAAAATACTGATTTGGGTTTTGAAGAAAATATTTCATTAATTCATGTCAATTTCAGTTAATTGTTTTGGTCAAAGGAAAAAAAGTAGAAATGTCAACAGTTCTTTTTGACAATGAAGCATTTTGATTTTTTTGATTCACAAGGTGACTTAGGTGCCATTCATAAAACTAAGGAGAAGAAGGTGTCAGCTGTCCCTTATACCCAATAGCCCATATTAGAGACCTAGATTCACATCCCCCATATCTCCAGGTGAGTGCTTAATCATTCAGTATAAGGAGAAGTCCTACCTCCTTGGTTTTGTGACTGGTGCCTGAGTCCCCTTGTGAATCTAGCCCTTCATTTCCTCTGCTTTTTAACAACCAACCTTCCCCCTAAACAACTAGTTATTGATGCCTAAAATTGAAATAAAACATTTTATTTGACCCGAAACAAAAAAATCCAATTTTTGATTCACTAAAAATTCTGAAAAAATTTGGCTCTGGGTTGAAACAATGATTTTTTTCTTATTTTTTGGAACCCCCAGTGAACCTAAACTATCACTTATTAGCACAACTCCATTTAAGAATATTTCAGTGTTTATATTCCTTCCATCTGTATCAGAGAGGTGTACCCTCCTACTGAAGACTGTTACAAGTACTGTCACTGAAAAGCACTTTCAATTAATTTAACATTCACTGTAATGAATTATATCACAATGCATATGTATTTTAAAGGGCAATTTTTCAAACGTTCATATCCATTATGTGTTTATCAGCTGGCATAGCTGCAATTTGCTTCAGAGCCCAATTTTTGTTTACCAAAAGCTAACATAATTTCATTCCCTTTCCAGTGTTAAAAAGAATCTATTTCTAGCCTGAATGAGTTGAAGTTTACGGGATCTTAAAATGCAGTTGTGCTGTGAACACTGACTTTGTAAAAACAGCACCTTCTTACACGACAGGATCCTGATTCACTACTCTGACACACTGCCAGGGGCAGCTCCAGGCCCCAGCACGCCAAGCGTGTGCTTGGGGTGGCAAGCCGCGGGGGGGCACTCTGCCGGCGCCGCGAGGGCGGCAGGCAGGTTGCCTTCGGCGGAGGGTCCGCTGGTCCCGCGGATTCAGCAGCACGCCTGCGGGAGGTCCGTTGAAGCCACGGGACCAGCGGACCCTCCGCAGGCAAGCTGCCAAAGGCAGCCTGCCTGCCGTGCTTGGGGCAGCAAAATGCCTAGAGCCGACCCTGCACACTGCTTCTATGTCAGTGTGATTAACCTGTGTAACAGTCTGGAAAAGCAGGCTCTAGATCTGTTCCTTGCACCTATTTAGAAGGTTACCAGTTCACGTTAATGACAAAATTAAGTCATTAATACTTTTAAACCCCATTATCAGCACAGGAGCCAACACGGCTAAGAGGGAATGAGCTGGATATTATTCCTTCTGGTACGTTATTAACACCCTGGGTACCTCTACACTGCAATTCAACACCCAGGGCGGGCCTATGTCAGCTGAGTTGAGCTAGGGCTATGGAACTGTTTAATTGTGATGTAGACATTTGGGCTCAGACTGCAGTCAAGGCTCTGGGACCCTCCACCCACCCCCAAGCTCCAAAAGCCTGAGTCAGTTGACACAGGCCAGCTTCCTGTATTTAATTGTAGTGTAGACATACCCAGATTCACTTCAATAGACTTTGGATCAGGCCTTAAGTTCCATTCTGATACAGGTGTATCAACCCACTGAAGGCCATGAAGTTCTTCAGATGTCACTGATGGCATGATCTGAAGGTAATGGTGTTGCACCAACATAATCAAGGGCCTAATTTGGACTGTAAAATCCTATTACTGGGGAAGACATATACAAAGGGAAGAATACAGCTTGAGCCCAAGGTTGTATTTGTGGGGCTGGTGGTTGCAAATATAGCACTCTTAATATAGAAATTTATTGAGGGACATTAAACATGAACTTCATGAGGCCATTTTAATAACAACTGTTTAAAATTGAGACCTATTCTAAATCCATCACTAGATTAGAATGGAATATTGCCCAACTTGAGCCAATAACAGTATAATTTTGAGGGCCGAAAACCTTTGGAGAAAAGATGGAAACATTTTTATGGCAGGTTGATTTTTTCATTTATATATATAGCCATCTATTTTAAGGTCTAGTGTTATAAAAAGTCAACAAGAGAACTGGATTAGCAGTGTGAAGGAATGAAGGAACAGCTATGTAAAGGTATTGCTTAAGAAGTTGGAGGAAATGAGTGCTCTGCTTTCTCCTCCACTGTTAAAGAATGTATTTACATACAGGCTGGAAAACTGAAACTGGCTGGCAGCCTATAGGAGCTCTATGGGCCTTCTGAAATTGTAGAAGTTATTCCCAGTTCTACCAGAGAGGGTCCATCACCCAATCCCTCCCCCCCCGCCCCGACACACCGTGGCTACTGAATGATGGATAAGACATTCTACATCACTACCTTTTCATGAAAAATCTACAACTGCAACCCTGACTGTGAAGCTGTGGAAAATGACAGTGAACATGCTCAGAGAGTCCCTAATCTGAGGAAACAAATTACCTGGGTGAAGGAATGTCAGGCAGCTGGGAAAATAATGTAAAGATGACACAGTCTGAAAATATTGCACCTTTGTCATTGACAGCTCTATTCTGGAAGTCAGCCACAGAACAACTCAGAAGTAATGGGACCTTTGGGTATCTATCTCTTGAGTAAACCAGCAGGGTCTCAAATAATTTTGTTTTCAGATCATTCCAGGGCCATAGCCTGAGCCCTGTGTGCATCTCTTCCCCTTCCCAAACAAGACAGATATCACAGTCCGTGACTGTTAATCTTCTACCACTTCCTATTTCATGCACATGCTTGTGGAGAATATGTAAAATCAGGAATACTTCATGCAGGAGATAGGAAGTAGACAGGTGACGGGGAACTTCGCATCCATATGAAGACACAGTCTGTTAAATAAGTCAGTTTGCTGAGACACCAAGATCTTCAACCTTCTGGGGCCTGTGCAGCTCCATGGTTATTTTGTGCTAGATTGGATGCAGAATGAGCAAACAGAATCCCATCTAATGGAGTGATTAAATGTTTAAAATGATATTTTAATTCAATCAATTAAAAGCATAAACAGCATGAGTTTGATTGAATCAATTTAAAGAATTACACAGAAGCCAATGTACTTGTCAGCAAGGGTGAAAAATTCATGTATCACCGCCACACAGCTTGAATATTGTATCTCTCAATTAGATATAACAAATACACTTTTACTGTCACAAAAGGATAGCTCTTCAGTAGGAATAAAATATGGTGCAGCTTTCGAACCATTTGTAGTTAATTAAAATTTAGGCATCCAGCAACAATTGTCAAACATTTAATAAACATGACAGCTTGATTAGTCATTATTTTTTGTTTTCCATAAGCAATTTTAAGTAAAGAAACACCTAATAGATTAAGATTTAAATATGCTTTTAACAGGCAAAAAAACTTTTAGCATAATAGATTAATGGAAACATCTGCCTTTTAAGAAAAAATGTCACTTTCACATCTTATGGAAGAATTCATAAAACACAATAAATTAGAAAGAACTGTAAATATTTAACTACAGTTAGTTGTCTATAGAATACTTAAGAGACAACAAAATGAAAGCAAACATAAAAACATCCAAGTAAAATCCTAATGTAAAATTGCTTTTGTGCTGTTCTAAACATGTTTGTTATTTTGAAAAATAAAGTATAAATTAATACTAGGGGTAGCATTTTGAAAAGTCCTCAGAATTGCCTAATTCTCCTTACATTGAAGTCAATGTGAAAAATCAGGCTCCTTTTAGGTGTCTCAGGTTGGGCACCAAAAAAGAAGACACTCAAAATCACCGACCACTTTTGAAGATGTAGGCCTAAAATATAAAAAATACAAAAATAAAGTTTATTATTGTAATGCATGCAGCTACAGTGCTGTAAAGCCAAATTCACTGTGGGTATAAGGCAGTTCCATTGACTTCAGGAATTGGATCAGTTTACACTAGCTGAGAATTTTGCTTGTATTGACTTTAGAATCATAGAAGATTAGAATTGGTAGAGACCTCAGGCGATCATCTAATCCAACCCCCTGCTCAAAGCAGGACCAATCCCAACTAGATTTTTGGGGGTTTTTTGTAATCAAGAACAGAAGTTACACTGATAAAATAACTAAAATCAAACCATTTTCTACAGCTGGATGAATCCTGCTTTTAAACCTATGTTGTATCACTGATTCAGTTACATATAGTCAGAACTTTGATTTTTAAAACATCCATATTTAAAGTTAATGTACAGAAGTACAACCATAAATAAATAACATTGTAGGAACTAAATTCTCAGCTTTGATCTTTTTTTACTTTGTACTCTTATTCACCAGGCTTTGCTCCAGTAATCCAGCAAGTTTAGAAAAATAAAATCAAGAATATTAATTACCCTGACTGAGATTGTTTATATCTCATATGCAGCAATTTACAGCTTCACCTCAGGGTGATCTTGACGTTAATGTTCTAATAAGAATGTGTAGCCCTTGATATCCCAAAAGGACTGAACTACTAAACATAATTTAATTAATTCAAAATAAAACTAAAAATGCCTGTATCCCAACATGAGATGCTTGAAAGTAAAAGTAGGGAAACTAAAAATCTTGTCTTTCAAAGGACCTTGACATAAAAGGCATTTTTGAAACATGGTAGAATGACATAAACCAATGGGATATTGTATTATTTGGGTATAATATGTAGGAAAGATACATTAGAGATTAAGAGCTTGTCTTCACTACCAGAGTAAGTCAACCTAAATTACACTACTCCAGCTACATGACTAACATAGCTGGAGTCAACGTAGTTTAAGTCAACCTACCCCGGTGTCTTCACTGCTTGGCATAGACAGGAGATGCTCTGCAGTTGACTTACCTTTCTCTTCTGGGGGAGCTGGAGTACCAGCGTTGACCGTAGAGTTGTCCGCTATTGATTTAGCGGATCTTCACTAGACCCACTAAATCAACACCCACTGTATCAATTGCAGCAGCGTCCATCTCCCAGTAGTGAAGACAAGCCCTAACACTATACCTGAAAAATTCCACAGAGTCTAATGAGGTAAACTTTTTGAGTGGAAAGGATCATACTTACAAATCTCAAATAATAGGAATACTAATATACCTGTGGGGTTATATTACAAGATAAGCAAAAGGATATTGAGTGCACACTGCTGATGGATATAAGTCTAACAACAGTGTAATACTAGAGAATTCAACTATCTGCATATAAACTGGCCAAATATCAGATTGGGACAATGTTTAGAGAAACTATTTGTCAACACCTTTAACAATTGTTGTGTGGAACAACTTGTTCTGGAGCACCTAAAAGGAGAAGCCCTTCTTAACACAGTTCTTCATAAATATTACATAGGAGTTGGTTCAAGATGTAACAATAAATGATATACTAAGTATCAGTGATCACTATATAATATCCCCAAGAGAAGAAGTGTGTCAGAAATCTAACTCTGTGACATTTTGATTTAGTTGGGGATTGGTCCTGCTTTGAGCAGGGGGTTGGACTAGATGACCTCTTGAGGTCCCTTCCAACCCTGATATTCTATGATTCCATGATTTTATGATTCTAAACATTGCAATCAACAGTGAACAAAGCAACAATAGAAAGGTTTGCATGTACCACTGCACTGTGAATACTCTGAATTTTATATTGTTCAAGTCAGGATGCCAAATTTGTAAACAGTCTGTACATCTTTTTTTATTTTTATTTTTTTGCCAAAAGCATATAAGGCTAAAACTATACCCTAAAATTTAAGAAAAATGTTTCTTTTAAAACATTAAGCGTTGTTTTCCTATATAAAGTCTAATGCTACAAGTTTTCTGCATGTTTTCTTTTCAACTTTTGAGCTGCAGTTTTCTCATCATAAATCATGTAAAAAGGGCACATAAGAATTAGCCTCAAGTAATTCTGAAGGACCTCAAGTTCTAATTCACCAAATATCTTGGATCACCTGATACTATAAAGTGTATAATTGCACATAATGAAGCTGATGGAAATAATTTTTAGTTAGAATAAAGGTCATCATGGCACTGCAGATAGTAAAGCGGATATTTTCCAGACCGATTAAGGTCCTTGAAGGATTAGTTGATCAAGCGCTAATATCATTAAGTGCCCCAAAGTGGTTAGTTCTCAAAATAATTTATATTTAGACATACTGTATATGGTGTCTAAAATATGTGCTGTTGCTGCTGCCTGATATTGAAAAAAATATAGTTTATCTGAGTCTTCCATAATGTGAGGGCCCAATCCAGCCTAATCAGTCTCCATCTGCTGGCCAATTAAAGATCTGTATTTATATTATGTTATATTCATGCCTGTAAATGCTGATCCAGAGCTCTGGATTCTAAACAATTAATTATACATAAATACAAAATCTCATGAGGGCAAAAACTCCTCTAAACTTACTAAAATAAGACACTCTCCATAAGCCTTCCCTTCATCGGCAACCAAATTCTACCCTTATTTAAGTCTTCTGTGCTCCTTCAAAAGCCTGGGAAAATAAGCAAATCTTGCAGCATTCCCTGAAGGCCATCAATACTCTGCTGGACAATGACAGGAAGCAAGTTTCATTACAAGGGCCCCTCATCGGGAACATCTTGCCATCAGCACCTGCTAGTTTAAACCAAGAGCCTGAGCCTAATTCTGATCTCTGTTATGCCATCTTAAATCAAGAGTAACTCCAGTGAAGTAAATGAAATTGTGTCAAATTTACACTTATGGAACTGAGTTCAGAATCTGGCTTGAACTCTTTAGCCAATGGAAGTCTCTGAGGTAATCCAAATCCAGATAGCAAGTGTCTTCTGTTAAATGCTCTAGAATGAAAGAGTCTGCTCTGGAGTCTGAAGGGAAAATCTTCACTTTCCAGACACTGAATTAGACACTTTAAACACTTCTTAGCTTGTAAATTCTTCAGGGCAGGGACTGTTTTTCTATATGTTTGTGTAACATCTCGCCCAATGGCATCAATCCTGATTGATGTTTTAGTATTGTGCATATATAAATATGCAAAGTTCTGAGATTCCACGAAGGTCCAGCATTTCATCTCCAGTGATATATATTTATTTTTATTGGTCTAATCTCATGACATTTTAGCTGCTAAATTCTGCCGCTGCTAAATTCTGCCACTACTATAAAATTCTGATTTTAATTATTTATGTATAGAGATTCCTTTTTTTTTGTTTCCATTTATGAAAGTGCATGAGTGCTAAAGGAAGTTATATGGATTTTAAAGATTTGTCTAATGGACAAAGAAAATAGCTATCAATACATTTTATGTACCAGTAAAGATGCTACTGAATTGTGGTATTCAATGCTTACACTGATACAGTTCCACTGTACAATTCATTTCCCAACTACCTCACCAAAATGAAGAAAAATGTTAGGAAAGAGCTTTTATTCATTGAAGTGCTAATAATTGTTTCTTGAAATTATTCTTCCATAAGTTTCACATACTGTTTAAAATTTTCGGTACATTTGCAGAAGTTGTGCATGTGTTTCATTTTGCTGAATAATATCTATGCTGTGTATTATCTAATTATGATTTAAGAGGAAGTAAAGATAGGACTCCTTCCCCATGAACTGCACCTTGATGTGGTAGGAAGGCTTCCATGCTGTCATAGCCCTGAGAGCTATGTGGGCAGGAGTATAACTATTAGTTCCAGCCATGACACAGAAGTCAAAGGGTAGGAGACAGGCCAAAGGCAGTCCACCAGTCCTCCTGGGAGGGAGTTGGGAGTGGGCTAATGACCCACCCTTGAAAGAAACAAAGCTTTTATAGGAACCTACGCTACTGTTCAGCTCAATGCAGTGGTGAAGGTCCTATGTTCTGTATGGAATAAGTCAGTCAAATCAAGGATAGGACTAAAAATGTTTTAAAAATAATAATTGTAACTTACCTTCTGCTTGACTTTTATATGAAGTCTGTGTCAAATCATCTCAGATAAGTGACAGCTCCTTTTCCCCCTTTTCCTACCTACTTAAGAGGTCAACTGACCAAGTTAAGAAGTTTTGAACCCACATGGTCAATACACCTTTTCCTTAAATAGTGATCTTCTAAACCAAACATTCTCATAATAGAAGGTATTCCAATGCTCCTTGAATACAAAGTCTTTCTCCCTGCACCACCAGTCACTCTATCATTTGGTCTTCAGTATCAATCTTCTTCACTTGGGGCTAGCATCGGAAGAACCTTTGAGAAAATTACCTGCTCTTCCCTTATTAGTTATCTTCCTGATTCCTGGAAGTCTTTCAAAGTCATATAAAATCTTTCTTTTTGGTGTTATTTTTCCCACATAAGACATAATCAGTGAGATCTATCATTCTGTATTACATTTGGCACTTGTAGTTTATATTATTTCTTCTAGTATCTAGGAAGCACTATCCCATCCCATATTCATGATCAGGGCCCCACTTGTTTTGGCTGTAGCTTCCTCCTTAAGAAATCACCACTCAGGATCATTTGCCTCTTTCTTTGAGGTGGCTCATTTTCATTCCATTCTTCTTGACCATAGGTCAAGTTTCTATCTGTCTTTTGCCTGTGCTTCACCTCCTCTCCTCCTCAAGGGCAATACATCTGTTGTTGGAGACTCACTTGAAATTCTTCATAGACATTTACTTTTTTCTCTTTTTGCTGTTTCTAGTTGCCACATTTTTCTATATCTTTCCATGCTCTTCTGTTACTATTCTGTGTTCCTTCCTTTATGCAACATCTGATTTTGATTCCTTGGTTTCTCTTGGACATGAGTTTGTCACCATGTGGATTCCTGCTCTATAGAGCCCCACTTGCCTTGCCCCTTTCACATCTACACACTGCACCCTGACACGGAAGCTGTGGATACTGGCCACAGAGGCTCTGCAGAGCACATGGTAGAGTCCTCTTGAATAGGAGTTTTCACTGATATCACAGGATCAAGTAATTTAATAAGATTAAGGTTTCTTGTTTGCTTAATACAGGTAGTTCTGAATTCCCACTGTTGTGAGAATAATTTGGAAATGGCTTTTGTAACACAGTAAATTTCAGTCTTGGATTTGACACTTCTCTACTCAATAAATATAGTGCTCACGGCAAACTTTACAACAGTTAAATAAAAGGTTTGTTCAGTAACTTTGTACTTAGGATCTCCATAGGTTCATTAATTTGCAAGATTAGATACAGTTACAGACAGTAAATGTATAAAGGAGAGAATTTAAACTCTCCTTCCTGACAGTATTTCATCCCCCCTAGAACAAATCTGAGACACATATCATGCCATCTTTGATTGAATTATGCAGCCTGGATCAGAATGGTATCTTCTGGCCTTACTCTCACTACAGCTAAATTGCATCTCCTTCATTAAATCCTCCCCAAAACTTTGATTTCCCCAAATCTGATGTAGTGCTTAAAACAACATATTCCATTTATTAATTTCCTTTCTTGGGCTTTTCCAGTTATCTTTTGAATTTATTCTTAATTAAAATTAAATAAATCTCTTCCAGTCTACAATACTTATCTCTTATCTGTAAGGATTTCATATATGAAGCCAGTACACAATATGCAAGAGACCCTGCACTGCAGATAAGAGATCAGTAATATGGACCAAAGAGGGAAATTCTGCCTCAAGTACACAACAAACAAGTACAGCAGTAATAATAATAAAAAAACCATGCTTAAGAAAATAACCCCCGTGATTTCAGATACCTGGAGACATTAAAAATTCCCAGGAACTGGATTCACCAAACATATTTTTCTTCTAATCTTTTTTATTTTTCAAGACATAAATAGGTTATATAAAAAAAGACCCTAAAATACATGTATATGAATGTTAGTCACCAAATGTAAACACCTTTCTATTAAATTCAGACAGAAAGAATTCACTGTAGGGGATGGCTGTAGACAAGCTATCAAAGTGAGTTTTAGATTTCAATAAAACCTTGATAGCCTTAAAAAGTCAACACAACAGCTTTCCATAGACTGACCACTGTTTCCATATTTAAAAGAAGAAAATAAACATTTAATAAATCATTTGGAAAAGAAAAATTGAAATAAGCATCACAAAAACCAACTGGCAATAGCATTTTTCTTTATAAAATGCATAATTATGACTGCACTTAGTTGGGACAAAGTGCATTATGCAGGATTCCAGCAGTTCTGTTATATGTACTTGTCCAAGTTCCAGTCTCAGATCACAGTAGGTAAAACATTAGGGGAAAATGTTTAAACATTTAACACTTAAACTGTAGGGAAAGATTTTGTTTGGGGGAGGAAGCATATTCTTTATAAACTGTAGACATCCTCCTTGGTGATGAAGAATATTTTTCTAGCAAATAAAATATGCAATGGCTCTCATCGGAATAAACAAATATATCATTTGAATTTGTTTGTATTGCACCAATATTAGGACAAGAAGCAATGGGCTTAAATTGCAGCAAGGGAGGTTTAGGTTGGACATTAGGAAAACTTCCTAACTGTCAGGGTGGTTAAGGACTGGAATGAATTGCCTAGGGAAGTTGTGAAAACTCCATCATTGGAGATTTTTAAAAACAAGTTAGACAAACACCTGTCAGGGATGGTCTAGATAATATTTCGTCCTGCCATGAGTGTAGGGAACTGGACTAGATGAGCTCTCGAGGTCCCTTCCAGTCCTATGATTCTATATTGCAAAGGTTTAGAACTTAAATGATCTGATTGTTATGAGGCTTGATCCTGGGATGTGTGATCTAGATAGACAGTATCTAGATAGACATATGTGCATGCACATGTATGTGCATCCATCTGAAAATGCTGGCACTTATTTGTAACAACCTGCATAATTCATTAATGACTTAGCCATGTCTGAGTATTGCAGCTGTACCAAGCTCATGTTGATAAAAGCCTTCTATTACATCATAATATACTCTGCATATGCCACATAGATAACAGGAAACACATTTTAAGAATAATATAAAGAATTGTAACCGTTCTTAAAGGTTTTGCATGCCTCCTCCTGTAAATCCAGACACGTTGATTACCATGAGTCTAAATGTAGCTTACGTAGCTTTTCTGTACTTAAAAATGTCATGATTTTAAAGTTCAAAATCTTACACCACTTCTGGGTCAGAAGTGAGTGCTGGAACCCATTGAGAAGCTGGCAATTTTCCATTTCCAGCCCTCTGATGACACAAGATAACTGACTTTAAAATCATGATAATTTTATGTATAGAAAAGATATCTCTGATACAGGATATTCTAGGCCTAGGGCACATGCAAGTTTCATACAATTATAGAATCGTAGGACAGGAAGAGACCTCAAGAGATCATCTAGTCCAGTCCCCTGCACTCATGGCAGGACTAAGTATTATCTAGACCAGGGATCAGAAACCTTTGGCACTTGGCCCGCCAGAGTAAGCCCCCTGGTGGGCCGGGCCGGGCTGGTTTGTTTACCTGCCACTTCCGCAGGTTCGGACGATCACAGCTCCCACTGGCCCTAGTTCGCCGGCCCAGGCCAATGGGGGCTGCGGAAAGTGGCACGGGCCGAGGGATGTGCTGGCGGCTGCTTCCCACAGCCCCCATTGGCATGGGACGGTGAACCACGGACAGTGGGAGCTGCAATTGGCTGAACCTTCAGATGCAGCAGGTAAACAAACCAGCCCAGCTCACCAGGGGCCTACCCTGGTGGGCTGCATGCCAAAGGTTGCCGATCCCTGATCTAGATCATCCCTGACAAGTGTTTGTTTAACCTGCTCTTAAAAATCTCCAACAATGTAGATTTTACAACATCCCTAGGCAATTTATTCCAGTGCTTAAACCACCCAGACAGTCTAACTCCTACCTGCTACATGGGGCCACAACCATGGTACCCCTAACCCACCCAGCAATATCGTCAATCTATCCAACCACACACTCAGCCCAGAAGAAATGTCTGTCCTATCTCGGGGACTCTCTTTCTGCCCTGCCACCCCCACCAACATGATACAGTTCTGCGGTGATCTGGAAGCCTACTTTCGCCGTCTCCGACTCAAAGAATACTTTCAGAACAACACTGAACAGTGCACTGATACACAGTTACCCTCCCACCAACAGCACAAAAAGAAGAACTCCACATGGACTCCTCCTGAGGGTCGAAATGACAGTCTGGACCTATACATTGAATGCTTCCGCCGACGTGCACAGGCAGAAATTGTGGAAAAACAACATCGCTTGCCTCATAACCTAAGTCGTGCAGAAAGCAATGCCATCCACAGCCTCAGAATCCATCCTGACATTATAATCAAAGAGGCTGATAAAGGAGGTGCTGTTGTCATCATGAACAGGTCTGACTACCAAAAGGAGGCCGCCAGACAACTCTCCAACACCAAATTCTACAGGCCACTTCCCTCAGATCCCACTGAGGCATACACTAAGAAACTGTACCATCTACTCAGGACACTCCCTACACCAACACCGGAACAAATCAACATACCCTTAGAGCCCCGACCAGGGCTATTCTATCTACTGCCCAAAATCCACAAACCTGGAAATCCTGGACGCCCCATCATCTCGGGCATTGGAACTCTCACTGAAGGACTGTCTGGATATGTGGACTCTCTACTCAGACCCTATGCCACCAGCACTCCCAGCTATCTCCGTGACACCACTGATTTCCTGAGGAAACTACAATGCATTGGTGACCTTCCAGAAAACACCATCCTGGCCACCATGGATGTAGAGGCTCTCTACACAAACATCCCACACGCTGATGGAGTACAAGCTGTCAGGAACAGTATCCCTAATGATGCCACAGCACAACTGGTTGCTGAGCTCTGTGCCTTTATCCTCACACACAACTATTTCAAATTTGATGACAATATATATCTCCAGATCAGTGGCACCGCTATGGGCACCCGCATGGCCCCACAATATGCCAATATTTTTATGGCTGACCTGGAACAACGCTTCCTCAGCTCCCGTCCACTCACGCCCCTTCTCTACCTATGCTACATTGATGACATCTTCATCATCTGGACCCATGGGAAGGAGACTCTGGAAAAATTCCTCCACGATTTCAACAGCTTCCACCCCACCATCAACCTCAGCCTGGACCAATCTACATGGGAGGTCCACTTCCTAGACACTACGGTGCAAATAATTGATGGTCACATTAACACCACCCTATACCGAAAACCTACCGACCACTATGCCTACCTTCATGCCTCCAGCTTCCATCCCGGGCACACCACAAGATCCATTGTCTACAGCCAAGCACTGAGGTACAACCGCATCTGCTCTAACGCCACAGACAGAGACCAACACCTACAAAATCTCCACCAAGCATTCTCAAAACTAAAGTACCCGCACGAGGAAATAAGGAAACAGATCAACAGAGCCAGACGTGTACCCAGAAGCCTCCTACTGCAAGACAAACCCAAGAAAGAAACCAACAGGACTCCACTGGCCATCACATACAGTCCCCAGCTAAAACCCCTCCAGCGCATCATCAGGGATCTACAACCCATCCTGGACAATGATCCCACACTTTCACAGGCCTTGGGTGGCAGGCCAGTCCTCGCCCACAGACAACCTGAAGCATATTCCCCCCCTTGAACTGCACACCGCACCATAGTAACTCTAACTCAGGAACCAATCCATGCAACAAACCTCGATGCCAACTCTGCCCACATATCCACACCAGCGACACCATCACAGGACCTAACCAGATCAGCCACACCATCACCGGTTCATTCACCTGCATGTCCACCAATGTAATATATGCCATCATATACCAGCAATGCCCCTCTGCTATGTACATTGGCCAAACTGGACAGTCTCTAAGGAAAAGGATAAATGGACACAAATCAGATATTAGGAATGGCAATATTCAAAAACCTGTAGGAGAACACTTCAACCTCCCTGGCCACACAATAGCAGATCTTAAGGTGGCCATCCTGCAGCAAAAAAACTTCAGGACCAGACTTCAAAGAGAAACTGCTGAGCTCCCGTTCATCTGCAAATTTGACACCATCAGCTCAGGATTAAACAAAGACTGTGAATGGCTTGCCAACTACAGAACCAGTTTCTCCTCCCTTGGTTTTCACTCAACTGCTAGAACAGGGCCTCATCCTCCCTGATTTAACTAACCTCGTTATCTCTAGCTTGCTTTTTGCTTGCATATATAAACCTGCCCCTGGAAATTTCCACTACTTGCATCCGAAGAAGTGGGTATTCACCCACGAAAGCTCATGCTGCAAAACGTCTGTTAGTCTATAAGGTGCCACAGGATTCTTTGCTGCTTCTACAGAACCAGACTAACACGACTACCCCTCTGATACCTGACAGTCAGGAAGCTTTACCTAATGTCCAATCTAACTGCCCTTCCTGCAGTTTAAGCCCATTGCTTCTTGTCCTGTCCTCAGAGGTTAAGGAGAACAATCTTTTATGTACCTGAAAACTTATCATATCCCCTCTCAGTCTTCTCTTCTCCAGACTAAACAAACCCAATTTTTTTCAACCTTCCCTCATAGGTCATGTTTTCTTGACCTTTAATCAGTTTTGTTGTTCTTCTCTGGACTTTCTCAAATTTGGCCACATCTTTCCTGATATGTGGCATCCAGAAATGGACAAAATACTCAGCTGAAGCATAATCAGTGCGGAGTACAGCTAGGGTGACCAGACAGCAACTGTGAAAAATCAGGACGGGGGTGGAGGGTAATAGGAGCCTATATATGAAAAAGACCCAAAAATCAGGACTGTCCCTATAAAATCGGGACATCTGGTCACCCTAAGTACAGTGGAAGAATTATTTCTCATGTTTTGCTTACAACACTCCTGTTAATATATCCCAGAATGATGTGTGCCTTTTTTGAAACAGTGTTATACTGTTGACTCATATTTAGCTTGTGATCCACTATGACCCCCAGATCCCTTTCCACAGTACTCCTTCCTATGCATTTTGGGGGAAGGAGGAGGAAATATTTCTCTTGCTGGCTTATTTAACAAAATGATCTGTGCCACTTGATCAGGGATTCTGAGCCAGCAGCACAGGGGGTATCAATGTTACTGTGCCAAGGTAGTGGAACTTTTAGTCCCCACCCCCACCCCAGCACTGCTTCCTCAGCTCTTCTGTTCCCCCAGACAATCTGGGAATATTCCTTACACTATATTTTCTAGTGTTCTTTTCCAGTCCAGTTTTAAATGTTCCACCACCTCTTTCTCAGAATATTAGTCAAAAATCTACAGATCTGACCATTTGGGATTTTTTATTTGTAATTTTCCAGCTTTAAACTTTATCCAAGTCATTTCTTTCCTAGTTTTAAATTTGTACAACATGGTAAGGAGAAGGGAGGGTAAGAAATTCCTCTTCATCCTTGGTGCACATAGCCTACTCTCGGTAAATTGAATCTTTTCCCACACTCTGCAATTAAGCATGTTAATTACCTCCTTTACTGATTCAAAAATTGTGTTCTGAACGTTTTGGGTTAATGGAGTGTTGGGTCAGTGGAGTGTTGGGCAGGTGGGGAGAGAAGAAGGGGAAGCACAGAGGACATGGAAAGCTTCTTCCTGTCATGTAAGCATCCAGCATATCTTCCTGGTTAACAAAAATATCCTCAGTGGTATGCAAAACGAATGTGCTAGAGTGTATAGCTCACACCCAGGGCATGGGGAAAGTGAAAAAAGTTGAATCTAGGCCCAAAGCCTGCATAAGAAACTATCACCAACAAGTGCTGATGACAGCAAGCTAGTATGATCAGAGGAGCTGCAAAGGGAGGCCTGTTCTGCATCCTTCCAGTGATTTGCTGCACAGAATCCTGCTGGGCACCAGCGTTTCTTTGATAGAGGTTGCACCTGTCAGTGGCTTTGCTCATCTCTGCTGCACTGGCAAGATCTGACCCATAGTCCTGTAATGTTATTCATTGAAGGAACATATTCAGTACATGATGCTTTTTAAGCAGCTTTAATTATATTGATTTTTTTAAAGAATGTTTCTTTTCTAAACATTTATAATTATCTGATGCCCTTTATGGTCCATAGATAATTTATTTGCTAAGCAGATAATCTTGTATTGTTATCCTGTATTTCATATAAGAACTCCATGTCTAAATACCACAGGAGCTAGCTATTGTCAGTTATAAGAGACCCTACTCAGGATGACATTTCTGATCAAAGCTACAGTATTAGCAGTGCTCTGCTGGCACAAGGGACTCCCTTTTATTGAATATCAGCGTGGCTATAATCACAACACATATTCAGAAGGCTGTAAGTTAACATCAAATGCTGGCTGAGTATTTGATTAGGGATGTCACTGAGTCTCATGAGTTTCTAAGAGGTGCACCAATGCATTAAATCTTAGTCACTTGAACAGCGCTGGCATATGCAGGACAAACTCCTGCTAGCACTAAACAGGGTGCTAGCTTGCATAAACTCTTGAGGTATGGATGTAAGAATCTGATACGAAAAACATATTCCATATAATTCTCTTTCCGTAATTTTCTTCCTCACACAGAGAAACTGCCCTTACTGAGGCCCAGAACAGATAAGGAAGAGAATCTAGTGAAAAGGAAAAAAGTCCAAAGAAGCAATTAATTCCTGGAAGAAGCTTTCTTATTTTTCAGCAGGGGAGGAAGCATGTTCTGTGCCTAAAGCATAAGAAAGCTGAATGCTATTCCTCACTCAGCCATAGACTCCTTATATGACCTTGAGAGAGTTACTCAAGGATTCTGTGCCTCAATTTCCCCATATATATAGGCAGTGATAATATATGCCTATATCTTAGGAGTGTTGCAAGGCTAAATTAATTACTATTTGTATAGTGTTTTGAAACATTCAGATGGGAAATATTATAAATGTGCAATTTACTATTTCAAAATTACTATCTCAGATGCCATGTTATGATTAAAAAACAAAAAAAAAATAGAAGGTATTTAATGGTCACCCCTCCATTTTCCACATAGCAGAGGAAATGCAGACAATGGACAAAATGCTTATTTAAGACTGTCAATCTAGTTTCAGTATTCTGCTCTCCCTGCATGTGTGAACATCTCCTATGCTGCCCTGGATAGTTTTTCCTTACTTTGGAAGGCCAGGTCACATGTAATGGAGAAACCATTACCTAGATGCAAGACTTCAGGGTAATTATGTAATTATGTACAGGCTAACAAAAATTCCTGACAAATCTTAAGGAATGTTCATCTGGGGTAACATTTGGAGTTTATTGAAAAATGCAAAGGGCAAAAATATAATGAAATGCTTAAACATGCTGTGGCTCACACAAGTTACTCTCACCAACCCCTCCAAGCCCTGATCCTGCTAGCAATAAGCGGTCTGATTCATCATTGCTCTGCAAAACAGAATGGTAGTATTTGAAACCCACTTTGCACAGTTGTAAATGGCTATACAAGGTGCAGGACAATGATAAATCAGGCCCAGAGTGAATGGGAGTTATTTACTTCAATGGCAGCAAGACTGTGGTCATCATGACAACATTATAAAAAATGCACAGGAGAGAATCAAACGCTCCTATGGGCGTTATAGGACAGAAAGCCAATGGAATTACACAGATGTAACTCAGAGTTTTAGGCTAACATCCAGATAAAGCTATGTCTATGCAGGTGTACAGACCTGAGTACTGGAACATGCACAGTTTCCCATTCCTTCATTCAGTGTCCACATTATGCTGTGCTGGACACAGGTATAATGCTGTGTACAGATGTGCACTCACATCCACATTGATGCTGTTGTTATAAGATGTTAGTGCTTCAGGGTGGAATCCCAGGCTTTTCTACGGACAGGGAGACAGTCTAGGAATGACTTTGCTGCATGTTGTTGGTACTGCCCCCCATACATTTGCTGGCAGTTCCTGATCATGTTGACCCTCACTGTTATTCCCTGCAAAAGTGGATGCAACACATGGAGTCATGGGATGATGAACTGCTTATACTCCTGCTCTTTATTGCAGGACAAATGTTTATGCAGTGGAGTAGGTGATCAGTGAGATGCTGGATGGAATTTGGGCAGAACTTTGACACATCAAAGATATCTGACCTTGAGAGTCAATAACAATTCATTCAGCTCACATGGTACAGAGATGGTGAATGCCAGTATTGACATGGTATGTCCCTGGGTGGACCATTGCTTCTGGTACAGGATAACCAGAATGCTTTGGTGGGATCACAATGTTTTGGAAACCTGGAATGACCACCCATGGCTTCAGAACTTCCAAATGAGGCAACCAACCTTCATGGAGTTGCATGAGGAGTTTGTACCAAACCTCTAGTGCCAGAACATTCAATTCAGGGAAGCCTGACCAGTTCAGAAGTGGATGGCTATTGCTCTATGGAAGCTAGCTACACAGACTGCTATCAGTGCATTGCACACCACTGTGGGGTTAGAAAGGCTACTGTCAGCATCATGGTCATGCAAGTTTGTGAGGCAATTAACATTGATCTACCCATGGGTGGTTATCGTAGGAAAAGTTCCAGAAATAACAGCTAGATTTGAGAGGATGAAGTTACCAAACTGTGTGGGCCATCACTGGTTCCTACATCCTAATATTTTGCCCACCAAAAGGGGCAAGTGAGTATGTGAACCAAAAATTTTACTAACCCTTTGTTCTGAAAGGCTTGATGGACCACAGAGGTAGATTCATGAGTACAAATGTGGGAAACACAAGAGAGGATCATGATGGTAGTGTGCCGAGGAGATCAAGATTCTACTTGAAGGTAACAGAAGGGACTTTATTCCCCAGAAAATGATATTGTTCTGTATAGTGGTCTGTAAAACTGGTATTTTGGGGGACCACACCTAGCTGCTCCTAGTTTGGCTCATGAAACTGTACCCAGACAACAATGACCCTCAAAAAAGGGAATTAAATTACAAGCTCTGTAACTGCAGAATGGTCATGGAGTGGGCATTTGGCAATCTCATTGTTTCTACCTACACACTCATCTAGATGTCAGTGTGCCAAACATTGTTTGTACAGTTGTTGCCTGCTGTGCACTTCATAGCATTTCTGAGTGTCATGGGGAGAGCTTCCATCCCAAATGGGCTCAGGACAAGTCTGTTTTACAAACTTTGAACTGGCAATCAGATCCCACCCATGCGCACCTGGTCCTGGTTCCCAGACGGCAAAGGAAATAAGGGAAGTCATATGTGCATACATCTTGGCATTGAGGGAGGCAGCAGGTGACACCTGCCTGTACAGCTGCTGGAAATACACATAAAGACACAACAGCCCCACAAGTATGTGCCACATAGCTTTGTGATGGTTGTGTTAAACTGTTCATTGTCACCCATGCTAACCCCACTTCACAGTTGTTATACAGCCCTAATCCCTACTATGGTTGAAAATTATTATGGTTCAGTAAGCCTCTCCATTAGAGAATGCTCCTGATCACTATGATGTGCCTGCTGCTCCATCACCGGATCAATATCTCTTTCTGATGGAGAGACAACTGTTCCCATGTCCTGAGAAATTCAAACTGCTCTGGGTTTCTCCTGTCTATTCCTGTGAGCAGCTAGTCCTGGGTCCTTCTCCATCTGCCCCTGATGTCTCTGGTGTGTTGCTGCACCCCCGCCCCCCAGCAGAATGGTTTCCCTCTTGGGAGCTGAAGGTCCTGCCAGTTCAAAGGGAAGAGTAGCATTATATATTTTTTCCTGTGGAAGAAACATAACTTTGCTGAAGATGGCCACAATTTTGATACTTGTCAGCATTCCAGGAATGGGACTGTTTATCTTTGGTTCTCAGCCAAGTTTTGCAGCCCATAAAGAAGGAGCAGGGGCTGCTAATAATAAGATACATTAATTGATATTTTTAAAAATTCAAAATGCAGTTTTCATTTTCAATGGAAAAGAAAAGTGGCTTTCCAGGCCTGTGTAGGAGATCTAGCAGAAACATCTCTCTGGCATAGATTGCTGATGATCACCCTTCTACATACTGCTGAACGGAGGGATTTGATCAGTTATGAAGGTGGACAAAACAGCTTTGCACTGCTACTCAACCTCAAGTCCCAGCGGGAGTTTCTACTACACCTGAAATTTGCTGAAATATGCTTACAGGACTAGGAAGCAATTTGACTGGAAATTGACTACACTGTCAGCTAGTATACAGAGCTTCTGTGAAAAGGGATATGTGAATCATGAACACCGCCCACCCAACCTGACTCCTGGTATTACCAGAAAATCTTGCTCCTGTGCCTGATTAACATGAGTGAAATGGACAGAAAAAGAAAGATGCTGCAGTTTCAGATTGGCACCACAAGTCCCCATCTGTCCATTGTAAAGGGACACTGCACTGTGTTTATTGAACCACCAGAATGGATCTTCTCCATGCCCATTCCCCCCAGCATATGCAGCATGGCTCAGTACAAGGAGCGGCCAGATATCAGGGTCAGAAATAATTTTGTAATCTTCCAAGGGAGAAAGGTCTGCTGTGATTAACTTTTTCTCACACAGCCAAAATGGTCTAAAACTCTGTTGTGTTCCCTTCCCCATTCCACACTTACTCACCTCCCTCCACCTGCAACATCCACCCCCATTCTGTGCAGCTCTTGTTTGTAAGGGGACAGGAAGATTGTGAATACGGGGTGTGAGAAGCACTGAAACTATGAAATCTTCCAAGGGACAACGGACAGCTGTTACTAAGATTAGATAACCAACTATAGTTTTTTACAACCATCCCAACCCAACAGGGAACTTTCTAACCCACCCCATCCCTAAGTCTGTGTGGTGCTGGGAGCATCGCTGCCTGACTGCTGGCCAAGAAATGCACAGATGCTGGGACATAATGGTTTTTCATAAATAATTTGTTTCGAAGACATAGCTTTAGCCTTATGCACAACAGTGGTTCATCAGAAATCAATAGATGATTTATATCTTTGTCTTGCTTAGGAACCATTTCAAGGTGAAGCGGAGTCAGATCTGGATGGAAGTAGGAAAGTTGGATGGGTTTGATAAGGGGATGATGCATGATGCACTGACTTCAGCACTGCAGTTCAAACTGCCAGAGACATAGCAATGCATAGAATGTTATCCAGGGAGGAAAAGTCAGTTCATCATACTTCAGGCAATCTTAAAATCAGGAATTTAGCATGAGAGCAAGATGGGATACTGGTGGGGAGTCTTCTGTAACTTACTAGCCTCAGATTCTGGTTTGTGCCGCAGTGTAGCTTCCTCCTTGGGTTTGTTGGCAGAGCTTCCTCACTTGGTTCCTCCACAGAGAGGTACAGAATCACGTGCTCTTTGTCCTCTGGGTATCCCTTACCATCACCTTTGCCTCCTTGCCCTGGACCTCATCAGCATCCCATTGGAAAACAAAGCTGGTAGGGTTAAAGAGGGGCTTCTGAGCCAGTTCAGGGCTCTGTACTGGGAGTCCTTGACAGCAACTAGTCAAGCTCCTTGTAGAAAGGACAGTTACAAAAAGCTCTCTCAGAGCAACTCTTGGAGCATTTTGTCCTCCTGTATTGTGTGTTCCTGGCACTGGACCGAAGTCCACTCAATCCTAACCTGCTCCAGCATCCAGGAAATTTTCTGATACAGGTGAAAATTCCTGCTATTCCAGGTGAAGTTCTGGAGGACAGTATATCTTGATCGGCACCCTGGTGTGATTAATCGGGCCAGGTGGCTGCTTTTGGAGCAAGATTCAGGTTCACCTGTATTGATGCGTAAAAAGTGCAGTAGAAAGTTGTTCTGAAGTGGTCAGCACAGCTCACTATTACCAGTGTAAACGAGGGGAAAGGAACATTTATAGGTCAGGTATGTCCACACTTCAAATTGGTACAGGCATGGGGCCATGCCATAACCTAAGATGTATTTATCCAGATCCCTCCGGTGTACTAGCTTATTCACCTCTACTCATCTTCAGACACGCTTCTGGGGTTTAGGTATGAAAAATAGAAGGCTTATGGCACAAGAATGCGCACAGACACATGTTTAGTCACTAGTGTAGATGTATCCTAAGGAAAGTGTTAGAAGCTGTCACTCCTATATTATTTGCTTGTTACTGATTGTTAACTAAAGTGGACCAACCTCATTGGTGTTTAAAATAATGAAGGGCCAGATTGCAGCAATACTGATATGTATGCCACTCCAGCCACTTTTGCAGTATCTCTGTCTAAAAACAAGGGTGACTTTCTGGACACAGGGAAGTCAATGACAAAGCTCCCCAAAAGTTAAAATAAGTATTTTTGTCCTCACCAACTCCAACTCAAGAACAGTTTAAGGAACTTTGCCAAAACATTCTTTTTAAAAAAAAATCTTTAAAAAATAACAGGTATGGAAAAATTTCAGACTCCAAAATCAATGTTTGAGAACGTTATGAGCATATGAAAATTGGAGTTCCATTTGAAACTATTTTGCAGACTTTATTACTGAGAATGCTACCGTGAACCTGCTATAGTCTTAGCCATTTTATACTTGTTGTTAGTAGGTCTGTTTCAAATCAGAGCTTATTTACCATTGCAAGCAACTTGGTGGTGTGAAACAACCCTCACCTTATAACAGAATACCAGAAGAAAACATTTAATTCTTTTGGGAAATGTGCAAAACATATATTTTTTAAAAAAAGGTATAGATGTGTGTGTGAGTGTAAATGCTTCTTTACCGAATAGATTGCAACTCTGCCTCAGGTTTAAAAAAAAAGTACATGTATTACCTTCCATATAAGAATGGTTTTCTAGCTTCTGTCAGTTTCTTGTGCCTTTTCTAAAGGCAAGAAATTCAAGATGATCACTGCACAGATTTGTCTTTTTTTTCCTTTCCAGCAGTGTGAGTGTTAAGCATGGATTTTCACTTTTAAGGCTTTTGTCAGTTTGTGTCACAGCTTCTAACCATAGTTTGTTTTTTCTTTTATTTAATTATTTGGAGGAAGGAGGTAACTCAGAAATTGTAGCGTCTCCTTGAAAGCATCAGTCTTTCAATTCCTAGCAAGCAATCACAGGGTAGCCATTTATTTTCTGAGTGCTACAGGTCAATTCTTAAGCCCCTGGAGTGCTAAAGAAAAAATAAAAAGCATAGTTGGTTCTTGTACAGCAAAAATTGAACATTTTCTTTTTTGACAGCTAGGTTTTTAAATGGATCTAAAGTTTTTGGTGTTTCAGCATTAAACTATTTGGGCCTGATTCTCAGGCTATGTCTACACTTAAAATGCTACAGCTGCAAAGCCACAGCGCTTCAGTGTATGCACTCACTACAGTGAATGGACGGGTTCTCTCATTGCTGTAGTTAATTCACCTCCCGTAGAAGTGGTAACTAGGTCAACATAAGAAGTCTACCATTGACCTAGTGCTGTCCAGGCTGGGGGTCGGTCAGTGTAACTAAGCCTCTCAGATGGGTGGATTTTTCACAACCCTGAGAGATGCAGCTATACTAATATAAGTGTGCAGGCTGAATCAACCCTCAGCTCTAGTCTACACTAGGATGGGGGATCGATCTAAGTTACGCAACTTCAGCTATGTGAATAACGTACTGATGTACTTAGATCGACTTAGATAGACTTACCATGTTGTCTTCACCACGGTGAGTCGACTGCTGCCACTCCCCCATCAACTGCCTGCGCCTCTTGTGGCTCTGGAGTACAGAAGTCGACAGGAGAGGGCTCAGGGGTCGATTTATCACATCTAGACTAGGCTGGATCGATCGCTAAGTTACACTACCCTAAGTTACACTAAGGTCCCTATGCACTGCAGGCAGCCTACACAATATAAACTCTAACAGCTGGTGTGAAATATCCTGCATCAATCTTTCTCCTGGCCCCCAGAGACAGCTCAAGGATGCAGCCAGAATGCACTACACTATAGCTATTCTGTATTTCCCATGTTCCTATGGCCCTATGAAACAGAGCACAGGTTAGGGGAACACTGAGGCTGGTCTTACTTACATGAGGTGCTGGCTAGTCCCAAAATTCTACAATCCTAGAAGATAGAGAGGGAACAAGTGATTTAAAGCCATATTTTAAAGATCCAGCCCTCACTAACTCATTCATCCTCCTATTCCTTTCTGTCTGCTCTGTATGAAAAAAAGTTGGTATCACTGACCACTTACACTATAAGACCTGCAGGAGACCAGTTTTTAAACAGCGGTGGAGAAGAATGCTCCTGAAGCCACCTGGCAAACCCAGAACATCCTTCTACCCCCTTTTCTGCAAGCTTAATTTGGAGTATCCTGCCTTCCAGCTTCTCCATTCCCCTCTCCTCTTCAGAGGATTGTAGTAAAATATATGAAAATAAAAAAATTACTTTAAAGGTGCACATTCTTATTCTTTTTCTCCTTCCAGTTCTCTATTCATATATTTTATTCTCTGCTAAGGTAGTATTTTCCCTTTATTTCACTCCTTCCATCTCTTACTTTATTTTCCTATCACGCTTTCTCGCGCTCTCTCTCTCTCTCATTGTTCTGCTTCCCCATGTTATTCTTCCTCTGCCCCTCTTCTGTCTAGTTATTTCAAACATATCTATTAACATGGTTTCTAAGTTACACAAATCTCAATCTTTCTCTTCCTCTCTCCCCTTCAGTAGCTTTATTTCACCAGTCATCTCTCTTTTTTCAGCCATGTGTGCATATGTTTCCCCTTCCTTTTCTGCCTTCTCCCACACCCTTAGCAGGTTACGTACATTCCTCTTTTCTTTTCCCCAGCCCCTGTGTATGTGTGTTGTTCCTTTCTTGTCACTCACCATTCATGTGATTCTCTCTCTGCTCTCCCACCTCTCTTTGTCAGTCTGACCAGCACCTCTCACAAGACACCTTTTTTTTAAAAAATGCACTTCAGCATCACAACTCCTGCTAGTTGCCATGGTTGCTGCCTGCAGCCTTAATAAACTTTTTAAAGTGTTTTGAAAAGTGCACTAAATGGCTGTCCGGGGCAAGCTGCCAGCTGGAAGGATATTGTAAGATACTACACTTGCTCACTAGGTGTTTCCCATAATATCTATCCAGCTGGCTGCCGGCCCTGCTAGACAGGGGCCTCCAGAGGGCACAGCAGTACTTGTTTCTGACAAATTTAACAGCACCCTAGGGGCATGCGGACCCCAGGGGAAGTATTTTACACACTTTCTTCACGACCGGAATTCCAAAATTTGGCAGAAAAACTACACAATAGCCAAATGCAAGGATGTTGTGAGTGCAGAATCTTGCCATTTTTCTACAAAAATCTTGAAAAGTGAGTCACGATTTTCTCACATCCCTAGTACCATAGCAGAACATTATCACATCTGCAGGTACAGCACAGCAGACACTTAAATATAAACCGGATGCTGCTTGCCTGAGTTAGGAACATTGGACCTTAACGAAGGTCCTTAACAGACCCCAGCCAGCGCACAAAGTTCTAACTGGGGTGCATGTCCATGGAGTAAGGCAAATATTTGGCTTAAAGTGTTCAGTGTTTAAACACAAAAGGAAGACATTTTCAAAATTGTCCAAGTTACACAGGAACTGTTGAAAATAAATGGGACTTACACTTGTAAGTCACTTAGCATGTTTTCAAAATCTCACTCCAAAACTAAAAGGAGGACTGACATTGGCCGGCTTTTCTGTGCATTCTCACAGTTCTTGATTGCCTTCAGAGTAGAATTCATGACACAAGAGAGAGCTTCTTAGGGTAAGACTTTTCATAGGTTCCAATTCAGGACTGGTCCTACTCTATAAGCAGAACATATGACTGGCTGGAGCAGTAGAAGGAAATCAGTCTCCTACTGAGAACCTCCCTCCTACAGGCTGGTGGAGGCAGAAGTCTTGGTCCTGACTGGTTGTGAAGCTGGCTGCTCTAGGAGTAAGAAGCTCGTGGATGGACCAACCCACCAAAACCTGAAGTGTAAATTATTGAATGCTTACAACAAAGTGCTTGTATATGGTATTTATAGTATAAAACAATTCACTGACTAGTTCTGAATAGCTAATAAACTCAAGAAAGTTACCAATTCAACTAGATTTAGGATTCAAAATCTTCAATAAATTAATATCCTCCCCCTTTACATTTGCTACTCATAATGATTCCATTCTGAATCAGATGTACAGCCAGACAACTTTTTTGCTTTTTTTAATACTTATTTCCATCACTGATTCTTTATGTCAGAGCCAGCCTTAGCTCCCCCTCCCCCAAGTATAAACGATTTCTGTCCACCATGCACTGGTCTAAGGTTTCTAAGGAGAGGTAGAGAGAGATTATTTGTGAGGAGGATATACTCTGAATTTAACACCGTTATTTATATGTACATGTAGGTTCTCTGTGGCCTTGATCATGCAATGCATTGCACATCGGCAAAACCTTGCACCTACCAGAATCCAGAAAAAATCACGTGGGGTTCATGTGACTGCAGAGGTTCACCTGTGCAAAACACCTTGCAAACTTGGTGCCTAAGTGTTCCCAAGCCACTGACTGCAGAAAGTGGAGTACATCTGTTTGCTCTTTTCTACCTTAACATCTTCAACGGTATGTTCTCAAGGGAAAAGGAACTAGAAACTTACATCAGAAAGGAAAAAAACCAGAAATCAAAAGCTGAGAATGTATATATACTCAGGGCCAGATCCTGCAACTGGACTAGTGCAGGTATAGCAGGGCCACCTGATTAGATCTAGTTGCAGGATCAAGTTCCCCAGATCATGATGCCTGTGGCTGCCAGCCCAAAGGTGCCCAAACCCTGCCTCTGTGTGATGTATTATGACATCTTCATTTTATTTCAAAGAAGCTTTTTTCCTGCTTGTTACTATTGGACAGTCACATATTTTGTAGCTTCTGTAGAGCCAGGGCAAGCAGGGAGCATGTCTTAGCCCCACTGCACCACAGCTCGAACTTTTAACCGCCCAGTCAGAGCTACCGGAGTCCCTTTTCAACCTAGCATTCTGATCGAAAACCAGATGCCTGGCAACCCTGACTCAGAATAGCTCTCTCTTCTGTGGCTGTTGAATAAAGATTGGGTGTTACTTTCATTGTGGCCGGTAATCTGCCCATTTTTCAGTGAGAATGCAGGCTAAACCATCCAAGTACTGGTAGTCCTCCAGTCCTTCCCACAATTTCCCTCTTCGTGCCCAGAAAGCAGACAGATTCTCCCACAATTCACTGTGAAAGAATCACAGAGCAGCTCAGCTTGCTGCAGCACAGAGAACCAAGGGATCTGCCCACAGAAGTCCTAATGATGCACACATGTGAGTGCAGCACCAGTAAGCACACAGTACCCAGGGTATAACAATGCAGTGTGGCTGCTCACAAATCTGGGCTAAGCTAACCTGGCTGTCAGTCACCTGTGTTAACCCTGCAGCAAAGAAATACCCATACTTATTTATTTATAAATATGAAACAATGTCTTAGAAACATCAGGACATGTACACTGTTAGTCTATGTGACCACCTATCCTTACCACTGTTACCCTTGTCCTCCCTCCCCCATTCTCCCTCCTGTTTGTTGCACTCATCCTGTTTTATATTAGATTTTAAACTCTGTGGAGCAGAGACTGTGCCCTGATCCTGACTGGAGCCTCAGCCCAGCTGTCTGTGGGGCACTAACTGTTGAGGGATCTAGGCACTGCATGAGCACTGTAAATAAAGACACTGGGGTGATTCAACAAAAGAGGTAGTGAACACTCTTTATTAAATCAGCCTAAACACAGGGTGCAGGCACAAAAGTGGGAGAGCCTGCGCTCACTCTGTGAGAGATGGTCATCACTCTACCACAATACAAATAGTAATAAGTGCTATGGAGAGGTTTCAGATATCTGGTGATTCTCTTTCAAGGTGCAGGTAAATGCATCTCACATTACAGGATTTCTCTCTCTCTCTCTCTCTCTCTCCCTGTTGTATGGATACTGTATGGATCCATTGAATGGACTGTATATGGGGAAGAGAGGAGGAGGGAAAATGTATGTGAATAGGATGTTAACAGACTGTCACATTTCCAAGGAGTGACCCAATTAGTCACTAAGTACTTATTTTGTACAAAACTGTGAGAAAGGACACCACTGGTGCACGTCTTCTCCTAGTCCTGAGTACTGCAGGGTGAGGTAGAAAGATCATAGGCCAAAAATAAGAGTCCTCCTCCTTACCTGACTGTTTTGTGTCACAGCATTACCCTGGGGCTTGCCAAGCATGGGGATAGGCATTGCATCTGTGCGCAGAATCAGAAAAAAGCAATCTTTAATATGTATCAAACTCCTGAGTTAATACTCTGATGGGCTCTGTGTTTATAATTCTTAAATATAAAATAAAAGAAGAAAGGATTCTTTCCTAAAACCAACAGAGCCAGAAATGCTTTACTGGCAGAATGTGCTACAAAGAATAATGATTGTATATATCAGCTTCCTTAAAAAACACATCTGAAGCTGTTAGAGTCTAAAATGATGAACAAATCAAAGAATAATGTTATAAATCATGCAGACTAAGCAACAAATTATGTCTAATAACCAATACCAAAATAATTCTCCCACCCATATCATCAGGCAGAAGGGAGAAAATGTCTATCAGTGTCAGAACATAGATTCTGTAACAATAGAGCTTATTGAGGCAATCTGTATGGGTACTTTTCATCTTCACTATGTTGCATAGTTTTACACTAATTATAGGCAGATTAATTTAAAACAAGTCAGTTAAGGTTTAATAAATTATTAACGATGGTTCTTTCAGGCAGTCTCTTTTTCTATGATTGATTATCATCTTATACCCACATTTCTATTTATTCAACCATTAAAATTATATATTAAATGTACTTTAATCTCTTTGCTTATTAATCTGCATGTCCTCACACCTAAACATTCATTTAATGTTGACTCTATTTTATTCATTTCAGAAGAATTTTTGAGTAGATATTTTCAGGGAGTTGATAATATTGCTACAGTACATCTATTATAGATATAAATCTATATAATTATAGTTTTCTCACATAGCAAATACTGTAAAGTTGAGAAGGGGGTTTCATACTAATTCCCCTTTTTCTGTTGTTTATAACTTTCTCAAAACGATTTTTTTTGTTTAAATATTTCCATGTTTGTTTTTAACCTTAAGGTTGGGGAGGGAGTTAATGGAAAAGGAGGGAAAAGGGTGAGCTAAATCTGTGGAGCTATTTTGGAGTTATGGGAAAGTGATCTAAAAAAAAGTCTCACTTTTTGTTTTAGCTTCTTATAACTGAAAAATGGCAGAAGCCACAGTTATCAACATTAAACTAGGCATAGTTATAGGAAGGAAAGATGGATTTAGTATTTTTAAAGTAATGACGATTTTAAAAATGTTTGCTGTGCATTGAATGAGATATGGGTCCTGTGTGGGAAAAACACTACAACCCATATGACCATGTAATTAAAGACTATGATAAGTGCATATGCACAGGCATTAAGGCTGTCATTTCTTAATGTTTGATTTTTTTCAACCCATATGTTAAAAGAATGTTAAGGTTGCAAAGTCAAGCACTCAATAGTTAAGAAAAAGTTCAACCTTAATTCTGCACTGTTGTGTGCATACATTATAGTATGGCACCTGTCTGTCTCAAAAGATGATGGTGTAAGTGCCAAAACAGTTCAGTTACTGCATGTCCTGCTGCAGCATCACAAGTGGCTAAAAGTCCAATTCTCAAGCAACAGTCCTTGCCATGGTTAACACAGGTGAAAAGCACAGGGACAGAAGATGAAGCTACACACTACTAGCACTTGAGACCTGCTGCTTCTCTTTCCTCTTTGCTCTCTTCACTTTCCTGTCTCTCACCCACATCTCTTCAGCCTCTTTGAATCCCTGGCCCAGTGAAGACTTCCAGTTTGTCTGTTGCTATCTGCATCATCCCAGTTTGTGGTGTTCATGTTGCAAGTTTTCAAGTCCCTCTTCCAAACATCCTTGAAGGTTGGTCCAGTAGCCTCAGAGCATCCAGAAGTTCTCCATACAGGAGATCTTTTGGAATGTGTCCATCGTCCATCCAGTGCAGGTAACCAAGCCAATAGAGACATCTGTGTTTGAGAAATAGTGATTAGACTTGGTAATTTCATTTTCTCAAGTTCTTTGATGTCAAGGACTTTGGTTTCTCACTTGGGTTTTAGATTACAGTGAAGATAGCAGATGTAGGCAGTCTAGGTCTTGCCACCATACACCAGTGTGCTCAAAACACACATCTGATAGACCCATATATTGGAGTTCAGTGTCAGTTTCCTGTTATCCCCCACACACTTGGTCACTTAGCTGAATGCGGTAGCTGCCTTTCCAATGCAAGAATTAAGCTTATCATCCAGAGATATGTTATCCAATGCAGTTGGTCCTAGATAGCAGAACTTGCACACAATGTCTAGTGTGGTGCTAGCTATTAAAACTTCTGGTGCAATGTACACACCATGTTCTATAACAGGGGTGGGCAACCTATGGCACATGTGCCGAAGGCGGCACACGAGCTGATTTTCAATGGCACTCACACTGCCCGGGTCCTGGCCACTAGTCTGGGGGCTCTGCATTTTAATTTAATTTTAAATTAAGATTCTTAAACATTTTTAAAACCTTATTTACTTACATACAACAATAGTTTAGTTATATATTATACATTTATAGAAAGAGACCTTCTAAAACCATTAAAATGTATTACTGGCACGCGAAACCTTAAATTAGAGTGAATAAATGAAGACTCGGCACATCACTTCTGAAAGGCTGCCGACCCCTGTTCTATAATCATTACCTGCTTTAAACTGATGGTTGGTCCAAATTCAGTAATACTGATCATAATATAATGAAATTTGACATCTTTGTAGCTGGAGAAATGCCAACAAAACTCAACACCATAGCATTTCACTTCAAAAAGGGGAACTGCACAAAAATGAGGAATCTAATAAAATGGAAATTAAAAGGAACAGTCACAAGGGTGAAATGCCTGCAAGCTGCATGGAGACTATTTAAAAAAATACTAGATACTCAAACCCTATTTACCCCAAATTAAAAAGAAAAAAAAACCCAGAAAGAACAATAATAGTAACCATAAAAATACCACCATAGCTAAACAAAAGAGTAAAAGAGGCAGTTAGAGGCAAAAAGGCATTCTTTAAATCTGAAAGTCAAATCCTAATGAGGAAAATAGGAGGAGCATAAATGCTGGCAAGTCTAATGTAAAAGTATAATAAGGAAGACTAAGAAATAATTGAAGAGCAACTAAATAAAGACACAAAAATTAACAGCAAAAAATTAAATCCATCAGAAGCAGGAAAACAGCCAGTTAGTGGGGCTACTGGACAACTGATGAGCTAAAGGAGCACCAAGGGATGTTGCAAAGGCCAAAAGTATAACTGGGTTCAAAAAGGAATTAGATAAGTTTATCGAGGATAGATCGATCAATGGCTATAAGCCAAGATGGTCAGGGCTGCAGCCCCATATTCCACATGTCCCTAAACCTCCAACTGTCTGAAGCTGGTTCTGGACAACAGGAGATGGATCACAGAAAATTGCCCCGTTCTATTCTTTCCCTCTGAAGCATCTGGCACTGGCCACTATTGGAAAGACAGTATACTGGGTCAGATGGACCATTGGTTTGACCCAGTATGGCCATTCTTATGCCCAGATAATGAACTGATCTATTTTATTGATGTTTTTTTTCTTTCTAATATGATGTCACTCCTCCTCACGTGAGTTTCAATGATTTTTTTGTTTATTTATTTAGGTGCAATTGATTTTGAGCCCTGTTTGGCCTGCTTTTTTTGCAAATCACACAATTGCATATTATCAGCAAAGTGTAGGTCTTCTAGGCATTTGCCATCCAGCCATGCTATCCCAGTGTTTGTATTGCTAATGTACCTCTTCATTATCTAGTCTATTGCAATGCCAAACAACAGTAGAGAGAGATTTCAGTCCTATTTCACACTAGTTTCCACACTGAATCACTCTATTACCTGGTTGTTCACTCTTACGGTGCACTTTGCATCACTGTACACAGCCTTGATGATGTTGATAACTTTAGCTGTAATTCCATAATGCTGAAGAATGTTTAACAATGTATGCCTATGCAGTCTATCAAATGCATTTTGGAAAATCAACAAAATTGATAAAGGGAGGCTGCCATTCTATACATTCTTCTATGATGGTCCTTAGTGTGCATGTTTGAGCTACATAGGATCTCTTGGCCTTGAATTCAGCCTGTTCTTTCCTAAGCTTTGCATCTACTGCCTCTTTAATACCATGCAGTGTCATACTGTGACAGTACCCCGGTGTACAACCTGGAATTGGGATACCACTGTGCCCCCTTAACTCTCCAGCCTGGGCTGTCTCTCATGATGGTTTGCTAGTGTCAAGCAGCAAACCCCTCCAGATGCTATCACTCAGCCACCAGCTAAAAAAACCCAGCTAAATTGCATGAATGCTCTCTAAGCCACTCATTAACTATACAGAGGGAGACACCAGAAAATTCCCCCAGCCCCTAGTCTTGCGCCCCAGAAATGTACCATCTTGCACTGATCAAGATCTTCTTTTGAACATTGCAAGCTCATTAATTAGTTCACCACTTCACCAAAGGATAGTGGATATGCACCAGCCTTTGTAATCTGAGCAGATTCCCCAAGCACTTTATAGACAAACTCGCTGGTAAGGATAAACCATTAAAATAAGTTTATTAAGTACAGAAAGATAGATTTTAAGTGATTATAAGTGGTGGGCATAAAGGTCAGAGATAGTTACCTAAGAAATAAAAAAATAAACACACATTCTAAATCCTAAATTTTATCAGACACAGTAAGATTTGAATCAAGCAGCTTTTCTCACTCCACTGGATGTTGAAGGTAGGTTACAGTTTTTAATACACAGGCTGAATTCCCTTCTCAGCCTGGAACCAATCTCCTCAGTTCAAAGCCTTTGTCTTCCCAATGTTCTTGTTGCCTTTAGAGTAGGTGGGAGAGGAGATTAGGTGGCCTCATCATGGCACTGTCCCTTATTTTATACTCTCAATTCATGTGCTAGGAAAGATACTGGCCCAGACATGTCCTGGTGGGCCTTGCTGAGACACAGAGTTGAGCAATCCCCTTTGTGTGGTGGTTGTGCAACTGAGTCATAGAGTTGAAGTGTGTCTTGCATTTTCCTGTACTGGCACGGATGGAGGCTGAACATTGCATTAAATGAACCACTGCGCTAATACAACACAACAGTTTCTATGTTCTTATATGGGAAAGCGGTTAAAGTGTCAGTTGCTGTTATCCTATTCAAAGACCAACAGATTGCACCACAGAGAAATTTTGAAGTCAGGTAGTACACTTTTCGTGCAGGAGAAAAAGGGACTTCTTTGTCTCTACTGTTTAGTCTTTCCCTGTGTAACTGATCAATGTAATGGTTATCTGTGGTTAATTGGAATTATCAGGCTGTGATCGATTGGAATTATTAGTGAACTTTCACTTTCAGTCGCAAGATTTGAATGTCCAGGGACTGGGCTGTTTCATTGGGCAGCCTTAAACTCTGGAATTTACTTCCCCTTTTGGTCCAACAGTGCCTGAATTTACTGATCACTGGGTCATGATGTGCATTGTCTCTGTTGACTTGAGGCTGCATGGTATGAAGTGTTGATG
This sequence comes from Mauremys mutica, assembly GCF_020497125.1. Classification (NCBI taxonomy): domain Eukaryota; kingdom Metazoa; phylum Chordata; order Testudines; family Geoemydidae; genus Mauremys; species Mauremys mutica. Next base: position 106,042,614 of record NC_059076.1, on the reverse strand, counting down.
GTGTGCTATATTTATGTCTATAGCTGGAGATTTGGGTCTGAGTTCATTAATATTTGACATTTGTAAACTATTTTTGTATGTTCCTCAAAGAAATTGTGCACTTATGTCAAGAGGTGGTGAATTAAAAAAAAAAGAAAGAAATACTAAACTAACATGAGTTTTTGCATTTAATACACTGTAAATCCACATTCTGCATTTACCAGCAGCCTCAGCAGAAAGACTAAGAACTTTAGGGCACTGAAACTCAACTCATTCAACCACAGAAACAGAAGTGATGTCACATTGGGAGGAAGACTAAGGAATCCTGCACTGCCTCAAGGCATATTGTACCTCTTTTGTTGGGAAAACAAAAATCCTCACTCTTTAGGGCCAGCAGTTCAAGACTCTTTGGGCAGCATAGCCATCACATAAATAGTTCAAAGTGCATTCATAAAGTAATTTTGGTGTCAAATGAAACATTGTTGCTTACATAAAAATCATGAATTCTTTTACACCTCAGGCACTTATAGTACTTCTATAACTAGTTCAAACAAATAAAATAAGAAGCTGGAAAGCCATAAAATGGGTATCTTGTGATATAAAATGGATGAACCTGGTAATTCATGTGCACAAATCTGGAGGGTGTTGGGAAATCTGTTGCAATGTGGACCTAATCCAAAGCCTACTGAAGTCTACGGGAAGATTTAATTGATTTCAGTGGGCTTTGGAGCATGCATCAGATGATCAAACTATATCTAAATTCCAAAAAAACCCATATTTCCCTATTCTACAGTCACATGACAAATGCTTTCCATTTATTTTTTTATTATAGTATATAATGTATTTATGTGATTTATTGATATGATAATTTTGGTGTACACAGTGTTGGGTAACAGTAGGAATGTGCCAAACAAATAACAGGTCATTGACCCAATAAGCTTAGAGTCTAAACATGCACAAGGAAAACACAAGCCATCAAAAAGTTGATATTTGCTAACTATTAACACCTTATCACCATGGATATCTCCTCTTCTAAGGAAAGGGAAAACTGTACTAACTGTTGGTTGAGTCTTCACATTTTTAATGCAGCCACTTTACAGTACAAACCACCGGCATTGGAAGGAACACAAAAATGTATGTATGTCGGAGAGAGTGCCAAGCAATCAAATCTGAGTGGCGTTGTGACCCCATGCATCAGCTAACAATGCCACTCACACAAATTTGGCCTATCCAACCATCTATTATGCCAGCAGGGAAAATGCTCTACTGTTACACACACACACACACACACACACACACACACACACTGCTCTGTCCTTACACCCCTTGTCTCTGAGCTTTCAATAGTCCTTACTCCTTAAATCAGACAGTTTCATGCCACCTTCCATGGTGGCCAGTAGGGTAACCCAGGCCCTCCTTCTACTCAGGGTTCCAGTCCAGAGACCCTGTAGAGAACAACTACAGTCTGCTTCCTCAGAGTCTTGTTGGCTGTTTCTCCCCATAACATTTCATACCTTAGCCTGTTTCTAGGCTTTCTTTCGAAGCCTTTCCAACTCTGGCAGAAAGCAATGTCTCCAAGGAGCAGGGCGAGATTAACTCTCCTGTGGGCCTGGGCTATTAGGTTTTGTGGGGACCCTGTATACAAGTCTTTTTCCCAATTTAAACAAAATGATCACAATTATGGCATCAAGGCTATTAATGCTATACAAAACTTGCCTTTTAATTAACATAAATCCATTCTGTGGTTACATTTGAGTCTTAAAACATGTAGCATATAGTTAAGTTAATTCAAAATAGCCTATTTCTTACCTTAGAATAGCTGGTATATTAGTTTCTGTGAGGGAGTTTGGGTGCAGGAGGGGGCTCCAAGCTGGGGCAGAGTGTTGGGGTGCAGGAGAGGGTGAGGGGTGCAGGCTCTGGGAGGGAGTTTGGTGCAGGAGGGGATTCTGACCTGGGGCATGAGGTTGGGGTGCAGGAGGGGGTACGAGGTGCAGGCTCCAGATGGGAGGCACTTACCACAGATGGCTCCTGGCCGGCAGCGCAGCAGGACTCAGGCAGGCTGCCTGTGTGCCACCATAGCCCCACGCCACTCCTGGAAGTGGCCGGCTGCTGGCACGTCTCTGCATGACCCTGCGATGAGGGGGACAGCGTGCCCATGCCCACAAGTGCTGCCCCCTCAGCTCCCATTGGCTGGTTCCCGGCCAATGGGAGTTGTGGGGATGATGCTGGGAGCTGGGGCAGCGTGCGGAGCCTCCTCTCCAGCCCACCGACAGGGGCTGAAGAGACATGCCAGCAGCCGGCTGCTTCCAGGAGCAGCATGGGGTCAGGGCATGCAGGCAGCCTGCCTGTGTCCTGCTGTGCCGCTGGACTTTTAGCGGCCTAGAGATCGCGATCGACTGGTAGAGGCTCCAGGATCAACCAGTCAATCACGATAAACGGGTTGGTGACCATTGATTGTATATAATTATGGATTTATTTTTGCAGCCCTGGGCTACAGACCCTAAAGCCTGCATTAACCCAGCCCTGCCAAGGAAGTCCAGTTCCTGCCCTTTAATCAAGACTCATCATAGGATATCATTCCCACTGTGTGCCTTCTCAGGGTCTTGCCTGGCCTTTTGCCAGTGTGCCGCTCTTGGGAGATGATCCCAAGACCTACTCTTCCTCTCCCCCCTCTCAAGGCTTCCAACCCTCCTTCTGTCCTGAAGCCCAGCTCCTCCTGGGCTGGGTCTCATCCATTAGCCTTACACACACACGCATGCACACGCACACACGCACGCACGCACACACTACAGTTGCCATCACGTGTCCTAATTGAGCTCTCCGGTTCCTTTAGCCCTATCAGTGAGGTATTTAAACTCCATCACAGCATTTTATTTACTTTAAATTAGTGTTATACCACTGTTGTATTGGATAACTGCTCTAATAGTTGACATTATTTTAAAGTCCCTCAATGACATCATAGGTGTGAAAAATGTGACTATAGTATTTCACTGGCTGGCAAAGGGGTTGGTTTTAGTAATGTGAATATATATATAACAACATATGTTTCAGACACAATACCTGTGAGATATAACTTTATAGATAGTCACACAAACAATTCTTGCTTTATCTAGAATTTGATTTAGTTGCTAGAAAAAGTATGTCTTTCCAGCAATAAAATCAGTTCTAATGTGGCACAATAGCACAATATAAAAAATAAAATTGGAGTAAAGTGTGTCTCAGGGCACCATATTCATTCAAATTTAGTTAAGATACATTCCTAGCCTGTGGTAACATAGGGCTTGTTTGCAAGAAATGTAACTCATAAACAGCTGTATCAAAACTATCACATACAATGCATTTCAGTAATATATAGTGAGTTTGTTTTAAACAGTTTCAGAATATGTTAGAGGAATATTTCTTTATATTTATATATATTTGATGGAATATCTCTTTTAGTGTTGTATCAATAGAAAGCGCTTCTGGTAATACTCTAAATGATTCACAGTACAGCGTATTTATTGGTTGTAAAAGTATGTTCAAGGGATTAACTTTACAACCTTAATGGAACAATAATTTAGAGGCTGCTCAAACCTAGGAAATAATTCATAGCTTGAGCCAGATTAAAGCAACAATTGATATTGAGAACCCTTGGCAAAATCCCAGAACAGTTACTGATTGCAGATATCTGGAAGAGATCATGCCAATGTTTGTGGGAACAAACATAAAACAATGGTGGTTTTCTTTTCTACATCTACTAAAATGTACAAATGTTTGAGTCCACAAAACCCTGTAGTGATTTTAACTTTATCAAGTGTATAGTGAATATATAAACCTATATAACAGAGTTATAAATAACACTCAGTTTGTCATAGATACAGACGGCAAGATCCTTATCTTGTGTAAATATTTGTAGTACAATAGATTTCATTGGAGTTATACTAATTTATGCCAGCTGGGGACCTGGCCCATTCAATATCTAATATTTATATTGTTTCTAATCTGGCAATAGATGGAAATAGTATTATCACTTAGAGCTTCATGGTATAGAAAATGCACATTGAGAAAGTGTAACAAAACAGCAGAGTGTATTCAAATATAATGAGCATCTTTTAGATTAATCCACTGATCCAAGGAGTCCCACCTTCTCCTCTCCACATGCCTATAGGAAGAGGGAAAATGGGGAGGCAATCATTACAGGGACCTGAGGATTTTCTTTCTCCTGCTGGCCCAGAAAAAGCCTCTCTACACCCATTGTTTCATGTTGTGTGTGTGTGTATATCTTCCTTCTGTATTTTCCACTACATGCATCCGATGAAGTGAGCTGTAGCCCACGAAAGCTTATGCTACAATAAATTTGCTAGTCTCTAAGGTGCCACAAGTACTCCTATTCTTTTTGCGGATACAGACTAACATGGCGACTACTCTGAAACTTCTCTACTCTGAGTTTAGGATGGGGTGGGCATTAAATTAAAAATGCTGGAAAATTTGGGGTCTTTGCAGCTGCAGAGAACTAGACATTCCTATAATGATAAAATAATTCACACACAACCAACACTGTCATGAGGCTATTATAATACTAAGAAGTTTCATATATAGTACCTTTCATAAAATATTTAAAGTCAGAGGTGGAAAGGATCAGTTAGATCATCAAACCCATCCTCTGCCCATGAGAATTGTTCCTTGTATTCTTAAACTGTATTTAAAGGGTGGGGAATCCCTAAAAAGATAAACAAATTAGACTGACCTATCTATTCTATTCTCTATCAAGGTACTTACACCTTTCTCATCACCACTGCATCTGACAGCTTCACCATTTATTACTGAGCGTATCCTCTTAACACTCCTCTGTGTTAGAAAGCTGCTATTATCTCTGTTTTACAGATGGAAAACTGAGGCATGGCGAGATTAAGGTCCTGATCCTGCAAATGGATCCGTGCAGGCATACTCCCCTTCACTGAAGTCACACAGCATGTTGGCACAAAGGGCTGCTCTCCAGGAGGCAGATGTAGACTTAGGCCCTAACAATGGGATTTTCAAAAGCACCTAGGCCCCACTGAAAGGTCATACAAGAAGTGTGTGGCAGAGCAGGGAACCGAACCCAGATTTCTGGGTGTGTCTACACCAGGGCTGAATGGTTAATGTCCAGGTCAAGCAGATATACTCACACTTCTTCTGATCAAGCCAGTGCACTAAAAATAGCAGTGGAGCAGCAGCACAAGTAGTGGGATGGGCTAGCTACCTCAAGTACATAGCTAGGAGCTCAGACAGGATCATACTCAGGGTCAGCCAGCCCACCTGCCGCTTGCACTGCCACAGCTACACATCAATTTTTAGAACATTAGCTTGATCAGAGCTAGCACAGGTACGTCTCCTCAAATGGGTAATTGTAATATCCAGCTCCAGTGTAGACATACCCTAAGTCTTACTCCAGTGCCTTAAACACAAGATATTTCACTGCCAAGAAGGATTTACTGATATTCAGCTTATATTTTCTTTTTCTTAATTTCATTTCATTACACTTTCTTCTGTCACTGTGTACTACACTAAATTATTCCTTTCCTTGATATTTACATCTCTCAAATATTTGTAGCCTGTTACCTTATCCTGCCCTGAATCAATCTGAGCCAATCTATACATATTTAGCTCTTTTAATCTTTCTTTGTAAATCAGTCTGAACTCTTTCCAGTGTGTTAATATATTTCTTGTTGTGCAGTGTCCAGCCCTGAATGCAGTATTTCAGCTACAGTCATACCAGGGCATAACAAAAAAGGACAGTTACCTCCCTGATTATTAACATGAGAACAAATTCTTTGGTGTCTTCCTGCCCCTTTGCACAGGCTATGTCACATATATGAAAGCTGTAAGGATCCTCCAGGGGAATTCCTCTCATTGTAGGGGGCCTTCCAGACAAGTGTATAGCCGGCTACAAGCCATCCCCACCCTACTAGGAGTCTATACAGATCCCTGAACATGGAGTGCATGTTAGCGGAGACCTCAGAACTACTTTCATCTGCACCAGAGAATGAAACAGACAGCAACACCACCATAGCTCATTGTCTGCCCTCTCAGTCCCTTTCTCAAGCTCAGCTCCAGAGCAAGGATGAATCAGGACCAAGGATTCACATACAGCCCAAAATTCCATGGGCTTTTTGCAGCTCTTTCAAACTGCAAATTCTTTCTCCTCAAAGCACTTTATAAACACTAACTAATTTGTCTTAATGACATTCCCGTGAGATAGGCAAATTATCTCCATGTAACAGACAAACTGAGCCAGAGAGGACAAATGTGGCAAAGGAAGTCAGTAGAAGAGTTTGGATTGACACTCCAGAGTTCCTGGCTCCATGTCCTGCATGTAGACTTCTGAAGCACATCTCTCTGTGATTTATTATGTAAAAAAAAATTCAATAAAAATTGAATTACGATAAATAAATAACATGCTTTTATTTTCTGACACTAATTCACCACCTGTTGTAAAACAGAAAGAAAACCTTGATGCAATTGAGTAAGTGCTGGGAAGCACTGATTTATTCAGTGATATTAACAAGGTAATTCAAAAGTTAACCTATGTTATCGCTTTTAGCAGTAATACAAAGTATTAATCATGGTAAAGGCTCCTCCTGTTGTGTGAGCTGCCCAAGGACATTAGGAAATGAACTCCTATTTGTCTGCTAAATAGACTTAGAATATTCTGCAGACTCATGCTTTCTGCCTAGGTGGGGTAGGTACTCTGCCTCAGCCCCCATTCGGGATAGGGAGTGTGATGGAGGTAGCAATTCCCTGCCTGAATTTCTACATCTCTGAGACTGGTGCAAAGAGAAAATCTCCCTCTCTGAATTGTCTATCAAACATCCATGTGCATGGAGATGCCAGACACACCTGGACAGGCCAGGGCAATTAGGGGTTTGTGGAACTCGGTTGGAGCCCCAAGAGAGGAGCACCCACATACAGCTGGTCAGAACTTTTTAATTTTTTCTTTTGAAAAATGCTTAAACATGCTGGTTTTTTACTAGCTGATAAAGTGGTTAAGATATTTTGAAATTTAAAAATGTGCCTAAAAAATTTTCATGAAAAAGTTTGAAAATGTTCCATGATCATTTTCTGACTAGCTCTAGCACATCTCGGCCTCTCTCTCTTATGTCCTCTCCTGGATGCCTTGTTTCCCACTTAAACCTGAAATGACCAAAAATCAAAATAATAGTTTTTCCTCCTATCCCTTCTCCATATTTCTCATGCTGCCACCATTGAACCATCCCCATATTCTTTGTTACCTGGCAACTGCCTTTCACTGCTTTCTTTCCTTTGTCCTACATATCTAGACTGTGTTCAAATCTTGCTACTTCTTCCTAGACATTTCTATGACCTTATCTATGTTCGTGCAGTCTGGACCCACCCCATGACATAGGAGGTTGAAATTTCCGTATCAGTGTGTCAAGATAAAGAGCAACCCCATATTCTGAATTATTTGTTGGATATGTACTATTCCTAGTCTGGATATGGGGATCTGTGGAGTTTAATCTCAATTATGAATTTACTGTAAACATAGATGGACATTTGGAGATGAACTACATCTGTGTCTATTTCAGAGAGATGACTGTTGCATTTATTGTTGTTGCTTTTTAATAGTTGCTGACTCTGTTGTAATGTATCTCCTGCAACTAGAAATAGGTTACAAAGATAGATAAGCTTTGGAACAATGGGATATATGCTTTAAAAATACATCACTACTATGTTATTTCACATTACATTCTGCTGAGGAAAATAAAAACATTAAAAATAGAGCCACTTCCTTCTCTTTCTGTACTGAGTCTGCTTCCAATTTGGATTTGTGTGTGTTTAATGATAGTATGACAGAAAAGAATTTGCTGTGGACTCAGCAGAAATGCCTTACTCTTAGCTTGTATTCCTTCTTTGCTACTACTTTACTAAAGCCCCATGTTCCTTTATTTCCCACCTGGAATCAGCTGCCGCATGTGCATATACATCAAATACAATAACAAAGAGGTATTCCTGTTGGGCTAAACAAACACTAGGAATTTAATTTTGTCCTTGTTCTCAGATACATTTGTTTCCAACAAAACTTAAGTACAGTAGAAACCCAGAGTTATGAACATCTTGGGAATGGAGGTTGTTCGTAATTCTGAAATGTTTATAACTCTCGAAAAAATGTTATGGTTGTTCTTTCAAACGTTGCAAAGTGCAGAAACAATTTCCTTACCTGGTCAAATCTTTTTTTTAAACTTTCCCTATATGTTTTAGTAGTTTACAATTAACAGTAGTATACTGGGTTTGGGGTTTTTTTTGTCTCTCCTGCTGCCTGATTACGTATTTCCTGTTCCAAATGAGGTGTGTGGTTGACCAGTCTCTTCCTAACTCTGGTATTCATAAGTCTGAGGTTCTACTGCAATATTAGGAGAGCAGGAATCTGTCACAGTATCCTTTTGTACTAAAACAGAAACACCAATGTACTAAAAAAACTGTTTACAACTGCAAGGAATATGAACATTAGCTACAGTCCAATAGGGTTGCAGGACAGCAAGAATGAAAACATACCTGGATCAGCTTTACAAACCATACACCCATGTGGGATTTTAATTAGGAAGATAATTACCGGTTAACAACTACAGACAAATCTGATAAAATAGGATTTTTTCATGCTACATGACAGTGAACATTTTGCTTTCTGATTTAGACAAAAAGATTCTTAAGCCAGAATAGAAGCCAACCTTGATCTAGGGAAGAACTCTTTGACAATATTCATGAATCTTGGAATCACTGACCACAAATAACTTAAATTGATTCACAGAACGCAGTAGCACAAGTGTACAGGTTTAACAGAGAGGAGGAGAGAAGAGACTCTAGAGATAGGAGATGATTTCCAGTAATAATAGAGAAGGTGGTAATAGAGAAGCGCCTTGCTAACTTGTCTGAGTAAGGTTACTTGAATAGGAGAGACTATGCAAATTTGATTATATAATATTATTAAGGGAGTAACTAGCATATGACAGTGCTTGTATTAAGTCTCTGAGCATACTCAGTGTGAACTAGATATTTTCAGACACTGACCAGATGTAGACTGAGTGATGTTCTCATGCAGCTAATAAAGAGATGATTTTTCTTTTCTGCCAAACCCCAGACTTCTGAGGCATTACAAGTACCTTTCACCTCTTAATCGTGTGGAATTAAAATTGATAACCTCAGCAAAGGTGGTTTGCCTACACCAGCAAAAAACTCTACAAATTGACCATGGGCTTTGCATTTTCTCTTCCGGAAATATACCATATGCAGCTGATGCTAAAAGGACTTGGAAGTGCCATAAGCAGTTTCTTGAGTGTTCCAGACTCTTGTGATGGCACAAGGGTGGCACTCAGATGCCCTAATAATGTGTGCATTATGAGCACCTGAAGAGTACATGATAATTTTCCACACTGTTCTCCCACTCTTTTTTTGCTTAACTGCACTTGCATTCTCTCCATGTGTACACACGAGAAAATCTCAATACTGGTATCAAAGGGGTTAAAAATTGAGCTTTTTTGGTCCTAATCTAGAAGTAATCCTACTCAGGTGGTCTAAAAGAACAACTCCTGCCAAGGCATGCTGATAGGTATAATGAAAGCAACATTACATTGAAGCAGACTAGGGAATGGAGCATAGGCTGTTGAAATAATAGTGCAGGGAGCATGATAATCAGCTGAAGATAAAGTAGCTTAAACGGAAAGCACTGCATTAGGACTCCTGCAATTATGAAACAAGGGGATGGAGTCAGAATATATTGCCTTTTTAAAAAGTCATTTGGAGAGAAAGCTGCTTCTATAGTTTCACTTTAAGGTACTTAAATGGAAGCAAACAGGTAAAGATTAAAGTGCTACAAAAATTGGAAAAGGGGAAAAGAAAATGGTGTGGCATCTTTTTCTCCTTCCCTCCCTTTCCTGATGCAAATTGTCCAATTGTTATGTAAGGTCTTCAGGTCAAGGACCTATGTCTGTAAAGCAGCAGTCACACTTTCAGGAATCCTATGCAAATCCCCCCCAAAATGACTTTGTTAAAGTTGCTAGACTGTATATCCCAAACCGTAAAGATGAAATCTGGCCCCACTGAAGTTAATGGCAAAGGTCTGATTTCAATGAGACCAGGATTTCACTTCAACTATATAAGCCTTATTTAAATAAGGGATTCATTACATATTTTCCCTGCAGATGTTAGTAATTTTCCCATAAAAGTTAATTTGTCCTCTGAAGAGTTTTGCATAATTTGGAGACTAAATTCAAACATGCTTTAACTAGTCACCTTAACTATTGACACTCATAATGATAATAAATGCAAACCCTTGTGTCATTAGTTTCAGACTATCACTGATTGAGTGTGCAACGGTCAGAAAGCTACTTTGCCTCAGCATTTCCATCTATAGAATGGGGCTAAGTTACCTAGCAAGTAGTAGTGTTGTGAAAATTAATGTTTGCCCTGTACTTTGAACATATAAGTTGTTTATAAAGGGTTATTACTGATTTCGGTCCTGCTGCTTAAGAACCATAACTATGTTTATTTCAGATTTGAGGTTGGTTCTTAATCTCTATAGCTGAGCTAGCCTATAATTTAGCTATCCCCAATGTCTTTATTTTCAGTTTCTCAGACTTCCCAGGCAGGTCTTCCTGTAGTCAACTGGAATGAAAAGTTCAACTAGCCTGATCCTGCAAACTGCTGAGTGCTCTCAACTCCCATTAATTTGAATAATCTTTAGAAGAAGCAGGAGTTACAAGGCTGCTGCTCTTCCTAGGCACAAAAGTTTAGGAGGGACATAAGAATGGCCATACTTTGTCAGATCAGTGGTCCCATCTTGTCCAATACCCTGTCTTCCAGTAGTGGCAGGTGTCAGATGTTTCATAGGGAATAAACAAAACAGGGCCATTATGGAGTGATCCATTCCCTGTTGTCCAGTCCCAGCTTTGGGCAGTTAGAGGTTTAGGGACACCCAGAGCATAGGTGTCCATCTAAGCTAATAGCCATTGATGGACCTATCCTCTATGAACTTATCTAATTCTTTTTTCAACCCAGTTATGTTTTTGGCCTTTACAACAACCCCCATCAATGAGTACCACTGGCTGATTGTGCACAATGTGAAGAAGTAGTTCCTTATGTTTTTTTTTAATTTGCTGTCTATTAATTGCATCAGGTAACCCCTGGTTTTTGTGTTATGTGAGGGGTAAATAACACTTCCTTATTCACTTTCTCCACACAATGCATGATTTTATAGACCTCTATTATACCCTCAAAAAAAAACCACACACAACAATGAGGAGTCCAGTGGCACCTTAAAGACTAACAGTTTTATTTGGGCATAAACTTTCGTAGGGTAAAAATCCTCACTTCTTCAGATGCATCCCTCCCTTACTTGTCTCTTTTCTAAGGTGAACAGTATTTTTAATATCTCCTCATATGAATTCTGTACTATAGCCCTAATCATTTTTGTTGCCCTTCTCTGTACTTTTTCCAATTCTAATATATCTCTTTTGAGATGAAGTGACCAGAACTGAGTGCAGTATTCAAGGTGTGGGCATTCTGTGGATTTATATAGTAACATTATGATATTTTCTGTCTTATTATCTATCCCTTTCTTAATGGTACCTAGCATTCTGTCAGCTTTTTTCACTCTTCTGCACATTGAGTGGATGTTTTCAGAGAACTGTCCACAATGATTCCAAGATCTCTATCTTCAGTGGTAATGCCATTTTAGATGCATCATTTCATATGTATGGTTGGGATTATGTTTTCAAGTGTGCATTACTTTGCTTTTATCAACACTGAACTCCATCTGCTATTTTGTTGCCAGCCACCCAGTTTTGTGAGATCCCTTTGGAACTCTTCACAGTCAGCTTTGGACTAAACTATTGTGTAATTTTGTATCATCTGAAAATGTTGCCACCTCACAGTTTTACCATTATCCAGATCATTTATGAATATGTTGAACAGCACTGGTCACAGTACATATCCTTGAGGGAACCTCTCTGCACTGTGAAAACTGACTGTTTATTCCTAATCTGTTTCCTCCATGTTAACCAGTTACTGATCCGTGAAAGGATCTTCCCTCTTATCCCATGACTACTTACTTTGCTGAAGAGCCTTTGGTGGGATCTTGTCAAGGGCTCTCTGAAAATCCATATACACTATGTTGACTGGATCATCCTTGTCCACATGCTTGTTCATGGGCGCCAACTTATATGGGCTCTTGGGGCTAAAGCCCCAGGAATATTCATAATCAGGGGCTCTGCTCCACCAATATTTGGAGCTAGGTTCCCCCCCCCCCCCGAAGCTTCCCTGCCTGAATGTAAAGAGAGCGCACAGCGAGTGTCTCTCTCCCTTGCTTTTCCTGCCATAGCCTAAGGCTACAGCTGCAGCATTAGCATAAGAACAATGCTAACTAACTGCTGCTGTAGAGGGGGAGGGGAGTGGAGGGGGCCTCTTCTCCCCTCCCCTGCCCCTACCTGGAGGAGACGCAAACGGGACTTCCGGCCAGGAGATGGACATCACTCACCTTAGCAGCTGCTGGGGCTTCCGTGAGTGTTTGACCCTATGATTTTTTTATTATGTTTGAGTGTTTGACCCTATGATTCCCCCCCTGCCCCAGCCCCAGTCCCAGCCCCTACTCCTACCCCCAGTGAGGTGCAGCAGGCTGCTCAGGGGAGGCAGGAAGCCACATGTGAAGGCAATGCCCCCTCCTCCAGCACCCACCAACCCACCCGCCACAGGAGGGATGGGAGAGGGAGGCATCCTGACCTGAGCAGCTGGGGCTTGGATGAATTTTATGACACCCTGCTCCCCCGCCCCATAGCCAGCCACCACCCTGCCTACCCCACTTCTGCCCCATGCTGGGCAAGGGGCAGCCCCATCACCCATCCACAGTGAAGTTATGGTGAGGGGCAGCATGGAAGGCCACCTGTGATGGCAACCCCCCCCCCAGTACCCATCATAGGGGAGGGGAGTGAGCTTTCTGGACCTGAGGGGCCCTAGGAGCATGTGCAGTGACTGTGGTGCAGAGTGAGTGTGCTGTGGGGGGTAGGGGGGCAGAGGAGGGGTCCCTCCCCTGGAGCTTGCTGCTGCCAGTGGTGGTGATGGGGAGTCCTCTCTGGCCCTAGCCCTGGGGCAGCCTGTCTGCACCCCAAGTTCCTCATCCTCAACCCTGCCTCACCCCAAAGCCTGCACCCCCAGCACCGAGCACGCTCCTGCACTGTGAACCCCTCATCCCCAGCCCCACCCCAGAACCCTCACCTGAGGGGAAAAACATGCAACTTAAATTTGGTGGTCAGTTTGGAGTATCATTGTATTTAGCACAATATTTGATTATTTTACACCCTTCAAAGTATGTACCTGGTCATATACAGGTGTTTTCTCTGAATACTGTCTGTGTGCCTCAGTTTCCCCAATGCATTTCTTAAGGCTCTAGATGGTGGGATAAGGGGGTGTGATTGTTGTAAAGCCCTAGAGGGCCAGTGTGATGCTGAGTATCATTGTATTTAGCACAATATTTGATTATTTTACACCCTTCAAAGTATGTAACTGGTCGTATACAGGTGTTTTCTCTGAATACTGTCTGTGTGCTTCAGTTTCCCCAATGCATTTCTTAAGGCTCTAGATGGTGAGATAAGGGGGAGTGATTGTTGTAAAGCCCTAGAGGGCCAGTGTGATGCCGTCTGCACAGAGAATGGCTGCAACCCTGCCTCCAGGCAACTGATGGCCTGGGCCACCCCCCTGCAAGGTGCCAACTGAAGGTGTTGGAGAACAAAGAGATCAGGTGGCCTCCTAATGCCTGGAAAAGAGACAAAGGCCAGAGGAGGGAGTGTCAGTGCCTGTGCAGACTTCCGGGAAGCGCATGGTGTGGAAGGGGATGCTGGGATGCTTTGGAACAACTCCATACAAAGCCAGTCAGGACTCTGGGGGAGCCTCCTCTCTGAGCATACTGTCTCCAGGGCAAGAAGCTTACACCTTCCTGGGTCTGACCTTGGAGCATTCAGCATGCCCTTCCACACCATGCACTTTCCGCAGCGAGTGTGCCCAGGCAGGTCCTGGGGCAACCAGAGGTCCCTGCACCCCAACTCCGCAGTCAGATGTGACTCTCAGCCAGACAGTAAAACAGAAGGTTTATTACATGACAGGGATACAGTCTAAAACAGAGCTTGTAGGTACAGAAAACAGGACCCCTCAGTCAGGTCCATCTTGGGGGGTGGGGAGCCCAGACCCAAGTTCTGGGCCTCTCCCGATTTCCCCAGACACTCCAAACTGACACTCCCTCATCTGGCCTTTGTGTCTCTTCCGGACAAGGAAGCCACCTGATCTCTTTGTCCCCAACACCGTCAGTTGGCACTTTGCAGGGGAAACTGAGGCACCCACACAGTATTCAGAGAAAACATTAAGAACATTCCCACTTTGTCACAACAGGTGCAACAAAATTTAATACCGTATATTGAAGAAGGCAAGTGCTGCTTCTGACTTTCCACTTTTAATTGACCCTTGTAATCTTGTGGTGCTGACGCATTGTAGCTTCATTTTATATCAGCTTACAGGGTGAGAGCGGGGAGGGGACCACCATTTTGGGCCCCACCAAAAATTATACGAACCTGCCGCCTATGTGCTAGTTGACTTCCTCAGAGAATTCAAATAGATTGATGAGACATTATTTCCTTTTACAAAAGTTGTGTTGACTCTTTCCCAAAATATAGTATTCATCTCTATATCGGATAGGTCTGTTCTTTACTATAGATTCAACCAATGGGCCTGGTACTGAAGTTAAGCTTACTGACCAGTAATTGCCAGTATTGCCTCTGGAGTTTTTTTTTAAATGGCATTACTTTAGCTACCCTCCAGCCATCTGGTATGGAGGCTGATTTAATCAATAGGTTACATACCACAGTTAGTAGTTCTGCAATTTCATATTTGAGTTCTGTCAGAACTCTTGGGTGAATACCATCTGGTCCTGGTGACCTACTAGTCTTTAATTTATCAGTTTGTTCCAAAACCTCTTCTTTTGACACCTCAATCTGGGACAGTTCTTCAGGCTCAGATGTGGGGACCTTCCTCACATCCTCTGCAGTGAAGACCCAATGCAAATAAGTAATTTAGCTTCTCCACAATAACCTTGTCTTCTTTGAGTGCTCCTTGAGCATCTCAATCATCCTGTACCCACACTGATTGTTTGGAAGACTTCCTACTTCTGATGTACTTTTAAAAAAATGCTCTTAGTTTGTGTGTCTTTTGCTAGTTGCTCTTCTAATTCTTTTTTGGCTTGCCTAATTATAATTTTACACTCAACTTTCCAGAGATTATGCTCCTATTTTCCTCACTAGGATTTGACTTCTAATTTTTAAAGGACGTCCTTTTGCCCCTAAGTATCTCTTTTACTCTTTGGGTTAGCTATTGTGGCATAAATTTAATTACATTATGGTCATTGTTACTGAGTGATTCAGCTACATTCACCTCATAGACCACATCCAGTGCTCTATTTAGGACAAATCAAGAATCGCCTCCTCCCATTTGGATTCCAGGAATAGATACTCCAAGAAGCAATCATTAATAGTGTCTAGAAATTTTCTCTCTTCATACCATCCTCAGGTGACATGTACCCAGTCAATATGAAAAGAGTTGAAATCCACCATTGTTATTGGGTTTTCTGTTTTTGTAGCCTCTCTAATCTCCCTGAACATTTCACAGTCACCATCACCATCCTGGTCAGGTGGTCAATAGTATATTCCTACTGCTATACTCTTATTATTCAAGCATGGAATTTGAATAGGAGGAGGAGAGTTGAAGAGGAGACTTGACTGCCATTCCACAGCCACCTGACTAAACTAGTGCTCCTGTCCAAAAATTAGATGTAGCAAGAGCCAATAGGAGACAGGTGCACAGGAACCTTGTACAGGGATGACCAAGGTTTGGGCCTAGGAGCCTGGATTATCTTAATCCATCACTGATCTCCTGGAAAGCCTTTTCTGGCATTAGAACTATGTAGCTCTAGTAGAGGTTTAAAGCTACTCCCCCCAACAGAAGTTGGAAGGAAGGAAGGCAGCCTATGGTTCCCCTACCTTCCTTCTCTAGGGTGAATCTCTTCTCTGGCACATGTACCATCAGGTATAATTAGTGTGATATACAACCCTTGTGGTTGTAGGCCAATACATGCCTCGATGTGTACGTACATTATACTTTCTGTAGAGGAGCAGACTCACCCCTGCGGCCCCTCCTGCTGGTTGTCCTCAGGAATTAGCTCAATTCAGCTCTGGAGCACCCTCTGCAGGTCAGTGATCTGCCTGTCCTCTGGCACCCGTGTCCCTCCCTGGACCCAGTGCCCTTTTACCTGGGGTGCTGCCCCCTGGCAGTAATTCCTCAGTCTTAAGGTCTCCCCTCCCCAGGGACCCCCCCCCCCACTATCCCCATCTCACTTCAGTATATGGCTACTGCCAGTCATCATCTAGCCCCCTGGGGCAGACTGCAGTATCAGCCTACTCATCACTGGCAAGGCGGGGGGCTGTACCTGCTGCCTTGGCCTACCCCTGGGCTGCCCTCTGCACCCCCCAGTACCTTTTAGCCCAATGCTAGGCTGCAGCCTGGGGCTTTCCTAGGCCAGAGTTCCCCAGCTCCTCTGCCTTTCCCCAGCCCTGCTCCACTGAGGTACTTTGTCTCCAACTCCCTGCAGCGAGGCCCTTCTCCCTCTACAGGCAGAGGGAGACTCCTGTCTGCCCCGGCTTCTCTGCCTTTATAGGACCAGCTGAGTCCGTTTGGGGCGTGGCCCCAGCTGCAGCCACTTCCCCCAATCAGCCCAGCCTAAAGGCTGCTTTCTCCAGCCACAGCCCCCTCCCAGGGCTGTTTTTACCTCTTCAGGGCAGGAGCGGGGGTCCACCCCACTATACTTTCCAAAGAGAAAACGACCAGACATTGAACAGGCCAACTTCATTATATTTCACTAGATCTGAGATTCAAAAGACTGGGTCTGGACCCTTCTTTGTGGTCCATAGTATGAAATATTTTTACACCCATGCAATGGTGAAGGCTGGATATTGAGAAGGGAAGGAGAATCACAAGAAGATCTTTCTCTTATGAACTAATCCACATAGTGAAAATACTGTAAAGTTCCTATAGTCAATCATTTTTCCACTAAGACTTGGAAATAACCATGGCCATTTGCTGTATGGTGTTTGATGACAGAACATTATCTTTTTCTGAGGCAGCTTGAAAACTTCAAATCCTAATACTTTATTTTCATCTCTTCATATCTGAATGCATCCTTTTTCAGCTTCACTGCGCCAAACTCACAAGCTTCATTAGGATATAACAACCTTCATAAAAAACTTTTCCTCCTCACAGCCTTCTGTCAATTAAATTGCAAGCAAAGCAAAGGAGAATTAGATTGAATATGTGTTCAGCAATCAAATGCTGTCTCACACATGTATAAAGAATGAATGAAACCACTGAGATCTCATGAAATGGTAGCCCCTGTGCCAAGTGGTAGCAGATTTGTGGGCTTTGCAAGTGGTTTGATTTCTGGGTGGAAGAGAAATGGTGAATTGTGACAAAGCTCAGGATGTAATTTATTCACTTACAAGTTGTACAGAAGTACTATTTATCTTCAGTAAGTGTCCAAAAGTGCATATAGACAATTCCATTTCTAGAAACACCATCTAAAAGACCACTTGGTCAAATCCTATTATATAGAAAAAATGTCTTTTTCCATTTCCCTTGCTTTTAACCTCTTTACTTTTAGCACACTGCCTGTTCCTTTTTCCTGTTTTTGCCTGGTGTATCTCACTTTAGCCACATAGAGCATGTGTTCCAAAAATTAACCATGAACTAATTCAGGGGGGAGGGATTGCTCAGTGGTTTGAGCATTAGTCTGCTAAACCCAGGATTGTGAGTTCAATCCTCAAGGGGGCCAGTTAGGGATCTGGGGCAAAAATTGGTCCTGCTAGTGAAGGCAGGGTGCTGGACTCAATGACCTTTCAAGGTCCCTTCCAGTTCTAGGCAATTGGTATATCTCCTATTATTATTATAGGCAGGCCTGAGCATTAAGTCTCCTTTTGTGCAAGAGCCATGAAATGCAAAAGATCCTCAGACAGGTTAGACTTCACTCAGCATGTGCTACAGTTAATTCTTCTTTAAATCCCCATCCAGACAAATGAGACACATACCCCCACCTCCCCAGAATTTCCTTAATAACTATCTGGATTCATAGATTCCAAGGCGAGAAGGGACCATTTTGATAACCTAGTCTGATCTCTTGGATAAGCACAGGCTATAAAATTTCCCCCAAATAATTGCTAGAGCATATCTTTTTTAAAAAAACATCCAATCTTGATTTAAAAAAATTGTCAGTGATGGAGAATGCACCATGACTGATGGTAAAATGTCCAAGTGGTTAATTACCCTCACTGTCAAAAAATTAGAATTTATTTGCAGTCTGAATGTATGTAGTTTCAGCTTCCTGCCACTAGATTATGTTATACCTTTCTCTTCTAGCTTGAAAACCCATTCTTAAACACTTGTTGCCCATGTACCCCTTAACCTGCTCTTTGTTAAACTAAATAGATACATTTAAAGGATCTCAAACATTATAAGGCAGGTTTACTAATCATTTGATCATTCTTGTGGCTCTTTTCAAAATTCTCTCCAATTTAATAACATTCTTCTTGAATTGTGGACACCAGAACTGGACATGACATTCCAGCAGCAGTCATGCCAGTGCACAGAGGTAAAATAATCTTTCTACTCCTAGTCAAGAATCCCCTATTTATGCATCCAATGATCACATTAGTCCTTTTGGCTACAACATTACACTGGGTGTGCATGTACAGCTTATTATCTACCTTTCCCCCAAAATCTTTTTCAGCATCACTGCTTCCCAAGATAGAAGTCCCTATTGTGTCATGCCTACATTCTTTGTTCCTAGATGCGAACATTTACATTTAGCTGTATTAGCTGTACTCCCCCCCCCAATTTTTATGTCATCTGCAAACTTTGTCAGTGACGATTTTATGTTTACTTCCAACTCACTGATAAAAAAAAATGTTATATGGCATAGTGCCAATCCCTGCAGGACCAAACACACCTGCTCAATGATTCCCCATTTACAGTTATGTTTTGAGATGTGTCAGTTAGATAGTTTTTAATCCATTTAATAATGTGCCGTATTAACTTTGTACTGTTCTAGTTTTCTTTTTTAATTAAAATGTCAGGCAATACCAAGTCAAATACATTACAGATGTCTAGGTATATTACATCAATATTATTACTTTTATGAAACTTGTTGTAACGGAGCACTGTATCTACCTCACACTGATCCAGCGGGGGTTAACTGTACATTGTGCAAGAGGCCACGCCCCCTCGGCCCTGCTGGGCAGGCTCAATCTGGAGACAGGATATAAAAGGGAGTGGCCCAACTCATATTGGTGGAGGAGAGCAGATGCAACTTGCAGGCTCCTGTCAGGGAGTTGCGGATGTCACAGACCATAGAGGCCAAGCCAATGGGATCAACAATAGAACCCCCAGTGACCCTGGAGGATGAGAGTGAGCTGGAAGGCTGAAACCCCAGGAGAACTGACAGAACAGGAACCAAGGGTAGGAAGCGACCCAGGGAACATGACTGTTAAAATAGGAAACCAAGCCAAACCACAGACTATCAGTTTCATAGGCCCTGAATCGGGACCCAGTAGAAAAGGGTGGGCCTGGGTCCCCGTACCACTGCAGGGTGTGGGCACTGCTCAAGGACTCTGGCCATTAAGCCATGTGGCCCTGAGAGCTAGGGCAACCCCAGGGACTCTTGCCTCTAAGCCAAACTGCCCTGAGAACAAGGGCAGTTCCAAGGACTCTGGCTGCTAGGCCAGGCTGCCCTGCTTTATAAGCTAGGAAAGCCACATGTACTCTAGCTACTTAACCCCCCCCTCCTTATTTGTCACATGTAACATGACACCCCATAATGAGATGCATCTACCCTGTGACAGGCACTCACCTCATGCTAACCATGGAAGGGTGAATAGAAGCAAGGGAGGCCAGTTAGCCATAAGCTGCACCTGGAGGGGAGCTACTATAGAATGAGCTTTAATTGAATATAAAGCTCACCTGGGCAGAAACAACCAGGGCTTCTATAAACCCAGGGAGCTGGCAATGGAGGGACAGCTGTAGAGAGGAAGCTTTAGTCTTGCTCCCTGATACAAGCTGGCTGTGGGGGGAGTAGGAGCCTGTAATAGGAGTGTAGGAAGCAGTCCAGGGAAGGAGCAGAAAGGGCTGAGAGAACACATCTGAACTATGGCCCCTGAATTGGAACCCAGTGGGGAGGGCAGGCCCGGGTTCCCCTACAAGCCACTGTGGGAGTGGCATGGTCAGTGCAGTGAATATGGAGACTGCCTGTATGGAGAGAGACTCGTGTAAGGCCTGGGAAGGGGAGAACGATTAGCACTTGACTAGAGGGATAAGCCATGAAGGAGAGGTGCTGCTGCTTGTGACCAGCAAGAGGGAGGCCGCAGAGCGAGTGACTGTGGCAAGGCTGAGTGACTGCTGGACAGAGTGTGGAGAGTAGCAAGCTAATTCCCCAGATGAAACATGAGGAAGCGCTGCTTCCATTACACTTATCTTATTAAAAAAACAAAAAACAAACAAAACACACAAAAAATGTTGATTGTCTCTAATTATAATACCTTCCTTTAAATTCTTTATTAATCAACCACTCCATTACCTTGCCCAGTTCAAAGTCACACTGACAGACCTATCATTACTTGTGTCATCCCATTTTCCTTTTTTAAATATTGGCACAATGTTAGCAGTCTTCCAGTTTTTTGTTTGGAGATTTATTGAAAAATCAACATTAATGGTCCAGCAAGCTCCTCAACCAGCTCTTTTAAAACTTTTGGATGAGAGTTATGAAGACCTGACAATTTAAAATGTCTAACTTTTGTAGCTACTATAAAACATCCTCCCAAAATACGAATGGAATGGAAAGTATGTTGTAGTTGTGTGAGTTTTCCCACCCAAAAATAGAGAATTGAAATATTTATTGAATACTTCTGCCTTTTCATAGAATCATAGAATATCAGGGTTGGAAGGGACCTCAGAAGGTCATCTAGTCCAACCCCCTGCTCAAAGCAGGACCAATCCCCCACAAAATCATCCCAGACAGGGCTTTGTCAAGCCTGACCTTAAAAACCTCTAAGGAAGCAGATTCCACCACCTCCCTAGGTAACCCATTCCAGTTCTTCACCACCCTCCTAGTGAAAAAGTTTTTCTTAATATCCAACCTAAACCTCCCCCCCACTGCAACTTGAGACCATAACTCCTTGTTGTGTCATCTGGTACCACTGAGAACAGTCTAGATCCATCCTCTTTGGAACCCCCTTTCAGGTAGTCCAAAGCAGCTATCAAATCCCGCCTCATTCTTCTCTTCTGCAGACTAAACAAGCCCAGTTCCCTCAACCTCTCCTCATAAATCATGTGCTCCAGCCCCATAATCATTTTTGTTGCCCTCTGCTGGACTCTTTCCAATTTGTCCACATCCTCCTTGTAGTGTGGGGCCCAAAACTGGACACAGTACTCCAGATGAGGCCTCACCAATGTCAAATAGAGGGGAATGATCACGTCCCTCGATCTGCTGGCAATGCCCCTACTTATACAGCCCAAAATGCGATTAACCTTCTTGGCAAAAAGGGCACAATGCTGACTCATATCCAGCTTCTCATCCACTGTAACCCCTAGAACTGCTGCCTAGCCATTTGGTTCCTAGTCTGTAGCAGTGCATGGGATTCTTCTGTCCTCGGTGCAGGACTCTGCACTTGTCTTTGTTGAACCTCATCAGATGTCTTTGGCCCAATCCTCTAATTTGTGTAGGTCCCTCTGTATCTTATCCCTACCCTCCAGCATATCTACCACTCTTCCCAATTGAGTGTCATCTGCAAACTTGCTGAGTGTGAAGTCCATGCCATCCTCCAGATCATTAATGAAGATACTGAACAAAACCGACCCTTGAGGCACTCCACTTGATACCGGCTGCCAACTAGACATGGAGCCATGGATCACTAGCTGTTGAGCCCGACAATCTAGCCAGCTTTCTATCCACCTTATAGTCCATTCATCCAGTCCATACTTTTTTAACTTGCTGGCACAAATGTTGTGGGAGACTGTATCAAAAACTTTGCTAAAGTCAAGATATATCATGTCCGCTGTGTTTCCCATATCCACAGAGCCAGTTATCTCATCATAGAAGTCAATCAAGTTGATCAGGCATGACTTGCCCTTGGAAAATCCATGCTGACTGTTCCTGATCACTTTCCTCTCCTCTAAGTGCTCCAGAATGGATTCCTTGAGAACCTGCTCCATGATTTTTCCAGGGACTGAGGTGGGGCTGACTGGCATCGGATCCTCCTTCTTCCCTTTTTTAAAAGATGGGCACTACATTAGCCTTTTTCCAGTCATCCAGGACCTCCCCCTATCACCATGAGTTTTCAAAGATAATGGCCAATGGCTCTGCAATCATATCGACCAACTCCTTTAGCACCCTCAGATGCAGCTTATCCGGCCCCATGGACTTGTGCTCATCCAGCTTTTCTAAATTGTCCTGAACCACTTCTTTCTCCACAGAGGGCTGGTCACCTCCTCCCCATGCTGTGCTGCCCAGTACAGTAGTCTGGGAGCTGATCTTGTTCATGAAGACAGAGGCAAAAAAAGCATTGAGTACATTAGCTTTTTCCACAGCCTCTATCACTAGGTTGCCTTCCTCATTCAGTAAGGGGCCCACACTTTCCTTGACTTTCTTCTTGTTGATAACATACCTGAAGAAACCCTTCTTGTTACTCTTAACATCTCTTGCTAGCTGCAACTCCAAGTGTGATGTGGCCTTCCTGATTTCATTCCTGCATGCCTGAGCAATATTTTTATACTCCTCCCCGGTCATTTGTCCAATCATCCACTTCTTGTAAGCTTCTTTTTTGTGTTTAAGATCAGCAAGGATTTCACTGTTAAGCCAAGCTGGTCGCTTGCTTGGCTTAACAGTGATAATGCTTATAATTGATAATGCTAACATTTCTATCTAGTAATGGACCAATACCGTTGTTAGGATTCCTTTTGTTCATAATATACTTAAATGCCTTCTTATTTTCCTTAATTCTGCTGGCCATAGATTTCTCCTTCTGTGTTCCTTTGCTTCTCTTATCAATTTCCACAATTCCTGTTTTATAACCTATCTTCATCAGTATCGACTTCTCCTTTCTTTCATTTGTTATATACTGTTTGTATAACTGTCTTCACTGGCCTTCTATCCCAGGGTTTGGATTTTTTTTGTTTTGTTTTTGTTTTTTTGCCAGTACAGATTTTTTACTCAGTTGTGGTATTGTGGCATCTTGTAAAGTGTTTTTAAACAATTTCACATTTTTCTGATTAAATTCTTCTTTGCAGCTGATTTGGCTCAAGAGTTTTCAGCTTTGTGAAACTGGCCCTTCTAAAGCACCAAGTATATTTATTACTGGTTTGGACTTAACTCTGTTTGCAGATGTGGTTGTTGTAACTATTTGGATGGGTTTGTTCTGATTGTTGTCCTTCCATGCTTAACCCTTTCTATGGAAAGTTTAATATCAAGTATTTATAGCAATAATGCATTAGAACCTTTTCCCTAACAATATGTAACCATCCTGCAACCCCATTACTTCATTCTGCTCCCTTCATCTTTGAAAGAAACATTTTTTATTATCTACAGAACCAATTACCTTCATGAAATAGGCACAATAAGGGAAAAGTGTCATCAAAATCATCATCCAGGCAAATCCCAAAGGGATGTGGCCTCCTTTCAAAATGACCACCACCAAAATTGATCTCTGACTAGGTCCTCAAGGTGGTTTGCCTGGAAAGTCATCACTGGCAATCTTACTGCACCACTGAAGTTTTTGGTGTCCATGTGATCGCTGGCCATGTACTGACATTCCCACCACACTCTGTAATGTGTTGGTTTTCCATTTTACTAATACCTCTCTACCAAGAAAGCTAACAAAACTGAAATAGTGCTGATTGAGGTGGTTGCTTGCTTCACCTTTGCATATCCTTTTTTTCTCATTGTGTCCTGACACTTAATATGGAACAAAAAAATGCCCAAAAAAATGAGAACTGAAAGTTACAATTTGGTGTTCTTCAGCCTTCCTCAGCACCCACATTTCACTTTTGTACCACAGAGATTTTATACATCCACAGCCTTAGAGCAAGCTAGATGTCACAATGTCCCTGCAGAGCCTCTGAAAGGCCTGAAGCATAGCAACTTCTGCTATACGAGTGTCCACATCTTTTAAGCATCGTTCAGCACTGTCTATGATGCTGCCCAAGTATTTGAGAGTTACCATATGCTCAGTGCCCCATCTGGACAGATTAACACTAAACGGTTTCTAATCTGGGGCTGGTGGCTGTTTGATGGATTTTGTTTTCACTGGCCTAATAACCTGACCAATGCATGCTGATTCTTTCCTAACCAGATTGTCCATCAGCTGCAGAAATTCACCAGCTGAGCCAACAAGACAATGTCATCAACACATTAGAGATCTCAAAGAAGAATAGTATTCAATTCAACACCACCAACAACTGTTTCCTCAAACTTTTCTATCAGTGCTGATATAACACAGTTATGCCAAACTCCCATGGAGATAGGAAACCAGGTTCTGCATCTGCCGTTGACTTCAACTTGGGTTTCTATTGTAGTATAGAGCTCTTCTATCAATGACACTATCTTCCCAGAGATGCTGAATCATCTCATCAGATCCTAAAAATGTGTGATGGACTGAATCAAATTATGATGGAAGTTTATAAGAAGGCTGCGCACAGCTAGTTACATTCAGCCATCTTCTCAAAAAGATGTCTCAAGATAAAGATCTGGCCAACAGTGGGATGTCCAGGTCTAAAGCTGCAGTATTCTAGCCTTTCCCATTAAGTGCATTGTTGAATTGAGATATTAACATGGAGGCAAAAACAACAGCATAATGTCTCTATAGTGGCAACATTCAGCCTTATCACCCTTTTTGGGCAGAGGTCCTTCCTTCAGTCATCACAGACAATAATAGTGTGCCAGATGGTCTGGAAAAGCCTATGCAGCCAATCACAAGATCTGGTATTCCCATACAAGTACCTTTGAATCTGTAGGTATCCAATAATTTACAGCAGAGTTCAGGTTTTTGGCTGAATCACTGCAGTGCAGAGAGTACAACAATAACTTCACCTGTCTTCAGCAGCTCAGGGGTGATGTTACAAACCTCTTGTGCCTTCCCAGGCTTCAGGTTATGGACTGTGATCCATATCTCTCTCTGGTTAAAGGAAGGTGACTCTTGGAATTTCCTTCCCTTCGTCCATTTGTAGAGGGAATGCAGATGGAGGACAATTGAGAAGTGTCTTGAAATGGTCTTCCTATTGATGCAGCTGATCTTGAAGATTAGGGATGACAGCATTAGCCACATTCTTTACTGGACAAGCTGGTGCCTCCTTCCCCCACGAACACTGCAAAAAGCTAAAAAGAGGATAAAGTGCTTGTGCCAGGTGGCAGCCTGTTCTAAACTGGCTGTTTGAGTCTACCACCAGGATTCGTTATCTACCTTACACAATGACTGGATGACGGTCTAAAGTCAACTAGGGGGGAAATGAAACATCAGTTTATAATACGTCAATGGGCTTAAGCAGTTCAGAAGAGAAAGCTGCCCCATAGCTTCCTTGTAGTAAGAGCTTTTGGTTATATTGGTCTAATTTTGGCTAGAGATGTGCTTGAATCAGCAAAAGCTGATGATCAGTGTCAAGTTCAGCACCTCTACGAACTTGAACTTCTATGACCGTTGGCCAAAATGATTGTTAATGAGGACATAATTAATAAGTGTTCTAGTGAAGCCATTTGGGCTGTACCAGATCTGCTGGTGAATGTTTACATGACAGAAGAGCAAAGGGAGGACATATGTCCAGCTGAAATCCAGACAGTCCTAGTTTTGTGGAGCACTGTCCCTGTCCAGTAGGGACTTAGGGCTGGACATGGGTTTGTCTGGTGAAAATAAGAGGAGGAGACTGTGGATTCAGGAGAAGCCAGTGGAGGCAGAAGTGGGGATGATGCTTGTGTGTGGAGTGGAGCAGGGCAGGCATGTCCTGTATTCTGGGAATGCACCACTGGCTACCTTAGAACAAGTCAACTATCATGATGTCATTGACAGCTGCAAATTCCATGGTGGGGCCATGCATCCTGTTCTTCGGCCCAATACTAAACGTTAAGCATTTGTGCCCAGTTGTCATTATCCTTTTCTAAGTGGACATTAAACTCATCTCCAGGTTCAATATGTTTGCATCATGATGGTGATTTTACTGAAGCTGACCAACTGCAACAGTCTAGTCAATTGTCCTTTTAGCTGAAACAGCCAAGAGTTTCACTAAGGTGAAACCAACCAATAAAACCTTGTAACAGGGCCATCACTATCCTGGTGGCAAATGTAACATTTATTTCTGGAACATTTAAATAGTGTCCGCAAAAGCTAAAGCCATCCTCCTCATCAGGCAGTTGAAAAGACTGAACATTGATTTCTGTGCTTTATTTGAAGTGTGCTAGCCAAGAAATGGTGAAAGAGTTGGGGATCAGATATTTTTATTCTCAGGCCACCCCAAAGGGTTGCTCCAGCAAGGAGTGGCCATTGTACTTTCACCTAGTGCCCAACGGTCATTACATAGTTGGCTGGTGATTAATGAATGACTTATCAATGCCCGATTCTGTACTGGCTGTGGGCATCTTATCACTGTTGGCCTTACTGTTGGTGGGGCCATGCATTATGTGGCTAAAGATAGAAAGACTGCAGTTGCTGGTAAAAATTGTAATGAAACTCTAAAAAGACAAGTCATCATGATCTACTATTTACTCTGCACATTAAAGAAAACTTGAGTGAAAATATGGTTGAAAGAATATTGAGTAGACCTTGAGTAAGTCTTGTATTCTGAAATAGGTGAGAAAACAACTCATGGAATCATAGGCTTCATGGGCAAATCTTCAGCTGGTGTAAACTGGCATAAATCCCACTCTTACAATGGAGCTATGCCAATTTGCTGAGGATCTGACCCACATGTGTTTGCTTTTTTTACATCTATTCTAGATATTTCTAGAACACCCATCCCCATTGCATGGGAGTGTTATGTGTAGTAATTAAGATTTACATAGGTGTCTGTAGTGGACTCTGTTGTGGATTTCATGACACCAACATTAATCAGTTTTTGCTTACTGTGGGCCTAATTCTGCCACCGAACCCCCGGGCACAGGGAGCAGTACCCATTTACATAAGTAGTCCAACAGTGTGAATAATGGTTGCAAAATTAAAACCTGTGTCTATGTTGCTGTTCTAATTCCCTCTCATCAGCTAGTCCAATGTCTTTTACAAAAGACTTGCAGCATTCACTGAAAACAGTCTCAGGCAGAATAGCTGCACATTTTACACAAAGCAGAATTGTCCCCGTTTGTACAATTGATAGCATTGTATCTAGTCCAGTTGGGAAATGTATTGAATTGGGAATATTCCCAGGATGTTTGACTTACCATTCAGCCAGTTTCCCCTTTTTAATATCCTTAATTCTAATTATAACCCATTTTATTATGCTAAATAATTCCTCTCCCTCCTTGGTGTTTGTCTTAAAATATTTGTAGACTGTTATCATATATATCCCCTTCGCTGTTGTTTAGCTAAGCTATGCATATGTAACTCATTTAATCTTTACACACAAGTCAACCCCTCCAGCTACCTAGCCATTTCTGCTGCTCTTCTCTGAATTCCTTTCAAATTGTTGCTCTTTATAGAAAAGAGGGGCCCAGAATGAAACAATATTCCCAATGCAGTTGCAGCAGATCTATATATAGTGGACTATGACCTCTAACCTCCTTGTCCTGTGATGCTCTTTGCATAGCTTTTTTTGCTACCATATCACAATGAAAACTGGAAAGGTGCCCTGTGGCTACGACAGATTTGAGTGAGTGACATTGCAACCAGATGCATAGGGTGCAGCACCATTCAGGATTGCATTGACCATGCCACTCACTGAAATTTGGACAGGTGGGGGGGTCAGGCAGGAGGTGGGTATAGCCTATATTTGGCTAGGTGAAATATAGGTATAAGTCAATAATGCAATGATTCTACAAGCCTCAAGGCCTGAAAAATAGCTTAGCCAAACTAATTAAGGCATAAGGCCCAAAAAGCCTTAAGCATAAGTAGCTAACCTACTGTAACTCTAAGTCATAAGCTATCACAAGATAGAATGCTGTAATAAAGCAACTGTGAACAAGAAACCATGAGACGCTAGTTTATAGAAGCTTGGTATATTTTTAGTTAGAGACATCAGCAGATGTCTGACCACAAGGATCATAGAATCATAGAATCTCAGGGTTGGAAGGGACCTCAGGAGGTCATCTAGTCCAACCCCTGCTCAAAGCAGGACCAAACCCAACTAAGGCCTTGTCTACACTACAGGACTATTTCGAATCTACTTAATTCGAATTTGTGGATTCGACCTTAATAAGTCGAATTTGTATATCCATACTAAATACACAAATTCGAACTTCTGAGTCCACATTCACGGGGCCAGCTTCGACTTTGGAAGCGGTGCACTGTGGGAAGCTATCCCACAGTTCCCGCACTCCCCGCTGCCCATTGGAATTGTGGGATTTCCCCCCAATGCATGCTGGGGGGAAAAATGTGTCGTCATTGAACCGTCAATCCCGCCCTCCCTCTCTTCCTTGAAAGCGCCGGCGGGAAATCTGTTCGCGCCCTTCTCTGGTCGGTTACAGCGCGGACGCCACAGCACTGCGAGCATGGAGCCCGCTGCGATCATCGCTGCACTTATGGCCGTTGTCAACTCCTCGCACGTTATCGTCCACCTCTTCCACAGTCAGATGCTGAGAAACCGGGCGAGGAGGCTCCGGCAGCACGGTGAGGAGAGTGGCGCAGACCTCTCACAAAGCAGGGTACGCCGGGCAGTGGAGATCATGGTGGCAATGGGTCAAGTTCATGGTGTGGAACGGCGATTCTGGGCCCGGGAAACAAGCACAGACTGGTGGGACCGCATAGTGCTGCAGGTCTGGGATGACACAGAGTGGCTGCGAAACTTCAGGATGCGTAAGGGCACTTTCCTTGAACTGTGTGACTTGATGTCCCCTGCCCTGAAGCGCCAGGACACAAGGATGCGAGCAGCCCTGACTGTGCAGAAGCGAGTGGCCATAGCCCTCTGGAAACTTGCCACGCCAGACAGCTACCGGTCAGTAGCGAACCACTTTGGCGTGGGCAAATCTACCGTGGGGATTGCTGTCATTCAAGTAGCCCACGCAATCGTTGAGCAACTGCTCTCAAAGGTAGTGACTGTCGGAAATGTACAGGTCATCATAGATGGCTTCGCCGCGATGGGATTCCCAAACTGCGGTGGGGCTATAGATGGGACTCACATCCCTATCCTGGCACCAGCCCACCAGGCCAGCGAGTACATTAACCGAAAGGGCTACTTTTCAATGGTGCTGCAAGCTGTGGTGGACCATAGGGGACGTTTTACCAACATCAACGTCGGGTGGGCGGGCAAGGTTCATGACGCGCGTGTGTTCAGGAACTCTGGTCTGTTTAGACGCCTCCAGGCAGGCACTTTCTTCCCGGACCACAAAATAACGGTTGGGGATGTGCAGATGCCTACAGTGATCCTCGGGGACCCGGCCTACCCGCTAATGCCCTGGCTCATGAAGCCCTATACAGG
Organism: Mauremys mutica; assembly: GCF_020497125.1. Taxonomy (NCBI): domain Eukaryota; kingdom Metazoa; phylum Chordata; order Testudines; family Geoemydidae; genus Mauremys; species Mauremys mutica. The sequence continues at coordinate 106,012,920 of NC_059076.1, read as the reverse complement.
CGCCTTGGACACTGAAAAGGAACTCTTCAACTACCGGCTGAGCAAGTGCAGAATGGTGGTGGAGTGTGCTTTCGGACGTCTCAAGGGGAGATGGCGGAGCTTACTGACTCGCTCTGACATCAGCGAAAAGAATATCCCCGTAGTTATTGCTGCTTGCTGTGTGCTCCACAATCTCTGTGAGAGCAAGGGCGAGACCTTTTTGGCCGCTTGGGAGGTTGAGGCAAATCGCCTGGCTGCTGTTTACGATCAGCCAGACACCCGTGCTGAGAGAATATCGGGAAGCGATATGTATCAGGGAGGCTTTGAAAGCGAGTTTCCTCGCAGAGCAGGGTAACCTGTGACTGTCCACTTGATTTTAAGAGAGCCTGATCATAAACCAAGTTTTCCCCACTTCCCAAGGACGTTTTAAAACTAAGGACATGTTTTAGTAATTAATAATAAATCTTTCGTTGACTTTGCATGTTGAAACATGGAAGCATTCTGTGCTGGTTAAGGTGTGCACTGATGGGTGGGTTTGCAGGAAGGGGCGAGGGGTGCCGTCCTTGGATAGGGGTTACCATGACGGCTGTGGGTTTGGGCGTTGGAAGGGGTGAGGGGTGTGGGGGAAGGGTGAGTATCTGCCCCTGGATGAGGTCTCTTTTTGGGGCTCGGGGCACCGGGGAGGATCGTGACTACGGTCCAAATGCATGTGAAGGGAAGCCTGCCTTTACATTCGGGGATGTCAGGCACCAGGACCCTACACATCAAGGAAAGACCCGGGGCAGCATACACCACACAGACTGTCCCTGGTGCCTAGTGACTGCAGTCTGTGTGTGCCCTGCAGTTGACCCTGCCCCCAAGTCTGTACCCTGGTAATGTGGGCTATGCACTGCAATTAAAAATCCCCCCCCACACACACAAAGTCTTCTGACACGAGAAACGTGACGGAAACAGAGAGTAACAGCAAACCGCTTTTAATAATGTTATACACAGTGGGGGTTGAAACTTGGATTTGGGACTGGGTGATCCTGTAAGGGAAGAACTTCTACAGATTTACAGCGCGAGAGGTGTCTTGTACATTAGCGCTCTGCTGCGGTGCAGTGACAGTTCTCACGGCCCCTACCGCCCCTCCTTCTTGTCACTTTGGGTGAGGGGGGGACAGGACTTCTTGGCGTTGGAGGGCGGTTGCAGATGCACTGCAGGGGGAGGTGTGTGCGATGCTGCTGACATCGACTGTCTCTGCTCTGCCGCCTCCGCTCTGGAGCTGGCCATCAGTTCCTGGAACATGTCGTCCCTTGTCTTTTTCTTTCGGCGTCTAATCTGAGCCAGCCTCTGCGAGGGGGATGGCGGGGCAGTCCGTGAAGGAGCCGAAGCTGTGTGATGCAAAAAAGTAGGTGATTTCCTTGAACAAATACATGTTTGCCAACAGTAAACACAGTCTAGTCATTTTCAGTTAAGAAGACCAAACAGGGAACCAAGTCTCAGGAGATCTCGGAACTAGTCCGAGATTTCGGACTACGCTCTCATTGGCGGCGCGATTGCACTGGATAGCGCACAAGCGAGGAGAGACAGCTGCATCCCTCTTGCACAAAGTCCTGGTAAGCCTTACAGTACAGACTGCTTATCAGATAGTGCTTAGCTGTGCTCTCCTGCTGGAGGCAATGTGCAAAGCAGAAAAGATGAGCGTTATGCGGCATCTCCCGCCAGTGACCGCGAAAGACCCCTGTATGCTTTTCCTCTGAGTCCTGGAACACGTGGCTGTTAAGCGAGGGCCATTCTTATGCAAAGTAAAACTCTGTTAAGCGAGGGTCATTCTTATGCAAAGTAAAACTCTGTTAAGCGAGGGTCATTCTTATGCAAAGTAAAAGTCTACCATGCACAATAGTAACAGTACACTAATTCCACTAATTAGATGCAGCACTTCCACAACGACATCACCCTGAGGCGTGTCAGGCGCACACAGAGAGAGCGGATGTTAATAGAAGCCCTGCACAGACCAGGACCCTACGCTGAAACCTCTTGCTGAGGCTTTTCCAGCTGCTCTCTGAGAGCTTTTTTGAAATATCCCCAGAGGACTATTGCTCCATTGCTGTTTGTGTAGACCTGCTGTTTGTTTAGTTTCATATTTAAAAATGTTTATATAGTATTTCTATTTTTTATATAAATCCCTGTTTCTTAAAAAAATAAATGTTTCTGATTCCGAGTCCTGGTTAACGGGCGGGGACGGTTGGTAGGGGATCTCTGTGAGGGTGATGAAGAGATCCTGGCTGTCAGGGAAAGCGGGAGTGGGTTCGATGTCGCCTGCGCCGTCCTCTAAAGACCCTTCCTCATCTTCCCCATCGGCGAACAGGGAGGGGGAACTGTCCCGGTACACTATTCCGTCCTCGGAGTCCACCGTCACTGGTGGGGCACTGGTGGCAGACCCACCTAGAATGGCATGCAGTGCCTCGTAGAAGCGGCATGTCTGGGGCTGGGCTCCGGAGTGTCTGTTTGCCGCTCTGACTTTTTGATACCCTTGTCTTAGGTCCTTCACTTTCACGCGGCACTGCATCGCATCCCGGCTGTATCCTTTGTCTTTCATGGCTTTAGAGACCTTCTCGAAGGTCTTCGCGTTCCTCTTGTTGGAGCGCAGCTCCGAGAGCACAGACTCCTCGCCCCACACAGCGATCAGATCCTGGACTTCCCGGTCAGTCCATGCTGGGGACCTCTTTCTATTCTGGGATTGCCCGGACTCCTCTGCTGGAGAGCTCTGCATCGTTGCAGGTGCTGCGGAGCTCGCCCCGATGTGCAACCAGAACGTCAGATTCAAACCGCCCAGACAGGAAAATGAATTCAAATTTTCGCGGGTCATTTCCTGTATGGCTGGCCAGAGAATCCAAGCTCGGACTGCTGTCCAGAGCGTCAACAGAGTGGTGCACTGTGGGATAGCTCCCGGAGCTGCTAAGTTCAATTAGCATCCACACCAAGCCTAATTCGAGCTAGCAAGTGCGAATTTAGCGTTACTCCGTACCTAGTGTAGACCAGGCCTAAATCATCCCAGCCAGGGCTTTGTCAAGCCTGACCTTAAAAACCTCTAAGGAAGGAGATTCCACTACCTCCCTAGGTAACCCATTCCAGTTCTTCACCACCCCCCCAGTGAAAAAGTTTTTTCTAATATCCAACCTAAACCTCCCCCTCTGCAACTTGAGACCATTACTCCTTGTTCTGTCATCTTCTACCACTGAGAACAGTCTAGATCCATCCTCTTTGGAACCCCCTTTCAGGTAGTTGAAAGCAGCTATCAAATCCCCCCTCATTCTTCTCTTCTGCAGACTAAACAATCCCAGTTCCCTCAGCCTCTCCTCATAAGTCATGTGCTCCAGCCCCCTAATCATTTTTGTTGCCCTCCGCTGGACTCTCTCCAATTTATCCACATCCTTCTTGTAGTGTGGGGCCCAAACTGGACACAGTACTCCAAATGAGGCCTCACCAGTGCTGAGTAGAGGGGAATGATCACATCCCTTGATCTGCTGGAAATGCCCCTACTTATACAACCCAAAATGCCATTAGCCTTCTTGGCAACAAGGGCACACTGTTGACTCATATTCAGCTTTTCGTCCACCGTAACCCCTAGGTCCTTTTCTGCAGAACTGCTGCCCAGCCATTCGGTCCCTAGTCTGTAGCAGTGCATGGGATTCTTCCGTCCTAAGTGCAGGACTCTGCACTTGTCCTTGTTGAACCTCATCATATTTCTTTTGGCCCAATCCTCTAATTTGTCTAGGTCCCTCTGTATCCTATCCCTACCCTCCAGCGTATCAACCACTCCTCCCAGTTTAGTGTCATCTGCAAACTTGCTAAGGGTGCCATGTAACTAATTAACGTATATGTGAATAAACTTGAGGTAAAACAATTAACTACCTATGGGAGAAAGGCACCCCAAGGGTGAGGAACTACAAATAAGGAACTACAAATAAAGGAAGAGGGGCTGAAACCTCTACCGAATATGCATTAGCATAGTGGCATCAGCATAACACATTATAAAAGTTGTACCCAGCCTGTGTGCTTCGAGAGGGAGAGATATAACTCTTGGGAGAGGCCAGGATCATGACCAATGGTGATGGGAATGATGAGGAAGATAACTAAAACTTCAGGTTGTTAGGGACGGGGTAAGTATATGGATGTTCTGCTCATTCTCTATTATCTTTGCCTTGCTGAGTCGGAGTGTTTATGAATTTGCTAATTGTGTTAATGAAATAATTATAAATAGATTTCCTAAGTGTGAGTGTTGCAACTGTGCTAACTGGGGCTCCAAACTGAACAGTAATTCTGATAATACTGGGCCTGATCTTGGACAAAAGACTACCACACTTCAGAACGCTAAATTGAACTAAATCAGTATATAATCAAGAGATAAGGCATCATGGGCAAATCTATGCTCCCCTGAAAATGGTTCTCCTGAGCTCCAGGACCCAAGACTAATATGAGAATGTAGTCACATATACATGGAAAATCCACGTGGATGTAGAAGTTTCAAATAACTGCGATCAGTGCAGTTCCTATCTATATTACATACTTCATGGCCTCCCGTTACTCTAGTATCTGAGTACCTCACAACATACTTGTGAGGTAGGAAATACTATTTCCTCCATTTTGCAGATGGGGAATGGAGGGACAAAAGGCTAACACCCAGATCTTTTCCTCAAAGATATTTAGGCACCTAATCCCTTTGTTTTCAATAGGAATTAAGCACCTTAATACCGTTCAGGAGTCAGGCCAAGTTCACATACTAAGACTATGTGACTTGAATATGGATCTCACAAGCCCTAAATGAGTGTTTTAACCACAGGACAATCCTTCCTCTATGTAAATCTACAGAAGGAAGGAGGAGTCAATATACAGAGGCTGTGTGGGGGGGGGAGGGAGGTGATGATTATGGGAACATGGCAGGTGCATGGCCCTGTGACAGAGTTTTTAAATTTTATGAGTTATAAAACAACTAGTTGAGCATGATATGATGGGGCGGAGACCCACAAACAGCTTGGTTCAAGGAAGCTGATGCTTTCTCCATTCTGTTGGGATTCTGTGAGAGAATAAAATAGTAAATAAAGAAAATTGGTAGTTATAATTTATTTGAGAAAACCTGTTATAGTGGCCCTCACCAAATAATGTTTGGGGTAGAGGTGTAGTTCCCTTATTGATGAGAAACACATTATGAGATGTAAAACAAAGAATAGGTATACACAATCAACTTTGAGCATGGAAAGAGGTTAATAGTGGGTGGCACAAGGATACAGACTAGCGTCAGTATGTTAACTTATTAATACAGGGCTCAACCATGACATTTTGGCAGAGCTCTGCACGGGGGGCAATGTGGAGCTGCAATATCCCAGAGGAAATCACAATGTTTCCCTGTACTCTGTGGCATGCAGGGGACTAGGCGCACCATAGCGAGTATTGCCTGGGTCTTAACAGGTCATGAACTGCACCCATATAACAGCTAGGAAAGTGGTAAGTTGTGTTTACAGATCCTGATGTGAAATTTCCTTAAATTTTTGTATCTGTATTGCCTGCCCCACACTGTGCCCTACTTTTCTCTCTCTCATATTTTAGACTGTAAAATATTTGGGGCAGCAACTGTTGTTTTTCTATGTTTGTACAGGGCCTGGCACAAGGGGCTCCCAATCTGGTTGACCTCTAGGTGTTATTGCAGTTTGAATGCTAAATAATAATAAAGACAATAATACACCTTTGTATAAACTCCAGCCTGCTCTACCATGAATGGAGTAGAGGGGCATCTACTAATTTTCTCTCTGGCTCCTTGGGGGATGTGTTGTGTACACTTAGGGGAGAAGATAGTGTACACCCATGTAAAGACCAGACACATCATTCGGCCAGACTGTGCCCTCTCCCTTGACATTGTACATGCAACCTAAGGAATGCTGTGGGTCACAGAAACATAGTCCTTCTTTCTGTTCTCCTATGTAAAACATCAAATCACTTGATACTTAAGTTCTTCATCCATGATCCCTGTATATATTAAATATATGTTCAAGTGCAATAGCATTTGTTACTGTTTCAATCAATTTAAAGTGATTTTAGGAACATTACACATCTCCAGTTGAGCACCCACCACCAACACATCCTTGGAATGCAAATTTTAGTGTGAAAGAGCAGATATGAGGTATTTTTGAAATCATAATTTTCAAAATTATTCATCACAATACTACAGACTCACTGAGTTGCAAAGAGTGCTCAGAGCAGCGTGTAGAACTGAGGCAGTCAGCCTACATCATTACGTTACTGTTTTGCATGATGCTTCTTTGGCCACAACTCTCACTGAAAAGCAGAACACTGCTTTAAACTAGCAGTGGGAGAAATCAAAAGAGTTCAACTTAGGATTTTGGTTCCTGCTCTTCACCATAAAATTCAGCAAAACTGAGGGAAGAGGAACCTACACTTGAGGGAGGCTAGAAATGAAGGTTTTAAGATATAGCATTACAAGCAAGGTTAAATGTGAGGGGACAGTGGTGGGAAAAGCCACTCTTCAACTGTGATTTTTCAAGAGAGCTTTGTACTCAACTTCCTTTGAATCATATTAGAAGTTGGATGCCTAGCCAGACACTCCAGCTGGTAGGAACTGGAGCAGCCAAGAGCAGAGATTGCTACACTGGAGAGAGCAGGTAAAATGGAGCCCCGCTGGGCCCACCACTTTCCCCAGCACCCTTCTGGACCAGAACTGAGCAGAGAATACCCCCCACACTTGGAGCACTAGGACCCAGGTGGTCTCCCCCATCCCCACTATGTGGTCTTGGAGGAAGAAGTGCAGAGGATCTACCCAGAGATTCCAGAAGGCAGGAGTAAATGCATCCAAAGCAGAGTTGTCCAGATATTCCAGTAGAAGTTCTGACTTTCTCTGCCCTGTGCCAACTGGCTGTTTGCTCCAACCCTCTCTCTTCACCCCAGCCTCACTCCACATCTTACTTTCTTCTCGCCCGGCCCTGTCCTACTCCCCCCAGTCTTTTCCATTTAGTTGATCTCCCAACTAATCCCTCCCCAAACGAATTATTGTTGAACAAACATGCGGTTTGCCACCATCACATTGTTCACTCTGCTTGTGTGTTAGAAACATTCTCTGACTCCGTCTGTTATGTCTATTTAGACAATATTGTCTTATTGTTTCCTTGTACTCCCTCATCTGTCTGTATCCATCTGTTATCTTGTGTTTTATACTTAGATTGTAAGTCATTTGGGACAAGGGTTGTCTGTTTATTCTGTGTTTGTATAGTATCTAACATAGGGGTGTGGGATAGTATCTAACACTGGGGAGGAAGGATAGCTCAGTGGTTTGAGCATTGGCCTACTAAACTCACACTTGTGAGTTCAATCCTTCGGGGGCCACTTAGGGATCTAGGGCTAAAATCAGTACTTGGTCCTGCTAGTGAAGATAGGGGGCTGGACTTGATGACCTTTCAAGGTCCCTTCCAGTTCTAGGAGATTGGTACAGCTCCAATCATTTTTTTTTAGGGGTCCTTGTCCATGACTGGGACTTCTAGGCACTATGATAATATAAATATGTCCCTGTGGCTCCTTTGCAAATCCCAGCCTCCATGCATATCACTGTACAGAAGATGTATAGCTCCACCAAACTTATTTCTATTTTTCACTGCTACTACCCAGAAACATCTGTCATGTACTTCCAATATAAATATATTACATAAAAGCTACAAGGGTGTCCTGTGCCATGAAATGAGTATCTCCTGCTTACAGATGATGGGTTTGTTGTTGTGGTGGGTTTTGTGGACTCTGAGGACTGTCACACACCATCTACAATCCTACAAAGCTGGCTACTTGGACTATCAAGCAATTAAAAAAAATTAATTGTGATTAATCACACTGCTAAATAATAATAGAATACCATTTATTTAAATATTTTTGGATGTTTTCTACATTTTCAAATACAGAAATCAATGACAACAGAATATAAAGTGTATTCTTTATATTTTTATTACAAATATTTACAGTAAAAACTGATATTTTTCAATTCACCTAATACACGTACTGTAGTGCAATCTCTTTATCATGAAAGGTGAACTTACAAATGTAGAATTATGTAAAAAAAAACTGCATTCAAAAGCAAAACAATGTAAAACTGTAGCACCTACAAGTCCACTCAGTCCTACTTCTTGTTCAGCCAATCGCTAAGACAAACAAGTTTGTTTACATTTGCGGGAGATAATGCTGCCCACTTCTTTTTTACAATCTCACCAGAAAATAAGAACAGGCATTTGCATGGCACTTTTGTATCTGGCGTTGCAAGATATTTAGGTGCCAGATGCGCTAAAGATTTATATGTCACTTCATGCTTCAACCACCATTCCAGATGACATAAATTCATGCTGATGACAAATTCTGCTCAATAATGGTCCAAAGCAGTGTGGCCTGACACATGTTCATTTTCATCATCTGAGTCAGATCCCACCAGCAGAAGGTTGATTTTCTTTTTTGGTGGTTCAGGTTCTGTAGTTTCTGCATCGGAGTGTTGCTCTTTTAAGACTTCCAAAAGCATGCTTCACACCTCGTCTCTCTCAAATTTTGGAAGGCACTTCAAATTCTTAAACCTTGGGTTAAGTTCTGTAGCTATCTTTAGAAATCTCACATTGGTACCTTCTTTGCATTTTGTCAATTCTGCAGTGCAAGTATTCTTAAAACGAACAATATGTGCTGGGTTATCATCCAAGACTGCTATAACCTGAAATATATGGCAGAATGCAGATAAAACAGAGAAGGAGACATACAATTCTCCCTCAAGGAGTTCAGTCACAAGTTATTTAACACATTTTTTTAATGAGCGTCATCAGTATGGAAGCATGACCTCTGGAATGGTGGCTGAAGCATGAAGGGGCATACGAATGTTTAGCATATCTGGCCTGTAAACACCTTACAATTCTGGCTACAAAAGTGCCATGTGAATGCCTGTTCTCACTTTCAGGTCACATTGTAAATGTGGGGGTAGCATATCTCCCATAAATTTAAACAAACTTGTTTCTCTTAGTGATTGGCTGAACAAGAAGTAGGACTGAATGGACTTGTCACTTTAAAGTTTTGAATTGCACTCAAAACCAAAACAATAAGGAACAAACAAAAAAATCTACATTTGTAAGTTGCACTTTCATGAAAAAGAGATTGCACTACAGTACTTGTATGAAGTGAATTGAAAAATACTATTTCTTTTGGTTATCATTTTTACAGTGCAAATATTTATAATAAAAATAAATATAAAGTGAGCACTTTACACTTTGTATTCTATGTTGTAATTGAAATCAATATATTTGAAAATGTAGAAAACAACCAAAAATATTTAATAAAATTCAAGTGCGATTAAAACTGCAATTAATTGCAATTAATTTTTTTTATCACAATCAATTTGAGTTAATCACATGAGTTAACTAATCAACAGCCCTACTGTCTACATAAATATGAACTGGCCTACAAAAGGTAACTATACACTTGGGATGGGATTCCATAAGGCTCTTATCTTTCCACTTCCCCCATGGCCAATCTTCTGTTTCTGCCAGCACTTAAGAGATAGCATACCAGTTTTATCAAAGTGAATACTTTTGAATGCATGCCTTATTGAGGGGATCACTTACCATTTGATCACTGAGAGGCTTTTGTAATTGGGAGATGGTCAGGGTGGGGTGGGTTGCTCGTCAATGAAGGGCAGCGGAAAGGTTCACGAGGATGGGCAGCTTGTCAGTGGGGAAAACTAGCAAATAGACAGCTGGGAGTATCATAGCTCTTGTCCATGAGGAAATTATTTGGCAACTGGGAAAGAGAGTCTAGGCCATTTGTCATAAGTGAAAGACTCTTCTAAGCCAGCTATTATTTTGTGTTTGTCCTTCTCCCGAAGCCCATATTAGGGTTTCTGTCAAAAACACGATGATCATTTAGATAAGTGCAACCAATTTTAGTGACCTCTCCACCAATTCCTTCCTATTCTGCTTGTCCTTTTAAGTGTAGAGGTAGGACTAATACATTCTCAATCATAGCCAGCAACCCAACATATTAAAGTAGTTGCACCAGTATATAGGGAGATTGTTCCACAACTAGCTCAGTCATCCTTTAATCCATTTACAGGATGTGGTCCCAGTGCAGGGCTCTTTGCCTTCAGCTTCTTCAGGTGGTCAACCTTCTCTCTCTTCGGCATATCTTTTACCAGTGTGACATTGCAATTTTTCATACATAAACGTGTACCCTCTTTGCTCACACAAGCCTCAGACTTGAATTAAATAGTATGTTCACCATAAATGAGTGACATTTGCATCCAGCCAAGTGGGTATTCACCCACAAAAGCTCATGCTCCAATACATTTGTTAGTCTATAAGGTGCCACAGAACTCTTTGCCGATTTTACATAAATGAGTAGTGTCTGATATGCTCACAACATCATGCCTATCAGTGATTAAAATTAATATGAGCATTAAGGTTCTTTTTTTTTCTCCTCCAAGAAAATAAGAAGCAGTACTTAAATAAAGGACTATTTGAAAAGGGCATGATTTGTATAATAATGTAAGTATTCTCAAGTGGGTGATTTGACTGCAAGAAAGATTATACAATAGTTCATCTGTTATAATACAAACCTCTTCCTTTTCATATAGTCTAGTTTAAAAAAAAAATCTAGTTTCTGATCAGCAATATCCTGGCGTTCACATTTAAAATAAATTGCAATTGTGCTAGTTCCTAAAGGTTCAGATTCCATCATGCTTAATAGTTTTTTTTCCTAAATCTAGCTAACCAAAATCCCGAATAACTGTTTTCAGAAAAGTTTGCAGTATCTTTAGTCAAACAACTAAAGCTTGTTTATAGTTCTGGCTCCTGATAGCATTATTCTCAAAGGATATTCAGTATGAATCAATACAGTATGGCAGAGGTTCTCAGCTTATGGGTATGACCCTGAAGTTTTTGTGGGCTTGTGAGGGTGCTCCCTATTACCTGATGTCACCTTTCAGGATGCTACTAAACTGCATTCTGAGATCTCTGTATGCTATTAGACTGTGCAAGTGGAAAGCCAATTGCAGGAGGTAATCACAGTACAAACTACCACAGACTGGCCCAGCACCTTCATGGTACTGCAGAACTTTCCCCAACCTAACACTGTAACTTAAACATATTACACACAGAGGAAACAGACACATGGAGTTCCACCACCATCATAGCAGCGTGGAAGTGCTAGGACCTAGCCTGTCCAATTTAGACAGAAAGGATAGACAGAAAGAGAGAGTGTGTGTGAATAGAGCTCCACTCCAAACAGGAGTCCTTTGAAGTCATTGCAACTAACACAGAAAGTCTTGAGACATGGTGTCAGAAGTAGAAAGAAAAAAGTGATTAAATCTTGGATCAAGAGGGGAAAAAGTGTTAAGACACGATATAAAGAGCTGCAGAAGAAGCCAATTGTAGGCACAAGTTAGTAGTCCTTCAGAACCCAGGAACTATGCTACACATTCCTAGGCAACATCTTCTGGCATCTTATCTATTAGCTAACTACTTACAAAGACAAAAGATTTGAGAAAAACTGCAATACATAACTGTCATGGGGTCCCACCCCAGAGTGACACCCCCACATCAACAGAAGCAACTCACCAGCCAGCAGACAGTTGTGGCTGGGTGTGGGGCTGCTGGACCTTCCCCTTGGTCACCTCCTCTTTTTGGCTGCCTCCATCTGGGTCTTCTGAGACCTAGTGCTACAAACAGGTCATTTAAAAGTCCAGTCCCAATCTGAGGTATTCAAGTCCAGCTGTAATTTGTCAGGCCACAGGTTGGCTTCCCTTACTGGCCTCTTCCAAGTCCCTTTAGCCAACTTCCTACACAACAGTGATTCTAAATCAAACAGAATCACACATTCATTTTGCAGAGCTGCAGGTCTCAGAGTCCCTCAGTAGAATTACAAAATTATAAACAACCCTAACCACTACCAAAACTTCTTTCTCCCCTCTCTGGTTTTGAGTTTCTCAGCCTTTTGGGCTTGGTCAGCTTTCTTCCCAGTTCAGGCAACTCTCCCAGCCCCCTTCATGGAGCTAGGCTTGCACTTCAAATGGTTTTACCTTTAACAGGAATAACCAGCTCTCCTCCCTCAGAGGTGAATTGTGAATTATCCAGCTGCAGGGTCTTACACAGATTCCCTCAACTAGCCCCTCTTCCCAATTAATCCTCTGGCTCACTGCACTCAGCTGACCAGCATTACACTGCTGATGTCTGCCTTGCTATGAGGGAAAAGGCAATATTTATGCTAGTCCCCCTTTCCCAGCTCATCCCCAATTGGTTGAGTGAGAGGGGAGCCTTGCCCCAACCCTCTCTGAAAGGCTCCTGGCTCCAGAGCCTTAGAGCGATTGGATTTTTCTCCCAAGCACCACTTATTCCCATAACCACTTCCTGTCTATTAGTATCCCCTATATAATTGAAAGGGTGTATATAATCACCTTTCAAAACATTAAAGGGCCATGCTGATCAAGGGGTTGGCTGATCACTAGGCACCAAGTATCCTTAAGGGCAGACTACTGGAGTTGGGGGATGATTTTGCTATGCTTTAACGTTACATTTTAAACAAAAGTTTGTCTACCAAGTAACAAAATCATAGTTAGTCTGAGGCAGGTGGATTATTAACAGGCTCAGTAGAAACAAGTGGCCAGATTCTGAACTCCATTATACTGGGTTAAGTTCAAATTAACCTCACTAACACCTATAGCATTACTCTGGTGCAACTGGCCATATCTTCATCTGGTGTAAATCAATGTATCCAGTTTATACCATCTGAGGATCTGGTCTAGAATATGGTCCAAAGGTTCAGATTTAAGTCAGACCACAATAGTTGCAGCAAGAGTGTATATTCAGTCTATGGCGATACGTATTCAGTGCATTAGGCCTCTATGTTCTTTGCTGTCATACTCATAGATTCATAGATTTCAAGGCCAGAAGGGATCACTGTGATCAAGTCTGACCTCCTTTATAACACAGGCTATAGAACTTCCCCGCAATAATTCCTAGAGCAGATCTTTTTAGAAAAACATCCAACCTTGATTTAAAAATTGTCAATGGTGCCAAATTCACCATGACCCTTGGTAAATTTATCTTTGGTAAATTATTCCATTGTTAAACATTTTCATCATATTACCATTCTGAATTTGTCTAGCTTATACTTCAAGCCATTGGACAGTATTAACTTTCTCTGCTAAATTGAAAAGTCCATTCTTAAATATTTGTTCCACATGTAGGTACTAACAGACTGAAATCTGTCACTGTAAGGCAGGTTTTCTAATTCTTTAATCATTCTCATGATCTTCTCTGAACCCTCTCCAGTTTGTCCACATCCTTGAATTGTGGACACCAGCAGTCCAGCAGGGGTCACACTAGTGCCAAATACAGAGGAAAAATAACCTCTCTACTCCTTCTTGAGATTCTCCTATTTATGCATCCCACGATTGCATTAGGTCTTTTGGCCACAGCATCAAAGTAGGAGCTCATCATCAGTTGATTCTCCACCATGACCTCCAAATGTTTTTCAGAGTCACTGATTAAAAGGATTGAGAACCCCCACCTTGTAAGTATGGCTTGCATTCTTAGATATATAGTTCCTAGATATATAGTTTTTAATTTACGCATATTGTTTACTTGCACCCATCTTACCAAGTGAATCAGCTTGCTTAGTATTAGTGACCCTATCCTCTTCATCATTTATCATTACCCCAGTTTTAGGATCATCTGCAAACATTATCAGTGATGTTTTTGTGTTTTCTTCCAGGTCATTGATAAAATTATTAAATTGCATAGGTTTAAGAACAGAGACCTGTGTAATCTCACTAGAAACACACCTTGCTCGGTGATGATTTCCCATTTACAATTACACTTTGAGACCTATCAGTTAGTCAGCTTTTAATCCATTTAATATGTGCCATGTTAATTTTATATTGGTTATGCTTTTTTAATCAAAATGTTGTGTGGTTCCAAATCAAACCCTTTACAGAAGTCTCAGTATATTACATAAACACTATTATTTTTATCAACCAATCTTGTAATTTCAGCAAAAAGAGTCATCAAGTTAAATTATATTAAATTACAACAGATTGTTCAACTGCTTTTTCAAATTGTTATAACACATACAGTGCCAGAAGTAAAGGGGGAAGGAACAGAATGAAAACAAAATATTCACAGGTATTTTAAAATGATCTTATGAAAAGCAAAATAAATTGTGGTTCATGCACTAAGTGATTCACTAGTAACTTGAGTACAGCGGTTTTTCATTCACTAGCCTGCAAATCAGTGTCTGCAATTAAAAATATGTGATCTGTGCTGAATAATTCCCTTTCATCCCCTAGTTCTTCAAACAATGTTCATTGTTATACAAATTAAACAATATCCCTGCTGGCAAATTCTTTTATTTTCTAATCGTCTCTCTTGGTCTAACTTTTTTCTTTTAAATAACCAGGCATTTCTCAGTAATGTAAGTGGGGAAAAGCTTCATCTTTGACTTTGGGTATTGAAAGAGCTTTTGCTCAGTACAGGAAAGTGAGAAACAGATAGTCAGCAAGGTGTCAGTCTTCTGCTGATCGGCACAAGGAACAAGATTCTGTTACTCTCCCTTTTACGCCAAAACTTTTACTCCAAACGTTGATGCAATGAGACCACACATAAAGTAAGGGATAACTTAGCATGAGTAAGGGTGGAAGAATTGAGCTTTTAGTAAAGAGCCATCTCTTCCTAATGGTGAAATTTGCTCCCAGAACAAAGCCTGAGTAACTGGATTTTGTGGGGCTACTCTGGGTTTTGATGAGACCATGAAACCAACATGGTTCAAGCCAGGGCCGGCTCCAGGTTTTCTGCCGCCCCAAGTGGCAAAAAAAAAAAAAAAGCCGCAGCAGCATGATCGCGCTGCTCCACTCTACAGCAGCAATTTGGCAGCAGGTCCTTTGCTCTGAGAGGGACTGAGGGACCCGCCGCCGAACTGCCGTCGAAGACTCGGATGAGCCGTCCCTTAGTATTGGCCACGCCAAGCACCTGCTTCTTTAGCTGGTGCCTGGAGCCGGCCCTGGTTCAAGCTGTGGTCAAGGAGCAGGGCTGTATACCAGGCTGGAATAGCAAGCACAGTCCCTCTGTGACCCTATCCAGGATTTTAGGGCCATTGGGTCTGCACAAGTGATGATGCAGTAGTCCCTCCCCAATGGCCTCCTTTGATCCAGCCTCTTTAGGTCTAATTAACAGGACCCCTCTTTGGAATGGAAGTTATACAGAGGCTTCTCTCCAGGTCTATTCTGGTTATTCTACTGCCTGCATGGAAAATTGATGATTAGCTTAATGATGCAGAGAGCTTTGCAAGGGTACAGAGAATCCTTCTTGTCTGTCCTCCAACATAACACAGGACACTGGATTTCAGTCAGTAATTCCTGCTCAAACAGAAGTTATGCACTTGAGGCAACAGCATATATTTTAGAAACACAGCCATCTTGATTAAAGACTTCATATGATGGAGAACACCATGTCTCTTGGTAAGTTGTTCCAATGGTCAATTACAGCCACTGCAAAATATTTGCACCTTACTTCTATTTGGAATTTGTCTAACTTCAGCTTCCAACTATTAGATCTTGTTGTGTCTCTGTCCGCTAGATTAGCAAACCCTATCTTCTCCCAGTTCTTCTTCATATGGCTGATGTAGTTATACAGCAGTGGTCACCAACTGGTTGATCACGATCTCTGGTGGCGCTGTGTGGCTGCTGCTAAGACAGGGTCCCTGCCTAACTTGGCTACACACGCCACTCCCAGAAGTGGCCAGCGTGGCCCAGCAGCCCCGGGGGTAGGAATTGGGAGCTGTGGCCAATGGGAGCTGCGGGGGTGGTGCTTGCAAGGAGGAGCAGTGTGTGTTAGGAGACCCCCTACCCCCAGGGCTGCTGGGCCGCGCTGGCCACTTCTGGGAGTGGCGTGTGTAGCCAAGTTAGGCAGGGAGCCTGTCTTAGCAGCAGCCACACTGTGCCACCGGAGATTGTGATCCCCACAGGGGTGTGTTGGCCCCTTCTGGGAGCAGCGTAGGGCCGGGGTAAACAGGAAACCTGCGTTAGCGGCAGCCACACTCCATCACCAACCAGGAGCCCCCGGAGGTAAGTGCTGCCTGGTGGGAGGCCGTACCCCAGTCCTGAGCCCGCACCCCCTCCTGCATCCTGAACTCCCTCCTGCACCCCAAGCCCCAGTCCTGATTCCCCTCCCAGAGCGAGCACCCTGTACCCCCTCCTGCACCCCAACACTCTGCCCCAGTCCGGAGCCCCCTCCTGCACCCAAACTCCCTCAAAAAGCTTGCGCTCCTCACCCCTCCTGCACCCCAACCCCAGGCCCCAGGCCCAGCCCAGAGCCCGCATCCCGAACTCCAACCTCCTACCACAGCCCAGTTAAAGTGAGTGAGGGTGGGGGAGAGCAAGTGACAGAGAGACAGGGGGAAGGACTGAAAAGGTTGGGGCTTTGGGGAAGGGGCAAGGCCTCGAAAAAGGGGTGGAGTAGATCCTGGTTTGCCCTTAAATTCAAAAAGTGATTTTGAGTATAAAAAGGTTGGAGGAGACCACTGATGTACAGCAACAACTATAAAATTTTACATTTAGATGAGCCAGATAATTGCGTCAAGAGTAGCAGAGTGTATCGCTGTGATACCTCCTTCATATTTGTGAATTGGGCATCAAGTCATTATGTGTTTCATGTTCTGTTCTGGGTGGCCACAGTTGCATGCTGGAGAGTTTTACTTTTCCATTTGTGCATCAAGTATACACATCTCCCATGGTTTGTGCGGATGTGATTTAGGGTTGCCCATAAGCTTCGCAGAAGATCAAAGCCAGGGATCTTCCTCATCGGGGCTTTCACAAGGTGTTTGTGACTTCTTGTGAGCACCATTTGGCTTTCCAAGCTTCATCACGGGTTGAAGTCACATTGTCGAAGGTTAAGCATGTGGGTTCAAAAGGGCTTGCATGACTTCAAGTGATACTGAGCTTTGTCATTGAGGTCCTAGTGGATGGGAAGACATTTGTTTTCCTTGATTCACTGGACTTCCTGGAGGGTTGCAGCATTGTGGTGAATGGATGAGGGAGTCATGTGAGACAGCATGGGCAGCCAGGGTGTTGGGATCAACTTGAGGGTTTAGCTGAATATAAACAAGTCAAGTGTGGCTACTTCTGGTCCATACCAGTGCACAGTACTCAACTATGGAGTACACAAGAGCCATCACTGATGTCTATAGCACTGATGCTGATGCTCCCCAGCTTGTGCCTGCCAATGTATGGCCTAGGTTGGCCATTGTGTTTGTCTTGGCAGCTACCTTCTTCAGGCGGAAGTGGAAGGTTAGCGTGTGGTCCAGCTTCACTACAAGATAACTCAGGGTATGTCCATACTTATCGCCGGGTCGATGGGTAGCGTTCGACTTCTCGGAGTTCGAACTATCGCGTCTAAACTAGACGCGATAGTTTGAACTCCGAATGCGCTCCCGTCGACTCCGGAACTCCACCACCGCGAACGGCGGTGGCGGAGTCGACGGGGGAGCCACGGACTTCGATCCCACGGCATCTGGACAGGTAAGAAGTTCGAACTAAGGTAGTTCGACTTCAGCTACGCTATTCGCGTAGCTGAAGTCGCGTACCTTAGTTCGACCCTCCACCCTAGTGTAGACCAGACCTCAGAGTGGGGTCATGTTGCACACTGTTGCCGCAGAAGGTCACTTTCAGGATCAGCATTCCTGTTATCAGGATGGAATGCAGTGACTGCTTTGTGGGGGTTTGTCTTGAGTCTCCATTTCCTTAAATATTCTTTCATGGTGTTTAGGTTCCCATTCAAGGTGGACTTGATGTCATTGAAGGTGGCTGCTTGTGTTGCCAAGGCAAAGTCATCTGCATATGCAAATTTGCACAACTTCATTAGTGGCATATCACTCATGTAGACTTTGAAAACTGTTGGTGTGAGTACTTAGCCTTGTGGCAATCTGTTGTTGAGGAGCCAGGATAAGCTGACTTTGTCACCCAAATGGACACGTAGCCACCTATTGCTTAGCATCATCCATAGCAGGCATAGTGTTTTGAGGAAAAGGATGATTATTGCAGGCTTCATCATCAGGCCTTTAATCCAGACTGTGTCATGGGCCAATGACAGATCTACAAAAGCTGTGCTGGTCTTGGATTTCTTCTTGAATTCAGCCTCAATGTGCACTGCAAGGGCCAAAATGTTGTCACAGCAACTGTTTTTAGGCCAAAATCCCACTTGTTCTTCGGCACTCAATGAGAGAGCTGATTCTCCAGAGGATGACACATTCCAAGAGTTTGTAGGTTGTACACAGGAGTGATATCAGCCTATAGCTTCTCAGGTTGTCAGTCGGTTTGCCCAGTTTGAGTATGGCAATGACAATCACCTCCTGCAATGCTTTTGGAATGCATCCGGATTCCATGGTTTTGGTGTACAGTTTCACCAGCCACTGGAGTCCCTTAGGGCCTAGCTGATGAAGAAATTCCGGGGGGATTCCATCTCCACCAGCAACCTTCCCTTTCTTTATAATGGCTAAATCCTCCTTTACTTCATCAGTGCTGAGGTCTTGTGGGGCGACTGAGGTCATTGTCCAGTGTAATTGATGATGGATCTCTTGCTTGGTGTTTTTAATCAAGCGATCCTTTTGTGCTCTCCACCAATTAGATTAGAATACTCTACTGAAAGAGGAAGAGATGAAACATGTACTTAAACTACACAAGGCAAAATTCAATTCTTTTTGTGAAATACCTTCTGGTTTTTGGCTTAGGCTCATAGCAGAAGAAGTCTTTTCTTTGTTGCAGCAGGGAAGGAACAGGAGTTTCAGTCCAACCTCTGATCAAACTCCAGTTACCACATATTTATATGAATAAAACCTCATCTCACCCACATAACAGAGATTTACTGGAGGGGGAATGTTCAGTGAGCCTGTGAATGTGGTTAAGAAAATTTGACTAGGGAGGCTAGAATATCAAAAGGTCCCTAATATTAATATCAATAGTTTGACAGGTCTTGTTTTTTATATAAGAACTGCAAAGACAAAAGTGAACAAAGAATATTTGAAACACTTGCTGGAATTTTTACCAGGAAACAAACAGTAGAAATCCCAAATACAATTCTGCTCTTTGTTACTCATGCAAGAAATGTACTGAATAAGAATTTGTCCCCTTCGTAGAGTGTTTCTCTTTTTGCTCACAGATCTGCAAAGTATTGAGGATACTGATAAGTGGTAATGAAATGTAGGGCCAAATGCTGATGTACATATCTGACCGTATAAACCAACACTGGACTATGGGACTCTCTCTTGTTGAAGCCATTCCACTTTAATTACATAATTGAATAATTGGGCCAAAGAAAGAGTGAGAATAACTTTATACTCCAGTAGCTAGGGGACTTTCCTGAGAAGTGGGAAATCCCTGTTCAAATCCCTTTTTCTCATGAGGCGGGGCAGAACTGAACCAGTGTCTCCCACATCCTAGGTGAGTACCTTTTCAGTGGGCTAAGTGTTATAATGGAAGCTTCCTCCTGCTTAGGGTGACCAGAGGTCCCAATTTTATAGGGACAGTCTCGATTTTTGGGTCTATTTCTTATATAGGCTCCTATTACCCCCACCCCCTGTCCCAATTTTTCACATTTACTGTTTGGTCACCCTACTCCTGCTGTTGTTTTGTGTGGAATTAGGTGCCTGCTGCCCTCCTTCCCACAAAATCAACATAGGTGTCTAAGACATCTCATTCCAGGAGAGGGGTTCCTGGCTGTGTATCACAAGCAGAAATAGGCACCCCCTGTAGCCTGACTTAGGCACTGAACACCATGGTAGGAGAAAGGCTTAGGGCATAGCCTGTTTGTCAGCATCTGCCATAGGCTAGCTTAGGCAACTGCCTACCTAAGATTAAACAATTAAACACCTGCAGCTGGCCCAGGTCAGCTGACTCAGTCTCACGGGTCTCAGACTGCAGGTCTGTGAAATTCCTGGGTAAATATGGGACCCACTGAGGGGGGAGAGTCCGAGAGCTTGCACTCCACCCCAGGCCCAAACAGCTACACAGCAATTTTTAGCCCTGCAGCCCAAGCCACGCGAGCCTGAATCAGCTGAATTGGTCCAGCCGTGGCCATGCTGCAAGTCTTTTATTCCAGCGTAGAAGTATATGTAGAGTGCTGATTTTTGTGGATCCTATTCACAGGCACCTATATCTCCCCATTCATTGCACAGGGAACCTAAGTGTCTAACTCAGACTCCATGGATCCCATTATTGTTCCAGTAATTTTTTTAGGTGCCTAAAAGTTAGACATTGCAATGTCTAAGTCCCTTCATAGGTCTCCACCTCTGATCTTAACACACTAATTAGCTCCCTGCATGTCAGGACTATAGAAATTACAATGATTGTCAGCCACTAACTGCTGATTTGGGGAAATCTTCAAATGCATACAAGGCCTGGGACTACTGCATTGACCTTAATGGAGTCTTTACAGATTTACACCAGTGTAACTGAAATCAGAATGGTCTTTCTTTGGAATTTGTACTAAATTAAGGAATTACAGAATTAAAGTATATATAATAGAAATCATTTTTATTTACTGGAGTCTATTCAAGTATGTTTGCATTATCATTATTTATTAAAAGGAGAAACTATCCAAAATTCTAGGCACCCAGGCAATAATTTCAAAAACAAAAATTAAATTACTCACAACAGAAATGGACCCAGTACTTCCCCATTGGTTTTTATCAACCAGGAATGACATTGATCCAAATTTCCCACAGGTAGTGGGACAAAGCACACTCAAAGATCCGCTGTCAATGTCACTGGACTAAAATGAACATCTAACATTTGTCCTCTCAAGATCTCTTTCCACAACTAGGGAAATCTTATATTATGCTTATTATATATCATATAATCTGGAAACTGTGAATAAAATTTTATTTATGTGCTTAATAATAAAATAATAATAATAAATAGAGATATTATAGAAGTTGGAAAGACCAGCCAATTTGTACATGATGCATAACAATTTAAGAGGCATTACAGTTGTATCAAGCCAATTCACTTGTATGTGAATTTCAAACATGTACTAGACCAGCAATCACTAACCCATTCATTTGTAGTGATAGAAGTCAAGGCTGGATAGTAAGTATATTTGTCTGTGTTTACATATATTCTGTTAGAAGTTTATTAATGTAACCTGTCAAGGTTCCTTCCCCCACTCTGAACTTTAGGGTACAGATGCGGGGACCTGCATGGACACTTCTAAGCTTAATTACCAGCTTAGATCTGGTCTGGCTGCCACCACCCCCAAGCAATCCCTTCCCTGGGTAGCCTTGAGAAACTTCACCAATTTCCTGGTGAACACAGATCCAAACCCCTTGGATCTTAAAACAAGGAGAAATTAGCCATCCTCTCTCCTTTCTCCCACCAACTCCTGGTGGATCCAGATCCAACCCTCTTGGATCTAAAAACAAGGAAAAATCAATCAGGTGTCAGGTATGAACTTCTTAACCCTTACAGGTAAAAGAGGCATTAACCCTTAACTATCTGTTTATGACATAACCAAATTAGCTTTTAGATGCTAAAGGTTTTTCATGTCTTAATTGGACCTGCTTGCCTAGATGGGATCCAAGGGCTGGAATGCCTAAAGGGGACTGTGTTTGGCTTCTGGATTAACCAGAGTGGTACTACAGAATCTCTTTTGTTACTAGCATGGTGAATCTAATTATAGAATAAACCACCTCATTTGGGGATTGTCTGCCCTCTTACAGTCTGCCCTGAATGTGGCATTTTCAGTGTGGCCCATCCAGGCACCCAGTCACAATCTATATGGTACATTGCCAGGAAGTAGATGCCATATACTTCATCTAAACATTAAATTCCTTTTACTCAGAGTTTTGAGTATTGCTAACTTATTAAAAAATAATATCCAGTTCTTCAGTAGTCAGATAAGTAACAGAAACAATTTTTCTCCATCCAATATTAATGAATGGTAAAATAATGCAAACTGCTACAGTTTGGTTGAAAAGTATTTTTTTAAATCCATGCCAAGGCAAACCACTAGAAGCAATTATTTTCTAGGTCTTATAAGTATCTGATTGCTTGCAGCTTCATATCTCCAGATGTCTGTAATTATCCATAATAATTTGTTAGTTCATTTGATTAATTCAGAAAGGGCTTCTGCCTCTTCTTGTATGAAACATATAGTGGTATGGACCTCTATTACCTACCACATTGTACTAATTGCTGAATTTCATTTTATTTAACAGTGTAAAGACATTTGAAGGTTCAGTAAAGAGATTAACTCTCACAGTCAAAAGACAGAATAATTAGTCTTGCAAATTAACTTCCTCCCACCTCCCATGAGCAAAGAACCCTTATAATTTATGGTCAGTTTATATACAAAAGTTGACAGACTCTTCCACCCCAATCTGAGGATGTTTGCAGCAGCTAATACCATTTATCTGAATTTTAAATACAAAATGATTTCACTGAGACCACAGAACCTATTAAACATTCCATTCAAAAAATAACTATGATTTATGGGAGGTCTTGTTAGGAGTATAATTCATAGTGAGAAATATATACACGCAATATAGCACATGGTGAAATTATATACATGATATAATTAAATACATATACATCATACTGAAATATTTATGGCTACAAACACATCAGTAGAAGGTGTTTTAGATGCTGATGCCAGGGTTATAAGCAACCTTATGGACTCTGTAATAAGGGACTCTGTATACATTATTTATAAATGGTATCTTAATATAAAGTATTATCAAGAAATTGCTGTAGACTTGTGGGAATCATAAATAGAGCTGGGTGGGTACATTCTGATGAAACATTTTTTTTTCCTCAGAATTTGACAATTTGTCAAAATCTATACATATGTCAGAAATTGTTTGACTTTGAAAACTTCTGACAGAACCCTGCCTACCAGGTTCCTGACTCCCCATGAGCCTGCCAGGCAGGCAGTCTAGGACCCAGTGCTTCCCAGTTTCCAGCCTCCCTGTGTCCCTGTCAGCCATTAGGCTAGCTGCCATGGAGGTGGTGACCCTGGAGGCTGCACAGAGAAATGGCATGATTGTTGTCAATTTCACTGTTGCCCACCACTGAATAGCAGTGATTAAACTGGACAGACTCTTGTTAACTTGACAACTCCATTAGATCTCTTTGTAAACCACAGCATTAATTATCTGCTAAATGTTGGTCCAGCTTTGCAGGGAGCTTCCCCACTTAGCTAGCTGTCTCCTAAATATCTCAGCTGAGGATGCATTGGATGGGGAAAAAAGTCATCCAGCCACAAGCTGATACCAGCAGAAAGAAGAGAGAACATTTGCCCAAGTTTGGATAGAAAAGAGAGATGGTGCCCCAGGAATTCATATAAAAATTTCAAAGTGTTTTGCAAATGTAGATAAATATTATCCTAATTTTACAGATGAAGGAATGGAGGGACAGAGAGTAAGGCCATAATTCAGCAATGCACTTACGTATGTGGTCAAACTTTACTGCTGTGCTAAAGCACAGCCTAAATAACTTGCCCAAGACCAAAAAAAGAAATCATGAATAAAACTCAACAATTCTGATTCCAAGTTCTCTGCACTAGCCACTAAACACCTTGCCTTCCAAGGTTTCTACAAGCTTATAGTAGGGTATTAGCTCTATTCTTGTCTTTAAAGGATATGCATTTCTTTTCTGAAGAAATCACATCTGATTGCACTTTGTTCATTCATTACACAATTTATACTGTTTCTGAAAGCAAGTCTTAGCCAGTGACGCTTTCAGTTCTTACCTTTGTAAACAACACTGTGGTTGTAATGCATGTCAGAAGGTTCAAACCACTTCAATACTCAAACTACTTCGGATAAAATGATCTAATAATTGAATGTCATCCAGGGCTATGATTTCTAAAGTGATTTGTAAAAATGATTTTTGATGAGTTAGGGGGTGTTTAGAGAAATCATATTCAGAAGGAAGTTGTTCAGGTGAAATGTTAACGACGTAGATTTTGATCTGGCTTTTTCTGATCTCATGAATTCCATGTGTGAGTAATAAGCACATTTGTATTATCTGGGGGGAGTGGAGCAATCGTTTCAAATGCTTGATGCTTAACACTTTCTAAAGACAGTGAAAATTATCATTTTTAAAATTTATTTATTTTTGAATTAAAAGAAGATGATTTTATTTGCTAGGCTAAGAACTCTTCTAAGCCTAAATGCTGATAGTTCTTGCAAACATAAAACAGATTTTATATGCCACCACATCTAGATTAACATGGTAGCAAACATGTTTCTAAACTAATCCTTCTTTACAGCAGGCAGTATAGTCCAATAGATAGGACAGTGGTTTCATCACTGGCTTACTGGATGAGGTTGGGCAAGTCACTTCACCTCTGTGTGCATTGGTTCCTCCATCTGGAAAATGGGGGAGCTATTCAAGTGATTTTCCAAAAGGGAATGCCCTGTTAGATTAAAACAAAGACAAAAAAATTGAAAGAGGTCCAGCAGCTATGCATTACTTTCTTCAAACAGATTTAAAAATGTAGCAGTGAATTTTGCTATGGAAAAATCTGCCTAGGTATGTAAATATGGCTGTCTTCACTGCATTTGTAAAGCATGCTGCTTATTTTATGTATGACTTACAACCCTTATTTTATAATAATTGTTCTTCCTCTGAATCCTTTGCATCACTTTCTTTCTGCAATGATGAAAACTACTACAAATACCAGTGATGAAATGCAATGCTTCTAATCATATAAATTTTTTCCCATGTGATGACAACGACGTGTAAACATGTAAACATAGAAATAGCTCACTAGGAACTAAATTGCCAAGGTATATGTATAGCATATTCAAGTCAAGGAAAGCAGATCTGTGATAGTTTTCCTTTACTGGAGATGATTATCAGCTAAACAAAGAGTTATCCAACACTCTGTTTAATTTCCAAGACAGCCTTCTTTCAGAAACATTTGTGTTTCAAAGACAAATTTCTGGCTGGCCCAGCAGTCTAAAGGCAATATAATGTACTGGAAGGAAAGATAGCTGCTATCTTGTTTGCTATCAGATTTGGAGGCTCTTTCTTGTTGGCAAACTGGTGCTGGGAAAACTATAAAGTCACACTCTGGTGGAGAAGAGTGACTATTCTTGCTCTCCAGAAAATAGTCTGATGGATGAAAGGACAGAAACTGAAATGTTCTGAAAGCAACCAAATCCAGCCCTCCTTCTCTGTAGAGAGGATCCCAGCAATATGGTGCCTTTAGGAAGGGTAAAGCAAACAGAGGAGGTGGAGGGTGTTGTCCATCACTCTCTCAGAGGTGCCAAGAGAAATATCAGTTGAGTGGAGGTGGCACAATATCACTAGCCTAATCACCCAGGTATGTCTACACTGCCCGCCGGATCGGCAGGTAGTGATCGATCTATTGGGGATCGATTTATCACGTCTAGTGTAGACACGATGAAATCGATCCCCGGTCGCTCTGCCGTCGACTCTGGAACTCCACCACAGTGAGAGGCAGAAGCGGAGTCGATGGAGGAGTGGCAGCGGTTGACTCGCCGCCGTCCTCACGGCCAGGTAAATCAACCTAAGATACGCCGACTTCAGCTACGCTATTCGCTATTCGCGTAGCTGAAGTTGCGTATCTTAGGTCAACTCCCGCCCCCCAGTGTAGACCTAACCTAACTACTGTACTTTAGGTGACAGCAATAAGCTATGATGGGGTATACATTAGGATGTTATTGGCATAACCATTGTTGCACTGGGAGTACCAAGGCAGAACACCAACAGCTGACAATGCACTTCTCATGGCTTATTATCATTGAGTAATAGTGCTTTAAAAAGTTAGAATTTTCATTTCAATTATAAAAAAATTCAAATTTCTTTTTAGAGATCAGTTTTGTGAGGCCTATGACATATCCTTCTACTATGAAAAGTAATCCCTGAGTCAGGATCTTGACTGATATGTGAGGAGAACCAAACACTAGCCCAGAAGAGATGGTATATAACTAGGACTCCCCAGACATGTGTCCTGGGCCTGGACAAACACACACTAAATCAGAGAATAGGTATTTATAAATTTTTCCTCTTATGTTTTGAATATATTTCTCTGCTTACTTTTTTTCTGGCCCTTCATCTCTTGTTTTAAGGTTTCATTTACTATACAGGCCCTGTCCCATTGCTTCTCTAAATCGCAGCATCCTGATTCCCCTTGTGACCCAGCAGGCAATTTCTCTTTTAAATACTAAATTTGGAATATTGAATGAATTCCTTGATTTTATAGATAGATAGAGATATAAACTTTAAAATTTGGTACTATAATGGAAGATTGTATCTCTCCTTTAAGAAGGTACCAGGGATGAACCTGGACATAAGACCAATGAGCTTTACTTTATTCCTAGGTAAAAGGCGTTGAAGCCATTGTTAAAAATTAAATTATAAACCTCCTACATTAACTTGATCTGAGAGGGACAAACCCACATGGCTTCTGTAAAGTCATTCACCAGAGGCTTTTAAGGAAATTTAGTGGTCATGGCTTGAGAACTGAAGTACTGTAATGGATTAGAAACTGGCTAAAAGATAGAAAACAAAGAGTAGGAATAAATGATCAATTTTCAGCATGAGAAAAAGTTAACAGGGTGCCCCAGGGTTCTGCACTAAGACTGCTTTTGTTTAATATATTCACTAATGATCTTAAAAAGAAGGTAAAGAGCTAGGTAGCAACATTTGCCAATGGCACCAAATTATTTAGGTTAGTTAAGTCTAGAGAAAGTTGTGAGAAACTTTAGAGAAAACTAATAAAGGTTGGTGGCTAGTATGGTGACATGAAATTCAGTATTGACAAATGCTGGGTTCTAATTTCATCAAGAGAAAAAGATGTAGCTATCACTAAGGACTGTTCAATGAAAATTTCTGCTCAATGTGCAACGGTGGTTAAACAAACAAAATGGTAGTAGGATGTATAAAGATGGAGTAACCAGAAGTATTTCAGGTGAGGACATGCCAGATAGACAGATAGAAATGGCATGTCCTCACCTGAAATACTTCTGGTTACTCCATCTCAAAAAATGATATCACAGGAAAAAAAAAGAGGTTCAATTTTCTGACTAAGATTTGGGTGGGTCTCTGTGAGAAACAGAGTTTAGAAGTCAGGAAGCTGGATTAGGCAGGGTTGGGAAATGGAAGTTGATGATGAGTATTGACAAATCCACCGGCTTTTCATAGCATATGACAGTCAAGAGTACATGTATGTTTTCTGTTCAACTATAAGACTTTCAAAGTTGCCTGTGTCCAGTCTATGATGATGTGTTTAGTTTTGAATTTGTGGTGCCTATAGTTGTTTACGTAAGGGCTGGGAAATAAATATGAGAGTTGCAGTCAAGTTCAAGTTCAAAAAGTGCATGATTTTTAATTATTTTATCTGGAAAAATTAGTAGCTATGAAAACAAAACAAAAATGTCAGAAAATAATGAAGAGTGATTTTGTAAAATTTGGAGACTAAATTCAGCATAGTGTGAAATAGAGGGATATTAATCTTGCTGTAAGTAAAACGCTAAACACACCTTAACTTTTGCAGTTGCTACCGATGCTCCCTTTTAAATATAAATACATATAACATAATGTGTGTGTATATATAAGTGTGCAGTTATGAGTTTTGTAGCATGATCTTCTGCACTTTATCCTCTGAAGATATTAGCCTACAGGTATCTGTTTATCTGCTCCAATTAATTGGTTATTACATAAGTGTGAGTGAAGAGAATTATTAATTGTATTGATTGCTGATTGGCTGTTTGATCTGGCTATTGTTCTTAAGTGGAAGCAATTAAACTATAGTCAGCTATAACCTTTCATGTTTTAAAGCTTCTGCTATTGCTAGCCATTGTTAGAGTCTATTAGTGTAGTTCATCCAATGGGAGATATGCATTGTGCATTATTAGGTTATCCTAAACAACACTGTGGAAAATTGCATTAATGAGAAGCATGTAGGAATGATAAAGAAAATCACTACAGACTTCAAATAGGACAGGTTAAAAAAAGTCTTTTATTGGTATATAAAGGAACATTGCACATGTTTTGCTCAGAACAAGAGTCTGAAAGTTCATGTGAGGAAAAGTGTTTCTCAACATGAGTAAATTGCAAAATTTGTATTTTTTGAGATTTTTAATTACCAGTGGTATCACTGAGCTTGTTGATCATTTGTCAAACTCCCCAATTTCTGGAAGAATACTCCACATTTGGGCCACTATCTCCTAGATCACTTCTCAATCATGGATCACACAGTATTCATCATCTGTGTCCTCTGCTCACTGCATTGACTCCCCATAGAATATAGGGTCAAGATCATGGTCTAATTGACCATGGTCTATTTTCAATGTTTCTAATAACCTCCTTTCACTGCTCTGGCACAATAGAATAGTCTCTAGCTAGTGTGAAATCTATTTGCATAGGAGAGAGAATATTTTCTGGTCCAAGGTTGTGGAACTCACATACACAGAAACTAAGAACTACCTCAAATTTCACTACTTTCTCTTCCTAGTGCAAAGCTCACTACTTTAATTCATCCTTCACAAATAAAAGCTCATAAAACATCATTTAAACTCCCTCTACATTTTCCCACAGAGGAAAGGAATGGAGAAGAAACCACATATGAGAGAGGCTAGTCACATTGCTTTATGCATCCCTGGAAAGAATTCAGATAACATGGTGTGACAGTGTGCACTCATCACTTGCGAGTGATGCATGTCGGGTGGGTGTGAACCTGCACTCGCTTTCTCTCTTCACAGTGTCCCCTGTTGGCTGTTGCCCTCATCAGGTGAATCTTCAGTGACAGCTCTCTGGCTAAGTCAAACAAAATCTAAAATGGATGAACCCCTTCTGGGGTAACACAGTCCAACAAATGGTTGGCCATTTCCAGGGTCTTCAGCCCCATCTCTAGGCCTATTTAAATTCTAGCCCCTTTCTTGGACTTTTAGTGCTGAGTTTTATCCCCTTCTTGTGGGTTAGGCCACTTCTCCAGTAGCCAGTGGAGGGGCCCGGGCCTGACCACTACTCCAAGTCTCAACCCAGGGACCCTATGGAGAGCAGTCACATATTACTTCCTCTACTTGGTTTTTGCTGCTATTCCATGGGCCACTTCCCACTCAGTCCTATCACCTTCACCCTGACCTCAGGCCTGAATTTCTTAAATCCTCTCCCTCCTTGATGCATGCAAGTACCTCCAGAATCTTCCTTCTGGTTCTCTTCTTGAGCACCTGTGACCAGCCATAGGCACTGATCCTTGCTCCTCTGGTCCCAGCCAGAAACTGCCCAGCTTGCCCCCTGCAGAGCCTTTTATCTGAGCCTACTGTGCTGTGATTGGCTGCTTCTCTGCAGTCTTTCTAGGCAGGGATGCAGAACCTACCCTCACTGCTCCTTTTCTGGGGCAGGGTGTGATAGGACTGTGAAGCCTCCAGCAGGGGGCCTTAAAGGGCCTGGTACATCCCATCCCACATGGTGACGGGTGTGATATAAGAATCTGAATATAACATTATTCACTAGAATGCTAGCCATTTTCCCTTTGTGGCCTGCTGCACGTGTAAAGAACCTCATGTAGACAGAAACTTGTCAGTGAGTGTAATGTCTGTAGAATAAATATTTGTTCCAAACACATAAATAAATAGCTGGCAACTTGGCTGGAAAGCAGGGCACTTTCTGTAACTGGGCTATGTCTTATTTTCATAAATGCATAATTTCCAAGGCCAGAAGAGATCATTGTAATAATCTAATCTGATGTCCTGTACAACATGGGCATAGAACTTCCCCCAAACAATTCCTAGAACACATTTTTTAGAAATACATCCAATCTTGATTTAAAAATTGCCAGTGATGGAGAATCCACCACGACTCCTAGTAATTTTTTCCAGTGGTTAATTACCCTCAGTGTGAAACATTTTCCATGTTAAAGAAAACCTTTTCCTTATGGCTTAGAATTATGCTACTACTTCTCACCTTCCTGGTCAGTTCTTTTCAATTTCTTGTGGAATGTGAATGAGCCAGTCTTGCCAATTATTTCCTTTTCTTTTTTCCAAAGATTTAATTTACTAACATGTATCCAGTTAGAAAGTGCTACCCTTCCCTTGCTGTACATCAGTGGCAGTGTTAATGTTATCTTTATACTGGGTTCATTCTTTTTTTTTCCCCTTAAAAGATATTGATGTCCACTGTGTGACAGCACCTGACTTAAGCATTCAGTGTTGGTAATGATTTCCTTAGAGGCCATATTAGATGGGTAGAGAGGGGAAAACCAAACCAACTATCAGATTCTAATGAACACAGATTAGTGTAACATCTACCTTGTCTATTTTTTACTTGTTTCTGTATCCATGCATAACATTCCTCTGGCCCAAAAGTTACTCAAGCATACAAGTACAGTTCCAATAAGCTGCATCTTCTTTCTGCAGCTGATGTTGTGGCAAATTGTTCTCCTGTTGCTGCAGCCACTTAGACAGGACTTTTCTTAGCTTTCTTAGAGTGACTAAAGTAGCCAGAGATTGTGTGCACCATTTCTAGCATTGCAATCCTCAGGTTAAGGTACAGGATTTCAGTGATAATAACCAAGTTTAAGCCATTTGCGGAGCATGATACCTATGGCCTACTATCAAAAATGATATTATCTAACAGCTCTTTCAATGTGTACAGCAGGTTCTTTGCTCTTGTTTCACTTTTACTTTGCTGTTGGCACTGAATTTTTAAGATCCCTTTTTTAAAATCTTCTTTTATAATAGGCATCAACTATAATTCAACTTGTACATGTACTAAACCCTATTCCCATAGGAGAACTTTTGAGAGACTTCAAGAATGCCAGACTCCACAAAAGCACCTGTCTGTGTACCTGCAGGCTGCAGCAATATCAGTTCATATTTCACCTTCAGTACTACAGAGACTGGTAGAAGTTTTGAGCAAAGTGGAAGCAAAATTGGATGCTACAGTGAATATTTGATATCTAGTTACACTAACAGCTTTTTATTATTCACATTGCATTTGTTTAGTTTTGTATTTTTCATTTGTTTTAATGATCTGCACAAGGAAATAGGCAGAGTTAGAGTTAAAGGATAGGCAGAGAAGTAATTTAGGTATGTCAGAGAAGAAGTTAGTACTAAGAGCCAGTAACAGACACAGAGCAACACTAAGCACACTTGCGAAATATGTATTGGTATGGCAAGGATTGGTTGGATGAGATGCTTAGTACGTAGCCAGAGAGGGGTTTTGGTCTGTGGTTCAAATCCAGCTCCGGTTGGTGATCAAACTCATTATCTGGTGGTTTATTTGAAAGGAGTGGGTTGTTTCAGTCTTCTTCTTACTGGGCAGGTATCCACACTACTAAAATCATCACCACAGTGTGGCACCAATAGACACTATTGGCACTCTGATGAATGAAGCCAAGGACTGAATGAGCTTGAAGACTGAATTACCTAGGGTTGACCATTTCAAGTTAGGGATAAACCATATAAGTGGGGGAAAGTTAAGAAACTTAGAAAAATATTATATGATTCTGAACCATCTAGCTATGCATATTCCTACCTTGTTCTTATTACTATAACTCTCATCCTTTCTCCTCCTCCTTCATTATATGCACTTTTTTGTCTTATCTTGAATGAAATGATAAGCTATTCAGAGCCGAGACCTTCTCTGATGTCCCGATTGGGGCTTCTAGGCACTAATGCTATACAAATGTTAACTAATAGGTATTTCTACATCCAATTTACAAATTATCTAACTAATCATAGTAAATACTAAAAATAATGCTATTGCACTGCTTTGTAGACATTGTCCTTCAGTTTCAGATTGGCACCTTCCAAAAGTATCTTAAAAATCCTAACATGATCAGACAACAACCTCATAGATAGAAAACACCAAACGTGATGTAAAAAGCTAATCAGGTTCAGTGCATATAGTGACTACAACAAGGAAATGAGGAGAAATATTTACTTTATTTCAGGATATTTTGATGATAACAGCTTGGTGGTGCATCTGACACAGTTTTGGACTCTGAAGTCAAAGGCAAATACCAAAACAAAACCATAGTTGGCAAGACTGACACTTGACCATAATGGTCTCTTGTTGGAGAAGCAGAAAGGACAGTAACAAAATAGGCTTAGAAAGTGAATTGACCTCATCCGTATGGGTGCTTGCTTCCAGGCAGAGCTGAAGCACATTGCCTCCATTAATGTACTTGCTGCTTAACAAATAAAGAAAACTATTTCCCCCCAGAGAAAAAAAATATATATTTTTTTCTATCTCTATTTCCTTTCCATGCTACTCTGCAATACTAGATAAACAGGATATATATAAATCAGTGGTATGCCTTTACCTGGAATACTTGCTGGCATTCTGGTCATCCTGTGTAAAAGAAGGATTTAGAAGAAACAGATGGGGTTCATAAATGGGTGATAAGAATGGAGAGATACTGAAAGAATTGGTATTATGTACCCCAGAGAGGCAATAAATAATAGAGAACATGATAAGAGTATACAAAATAGCGTATGGTATAGAAAAGGTTGGTCAGGACATTCAATACAATGGAAAGGTGGCAAATTTAATAATTAATCTGTGGAACTCATTGCTACAAGATATAGTTGAGGTCAAAGATTTAATGCATTTTAAAAAAATTGACTTTTATATGGATAATAAGACAACACAGATTTATAATAGCAAAAGTGCAATAAACAAGAGTGTTAGAAGGGAAATGAACCCTCATGCTTCAGGGCATAAACCAGCCTCTAATTAATAGAAATTAAGAACACACTGTGACGCACTGAACCCCCACCCTTCTGGGGTGCCACTGAGCCCACCTTCCCAACCAGCCTGGGCTCCCCCTACTTCATGCTGCTGGGTAAAGCTCTCAAGCCCCTTTCCAGCACACACACAAGTAGGGACACACCCTCCTGTAGAATCACACAGAGTCTGCTATCAGCTCTGTGTGGGAGGACTCAGCTATGGGATTGCCCTGCACTCCTGTCACACACCCTCTGGATTGTAAACCCAAATTATATTTTCTTTGGCCATATAGAGATCTATGTAGTGTAAGCTCATGAAAATCGCTCCCTCCCTCATTGCGGAGGAAGATATGCACAACTTTTTCCCCCCCTGCCCCATTTATGAATTGCATAAACTGCATTTTGGAATAAACAAAGAACAAGTTTATTAACTACAAAAGATAAATTTTAAGTGACTATAAGAGATAGCACAGAGAACAAAGCACATTTCTGAGCAAATAAAACAAAACACACAAACTAAGCTTAATACACTAAGGGATACTGGCTAGAAATAATTATTTCTCACTCTAAATGTTGTTTCAAGCAGGTTGCAGAGTTTCTTGAAGGTAAACTACACTGCTTAGAGCTCCAGAGATTCCTTTAACAGGCTGATCTGTCTCACCTGGTCTCAGCTTCCTGCCCCCTTCCCCAGCTTAGTTTCTTTACTTCTTCAGCTGTTTTCAGCAGTCTTCCTTCTTGGGCAGGGAGGCAATGGAGAAGAGGCTCAATTAATTCACTCCCCAGCCTTAAATAGGATTTACATATGGCAGGAGCCTTTGTTTCCCAGTCTGACCCCCCCACTCCCTTTTTTAATGGCAAAATACTGGGAGCCCAAGATGAGGGTCTAGTACAAGGTGACATGATCATATGATTCTGCAGTGTCAAAGCAGCAACCCAGGAAACATATCAGGAAGGTGGAGATAAGTATCTTCAAGCTCTTATTGTTCTTCCTAATCCATTCAGGCTGATTGCCTACTGTCTGGTGGGCATTTCCCAGATGCAAATACTTTTGTAATTGTTAGTCATTATTCCTAACTTCAGATACAGAAATGATACATGCATACAAATTGGATAATTACATTGAGGAAAATCATAAGCTTTCCAGTGGTACCCCACATGACCCCTCTTGCTTAAAACATGTCATAGTTATGCCATATTCATATCATAACAATATTTCTATCAAGAATATGGGGTGCAGCATCACAGATACTTCCTTTGTAGGCAGATTATTCAATAGCTGCCTTCTGCGAGGTTTTTTGTGCCTTCCTCTCAAGTAGCTGGGAGCAGGCCATGTCAGTGACTAAATCCAGTCTGGTGATTCCTATGTTCCTAAAGCCAACATTCATTATCACTTGGGCTTGGAGTGCTTTTTGGTCCTTTCCCATTCCCTAATTACTGTATTCCATCAGCTCATCTATGAAATTCTTTTGAAACCAACAATTAAACAAAATTCCTAGAAGACAATCTTAGTGTTATGATTATGAAAATTGCCAATTACATTTGAAATTTTCTACATCTTAAATAGACTATGAACCCTGGAGTATTTCTTTTCTGAGATCTCCTGTTCTGTCTCTCAAGTGGGGGAGGACAATCAGATGGAAATGTGTCAGCATGTGGTGCGCCAAAAGAGTTTTCGGCTCTTTGTGAAGAAACCTATTTTTTTTTCCTTAAGAGGGTCACTATGTTTCAGCATACAGCTAAACAATCCAACTCCACTGGATGTGAAGAACCTGTTAGTTTGGACTAATGCTGGAGTACTAAAGACTGGGAGTCATTGATTCATAAAGGGCAAGGTTGTACATGGCCCTTTTTTGTGATGTGCAGGGAGTGAGGAGAATGCAAGAATTCTCCCCCATCTCCTTACAAGAGTTAGGCAACCCCTGTGTTCCCTACAGTGTAGGAATTGCTCCCTCCCAGCTCCAAGGAAGCACAAACCAACATGAAGGAGGTACATGGGAAAAGGGTGGAACTGTCAGAGAGCAGAGGGGGAGAAGGCATGTGACTTCCCCTTCCATGCCTCGAATCAGCGTGTAGTGATCAATCTATCGGGGATCGATTTACTGCATCTAGTGTAGACATGATAAAATCGATCCCCGATCACTCTGACGTTGACTCTGGAATGCCACCGCGGCGAGAGGCAGAAGTGGAGTCGACGGGGGAGCGGAAGTGGTCAACTCGTCACCATCCTCACGGCCAGGTAAATCAACCTAAGATATGCCGACTTCAGCTACGCCATTCATGTAGCTGAGTTGCGTAACTTAGGTTGACACCCCTGCCCCCCCGCAATGTAGACCTAGCCTAAGTCAGTGTAGCTAAGTAACACCCCATAGCAGGTAGAAACTGGTCAGGAACTTGTTCTGAAGTAAAGTTCACAAGGACCTGAAGAAGAGATTGGATGAGGCCTTTGAAATCTCTTTTTGACAGTGGAATATGTATAAAAGGAGAGGATGAGGAAAGAATGTTGTCATGGAGGAAAGAAGGCACTTCTATTTATTTCTTTACTTATTCTTTACTGGCCTCCCTAATGGCTGTGGCAGAAACTTCTCTCTCTTCAGGTAAAAATAAATAAATACATAAATAAATTTCCCTTCTCAAATCATTAAATGAGCACTTCTTGAAGGTCTGCTCCTGACAGACTAGCCAGGCCAAGAATACTAAAAACCACAAATACTACCCAACGTGAAAATCAATGCTCTATGCCACTTCTGGAAACTGAATGGAGACTTCGGAGCCAAGAAATTTGACATATTGATTTTTGTGACGTTATTGACATGAACTGTGACCGTATAAATCATTGTTGCAACCAGGTCCTATGGTTGTACCAGGTCTTGTACAGAGGAGGTCAAATGGGGTGTCTATGGAAAGGGTGTAGTTTGCTAGTTATGATTGTGCTGTCTGTATTTGTGTATCAGTTTTGTATTTGAAGTTATGGATATTGGCTATGCACTTGTATCTCAATGTGTTTGATTCTAAGTAGCCTCAGTGAAGCATTTGGTCAGCTTCTTGAGAAAGGATTATTCTCAGTAAGTGCCCAATCAAGAAACACTTAACTGACAATGGACTTTGAGAGACGCCAGTACACATCTCTAAGGTGCCACAAGTACCCCTGTTCTTTTTGCAGATACAGACTAACATGGCTGCTACTCTAAATCAACCTCTGAGTTTTCCTGGGAACATTCACTTGCAAAAAGCTGAATCATTCATGGACATATGACTTGTCTGGTGGCTACAAACTCCATCTTGTTGCTGTGACTTTGCACAGAAGAACAAAGGGGTTTCTGCCTGCAACATAGAGAATATAAAAGGCCCTGGAAGCCTCTCCATTTTCTCTTCAGCTGGCTTAAGAGATGGCCTCTCCACCCCAAAGAAATACCTGAAAGGAAGTGGAACAAAGGACAGTAACTACAGGGGTGTGAGTGATTGCTGGAACCAGACTAGGAAGGAGTCCAGTCTGTGAAAGAAGCTTATTGGAATGTCTTTGGGGGTGAGATTTGATCTGTAATCAGTTTCTTAATGTATTAGGCTTGCATGTTTTGTTTTATTTTGCTTCGTAACTCACTTTGTTCTGTCTGTTATTACTTGGAACCACTTAAATACTACTTTTTATATTTAATAAAATCACTTTTTGCTTATTAATTAACCCAGAGTAAGTAATCAATACCTTGGAGAGCAAACAGCTGTGCATCTCTCTCTATCAGTGTTATTGAGGGCAGACAATTTATGAGTTTACCTTGTAAGCTTTATACAAAGTAAAATGGATTTATTTGGGGTTTTGCTCCCATTGCGACTTGAGTATCTGGGTGCTGGAGACAGGAACACCTGCTAAGTGGTTTTCAGTTAAAGCCTGCAGCTTTGGGGAACATGGTTCAAACATGGGTCTGTGTTTGCAGGCTAGCATGTCTGGTTTAACAAGACAGGGTTCTGAAATCCCAAGCTGGTGGGGAAAACAGGTTTAGAGGTAGTCTCAGCAAATCAGGTGTCAGTCCCAAGGGGGTCTCTGTGACCCAACCCATCACAATTTTATTTCTCCTTTGCTAATTAAGTCCCCCAGTAAGCAGGTTGGTGCAGGGAATGCTAAAGATCATAGCTGGATAGAAAGCTAAATTATGTTTCATTAATTTGTTGTAAAAAAAGTATGATTACATGGGGTTACATAGTAACAAGTTATATACACTTTTACTCAAAATGACAAAATGTGTCAGTCTTTGTCATTCCAATGAGCTGTTCTCAAGATGATTAAAATGAATGATCATGTTTAAAAACAAATCCATTAATCTTTCCTTTGTTTTCCCACAGTATTTATTTGCTATTTAGACAGCATTTCCCTCCTTCCCTACTCCCTATGCAAGGACCTGCTCTGATGGCTGGCCTGGAGGAGCCCAAGGGCATAGGAAAGCAGTTGTCACCAAGCACTGAAGCTGCTAATAGCCCTTGTTCAGGGCACACAAAGGAGGGGAGAAGCTCTTTGCAGCAAACCTTAGTCACTCCACAAAGGCCAAGGACAATCTGTACTTAATTAACATACCTCACAAGGATGTTGTGAGGATTAAAGTAGTGTTATCTTCATTCTATTCTACAGTAATTTAATGAAAGACTACAGAGCAGGTGAATAGCTGACAGAGCTGGGATCAGAGCTCAGTGATTCCTCCTGGCTTCCTGCTCAATGCACTGGGGAGTGCTGTGTTTCAACAGTTTTTTGTACAGTGTTCATCACTGTATCAGAGCAGTTGTAGACTCAGCTCCCTCCTTATTTTAACAAAGATTTCCTCAACTGCTGCTGCCTATCATCTTCAGTATCAAGCAATTAAATTATAATGAATTTGTCATGGCACAGTCAATTCCAGGGCAACAAAGATGTCATAAGCACTGAATTATTACAAGTGGGTGCCACCTATTATTAAGGTTGTCCTACACTTCCCATTATAAGACCTTATTTTCATTTGCTTATAACTTTGCTAACCTTTAACTGCTTGGGCTGAAATTTTCCATGATGGATATC
Organism: Mauremys mutica; assembly: GCF_020497125.1. Lineage (NCBI taxonomy): Eukaryota > Metazoa > Chordata > Testudines > Geoemydidae > Mauremys > Mauremys mutica. The sequence goes on along the minus strand of NC_059076.1, from coordinate 105,975,152 downwards.
TGTCTCAGCAATTTTTTTGTATTTCAGACAAAAAAGCATCAGTCCTTTCAAGAAGGGTAGTGAAAAATACATTGGTATGCCTATATTGAAATAAAATTGTTGACCTATTATTTTAGAAGCTTTAGCACCCCAGGTTTTGGAGGATGGACTTGAAATTTGGGAGAAGGATGGCCGTTTTATCATAGATGGGCCTTTCTCTATTCCTGTGAAAATCTGCCCATATTTACCTAAGTTATAAACCTTTGAAAAATTATAGTTTGCACATGCTCAGTACAGATTTTCTAGAAATTAATTGCTAAAAACTTCATAGACTGAACAGGACTTTCCCTCTAATTGCACCTGTGGCTTCTGTTGGCCAGGCTGGAGCCACACACAGTAACTGAGGACAGGTAGCATGTCTATCCTATGCTCTCAATGCTCCCTTACTAAGCGTGAAAGGGTAAACTACCTAATTCAACTGCAGAGGGGACAAGAGCTGGACCTAAGGCAGATGGTGAATAGATTGGGAAAGAAGTGTGGGGTTAGGAGCGGGAGACTGGGACTGGAGGCAATAGAGGCCTGGAGAGATTAAACAGGGAACATAAAGAAGGGAGAGATTGAGACAGGGGTAGGAATCCAGAAAGTAAGACTATGATTGGCCAGGGAGACTGAGACTGGGATGAGAAGCTTGAGGAGTCAAGACTGAACTGGCAAGGGAGTGACAATGGGAGTGAGCCGAGTAGGGTGACCATACAGCAAGTGTGAAAAATTGGAATGGGGGTGGGGGGTAAGAGACTTCTATATAAGAAAAAGCCTCAAATATTGGGACTGTCCCTATAAAATCGGGATATCTGGTCATCCTAGAGCCAAGAAGTCAGGGGAGGGGAAGAGACAGGACTGAGACAGGGACAGGTTAGAGGGTTTGGGGCAGAGAAGTCATGCTTGAGGGGGGAAAAGGCAGAAAGACTCAGTACTCACTAAAGCATACATGCCTACAGAGTCTGGAATGGAACCCAAATTCCTGCACATCACCATTTCTCTGCTTTCAGCAATGTCTGTGAAGCCTACTGGCAAAGTACTCCAGCCCCCTCTGGTGCTGGCCCACAAGGAAAATGACAACTTACTTCTGCTATAAGTTACTACATTAGCTCAAGTGATGGAGGTCTGTGTGGTGGATCTAAAGATTCCAACCATGCTGATGACCCATGTGAGTGTCAATATGATGACACATGACGGAATTTCTGTGTTTTTTTTCCCAATATCCTTTTTTTTTAAATCAGGAAATTACACACACATAACTACACGGAAAGATCATTCTCAAGGTTGCAAAGTCAAGCATAATAGTATGTGATCAAGCAAAATAGTTTGTAACAATTATCTCTTAATACATACACACAAGGGAGTGGAATTAAGGTTGCTCAGACAACTTTTCTGACATTTCTTGACTTCTGAGTGCTTGATTTTACAACCTTAGTAATAATTGTTCATTTTGTTTGTGTAACTGAAAAAGTTATAAAGGAGAAAATGTCTATACAGATATAGAGTGCCTTCAGTATTTAAAAATACTGTAGCAATAAAGAGAGCTAAAGAAAACTGCATATATAAAAAGTTGCTTTACATTTAAATATTATATTTTTCAAAGTTTGCCTGAGTGGGAAAGTTCCTTTTTTAGCATGAAAGCCATTAATATAATTAGCATTAACCTCTTAAAGGTATTTTCAAGTTGTTTACAAATGTCAGAACTAATGCCACATTCTTACTTATTTAATGTCACTTTCCTGAAGTATCACTCCGGTTTAATTCTTTTTACTTTGGAATTTTCTTCTTTCCAGAAGGTTATTAGAATTGTTCTTGCTACAGTAAGCCCAGATCATTGACATTATTTAGGCACCTATCTGCCTCTTTAGACACCTAAGACCACCATTTAGATACCACTGACATTTTCAAAGCTTCCACCCAGCTGTCACCTAACCCTGTAGATCCTAAGTCCTCCAGATGCCCAAGTTTCCACTGGTCAGCATTCACAAAGCTGCCTAATACACTGATGCCACCCCACAGCTAACAGGTCACTTAGAGACCTAACTCGAGCAGAAGCCCTGGATGCTCTGAAGTGAGATTCTCAAAATAAGCAGGGAAATGCCTATCTCATTAGTGAAGCCTGATCTCTCAGCATGCTCTGACCACACCTAATACCTACCACACTCCGTAGTAGGCCACTGATAGGTGGAGTAAGAGCACAGCACTGCACAAAAGACAGCTGGGAGCACAGGGAAATATAGAGCAAGAGAGAGGTATTGAGCAGGAGAGATGGGTTTGACTGATCTGTCTTAGCTGTCTAACTCCAGAAGAGGATTCATGGCTAAGGATCCTGAGTGGAGGGATGTTCCTATCTCTGGTCCATCAGTCAGGTGCATCTGAGCAGCTAGGTAGGTACCTGGGGTCCTCTCCTCTCCTCTCTCTGCTCTTGTCCTTAGCATTACACTCCTGGCTAGTTTAAGTGGGTATCCTCGGTTTGCTGGTTTCTGAGGATCACTTTCTTAGGGAGTTCCTTTCCCTAACTCTCCCTATGTGTTGGATGGGGAACCTGGGCACTTAGTTCAGGGCTGAGGACACCACTGGGTGGCAGGCCACATCCGGGCTAGATATTGCAACACTGAGCAGAACAAGACCTAAGTACCTTTGAGGGCCTGGGCCCTAGTATCTCTCACTTAAATTTCTTAATTAAAATTAAATTAAATTTGATAACAAAATTCACTACAATTTGCAGACCTCAGTGCTTGTTGTGAGATAGAGGGTGTCACAGGGTCCGCACAGGTTTCTGCCTTTTCACCCTGTGCTCTGTCCTCATGCCTTCTTCTGGTGTTTCATCCTTGTGCTTTATTTTACAGTGCCACCATGCAGTCCCCTTTATCCCCCCAACAGTTATCCCCTTTCCAACCCAGTCTATGGTCTCTTGAGGCCCCTTTCCTGTGGTGAGGAGATAGAGCTGTAGCCTCCTGTCCCCGCCAGGCTAGCCTCCTGACTGAGTTTGGTTCAGGGCTTTTATAGCCCTCCCAGCCTTCAGCCCACCTGTCACTGCTTAGCTCAGTCTATTGCAGTGAGCCAGCCCTCCTTAAGGCCCGCAGCTGGGCTCCCTGCTGTCTGCTTTGCACCTCTGCCCCTGGCCTCTCTGCCTGAAAGCAGGGCTTAGCCAGAATTTTAGCAGGGCAGTCAAGGGGTTTTACCCCTGCCCTGCCACCGAGGGGTTTGGAGAAGCAAGGAGTTATTCACCCTGGGGCTAGAGAAGATAGATTTTTAAGCTGAGCACTTAGCCCTATTGGCTTAGAAGGGCTATTGTCATCACAATTTTGGATTTATTTCCACACGCCAGCTGATAAACATTATATTATCAACAGCCCTTGCATTTTAGCTCTGCTCAGCTTTTGTTCCTTCCCTTGCTTCTGCCCAAGTGTTTCTGAGCATAGTACAGAGTTATTTATTATTATTATTATTATTATTATTGTCTTGCATCTGAAGAAGTGGGTATTCACCCACGAAAGCTCATGCTGCAAAACGTCTGTTAGTCTATAAGGTGCCACAGGACTCTTTGCTGCTTCTACAGAACCAGACTAACATGGCTACCCCTCTGATATTTATTAACAGTGCTCTCAGACACTGTGGCAAGGCAGCTCACAATACTATGTTAAAATCTGGTAAGCACCAACATACTGTTGTGTAAGAAGCAATGGACACATTTAATTTGGACTGGGGTGATTGATTTACAAGACAAAAATGTCAACATCTTTGCAGATATATGCTCTCTCTTCTTTTTGTAGTCAATGGGAAGGGTGAGTGAGAGAGCTAGAGCAAAATCTGGCACTGTGGGTCAAATTCACAGCCAATACCTATGCCTCAATATAATAAAGGACAGATTCTTCCCTTCCCACCCACCCCCGCTGCAAGAAGGTGAAAATTGCATTTCCCTGAACTAGTGCAGGCTGTTGCACTCAGAGGGGAGTCACTTTCAAGGTAAGATGCATTTCATTTAGGAGCATGCAGCATTAATCTTCACCAGAGGTTCCACAGGAGCAGCCCAACTTGAGGCTGCACTGGTGATGCACTGATTCAGCATCTTTCTTGGCCATGTCCTTCTCCCCAGCTTGTACTCACCCTGGTAGATGGAAGATCACAAGTCTTTGGAGGCATTTTCTCCTTCCCCTGCTGCGTGGGTCATGGGTCACTGGATATATCTCATCAAATCAGTTCCCTCTCACTGCAAGGGCCTAGGTCCTTCCTGTTCTCTGCCTGTGGCACCAATAGTTTAGCCTCCAAAGGGCTGTAATACTTTGGTCTAATTCAAGTTGTTGGCCTTGCAGGGGTGGCTGGGTGGGGCTTGATGGTATGTAATGTACAGGAGGTCAGACTAGATGATCTGCTGGTCTCTTCTGGACTTAAACTCTTTGTTGTAACCTTGTACCTGCTGTTACCAGGGGCCCTCTCTCCCTGCACAGGCGTGGAATGAATCTGGTCCTAAGTCTGTATGTGAAATGTTACCCATTATTCAATTTTTATCTTTGCTCATAATTATTTGTGTTCAATAATGTTAATAAAAGAGATATTTCTACATGCATTAAGAAAATCCTGGCTTATTCTTGGCTGTAAACAGCAGGCCTGCTGACAGGGAGGGGCAAAAGGGGCAATTGCCCGGGGGCCAGGCAATTTAAAATGGCCCGGGGCCCCCAGCCACCTCTGCTGCCACAGTAGCAGCAGTGGCAGCTGGGAGCCCCGGGCCCTTTTAAATTGCCCAAGCAGGCTACAGGGCTCCTAGGCATAAGCCCCACAGTGCCTCCTGCCAACCTCGGGCCCCACCAGTCAGCTCGTCCCCGTCCCCACCAGTGCCTCCCACATGCCGCTGTCAGCTGTTTGGCAGTGTACCAGAGGCGCTGGGGAGAGGTGGAGGAGTGGGGAGTGGGAAGAGGTGAGGTGGGGCAGGCCTGGGCGATGCATGGCCCAGATGCCAGAAGTGGAAGGGGTGGGACCAGTCACTTCCAGCCACTGAGACCCTGCTCTGCAGCCCTGCCCAGCACCTGCCTGAGAGAGCCTGGCTGGGGAAGTGACTTCTGCTCCCTGCCCCAGCTTGGGACCTTACTGTTCACCCTAGTGGAGTTAAAATCATCTCTCTTCGTGGGTAGAGCAATCATAGCAGTTTTCTGGGCTTTAGGAGATATGCATCTAGCTTCTGCTTGTGATCATTTGGCTTTTCTTCAGTCATTTATGAATTGTCATATCATTGTTTGACACAGGTAGCATAGGCATAGAGGTTAGGAAGATCCATAGCTTCCTATTTAAAAGGAACTTGACTTTCTGAGAAATCCGAGGTTACTCACTGTCTGTATAAAGTTCAGTTCATTTGAAGATAAAATCAGGATCATCTAGTGGGTTCATGGGTGTTGATGCTGTTTTCATTTTCAACCTATTCACCTTTCTACATAGTGTAAGAACTCTCTATGTTTCCATCAATCTGTAGACTTCCATGAAGTTTCTAAATAAGCAAATTATTCTTACGTGATTCAGATGTTAAAATTAGTAACAAACTTTCATGCAGATATACTTCCTAATAACATTAATTTGCTATCATAAGTATAATGAGATACATCAGCATGGTCATAACAATCCTAATTTTCCAAGCATGGAAAACAATTTGCAAAAATATGTATCATTAACTAATTCATTTTACAGTTGGTAATGTGAATGTTATGGAAGACTTTTAGTTGTACAGTATCAAATGTTTTATAAAGGATAAAACAATATATAAATTGCATCTAATTATTTTAGTACAATATATATCACTCTTGACTTTAAATGCTTGTATCTATAGCCATATTAAGCCTGTACAAAGTGCACATCACTTTGTAGATTGCTGGATCCATTTTAAAAAAAAATTATAAGCAAAGTTTTTCAGGCCTTAGTAGTGAAATTAACTGATTATTAAGAATGATTACTTAAATATAAATGTGTATTTTTTTTGGCTTACCAGTTTGCCTTGATAAATATTAAACAACATAAATTGAGTTCTGTCTTGAGGTTGACCTAATTCCACAAAAACAATAAAATTCAGAGCAGAGACATTTGGGTGCGTAATGCATACAAACAAAATATTTTAAAGGACTGTTTTATATGCTTTGCTTAAGAACATTTTTAGAGGTGCATTTTAAAAGTGGCACCTTTGGAACTTTTAAACAGACCTTTTCTACAATGAAGCCATTACAGTATTAATGTGAATAGGTATGTACAAATGTTGTTTTGGAAGTTACTTTACAAAAAATAGACATTTTTAAAAAGTAATAATTCAGCCATTTTTTAAAGGGGCCTACAACCAGTTCCTCAAAGATATTTAGGTGCTTCTCTGCATAGTGTATAAATATCTTTGAGGAGCAGGAATCTAGTCTGCAACATGGAATAGGACCAGTGAATATTCATTAAAGAAAATATTTGGCTTCCAGTTATGGGACTCTGCAACTATATTGACTATAACTAATCAACTGTTGAAATAGCCAGATTTTTATTTGTTTTTTTTTAAATTATTTTACTATTTTTTTGAGTTCATACTTTCGAATATCTTACCAAGTTTAAATGAGGAGTGAAATTTGTAGTTTCCTGACACTAAAGAGTCTCTAAAGGAATGGCTAGCACAGCCATAACTATAATGGTAATAACATGCTCCACTGTCAAGTGTTAATTATTTTTATTCACACCTGGTTCACAACTGATTTTTAAAAACCCTATTAAGGCCTGCCTTTGAAGACCTTATTATTGACATGTTTGCAGCTGTTGTTGGTTTATTTAGTGTTTTGGGGTTTTTTTCAAATTAGCACATTTTGTGTGAAAACCAAAAGGAAAAAAGAAAAACAGCTGCCATGTCTGAGTGCCTTGTGTTCCTCAAAACACCATTTAACACCATTATTACCGAATGAAAGCAGAATGAAATTCAGCTTTAACTCAGCACTACTTGGCTAGCTTGGTCATCTGTCAGTAGCAAGATGCACTGCTAGATTGGAGAATCTCAAATTTAGTATTCAAACTCAGCCATTTCATGCTGGGTCAGCACATACCATGGGCAAACATCACATCACTTAATAGTTTTCAGAGTAGCAGCCGTGTTAGTCTGTATCCGCAAAAAGAACAGGAGTACTTGTGGCACCTTAAAGACTAACAAATTTATTTTAGCATGAGCTAATAGTGACTCCCTAGCCTGGTTCAGGAATAGTGTTTAGAGATTTCATGGGGACCTGACTTCAATCTGCTTGCCTGGATGAATAGTCATCTCTACTTTAGGTCCTTAAGTGTGGGAGTTGAGAATAGAATGAAAATAGAAGGCTTCAGGGATGAAAGTAACGTAAAGGACTTACTGGCATGCAAGAGTCCTGAGTGGGGACAAAGCCTCAACTGGAGGAGGTGGGGCCTTTCAAGATTTAAAGGCCCTGGGGCTCGGGCTGTGGCTGGGAGCCCCAGGGCCTTTAAATCACCCTAGAGCTGCACCAGCTGACTTCATCTGACTACATAAATCACCAGCTGCAGAGGTGGCTGGGAGCCCTGGTGCTCAGGGGGGAATTAAAGGGCCCGAGGCTCCCCGCAGCGGCCGGTGCTCCAGTCCCTTTAAATCCTCACCCAAGCCTGGCTGCCAGAGCTCCGGTGGGGATTTAAAGGGCCCGGGACTCTCCGCAGTGACCGGAGCACTGGGCCCTTTAAATCCCCACCAGAGCTCCGGCAGGTGGGCTTGGGCGGGGATTTAAAAGACCCAGAGCTCCCCACAGTGGCAGGAGCACCGGGCCATTTAAATCCCTGCCCAAGCCCAGCCGCCAGAGCTCTGATGGCGCTTTAAAAGGCCCGGGACTCCCCGCAGCAGCTGGAGCCCTGGGCCCTTTAAAACACCACCACAGAAGCTGGTTCAGTCCGGCACGGCGTGCTGGCTCTTGCTGGTACGCCGTACCAGACCATACCGGCTTACTTTCACCTCTGGGAGGCTCCCTAAGGCTTGGCATGGGTGTCTGGAAAAAAACAACACTATTGTATATCCCTCATATTGGTATACTAGCTTAATAGCTGATACGTACTGTTGCCCCATTTCTACCTGAACAGCTATTCAGATTTTGGGACTCTGGGGATGCTACAGCTAGAAATAGAAGTTGATGAAGTCATATATATTCTTTGGTGCAATCTTGTTTATTTGAAAGAAATGTACTAAGTCCTGCTTCTTTGAATGCAGGAGGAACCAAGAACAAAAGGAGCAATTTCTTAGCTTACAGCCCCAGGCCTTTTTAGCCAACACCAGTTAGCTAAAAGAGCTTCCTCTCTTGCTTTTCCTAGGGTCACACTGTACTCACAGACTATTGCTTGACTTTCTTGCTTTCTGCGTCTCAGTCTCTCCCTGTTCTTGTCGGTTCTCACTTTCTGTGTGCTCTCCCACATACCCCACTCACAGTTTGTCACAATACCCAGTGGAACCCTCCGCCCACATGGTGCTAGTTTCTGGATAGGATCTAGTAGGCTTTGTTTTAGGCTATATCTACAGTACACACTTTTTAGCGACACAGCTGTGCCACTACAGCCGTGCCGCTAAAAAGGCACACAGTGTAGCACACAGTTTGTTGGCAGGAAAGAGCTCCGACAGACAAAAAAATTCTGTCCCCAATGAGCTCTCCTGCCAACAAAGCACTGTTCACACCAGTGCTTTTCATCCGCAAAACTTTTGCCATTCGGGGTATATTTTTTTCACACCTCTGAATGACAAAAGTTTTGTCATCCAGTGTAGACAAAGCCTTGGGTGTGGCCCCTTAACTGTCTCTTACAACTATCTTAACTGAAGGTCACAATCACAAATCGGTTTGAATGAGGTTTTAATTCTACCCACAACAGGGTTTAATACAAATATTATATGATATAGTACTAGCAGACTTTGCAATACAGAATATTAATTAGGTGGTCACTGCAGCCCTGTGACCATAATTTGTGACCATTTGACCATATTATGAACATCACTGTTGCTAGATAAAGTTAATATGCCAGCTTGACGCAAAGTTAGCATAAAGTTTGTGTAACCTTCTGTGATGACTGCATGTACCAATACGAGCATGGTAGATCATAGTGCTTGATCAATGGTCATTCATATGTGCCCCATGCTGTCACCATGAGGTCTTTCACTGGTAATACCAGCTGTATTGTGGTTTAATCAGGAGCAAATTCAGGGAGGGAGGTATATATGGTTACAATTGAGATCATTGCTTCATAAGTAATAACTAGGGCTGTCGATTAATCGCAGTTAACTCACACGATTAACTCAAAAATTAATTGTGATTAAAAAATTAATTGTAATTAATCATAGTTTTAATTGCACTGTTAAATAATAGAATACCAATTGAAATTTATTAAATACTTTGGATGTTTTTCAACATTTTCAAATATATTGATTTCAATTACAACACAGAATACAAAGTGTACAGTGTTCACTTTATATTATTTTTATTACAAATATTTGCACTGTAAAAATGATAAAAGAAACAGTATTTTTCAATTCACCTCATACAAGTACCTTAATGCAATTTCTTTATCATGAAAGTAGATTACAAATGTAGATTTTTTTTGTTACATAACTGCACTCAGAAACAAAACAATGTAAGACTTTAGAGCCTACAAGTTCACTCAGTCCTACTTCTTGTTCAGCTAATCGCTAAGACAAACAAGTTTGTTGACATTTATGGGAGATAATGCTGCTGGCTTCTCATTTACAATGTCACCTGAAAGTGAGAACAGGCGTTTACATGGCACTTTTGTAGCTGGCATTGCAAGTTATTTACATGCCAGATGTGCTAAATATTTGTATGCTCTTCCATGCTTCTGCCATGCTTCCATGCTAATTACACTCATTACAAAATAATGTGTTAATTACATTTTTGACTGAACTCCTTGGGGGGAGAATAGTATGTCTCCTGCTCTGTTGTTCTCACATTCTGCCATATATTTCATGTTATAGCAGTCTCAGATGATGACCCAGTACTTGTTGTTCATTTAAAGAAAACTTTCACTATAAATTTGACAAAACACAAAGAAGGTACCAATGTGAGATTTCTAAGGATAGCTAGAATAAGAATAGGATAAGAATCTGAAGTGCCTTCCAAATTATGAGAGGGACGATGTGTGGAGCATGCTTTCAGAAGTCTTAAAAGAGCAACACTCCATTGTGGAAACTACAGAAACTGAACCACCACCATAGAAAATCAACCTTCTTCTGGTAGCATCTGACTCAGATTATGAAAATGAACATGTTGTTCCACACTGCTTTGGATTGTTATAAAGCAGTACCCATCATCAGCATGAACGTATGTCCTCTGGAATGGTGGTTGAAGCATGAAGGGACATCTGAATCTTTAGCACATCTGGAACGTAAATATCTTGCAACGCTGGCTACAACAGTGCCATGCAAATGTCTGTTCTCACTTTCAGATGACATTGTAAGCAAGAAGTGGGCAGCATTATCTCCTGGAAATGTAAAGAAACTTGTTTGTCTGAGCAACTGGCTGAACAAGAAGTAGGACTGAGTGAACTTGTAGGCGCTACAGTTTTACATTGTTTTATTTTTGAATGCATTTAATTTTTGTACATAATTCTACATTTTAAAGTTCAACTTTCATGATAAAGAGATTGCATTACAGTACTTGTTTGAGGTGAGTTAAAAAATACTATTTCTTGTTTTTTACAGCACAAATATTTGTAATAAAAAATAAAGTGAGCACTGTACACTGTGTTCTGTGTTGTAACTGAAATATATATTTGAAAATGTAGAAAACACCCAAAAATATTTAAATAAATGGTATTCTATTATTAACAGTGTGATTAATCACACGATTAATTGTGATTAATTTTTTTTAATCGCTTGACTTCCCTAGTAATTACCGGGAAGACAAACAAATAGTCAGCACTACTTCTGAGATCTATGGTTTTAACTCCTTAATTACTTTCCAGAACACCGCACTTCCTCAAATACAGAAATACCCTTCCTGAATTAGACCAGGTTCTAATATGTATTATATTGAAAAGCAAAATATGGCCAAGCTGTAACCTTTAAGTAAAAGCAGAGCCCTGTACAAGAATTTAAATTTAACCCCTTTTGTAGGGGCACTCGCCGTGGCCCCAGGGCCAGAGAAGCTCATTCTTCCCTATCCCCACCATTGTCCCAGAGTTAGGAGGAACTTGCTTTCTTCACCCCCACTCTCCCCACCATTGGCCCAGGAAGAATTTACTCTCCCTCCCCCTGCCACAGCCCCTGATGATTATTGGTGAGGCATGCCTGTGCTTGCCCCCCTTGGCCCTCAGTGAATAAAATGGTAGATTATTTCTGAAGAGATACGTTGGTAGTAGATTATAATTTAGAGATTCTCTCTCATAAGGGACAGTATTATGAACACAGGAATTTGAAGATATGCACTGAATGTGGGGATTGGGAACACCACACTGCTGTGTGCAGCAGTTCACCAGAAATGCTCTCCAGTTTGTTTTATTGAAGTTTTATTTCTTTCTCATTCACTGGTTGGTTATTTCATGAACCCGAAGATTGTTACATGGTGTCAGAAGTGCTGAATAAGAAGGAAGGTCCAGTCATTTTGAAGTTAACTCCTCTGTTTGCAACTGAAAGCAGAGGCAAAGGGAGGCACCCCAGAGAAGCAAATGGAACACCAGGCACAAAGGTTTTTCAGTGTATCTGGTGAGCACAATAGTAGCTTGACTAGCATAAAAAGGGGGAGGAGGAGCAAAAAATGGATGTGTTGCAACCTCCTTCCAGTCTACAATTGTCAGGCAATGTTGCAGAGAACTGGAAAACATTCAGACGGGGATTTGAATTGTATTTAGCAGCCACAGAGGCAGAGGAAATAATTATAAAATGAAATCCTCAATCTTTTTCCATGTTGTTCGGGAGGAAGCATTGGAGATTTATAATAACTTAAGTTTGAAGAAGGCGAAAGCATGAAGTTAAGTAAAATACTGATTAAATGTGAGGAACATTGCACGCCAAAAAGGAATGAAAACTTTGAGAGGCACACATTTTTTGCATGCATGCATGCAAAAAAATGATGACACCATAGAGCAACATGTCACAGAATTAAGGAAACACAGTAAAGCCTGTGACTTTGGTGAGCTGATGGAGTCTCTGGTCATAGATAGAATCATTTGTGGCATTAAAGACAATGTGTTAATAGAGAGACTGCTCCATGAAGGAGACTTAACTTTAGAAAAAAAACCTCTCCAAATATGCAGGGCCAAAGAAACTGTGAAAGCACAAGCCAACCAAAGAGCTGAATTCACCAGAAGGGTTTATCCATGTACTAAGTACAAAAGAATATCACCAGAATAGGTCAAATCAAAGAGTGGAATCACTTGTCATGAAAACCACTACTAGGGGGAAGACTGGGTACAGAAAATCATGTGGCAGGTGTGGATCACAGCAGAGTCCCAAACAGTGTGTTGCCTTTGGGAAACTGTCATCAATGTGGGAAAAATAATCATTTTGCAAAATGCTTCAGATCCCAAATACAGAAAATCCAAGTGTTGGAAATCATTAAGAAAGGGATAGATAATAAGACAGAAGAATATCATATTGCTTCTGTATAAATCCATGGTATGCCCACACTTTGAATACTGCGTGCAGATGTGGTCACCCCATCTCAAAAAAGATATATTGGAATTGGAAAGGGTTCAGAAAAAGGCAACAAAAAATTATTAGGGCTATGGAATGGCTTCCATATGAGAAGAGATTAATAAGACTGGGACTTTTCAGCTTGGAAAAGAGATGACTAAGGAGGGATATGATTGCAGTCTATAAAATCATGACTGGTGTAGAGAAAATAAATAAGGAAATGCTATTTACTCCTTCTCATAAAACAAGAACTAGGGGTCACCAAATGAAATTAACAGGCAGCAGATTTAAAACAAACAAAAGGAAGTATTTTTTCACACAATGCACAGTCAACCTGTGGAACTTTTGGCCAGAGGATGTTGCGAAGACCAAGACTATAACAGGGTTCAAAAAAGAACTAGATAAATTCGTGGAGGATAGGTCCATCAATGGCTATTAGCCAGGATGGGCAGGGATGGTGTCCCTAGCCTCTGTTTGCCAGAAGCTGGGAATGAGAGACAGGGAATGGATTCTGTTCATTCCCTCTGGGGCACCTGGCATTGGCCACTGTTGGAAGACAGGATACTGGGCTTGATGGACGTTTGATCTGACCTAGTATGGCTGTTCTTATGTTCTTATGTCCTTATTCAGTTAAAGACAATCTGGTTGAGGAGTTTTTCATAGACGTGTACATACTAGGATCTAGCAAGCCTGATGAGAGGGACTGGATACTGCCTATGACAGTGAATGGAACAATTATTCCATTGAAACTGGACATAGGAGATCAGGTTAATATTTTGCCTGAATAAGATTATGAGAGACTAAAAATAAGACCAAAACTGGGACCAACAAAAGTAAAAGTTACTGGTTATTCTGGAACAAATGTACCAGTGAAGGGGAGGTGCATTGCTAGCATCAGCAATAAAAACACCATGTACAGGCTCCTGTTCCTGTAGTGCCAAAAGAAGTGACACAATTCTAGGTTTGGCTGAATATGAGAAACTCAGTCTGGTAAAATGGGTGCTCTCACTACAAGATCCTACTCAACCTGGATATGAGGCACCCTTTGGGGAATATCATGACCTCTTTCATAGGTTGGGTTTCTTGCAGGGTGAACATAGAATCCAGCTATCAAGTAGGCCCCTCCAGTTATCCATCCACGTAGAAAGATGCTATTTGCACTGCATGATAAACTCAAGGCTGAGCTTGGAAGGATGGAAGCAATGCGAGTAATACAAAAAAATTGAGGAGCCAACAGAATGGGTGAGCTCTCTAGTTATCAGAAAAGTAGCGGCCAGCTATGCATATACTTAGATCCCAGAGACCTCAACAAGCCTATAAAAAGAGAACATTTCAAACTTCCAATCAGAAAAGAGATTATGCTCAGATTGCAAATGCTCAATATTTCATTAATTTGGATGCATCCTCCATTTTTGGCAGCTAAAATTAACTGTAGAAAGCTCAAAGCTATGTACATTTAATACCCAATTTGGAAGATATAGGTTCTTACACTTACCCTTCAGCATAGCTTCAGCCCCAGAAGTGTACCACAAAACCATACATATGATCTATAAATATATCAATGGTGTTGACACCTCAATGGATGACATCATCATCTGGGACTCAGCAAAAGAGGAGCATGATCATAGATGTCAGGAAGTCCTGGATTCAACTAGAGCTGCAAACCTCAAACTAAATAGGGAGAACTGTGTTTTAGGGGTTACAGAACTGACTTTTGCTGGGGACATTATTTCCAACGAAGGTGTAAAAACCGATAAGAGGAAGATTTCAGCCACTGAAATGATGCAGTCAAAGAAAGATGTTCAACAATTCCTGGGAATGGTTATTTATCTTGGAAAATTCATACCTAATCTATCTACCAAAGTAGCAGCTTTGAGAAAACTCCTAGAGAATAAAAATAAATGGTACTGGGATGCAGAACTGGAGAAATCATGGTAAGATTTAAAACAACAACTGATACAAGAGCCAATGTTGAAGTTCTATGCACCAGGAAGACTTATTAAAATCTCAGCAGATGTTTCACAGTCTGGGTTAGGTGCAGTGATTTTTACATAAGCATAAAGATTGTTGGCAACCGGTGGCATTTGCATCCAAATCACTGATTGAGGCAGAAACCAGATATGCACAGATCAAAAAGGAGCTTTTAGAAATATTGTTTGCTTATGAGAGATTTAATCAGTATATTTATGGACAGACAGTGGAAGTTCAAACAGACTACAAGCCCCTGATAGCATTATTTAGCAAACCGCAAAATGACCTTAAAGATTCAAAGAACGATGCTAAACATGCAAAAGTATGATTTGTTTGTGACTTACATGCCCAGTAAATTCATGTGCACTGCAGATGCACTTTCCAGGGCAATGGCTTCCACGAAACCAGAGAAGACTTTAGAAACAGAGATGCAAGCCTATGTAGATCTGATTGTGAAGTCAATTCCCATAGGTAACAGGAAACTGCAACAAATAAGAGAGGAAATAGACAACGATGAATCATTGGGAATCCTTAAAGAACTGATAATTAAAGAGTGGCCTAAAGAAAGAAGCAGTTTCTGTCCAAGTATAAGAGACAATTGGAACTGCAAACATGAACTTACTGTGATAGATGGGGTGATTTTCAAGGACAGTAAGGTTGTAATTCCAATGAGCCTCCAAAAAGAAATGCTACAGAAGATCTACGAGGGTCATTTAGGAATTGAGAAGTGCAAACAACGAGCACAAGAGCTGCTGTATTGTCTGCAGATCTATCACAACATTACTAATGTGGTACGAAACTACTTTTCATGCTTGAAATGCAAACCATGCCAACAGGCAGAGCCACTGAGATCTCATCCAGTTCCTCAAAAGCCTTATGAGAACGTAGGCACTGTCGTATTTACAATCAAAGGATTAGTTAATAGTCACAAATTATTATTCTCTGCATCCAAAAATTTGCACACTGCACAGTATTAATAGCAAGATACATCATAAGACTGATACATCACAAAACATCAAGTCCAAATTACCCCCAATCAAATGGACTTGTGGAAAGGTCTATACAGACAGTAAAGAACCACATGAAAAAGACTTTTTACAGTGAGGGTAATTTGTATAAAACATTACTGGTTTATCGAAGTACACCCCTGGAGAATGCTTTTCTCCAGCTCAGCTGGTAATGGGTTGAGAATTTAATGCATATGTTATTAGATAGGTGTTAGCTGCTTTATGTATGTGTATATGAGTTAATTTGTTTTTCTCTTAAGAGGGAATTTGTAGAGATTAACATTTAGAGATGCTCCCTCATGAGGGACATTATTATGAACATACGAATTTGGAGATGTGCCCTGAACGCAGGGATTGGGAACACCACATGGTTGTGTGCAGCAGTTCACAAGAGACGCTTTCCAGTTTGTTTTATTGACGTTTTATTCCTTTCTCATTCACTGATTTGTTATTTAATGAGCCTCAATCAGTGATTTGGACGCAAATGCCACCGGTTGCCAACAATCTTCATGCTTTACAGTGGAGGTGTACACACTACAATGCTCCTCCAGCTGACAAAACTCTCCTGTTTTGTTGACAAAATAAAACCATCTCGAAGAGAGGCATAGAGTTTTTGCAGTAAAGTTAGATCAACAGAGTGTCTATGTGACGCTGTGCTTGGTTATGTCACCATAAATAACCTCCAAAAGGTTTCTCACAATGCCCATTGTGACTCTGGTCAGCACTTTGAACACTGCTACACAGACAGCTGCCCCTTCCTCCTTAAAGGACCAGGAATTTTTGAAATTCCACTTCCTGTTTGCTCAGTGTGGAGTGCTCACATCTCATCTTCCTAGTGACCATGGCAGCTCCATGCAGCAAACACTCTCCCACTTTGAGCACACCAGAGTTATTGGATTCATAGGGTCTGTGGGAAGAGGAAGCTGTGCAGTCCCAGCTCTGCTCCAGCTGTAGGAACTTCAAAACATAGTCAGATTTCTCGTGGCATGTTGGATAAGGACTACAAACAGCACATGTATCAGTGCTTTGAGAAGATAAAGGAACTGAGACAGGTGTACCAGAAGGTAAGGGAGTCATACCATCGCTCTGATGCTGTACTGAAGACCTGCCACTTCTATAAGAAGTTGGATGCCATCCTCTGCAGCAATACCACCTCCACCAACAACAGACCCATGGATACTTTGGGGGGGCTGGAGACAGTGGTCAGTGGACTCAACCCTGAGGATGAAGCTGTGGACCAGGAAGTGGAGTTGAAGGATGAGATGGGACAGGCAATGAGGTCATCTGGTACCGTGAGCCAGGACCTCTTCTTGACCCTGGAGGGTTCAAGCCAGCACTCCATCTCTGGCACGCATGATGCAGCTCTGGTAAGTGCTCATTTTGAGTTTGTGCTGCTTGGTTACATGAAGCAGAACTGTCCTTTGCTTTGTTATATGCTAGAAGTGGGTTAAGGGATAGAAATGTACAAGACTAGCTCTGCTTGTGTCTACTTCATATTCCCCTGTGCAGCTACACAGTGGGGGCCCTGCGGAACAGAGTGTTAATGCATACTGAGATTTCACGGGAATCCTCCAGAGAGATCTCTAGGAAACTTTCCTGGAGGTACTTGCCAATCGTCTGCCAGAGGTTGCTTGGCAGAGCTGCGTTGTTCCTTCCCCCATTGTAGGAAAATTTCCCATGCTAGTCGGCAATCATTTGTGCAGGGACCAAGTGGCACACAGGTGAGCAGCATAGGGACCCTGTCCCACCCCTTCCACCCCTCCACCCCCCAGCTGAATTCACCATGTTTAAGGCATTCGTCAATCTGTGTGCTTGCCAAGAGACAGTGAGAAAGAGGTGTATTTTACTATTATGATTTGATGCTGTCAGTGCACTAACAATCATGCTACTGTTTATTGTTTGTTGTGCTTCTGCAGATGTGGCCTTCAGGGGAACCCCCTTCACACCAGAAGAGCACCTCCACCAGATAAGGAAGTGACCGAGAAGGAGCAAGGAGGACATGTTTCCAGAGGTGCTCCAATCCTCTGATGCTGCAGAACAAGAACACAGAGCATGGAGAGAGACAGTTAATGAAAAATGTAAAATAACTAGGCAGGAGAGGAAACAGGGTCAAGAGCAAATTTTAGTGGGCCAGGAGCAGATGATAAAAGTGATGGGGGAGCAACCAGATATGCTGAAGTCTGTAATCATGCTGCAGGCAGAATACATGCATGCTCACCTTCCCCCGTCCCCTGCAGCCCATACAGAACTGCTTCCCAGGCCACCTCAAACTCCTCCCACAGCGCTGTAATAGCCATGGTATCTGGCTGCTCATACTCAGCCACCAGGTGATCTGCCTCCACATGCCACCCCCTGGGGAAACTTTTCACCCTTAAACTCACAAATACTGTGCAATGCACAGCAGGCTGCTATGACCATGGGAATATTTTTCTCATTTAGGTCTAACCTGCCATAAAGGCAGCACCAGCAAGCTTTTAATCTGCCAAATGCACATGCAATGGTCATTCTTCACCTGCTCAGCCTGTTGAAGTGCTCCTTGCTGCTGTCAGGTTTCCTGTGCAAGGCTTTATTAGCCATGGGAGTAAGGGGTACACTGGGACTCCCAGGATCACTGTTGGCATTTCAAAATCTCCCACTGGAATCTTCTAGTCTGGAAAGAAAGTCTCTGCTTGCGGCTTTCTGTACAGGCCAGTGTTCCTGAAGATGTGTGTGTCATGCATCTTCCCGGACCACCCCAAGTTGATATCAGTGAAATGACCTTGATGAGCCACAAGCACCTGCAATACCATAAAGTACCCCTGTTCTATTGATTTATTCCATTGCAAGTATTAACTCTCTAGTGTAGACACAGCTTCAGTCACAGATACAGACACATACCAGAAACGCGCACACGCAGCAGTGAAACCTTCTCTCTCCCATTGCATTCCTCTGCATTAAGTCATAGGAGCTGCTAATGCTTTGTGAAAATGCTACAGAATCACAGAAAGTCACATTCTTCCAATACTGAACAAGAAGCCTGATTAGAAGAAGGAAAAAAAATAATGTCTCTAATGCTACTCTGTCTCTCTGCTTCAATGCAGAGATTCTGCACAGAATGTTCCCCAGCTCCTCCTGCCTCATTTCCTGCTACAGCTTTAAAGAAACTTACCTTACAAGTAGCAACACAGAAGGATAATTCTCAGGTGTTGTCTTTATGCTCTTCTTCTCCCCACTTTTCCAACTAACTGAGTTGTTTGTACATGTATTCTCCAAAGACGACTTTCTAAGCACACTGCCACACTCAAAGGAGATCGGAAGTCTCTCTACCCCCCTTGACCTCTAGAATTTTTTCTTTTGCATTCCCAGTCTCTCCTCAGGATCAAGAATATGGAGGATGGGCACATAGCTCCTTTTTTTCTAACTGTACATATTAGAACTTAATGTCAAAGGGTACCTACAAGATCACCTGAAGTTCTGTGATGAGGACCTTGGTGGACAACTCCACTTCTCTAATCCAATGAAACTTTCTACAACAAGAAAGTATGTTTGTGTGGGAAAGCTTTCTATGGGACCAGACTAACACTGGAACAAACTTCTGTACAGTCTAAGAACCATCACAAACATCACCACTTTCCATTACAAGCACAAGGCATACTTCTTCACATAAACACAAACAAATGAAATCCGTATGCAATCTCATCCCAGGGCATAGGAAGATAGAAAGAAGGAACCACAAATGGCAGATGCTAATCACATAACATAATGCACTACTGTAAGGCACTCTGATACAATGAGTCTGAATGCAGCCACTCATGTGTTTAAAGTTATACATGTGCTTAATTACCTTGCTGAACCAAGACCATAATAAATCACTGTCTTTCACATTGACCTTTACAAAAATACTTTCAAAAGATGAACTAGCAAATTAGAATTTCCTGCACTGAAAGCCCATACTGCTGCTTAACAATCAAAGCTATTTTCTTCTTTTTGTTTTGCATTCAATGGTTATATGATTTCTAAAAGAAAGCTCATTTTTAAACGTCATGGCTTTTAACACAAGAATGATATTTGAAATCACCAAAGATTGAACTGGAAGCTAAAATGTCTGCATTACAGTAAACATCTTTGTTTATTATTAAATAAAATAGAAAATATATCTTTTCTAATGCTGAAAACTTTATTCATGATATTAGACTACAAAATAAACCCAACCAAATCTCTGTTTCTGTTCTTCAGTCTAGATTAGGTTGCAGGCAAGAACAAATAAATATAGTCCAATTTCTAGGTATCATCAGGCCATGAGCACCATGAGATTAAGCATTTTTTGTGGTTCAAAATTGTACTGAGGTAGTGGGTTTTCTGTAAATGATTTTTTTTCCTGTCTGTAGCCAAGTGCCAGTAGCCTTGCACAGCCTTAGAGCCAAGAAATGATGCACAGCTTGCATAATCCTGTAAGTGCTATCTCTACTTCAGGATGTCCCTCCTGTGATATTTAAGTGCCAAAAAAAGATGATCTGCAAAGTGAAGACAAGTACATAAGAGTTCCTGAGTATCTGAGACTGCCAAGAAGACAAATTGTTTTTGTAGTAGGTGCCTAGGAAACCCATTAATACCACTTCCACTTGGAAATCAAAATGAATGCAACATGAGAAAGCAGTCTGCTTGTAAGGCAAGCCTATGGCAGACAATGGCATTGTTGGCAACTGAAGCACAAAGGAGTAAATTGTGTAAAGCCCTCCTGGTTGTGAAGATAACTGATTCAGTGTTATTAAAGAGAGCTGCATCCATGGCTGGATTAAGTTTTACAAATACATAGACACACACACAAGTACTTCAAAGTGCACAGCAAGAGTCCAATCCTTATAACACAGCACTTTTACCCACATTTTTAAAGGCAGGCATCTCAGTTATTGGCATTCACAATAGCAGGCAGAAGTAGATGTCTCCATTATTGGCATTCAAGACAGTAACTGAGACTCAAATATGTTACTTACATATTCAGAACTTGTAGCCTTTTTCTTGCGCAACATCCTTTCAAATGAATGGAATGTCAGGATGCAACAAGTACATCCTGCTCCAACGGATAACTGCCTCAGCTTGATGTGTCTGATACAAGCGTCAGCTGTGAAATGGTTAATGTGGAATGTAAAAACTTCATATTCCTCTTAGAATTTTGTCATTTATGATTTTATACTGATTTTGTTAAATGTTAATCACAACATTCATGCATATTTAATAGTGATTAAGATCCAAACCCTGCAGTCTTTACTCAAACGTCTTTAGAAGTTTTGCCTGAATGAGGCCTGCACAAATCAACCCCTTTCTCTCTTATTTGTTTTGTTGTAAGGAGCCCATATTACTTTTTATAAATTGCATTAGCATTGCTGTTGTTTCAACTGGTCTGGCTGCAACTGGAAAAAGATTCTATATAGCCACTGTTTACATTCAGAAGTTATCTTCACAGCCAGGAGGGCTAGAAATTTCAGGTTTGATCATGTAGATTTTCCTACTGCCAAACTCCCTATTCAAGGATCAGATCCTGTGTTTTTTATTTTAAATTGCAAGCTTACCCTCAAGCTGTGGTTGTTCACCACTGCCAAAAATCGGGCTGTTTATTTAGACACCCAAGTTTGAAATTGTTGGCCTTGCATTTGGCAGGTGGAGGACCAATAAAATCTGCAAAAAGACTCTGACCCCACAAAATTTGCAAATTTTTGACATACAGGGATTGCTTTTGTCCCTACTTATAATTTCTTCAGTTGCTTCAATCTCTACTCCCAGAAATAGCAATAATAATAATATTCTCTTCTTTAGTTCCTAGGATCTCAAAGCATTTGAGAAACTTTAATTACCTAAACTGTGTACATGCCTGGGAGGAGGGTATGTGTGTGACATCCTGTAACCCATCTGTAGCCCATGTTCACCACTTCTGTATGGTTATGATATGTTTTGTATAAATATGCCTTGTGGCATATCAACTGAAAAGAACGTTGATGTGCTGTTAATATGTGTGTATCATCATTGTATAGGGAGTTATGAGATTTTGCTATATGTTTGTTATTGAAACATGTTGTGAGTCTGGGGAACACCCACAGACTAGGTACTTAGAAATAACAAAATGACTGTAAAACAAAGACTTTGCATGTCATCCCTGAAGATGCTTCAAATATCACGTACACAAAAGATATGAGAAAGAAATTTACAGTTCACCTGAAAGATGCTTTGAATCTCCCGTACACCATAGATTGATTGTCTGCACACCGTTGAGAGGAAGAGGGTATTCCTCAAGGAGAGGAGGAGGGTATAAAATAAGAGACAATGGTTTCCTCATGACCTCTCCTCCCCCCGATTTCTACATATGTTGGCAAGAGCATTTGGAAGACAAAAGGAACCATCATTGAATAGTGGGGGGCGGGGGTCGCAGGCTGAAAGGAGACAGCCTATGAAATGTATTGCAAATTATGGTAAGACAACCTATTTTGCTTTTAGAACTATTAGCCATGGTAAAGTTTAGAAATTGGATTGTGATTTTATCATTTTATTTCTTTTTGTAACTAATTCTGATTTCTATGCTTTTATCACTTATAATCACTTAAAATCTATCTTTCTCTAGTTAATAAACTTGTTTTAATATTTTATCTCAATCAGTGTGTTTTGACTGAAATGTCTTGGAGAATCCCTACTCAGGTTAACAAAGGCTGTAGCATGATAATTTCCTTTGATGAAATGATGAAATAATTGATCCATTTTCTCCAATCAAGGGGGTCTTGAGCAATGTAAAACACACATTTCTGGGATGCAAGGATGGGCTGAAGAATTTGCAGGTGTTACCCTGCATACAGTTCCTGAGTAGCTGGGAAAGCATTCATGTAACTTTGCTGGGTATTTCTTTGCATGTGCAAAACCTGAAAAGGCTTCTTTTCACTAGCAGAGCAGTGTAAGAGACACTCTGGGCTGGGAATTAAGGGGATACCTCTGTTCAAAAGTCCAGCTAGTACCCTGAAGGATGTCACAACGTATACTTTCTCTATTTCATAGATGATAACATTTAAGCAGAGGCAATAACTGACTTGCCCAAAGTCATAAAGCAAATCTGCAGTACCGTAAGATAGAACCCAGCCCTCCTGATTTTCAGTCCTGTATTTTAACAACTAGATCAAGCATTACATAGTAAAACTTGGTGTGGCATAAATGATACAACAAATACACAAAAATAGTGCACTGTTGCTTTATACAGATTAGAATGTGCCTTTCCTGAGTGGTTTTCTGGGTTTTGAAGCAAAAAAACATTTTCTCTTTGTTTCTAATGGATAAATGTCTGAGAAGCCAGAGAGGAGGATGTTGTAGTAGTTGAGAGAAGAAATAATCAAGGCTAAGACAAAGGTCTTCATACTGGGGATGGATCACATGGCTTGTGCTAAGAAGGAAAGAGAGAAATTGGGTTTTAATTAAAATTACAGGACCCATCTTTGTCATCAACAATCCCACTGAAATAAATAGAGTTAAATATATGTAAATTAGGTTAGAATATGTGGTCCTTAAGATCACATCTTAGTGTTTGATCTCCAGACATGTTTGGTAAAATCATTGGCCAGGATTTCACTCTTTTTTTTATTATATTTTCTTGGAGTAATATTTCTCTCAGTAAGCTCAGCAGAAGTAGTGTTACAGTAGAGGCGGGGTGGAGCGGGGAACGTAAGGGAACCAGACAGTCACTTCACTGTCAGGAAAAAAATCACTGTACATCCTCCTCCTTGAAAGAAAGTCCAGCTGTAACTTCATATTGCTGCATACTCAGTAGCTAGAATTACACAGTCGACACAATGATATATTTTAATTTCAAGTACATGACTGCATGGCCTCCCACAGTAGCTCAGTTCTTGGGGAAAAAATGTCAGAAATAAGAGATATAGATGAGTAAATATTAGAAGAGTGGATGGAGGAGGCCTTAGCAGCAACTTCATCAGTGACACCATAACTTCCAACATTTAAGAGTAAAAAAAATTAATTTTGCTAATATTGGCAAGTATAGCAACTGTGTGATTCCAGGGATGCTAAGTTGGCAAACAATCTCTTCTTTTAAAATGAGAGGCAAAGCCCTCACTGGAAAACATACTAAAAATTCAACTCAACATATGCAATTTCCTAGAATAAAAGATTTAAATTTAGTTATTGGAATCTGTGGCATTGTCTAAACTAGGATTTAAAGGTATGTAGTTAGAATGTGTTACCTAACCAGTTCTAACTAACATACCAGAAAACTTGGCAGTCTATACTTTAACACAACATTTCTCAAACTGGGGTTCGCAGACCCTGGAGGTCCCCGAGGGTCCTCCAGGGGCTCCACAGGGCCTGGTGATCAACTCTTCCCTCTCCCTTCCTCAACTCCCTCCCTCCCTCCCAGCATCTCCCAGAATCAGGCTCTATCTCCCGGAAGCTACTGAAGCCAAACTGGGAGATTTTAGGCGCTAAAAGTCTGGTGGAACTCCCTATGTGCCCTGGCTACACTACACTCCTAGAAGCAGCCAGCATGTCCCTGCAGCCCCTGGGAGGCAGGGGGAAGAAGGGCAGGGGGTCTCTGTGCGCGTCCCCTGCCCCGAGCACTGACTCTGCAGCTCTCATTGGCTGGGAACTATGGCCAACGGGAGCTGCAGAGGTGGTGCCTGTGGGCAGGGGCAGCGCATGAAAACCCCCTGGCCCCCTTGCCTAGGAGCCACTGCCAGACAGATGTGCTGGTCATTTTCAGGAGCTGCCCAAGATAAGCACCCCTGGCAGGAGCCTGCACCCCTCACCCCCTCCCACACGCCAACTCCCTGCCCCAACCCAGAGCATGCACCCAAAGTCCCTCCCAGAGTCTGCATCCCACACCTAGTTCTGCACCCAAACTCCCTCCCAGCACCCACACCCCCTCCCACTCCCAATCTCCCTCCCAAAGCCTGCACCTCACACCCCCTTCTACACCCCAACCCTCTGCCCCAGCCTGGTGAAAGTGAGTGAGTGTGGGGGAGAGCGAGCGATGGAGGGAGGGGGGGATGGAGTGAGCGGGGGCGGGGCCTTGAAGAAGAGGCAGGGCAGAGGTGTGATCTCTGGGAAGGGATGGGGAAGGGCAAGGGCTGAGTGGGGTGCTTGGGGGTCCCCAAAAATTTTAAATCAAAATGGGGGTCCTCAGTTTTCTAAAATTTGAGAACCGCTGTTTTAACATATGCTAAATTGGTCAAGTTAAATCCTAGGCTCTCCCATGGCCTTTAACTCAACTAGTTTAGCACATGTTGAATGCAATGTGCTTTTTCAAACATGTTAGTTAGAATGTGTTGGTTAACAACTCACCTTTTATCCTAGTCTACACAAGACCTGTGAATCTCTGGACAGGTAGATAAGGGGACCAGATAGATGACACTGAAAAACAGATAATTTTCCTGAGGTAACTGGAACAAGCCACACCAAACATAAAGGTATTAATACCTATCTCATAGAACTGGAAGGGACCTTGAAAGGTCATTGAGTCCAGTCCCCTGCCTTCACAACAGGACCAAGTACTGTCCCTGATAGATCTTTGCCCCAGATCCCTAAATTGCCCTCTCAAGGATTGAATTAACAATCCTGGGTTTAGCAGGCCAATGCTCAAAACCACTGAGCTACTCCTCCCCCACACCTGGGTATAAGTCAAGTGTATATAATACCTGTTCTTCACCCTTATTACTTGCCTCTTTGAAGAAAATAAATAGACTCACCTCACACCACAGCACCAAATTGCACAACTAAGGACAGACAGCTACAGGAGATTTCTGGTTTTTTCATCTGGCACCTGGGAAATCAAGTTGAGGTAGGTGGGGGACCAGTAGCCAGAAAATAAATGAAGGCTGCAAAGGTGTGATGTTGATGATATTCAGCTTACTCCTTCTTTGCAGACTGCAGTAGAAAGAGGTATTAAGTTGATCAGTGGAGACTGCTACGGCAGTATGGCCAGGGATGCACCATATGTGGTTTGAGGAAGTAGTCCCATGATGGCCAACACAAATTGTATATGGGACTGTGTGTGAGAGCAGAAGTTCTCAGTGGTTTAGAGACTGGGCAGGAGAGGACAATTGGGAGCAGCAGACTGTTGTACAGTGTTGTCTGAGCACCTGCCTGACTCATGGCAGCACACTGGAGAGAAGCAGCAGAGATGTCCATCAATGTGCACATGCCCCCAAAGTGAAACAGACAAGCAGTGGGAGCCATGCTGGTGTTACCCCAAAAATGGATTTTGGGACACTGCTATAACACCCTGCCTATCGCCCCCTTAGTCTGTTCTTCCTGAGGTAAAAGTTTCCTGGGTTGTTAAGGAAACAATAAAAGACCCAGATATAGCCTTCCGCTAAACTAATTGACAAAAGCTGCATTTCTTCCAAAACAAAGTATCTTTTATTAAAGTAACTAATAATCTCCAATCTTCTTCTTGGTAGTCCATCGATCTGATGATGACAAATCTGTGCAAGCAGCAAAGAATCCTGTGGCACCTTATAGACTAACAGAAGTTTTGCAGCATGAGTTTTCGTGGGTGAATACCCACTTCTTCGGATGCAAGCCTGTGCAGATCATCTATTGTTGGTCTCATGGTGTGCCCTCTGATGACTGTACAAGCCAATTCTAGAGGGGCACATTTTGCTGCAGATGATGCATGCGAAGTTCGCGGTCAGTGGATTGTGCGCTGCTGATGCTCTGTGACGTCATTCGCGTGCCTCTTGTAGACGCCGGCAGTGGTCTTCCTCAAAGGTGATGCAGGTATTTCTAACTGTTGCACGCCACTGTGTTCTGTTGCTGGCGGCGTCCTCAAGGTCCCTAGGTTTGATACTGCTGTACTGCAGATTGGCTTTGATGGTGTCCTTGTAACGTTTCTGTGGACGACCTATATGCCGGATGCCCTTGGAGAGGTCACCATACAGAAGCTGGCGGGGGATTCTGTAGCCATCCATGCGGCTGACATGACCGGTCCAACGTAGCTGTGACTTCATGATCATCATTTCGATGCTTGTCATCTGGGCTCTCTTGAGGACCTCGAGATTGGGCACTTTGTCTTGCCAGCGGATCTTCATGATGTTGCGGAGGCAGCGCATGTGGAATGCTTCAAGCTGCTTGATGTGACACCTATATAGTGTCCATGTTTCGCAGCCGTACAAAAGAGATGAGAGAACAACAGCTCTGTACACAAGCAGTTTTGTTGACATCCGGATGTTGTGGTGGTTTAAAACTTTGACACGCAGACAGCCAAGTGCCTGGCTTGCTTTGGATATTCGTGCATTGATCTCATTATCCAGTGATCCATCACTGGATATGACACTACCCAGGTATTTAAAGTTCTCCACTACTTTAAGCTGAGTGCCATCAATGGAGATACTCAGGACAGAAGCATTTGATCCAGGTGCAGGTTGATGAAGAACTTCTGTATTTCCGAGGCTGATAGTTAGTCCGAAGAGTTGCGAGGCTTCAGCAAACTTGTTGACAATGTGCTGAAGATCATTTTCAGTGTGAGCCATGAGGGCACAGTCGTCGGCAAAGAGTGTCTCAAGAAGGAGTTTCTGCACTATCTTAGTCTTTGCATTCAGGCGACGGAGGTCAAAAGGTGAACCATCGTGCCGGTATTTCAAGTATATACCTTGGTCCAGATCTTTCATTGCATGGTTAAGGACGCATGCAAAGAACAGGTTAAATAGGACAGGAGCGAGAACACATCCTTGTTTCACGCCATTGGTGATGTTGAAGGGGGCTGATGTGGCTCCATCAGACAATACTTCGTCTGTCATGCTGTCATGAAAAAGCCGTATAATCTGGCCAAATTTTCTTGGGCAGGCAAGTCGTGTTAGAATGGTCCAAAGGGCATCCCTGTTGACGGTATCAAACGCCTTTGTCAGATCTATGAAGACAGCATACAGGTGCATATTCTGTTCAATGCACTTCTCTTGTATTTGTCTGACAGCAAACACCATGTCGACTGTGCTCCGGCCAGGTCGGAAACCACATTGACTTTCAGGTAGATTTGCCTCGGAAATACTGGCTATTAGGCGGTTCAAGATGATGCGGGCGATGATCTTCCCACCAACGGAGAGGAGGGATATGCCTCTATAGTTTCCACATTCTGCTTTGCTGCCTTTGTTCTTGAAAAGAGAGACAATAGTAGCGTCGCGGAGGTCCTGTGGTATATTTTCATCCTCCCAGATGCTGATGATCACGCTGTGGAATGCTGCTAGTGCTGCTGGACCTGCTGCTTTGTATATCTCTGCTGGTATCCAATCTTTTCCAGGAGCTTTTCCTGAACTCATCTGGCTAACAGCTTTCTTAATCTCATCTATAGTGGGCGGAAAGTCAAGATCTGTCAGAGCAGGTTGTTGTGGAATTTCACTGAGGACATTATTATTCACGGTTGATGGTCTATTGAGAAGGTTGCTAAAGTGTTCTCGCCATCTTTCGTTGATGCCTTCTTTATCTTTAATTAGCGTTGTGTTGTCTGATGAGAGCAATGGGGTGGTCTTTGGTTTAGAAGGTCCATAGACAGTCTTAATAGCACTGAAGAACATCTTTGAGTTGTGAGTCTCAGCATAGTGCTCAATTTCTTTGGTTTTGCTCTCCCACCAGTTGTCTTGTATCTGACGGAGGTCTTTCTGTGTTTTGCTCTGAATGTACTTGACATGGTCCCATTTAGAGACTGAGGAGGGGTCATTCTGCCATTCGATAAAGGCTTTTCTCTTTACTTCCAGTGCTGAGCATATTTCTTCTTGGTTCTCATCAAACAAATCCTGATGTGTTCTTTTCTTTGGTCCAAGAGATGTTATTGCTGTGTCAGTCACTATCTGCTTGAACTGGTCCCACTTTTTGGTTACAGTACCGATCAATTGTCCGTGGGATGTCAGTTTGTCATCAAGACTCCTCTGGAAATTGTTGAAACACTGAGCATCCTTCAGTTTGGCTATGTTGAAAGCAGGTCGCACATGCTTAGGGCGTTTGTGCCGAGAGGGAGCGATGTGAAGTTGAAGAGACATCCTGACTAATCTGTGATCTGTCCAGCACTCTGCGCCTCACATTACTCTGGTGATCAGTACGTCTCGGATGTTTCGCCTTCTGACAATGGCATAATCTATCAGATGCCACTGTTTGGACCTAGGGTGCATCCATGTTGTTTTGTATTTGTCCGCTTGTCGGAACAGAGTGTTGGTAATGGTCAGGTCATTTTCAGAACAAAGGCTCAAAAGGAGTAGTCCATTGCTGTTTATTTTGCCTACACCATGTGGCCCGGTTACTCCTTTCCAGTTCTTGCTGTCAGCCCCAACTCGGGCATTGAAATCTTCAAGTAGGAGTAGTTTGTCTGTTACAGGTGTGGCCTTGATCAGTCTGTCGAGATCTTCATAGTATTGTTCCTTTGAGTTGTCAGAGCATGTTAGAGTGGGTGCATATGCACTGATGATGGTGGCATGACGTTTGGAATTTAGTGGGAAACGTAGTTTCAGCAATCTTTCATTGATACCCACTGGAAGGTCTGGGAGTTGATGCATCAATGAGGTTTTTATTGCCAGACCAACTCCATGTATTCTGTCCTCTGTCTCAGTCTTACCCTTCCAGAAGAAGGTGTAACCACTTCCTGGTTCGCTCAAGGAACCTTCCCCAGGCAATCTTGTTTCACTTAATGCCGCTATATCAATGTTGTAGCGGGCTAGTTCTCGAGCAATGAGAGCTGTCCTTCTCTCAGGTCTTGCAACAGCGTCTCGATCCATGAGGGAACGAACATTCCATACACCAATGGTAAGTTTCCTCAAATTTTTCTTTTGGTTTCGGCCGCAGGTTGGGTTAAACTGCCAGCCGCAGCTTGCTGGCCAGTTGTTGTAGGGCAGGCAATTTTTAGGCCACCTTTTCTAGGCCCCTCCCTTACTAGGGTGAGCAGTGTTGTCCTGAAGAGGGCTGCTCAGACGCCTGGGATGCTGCCGGGCAACTCTGCTGCCCCAGGTACAGAGCTGGATGACCACCTATCCACAGGCCACCTGCGTGCAGGATTGGGACTACGACTCCCAGTGGTAACCTCCACCTGTCGCTTTGCCCCTCCCCCATCGCCGCAGGACTTGGGTGGTATGATGATGATGTTTGATGATTTGCACAGGACCTGTGCGTGAAAGCTTTTTAAGTGGTAGAGCTGTTGCAATCCCACTCTCTCGACCTTAGAAGCCAGACACCAATGGTACGAAAAATCGTCACGACTGGTAACTTCTTTGGTTGCAGTGGATGGCCTTGACATCTTTCGTGCCTCGTCAAGCCCTTCGCTGTCCACAAAGCGTTGCAGAACCACCTTCTTGGCCGTTGGATCTTAGTGATCTCTTTCACCCAGTCCGCCGGAGCTGACGTTGCATGCAGGGTAGGCATATCCCTAATTCACTGAGAGTTCGAGTCCCATCAGTTACACTCACCTGGTTTAGCTGGCCTGTCAAAGCCGTTGCCCGGGGTGTGGCCACTGTGCATGCTAATCCTAAACAAGGCACAAAATCCCTGACACCAATCCCATATTGCACATTAAAGAGCATTCAAACTACAATAGCATATAAGTCAAATGATTCTAAGCGAAGCAATTTGGTACAAGTGCCCAGTTTGCAAAAAAATCTCTGACAGCAGTTCTTAAATTATACTTTAAGTTTTACATAAATAAAATACAATTAAAACACACACATATACTCCAAGTCTACACATATATAATATTATACTAAATTATACTACTCTAAAAAATCATATAAAACATTACAATCTTACATTTTTAATCCATTGGTATGCCTTTAAAATCACTGTTGCTGCTTTGTAAATCTTTACTCACAGTTGCTGTTCAGCTCCTGGTTAGTCAGCTTTGTTGTGCTCTGGTTTCTTCTGTCTCTCTGACACAGCTTTTCTTATTTCTTTCCATCCGCTTTCTCTTTGCTGGCTTCCAGTTCCCTGTCTTCTCCCGATCTAATCTCTCTCTCTCTTTCCAATCCAGATCTTCTCCATCTGCAAATCTTCCTGCTGGTAGCTGGCTTTTTATGCTGCACTCTGACTCTCTCTTAATATACCTTTCTATTCTTAGAAGCAATAGCGTCATTCATACATGCTCAGTATTAACCATTACTTCAGAATTATCATTGACGGTTCTGACCTTTAGAACAAGTTGTGACTGGTATGAGTGGGCTATAACCAGCTAGATGGTCAGTTAACTGACCTCTCTGTCACCCCTTACTGCACATGCTCAGTAGCCACCAATATTGCACATGGTCACTGCTGTCATTTACCTCAGAGCTGTGATTTTGCTGATCCACACACACATATACTTGGCTCTTTGCCAGGGTACCATTTTTAGCAATCCTGGGTTTTCACTGAGTATTCTCAGGGTCTGGAGCATTCATCTCAAGGTGGAGTGACTTTTGCTTATTCAGAATAAAGATTAGAAAAGCAAAATGGAGACTGGAGAATTTCTCTAGTAATACTGGGGTCCATCTCATTAGTAATTGCCCACTTGTTCACTATGTCATTCTGATAAGCCTTAGAAATAATGTGTATATGTCATGTATCATGGGTAAATTGCTCCTTCTGAGACCCTGTTCCAGTTCTCCGTGTACACCCCTTTCAAGTGGCAGGCCTGTGTCTCCACTTATCTTTGGGTGAGACCCTGCTACTTAATTGCTCTCTGACTAAGTCTCCAGGTTATACCCCTGCCTGTCTGCCAAATGTGATACCTAGCAGCATGGGCGGTAATTATAATAGGCCAGAGTAGGCTAAGCCTGCCCTGGCACAGCTGTGGCCACCGGACGCTGGTTGCAGGTTTGGCGGGGGAAGTTTTTGGTTATTATTATGCCCCATGCAGGCTCCGGAGTGGCTGAGGAGGCAGTATTTGCTATTCAACTTCCTGGGTTCATCAGTAATCTCCCTGGACTCCAGGTTCTCAGCCTTGGCAAAACAGCTATGTAACTATGGGTGGGACCAAGGCATTGCCTCTTCACAGCTATTAACTTGGCCATTGTGTTTGTTAGGATGTTCCTTATCTAGGCTATTATGTTGCCTTTCCCCTACTTGGTTCACTTAACAGCCCCATTTTCATCTAACTCCATAAAAAGCAACCCATCCTAAACACACAAAGGCAAGCACAATATTCATAAAAATAAATCAGTTATTTCCCAGTTCTTCACATCCTGGAAATGGGAAAAAGTTCTAGCTATAATAAAGCATTTATTAATGTTAACAATAACTTCTTTAATTTATGCCAGTGATAATTACAATTAACTGAAAACAAATAACCATCCAAAGGTAAACTATTACATAATTTATTCTACTTCATTAAAAAGATTTTCTCAAGAAAAAAGACTCATACAAACAATTATTAGTGCAATGAATAGGTCTCAGTTTTAATTAAACAGTGATGAGCCAATATAACTGGAAGATAATTACATATCTTGATTAATATAGCACAATTAAATATAGTTAAGCTCATATGGCAGGGAAATATTTTATTGTGCATATCTCTAAGCATAAAACATTGTGCTTACTCATAGGATAACATATGTATTTTGTCCGTGGACTGTAGTCCACGTAAAAGAAGGCAAACTACCTTTAGAAGTTTTAGTAAAGTTTTAAAAAAAATATTAAAAAAATTAAAGCATCAACAGGATGTACATGCATATTTCCAGGGTAGAAGTAAATATTATAATACAAATAACTACAGATAATGTTATTCTGCTAAGCTCTGAATTCAGGAATCTTTGTTTCCTGGTAATGACTGGTATCAGTTAAATAAAAGCCAAGCAAGGGATGACAATAGAAAACTTTCTTGTTCAATTTTCTGTTTTTCAAAGATATGCAAAGCAACTGTCATGTGCTGTTTTAAAACTGGACATAACTAGACACAATACATTTTGGGTCAAACTCTGCCACCTTTGCTTATGTTGAGTAGGACTTTACTCCACAAATAGGCCCATTGACTTCAGCTAAACTACACATGGAAAAAGGTACTAATGAATGTAAGAATGGCAGAAATGATCTACCGATGTCATACTCACCACCTAATATCTGAATGCCTTTTCCCATCCCAAGTACATCACTGTACAGATTCCACATCCAATTTCTCCTGAATTTTCTATTTAGGGATTGATATTGATCCCTGGTGAGGACCTACAGAATAGATTTTTAAAAGCTCTTCCTATGAGCTCTTTTTTCCTTTTAACTACCATTAATAAAAGGAAATTAGTATAGAAAAAATTCATTAATGTTGTTTTAATGGTTTGACTTTAACCCAAGAAAGTAAGAAAATTCAGTGATAAGGCTTCCAATTAATCTTTAACTCATAACATAAAAGCATTGATCTCTAGCCTTTGCAACTCTGCAATTACTGAGGCACAGGGGAATGTGCTGTGGACAGAACTAAAGTCTTAATCCTAAATGTGTATGGCTTTGTTGAGTTTATCAGAGCCTTACAATTTAACATAATTTCTGTATGTGTTAGAAACATATGTGTTCTTGACCCACTTTGAAAAACAACCATCAATGAAATACGGGTTGAATAAATCATTCAAGAGCTCTGTAAAAATTGCTTCTCACGAGAACTGTTTTCTATTGAAGTTCACACCATTTGGTTTAGTTTCTCCATTACTTTTTACGTGCATTGCATTAAAGATACTTGTTTGTCTGAGCATTAGCTTTAGAACTTGTTCCCATTATTTCATACTGAAAATGTGTATTGTAATCCTGAAAAGCAAAATATATATATATATATATATATATATATATATATATATATATACTTTTAATCACACTTACTATATGAAAATACCATAAGAACTGACTCTTTATACTGTGTACAAATAGTAACGTAAATCTAATAACAACTGAACACAGATAATCCCCCTACAGAGTCGACAGAATTTTATCTGGGAACAAAAGTCCACACTAGTGGGTCCCCTTGAAGGATCAGAGCCTAATATAGTTTTATATGTGTACAGCTTAATTAGATTTTCTTTATGAACATGTAATATTAGAAAAATGCAAAGACTTGTTGAGAATGAAGCCTCATTTTACTACACTCTGTAAAAAACATAGTGAGAGACAGTCCTTGCCTCTAAGGCCTGGTGGTCTACACTGGTGGTATGTGGGGGGGAGCAATCTAAGTTACACAACTTCAGCTATGTGAATAACGTAGCTGAAGTCAATGTACTTAGATCTACTTACCGTGGTGTCTTCTCTGCGGTAGGTCAACTGCTGATGCTCCCCCGTCGACTCCGCCTACGCGTCTCACTCCAGTGGAGTAACGGAATTGACAGGAAAGCATTCAGTGGTCGATTTATCACGTCTTCACTAGATGCGATAAATTGACCCCCGCTGGATCGATCACTCCAGAAGTAAGTGTAGACATGCCCTAAGAGTTTACAATCTAAATAGACATGGCAAAGGGTCAGAGGTGAAAAAAGGAACAAAAAGGTGAAGTAAATTGTCTGAGGTTGCACAGCAGGTTAGAGGCTAAACAGGGAATCAAACCTATGTCGTTTAGCACACTAGCCTGTGCCCTAGACCACACTGACTTTTATGGGCATATGCTATTATAGAAGTTTATTTGATA
Organism: Mauremys mutica; assembly: GCF_020497125.1. Taxonomy (NCBI): domain Eukaryota; kingdom Metazoa; phylum Chordata; order Testudines; family Geoemydidae; genus Mauremys; species Mauremys mutica. Next base: position 105,940,960 of record NC_059076.1, on the reverse strand, counting down.
TATGTGAAATATTACACAGACGCACACATGCAAAGCGAGCTTTGGCTGCTTGACAGCTAGTCTAGTATTTGTATACAGCATAAAGATTTTCTTCGTATGTAATCTGCCTCCAGTAGTTAAGGTTGAAAAGAGAACTCCACTCTGGAGTAAAAGTCCATGCTTGAGAAACCTTTTCAAGACTGGGGTCTCATTTACCTTTTCTTTTATGTGGATAGAAAAATAATTTTTAGGAATTCACCTACTCCTTGTTTATAGCCTTTGGAGATCCCTGTAAAAAGAATGTCTGTCTATGTGGATTAGGCTATGTTTAAGCCATAGTGATAGTACCTCAGAGCCTTAGGACTCATGAGCTAAAGGAGTGTCATTTAGTATAACTTTGTAATGTTTCTATTTTATTTTTGTAGGAATGCTACCTTCATTGCTATACAGATTTGTTTATTACGCCTTCAACTTGATATATAGATCTGATGCTCAATCTTCCAGGGCATTCCTGCAACATTTGATTAATTAGAGCTCCTGAGTTCAGCACTGCTTTCTAGAACGTTCTAAAGCATACCCTAAAAGTACGAATATGCAGAGACAATACATTTGAACTAAGTTATAAGGCTATAACCTTCATTTGTCACAAGCTATAATTCACAAACACACACACATACATACACACACATCAATATAAATATAATTGTTCTAATTTTTCTAAAATATCACATCTTGAGATTTTGTTTAGAAAAGCACTTACCACTCAATGCCTGATTTATGTCACATGCCTTGAAAATAAATATACATGGGGAAAAATGTAATAATTGCTAATTATATGATACATAATATTTGTTCATAAAAGCCAGCTGTGCTTTTATGTCAGACAAATGCTATGTCTTTAAAATTCAACTGACACTTTTAGGATTACATGTATTCTGGGGAAATAAACTTTAAGCCCAAAATGGTTAACTGATTTTTCCTCTACAGAGATACAGCAATCCAAACAGATTGTACTGAAGTCAGAAGGGTAGCTAGATGGGATTTTCAAAAGTACTCAGTGTTGGCCAAACTCTTATCCCATTGAATCAATACTATTAAAGTCAATAACATTGACTTCAGTAGGAACAGAATTAGACCAATGGTGAGAATTTTTGAAATCCACTCTCTGTGTTTTGCTGCCTATTTGTGCAACAAAGGGTATAATCAGGCTGACACCTCGACATTTTTGTTAGATAAGAACATGATGCTTGATCTTTGGAACTAAATATTAGAAGTTCATGCTGTTCACTTAATAGAAAATCAGGTAAATAAGCCAGAAAGGGTACATGGTGCAGAAAAAATTAAATTAAATATAAAAAATTAAAATTATCAGGCATAAGATTTTGCTATTAACCTTGATTTAATGAAGCTGTGCCTTGAGAAGGGCCTCTAACATGCGTCAATTATTTCAATATTAGTTGAGTATGTTTCATAGAAGAAGTAGCCCTTTTTAGAGGGTTTTTTTTTTCAGTGCTCAGTAGAATCCAAAATGTATTTGCCACCCAAGCTATGGAAAATTATTACTGATGGGGCTCAATACTTCCCATTATACAACCCTGTTTTCAATTGTTTATAACTTTTCCAAACTCTAACCATTTGGGATGAAATTTCCCATGTTTGGTGTCAGCCTCAGGCTGAATTTTGTCAGAAAATTTCAGAAACATTGGTTTAGTTGTTTTCAGGAATGAGGTGAGGGAAAAAGCACGATAAAAAAATCTTTAGCTCTTTTAAATGTTTTTGGTCTCCCTCCTTTGGAACAAAGACCTAAAATTTGGCAGGGGTTGGCCTTTGTGTCTGAGAGGTGCCTTTGCTGTCCCTGTGAAAATCTGCCCTAATTTGGCCAAATCAGGCAGGGATCCCACAGATAATAGGCTCCTTTATTAAACAACCCTAATTCATCTCCGGAGCAGATCCATCCTGTGCACTGAAAGAAGTAGGGGTCCTGCAGAAGAAACAGTATGTGATCATGCAATGAAAGACTGTATCATAATACATACATACAAGTTGTCTAATTAAAGTTTCATTGGCAATCTGAATTCTGGCATTTCCTAATTATAGAGTGCTTGACTTCGAAACCTTAATGTTCTTACACCATATTTTTTGTGTGAAATTTAAATATGGAGAGAGGCCATATTAAGATAGAGTATGATCAAGTGTTAACAATAAAAAGCATTTTTTTCTATTTTTGGCATGCTCTATTATAAAGCAAATTTTGTAGTGAAATCATGCAGCTTTGTTATAAATTATGACATACGAGATATCCACTGTAAACCATTATGAACTAGTTGGCTCAAATTAATCTCCAACGTAACTCCCTGGGTTTCAGTGGACATAAGAACATAAGAATGGCCATACTGGATCAGATCAAAGGTTCAGTTAGCCCAGTATCCTGTCTTCCAACAGTGGCCAATCCAGGTGCCCCAGAGCGAATGAACAGAACAGGTAATCATCAAGTGACTCATCCCCTGTCACTCATTCCCAGCTTTTGAAAAACAGGGGCTAGGGCATGGATGGGCAAACTTTTTGGCATCGGGTTTCAGAAATTGTATGGAGGGCCAGTTAGGAGATGCCAGGCCTGGCCTGGCCCCCTCCTCCTATCTGACCCCCCCCCCGCTTCTCGCCTCCTGGCACTCCCCCCAGGGACTCCTGCCCCAGCCAACCCCCACACCCCGGTTCCCTGATGGCCCCCCCGGGACCCCTGCCCCATCCACCCCCCCTGCTCCCTGTCCCCTGACTGCCCCTGGATGCCCCACCCCTGACTGTCCCCCACCGCCCCATCCAACCCCTCCTCTCATTCCTGAATGCCCCCTGGGACCCCTGCCCCATCCAACCAACCAGTCTTTCTGTCCCCTGACACCCCCCAGAATCCCTGCCCCTGACTGCCCCCAGACGCCCCCCTCCAACCCCTCTCTCCTTCCTGACTGTCCCCCCAGGACCCCTGCTCCCATTCAACCCCACTCTTCCCCACCCTCTAACTGCTCCGGCCCCCTATCTACCCCCGCACCCCCGACCACTCAACAAAACTCTTCTGCCCTCTATCCAAACCCCCCTGCTCCCTGCCCCCTTACCACACTGCCTGGAGCACCAGTGGCTGGCAGCGCTACAGCTGCACCACCCAGAGCACCGGGACAGGCAGCTGCGCTTCCTGGCTGGAGCCAGCCACACCACAGCGCAGCATGGAGCACTGGGTAAGGCCAAGACTCTGCAGCTGCGCTGCCCAGCAAGAGTGCACAGCTGCGCCACCCAGAGCATTGCTCCAGTGGTGAAGTGAGCGAGCTGAGGCTGCGGGGGAGGGGGAACAGCAGGGGAGGGTCTGGTAGCTAGTCTCGCAGGCCAGGAGCTCAGGGGCTGGGCAGGAGGGTCCTGTGGGCTGTAGTGTGCGCACCTCTGGGCTAGGGACACCATCCCTGCCCATCCTGGCTAACAGCCATTGATCCAGCTATCCTCCATGAATTTATCTAGTTCTTTTTTGAACCCTGTTATAGTCTTTGCCTTCACAACCTCCTTTGGCCAAAAGTTCCACAGGTTGACTGTGCATTATGTGAAGAAATACTTCCTTTTGTTTGTTTTAAATTTGCTGCCTATTAATTTCATTTGGTGACCCCTAGTTCTTGTGTTATGAGAAGGAGTAAATAGCATTTCCTTATTTATTTTCTCTACACCAGTCATGATTTTATAGACTGCAATCATATGCCCCCTTAATCATCTCTTTTCCAAGCTGAAAAGTCCCAGTCTTATAAATCTCTCCTCAGATGGAAGCTGTTCCATACCCCTAATTATTTTTGTTGCCCTTTTCTGAACCTTTTCCAACTCCAATATATCTTTTTTGAGATGGGGCAACCATATCTGCATAAAGTATTCAAGATATGGGTGTACCACGGATTTATATAGAGGCAATATGATATTTGATATATGATATTTTCTGGAGAATAACTAGGAATAGTATCTGACCTTACATGTTTAAATGAAAACTGCATAACTAACTCATTTAGTCCAAAACTTGCAATTGTACCCTTATGACATGAATTGAGGTGAAGCAGAGTGTTAGAAGTTAACTGATGGGGTTCTGAGCCATGCTGCTTGTTCAGGGTAACATGGCTCAGGAGTTTAGGGGAGCTCACTCTACAATGTCCCCTATTGCTGCTTGATAAAATGTGCAGAGTGCACTGCCCCAATATTTGTTGAACCGTGACAGCATGTGTGCAGGAGGGTCAGTTGTCTTGTCAAGAGGTATATGTCCCCTCAGCATTGCAAAGTACCTTAGTCAGGCATAGAGCCTCGTACTAAAGGGGTAGCACTAAATCATGCCTAGTCCTGTTCTCTTAGAGGTGAATTGAAAGGAAGACGTTCTCTGCACCATCTTCTCCAGACAGGGCAGAATTTTGCTATTATTTGCTAATTCTGTCATCAGTGAGTGCCAACACTTTTGCCCTAGAGTTATATTCATCTCAAAGAAAAAATAGTGGCCACTGTGAATGCCATTTTAGCCCTGATTTTGAGCTTCCTGAGATTAAAAAGAGAGTGGTCTTGAGTAACAAGAATTAGCAGTGCTGGCACCAGAATTCACTTCACCTGATGTCATCCCTTCAGTACCTAAGTGAGTAGAGTTAGTAGCACTCTTACTTTAAACTGCAGTGATGAAACAGAAAAGGCTCCAGCTCAAGATAATGACCCCCTCAAAAAAAGATAACCTCACAATAAAACCAGTGACATTTGTTTGCCTATTCTGCCAGTTGTAATGAAATATGCCATTATTACCTGATTTTAGATTATGAAGAATACTGTTTAGGTAATATTTACTTCTTTTGGAAAGCTTATCAGGTACATAATGAGATAAACAAGAGGTTTGTCGTTTGTGGCTGCTGCAAACTTCCTGCATGCAACAAATTCCCTTTTGTCTTTTTCAAAGTCATATACTAAGGAAAATACTACTTTCTGACTCCATTAGAGTGTGAGCATATGATTCAACTTCCAAAGCTGAAGCCATAAATACAGGGTTCATTTAGTATTAAGAAAGAAAGAAAGAAATTGCATAGGGTTACCAACTCTGAAGCAGTGAAAAAAAGGACAAATGTGAGATATACACATCATAATATAGACCAGCAAAATTACTGGAGGATATAGAATACAGAAGGAAAATTATGTTGCCTCCCTCCAAGCAAAACCCTGATTTTTCATAACTCATAAGAAAAAGAATTGCATCGGTGATCCCTTCCTTTCTCTGCTTTTCAGAGAACTGGTCATCAGAAATGTTGCAGCAATTTTCTATTTGCAAGCTATATATTAGTGCTGTGTGAAATAGTCACTCCTAAAGGGAAAAGATTCAAAAGTTCCTCCTTTTTAATTTCATGGAGCTTCCAACATTAGAGTTAGTCAAAGATTTCTTTTGTCCACTGAAATGCACAGAAGAAGAATATATTTCTTATACACATTCAGAATTTTCTTTTGACCTTAGAGAAGTTTTGAACATAGACATAGATTCCTTTTAGAAAACTACTTTTTTCCTCTCCCAGATAAAAACTGATTTTGACTTTCAGGAAGGAAGACAGATTGCTGAACTAACTGGTCAGAACACAGATGTTATTCTTCAAAATCAGAAAACCCTCTAGGGAACCCTGGGATGCATTTTGCATTAATTTCAGGGTTTTTTTAAAGAAAACTAAGAAAAGAAACATGATAGGCATTAAAGGCCTGATCCAAAGCCTCTTGAAATCAATGAGATCAAGCCCTAAACCACTTTGAAAAGGAAATAAAAGAAGAACAGAAGAAAATGAAAGGAAACAAAAAATAAAGTTTAACAGTTGGTTGTAAAGATATTTTGGACCAAAAAACTAGCTCATTGGTGGAGAGGGGTTTGTCTCTATAAAACAAGACAGTCAAATAATCCATTAGCATGAAAGAAGGAGGATAGGGGTGACAGAGAGAGTGAGGATGAAAGACAGAATGAAGGATTCTAGAATAGACTTGGGGAAAAACAGGAGAATTTCAATGCATATTGTAATAGCTTCTGGCCATCTACTTGCTCACCTGCATATGACTCCCCAATGTGCATATATATTTCCATGCTTTCACTTTGATGCAGTATCTGGTCCTCTGTTTGATAAGGAAATACATTAGAGCTCCAATTAAAAAGGGAGGCATATTCCTCTGTCATTCCTATACCATCGAGTCAGCAAAGAAAATGACTGAATGAAAATAGTGTCAGCAGTAAACCATATTTTATTAAATATTTCTCCTTGATGGTAATTTAAATATGCACCTTTTTTAATAAAAACGAAACCTGCAGAGTTCTACTTTATCATGCAGTAAGTTCCAAACTTAATAGATAAATAAAAGTTATGTACCTGAGTTATATATAAATTTAAATTAAATATTATATATATGTATTAATGCTCCAAAGTGACCTAAATGCTCTTGAAAATCTCACCTAATATTTCATTGCTGTTGTTAACAACAAACGTGAGGTGGAAAGTGTGTTTCACTGGAGTACAGCCAACTCTGATAATAGCTGTTACACTTTCTTTGAAAAAAATCTACTCCTGTTAAAAAAAAATGCCAAATGTTAGCATGTCTGACAATGAAGAGCTACAGGATACAGCCAGTTCCCTGCTGCCATATAAACCTTCATCACTTTCCATCACATGCTTGACTTATGCCCCTACAATGTGTAAAAATGTACACAAAAGTCACAATAACAACTTACTAGAAGATTGATTGCTTGAAATGTAAGCTGAGAATGGGAAATGGCTTTTTATTATCCCTCAGGGCTAGATATTAACCTTAAAATCAAGCTTGAGGAGGGGACAATGCTGCCCCAAGAGCAGGGCAGGAATCAGACTGACTCTGCCTGTAAGATTACACTTCAGTTAAACACCTGTGGATGGCCCATATCAGCTGATTCAGGCTCGAGTGAGGGGCTGTAAAATTGTAGTGACTGTAGATGTTTGGGCTTTGGGCTGGAGCCCAGGCTCTATGACCCCACAAGAAAGGAGGGTACCAGAGCCCAGGCTCCAGCCTGAGCCCGAATGTTTACACTGCAATGTTACTGCCCCCACAGCCCAGGCTCCACAAGCCTGAGACAGCGGGTGTTTAACTGAAGTATAGACATACCCTGAGTATCACAATCAGCTTCCTGCTTCCCTATTTCTCCCTTTTGCTAGTTCAGTTTACTTTACCCTCTGCTCTGGTGAACATGTTGGGTGGGAGGCAGAGCCAAGCCCTCTGTCTTTCCCCTTCCTCCTTTAGGCTCTGGTGTTGTCGGCAGCCTGGTCCGAGGAGTAGGGGGATCTCTATTTCCCTTACCCATTGTATGGGCACAAAGCCAGGCTCTCACAACTGAGCAGGAACTAATTTATAATTTTGACATTTGGGTATGTGACCCTGTCTTCCATATGCAAAGCAGTAGCCATTACTACAAGATGACACAAATGTATATCAAATATTTTTGAGGGGGAGGGGGGATGATATTATACTGGATTACCTGAGAATACCTGTAATTGATCACTAACAGCCAGACTGTGGCAGGGGCTGTGTACCTGTACAGGGGGATAATGTCCCCTCATGGCCTCCACTGACCTTAGGTTTGGGTCTGTAGTGATAAGCTGGTGGTGCATATCCACTACTATCCTCCCTTTCCCAAAACAGTGCGTAAGAGGGGTGGGGATGATAATGTTGGCTAGGAGCAAATTATTATGCTTCTGTGGTAACTGGCGTGGCACACAATATGATGTCCCATACCCAGGGCTTATGGTAAAACTACAATTTAGCCCTAAATCATACTAGATACACAAAGGAGGGCAGAGTTAACATTATTGTTGCAATCCTAACTTCTGAGTGCAACCATAACATTCTTTTAATGTTATATTTTGTATGAAATATCCTGTTATTGTTTTAAAGAAAATTAAACTTCAAATTCCATCAGGTACAACTGTTTATAATCAATAGAGCAGAAACTCTGTTTCTTTCTCTATTTACTTTTGCTCTTTGAATAAAAAGAGACAGGACTTGAAGTCCTGTCTCCTGCCCAGTGCATATTTACTTATGGTATGAACTACTTCTCTACATACGTTCAGCCTTCCCTATACATCTTCACATTTTGTATAGAAATTGGAAACACGCCCTATAAACACTTTCTATAAACTTCCCTAACATGTCCATGAATGTGCACTGTCTGTGGAACATTGACAAACAGATACTTGATCATAGTTAAAAAGACAATGTGAATACATAAAATATGTGTTTGGAACCTTTTTTTTTTAAACTTTCACAGGTCACAATTAGTTCTTACGAAACCCCCAGAAAAGCACATTACCACCTAGAGACTACATACCTGCAGTGCTTCAGGATTCACAGAGACAAATGTTGACACATTATTTTGTTCAAAATATGTATATTCAGGAGAAATGCATTTTCTCTATATATATATCTTCATTTTTTAAAATGGCTGAACTAATTTTGCTCAAACTTTTATTTAAAAAAAATCTCCTGGACTGAAAACAAATGTGCTCAGTTTCAACCTGAAAGGTAAACCATTGAGAAAGCTTCAGAGTTGGCAATACACCCATGAAACTTAACTCCTTAACTATAGGTGCCACAATGTGCCATCAAATTATTTTACTGGCTCTATTTTTTTCTCTCTCTCTCTTTTTTTTTTATATAATATTTAGCTTTTTTCTTACTGAGTCAATAGCCTCATATCTAATGGGAACTTTATACTTTTTCTAGCCACAGTGCTAGTTACTAATCAAGATGATATTTGACTAACAATAGGATTTTGATTAGTGGTTAGTAAGAGTTACTCTACCAAAGTTCTGTTTTCACTTTCCAAAATACTGTTTTTCATGTACTTTTATGTTTGCTTGTATGCATGTAAGTAGCATACTGTACTTTGCAATCAAGAGAACAAAAGAAAATCAAAGAAATGCCCATCTTACTCAGTGTGGCTTTTTCAATTTTTATGTTACACATATCTCCCACTATGGTTCTGATTGATAGATTTTGAACCTAAGATTGACAGCATGTAGGATGTAATCAGTAGGAAGAAGAGTGGAGTGTTCAGCTTACAGAAGAGTAGCCTGCCTGCACAATAGCACTAGGAGTTGTCACAGTTGCCTGCCTGTTAGTGCACTTGAATGAGAAAATGATAAACAGTGGCTGTGAAACAGACCCAAAAAAGTGATGTAAGTGCTGCCTTTTTTAAATTATGACTTGCAATGTGGGTTCCTGCCTTCAGGAGCTTGATTTCTTAGCTTTAATGTTGCATTAAATGCTAGTTTCTTACATGAGATGGGTGGGTAGATAGGGATGGAGAGACAACATTGTTATGGCTTCTGAGCAGGCAAGTTTAGGCCACAAGAGTGGATTTTTTCCTTGCTGGGAGAGAAACAAGTTAGAGCTACATTGTTCTTGCTCAATTCCTAAGCAAGGGACAACATACACTTAAGCTGCTCTCAGAATACACTAACAGCTTGCCTGCACTCACAGTGGCCCTGAAAGATGTACATATATAAACCAATTGTATTTAAATTGAAATAGAACACTCTGAATCCCGGGTAAGGAGTGTCCAGGCACAGACTTGCACCAAAATAACTAAGGAGGTACATTGCAACCAGTTTAGTTATTTCAGTTCCTCTGTGTATAGACCCAAGCCCCAGAAAACAGATTGTGATTCAAGCCACATTTTGCTCCCCAGTACTCTCCCTTGCTCCATGTGAGAAAGTATTCTGTGCCAGCTCTGTACATAAAGCCGATTATTTCTCCTGTTGCACCTGTTCAGCTGGAGAGAAAGCAAAAACTCCATTCATTCCCTGCTCCTGCCTGGCTACCCTCCACCCACCTGTGTCGGAGTGGGAGTGACAGTCCCACAGAAGCTGTTTTCTTTCCATTCTACTCATTGCAATATAGGCAGGAAGCACAAGAAGCAAAGGTGCAACCCCTGACTTCCTGGAATGGGTGCACAGCAGGATCACAATCTGTCCCTTAATGAAGTGACACATTGTAATATAGTGTAATTTATTAATAGACATGTGTACAGGCTTGAACAGGGATATCATAGAATAAAACCAGAAGGCATTTACCCTAATCCACAACTGAAGCATGCCACTTTCAGAACTCCAGCAACCATGTGTGTACTATATATCTGTAAGATCCCAGTGCCAAAGCCACCTATTCACATGGGTTTTGCTGCTTTCAAATACAAACAGAAGTGAACCTGAATTCAGATTATTAGTTATCAGTTATTATTATATTTTATTTTTATCTTTACAGCTCCCAAAAATGTCCCTAGGCACTTTACAGAATAAATAGGCTAGATCCCTGTCCCAAAGAATTTACAATCTGATTTTAGATATGATATGGCAAGACCAAATTTAAAAAAATAAAAAATAAAAGACAATAAATAAGGGTGTGATATCAGGCTGCCAAAGTAAGATTAAGGTTAGGCATGTGCATGGATATCAGGAATTCAGGGGTAAACCTCTGCACTTAAAACAAGGCTTAAAACATAGCATATCAAGTTTGGAGGCACCATTTGTCGTCTATGGATAAGTGAATTTATTACGGAGAGGTCATTCAGTCTAGTCCCCTGCACCCATGGCACAACTAAGTATTATCTAGAGTAGACCATCCTTGACAGGTGTGTTTTTTTAACCCACTCTTACAAATCTGCAATGATAGAGATTCCACAACCTCTTTAGGCAATTTATTCCAGTGCTTAACTACCCTGGCAGTCAGAAAGTTTTTTCCTAATGTCCAACTTAAACCTCTCTTGCTGCTCATTTAAGCCCATTGCTTCTTGTCCAATTGTCAGAGGTTCACAAGAATAATTTTTCTCTGTCCTCCTCATAACAACCTTTTATGTACTTGAAAACTGTTATCATGTCCCCTCTCAGTCTTCTCTTCTCTAGACTAAATGAACCCAATGTTTTCAATCTTCCCTCAAAGTCATGTTTTCTAGATCTTTAATTATTTGTGCTGCTCTTCTCTGGACTTTCTCCAATTTGTCCACATCTTTCCTGAAATGTAGCACTCAGAAATGGACACAATACTCCAGCTGAGGCCTAATCAGTGTGGAGTAGATTGGAAGAATTACTTCTTGTGTCTTGCTTACAGCACTCCTGCGAATACATCCCAGAATGATGCTTGCTTTTTTTGCAACAGTATTACACTATTCACTCATATTTAGCTTGTGATCCACTATAACCCCCAAATCCCTTTCCACATTACTCCTTCCTAAGCAGTCATTTCCCATTGTATATGTGTGCAACTGATTGTTCCTTCCTAAGTGGAAAACTTTGCATTTGCCCTTAATTAATTTCATCCTATAATGAGGATAAGGCTCTTCCTCATCTTATGGAGCATACTCCAGTGCATTGCCATTACTATTGAAAGGCCTAACTTTCATCAGGCTTCTTCTGTTGATACCTGGATTGTATTAGAGACAATATACTGCATGATCTTAGTTGTCATGGTGGTTCTCTGGAGGAGAGGTGGACCTTGAAATAGTAGTTCCCCTCTTAATGGGATATTAGGCATGTAATGAGCTGAAGCATATTCTTAGCAGTTGTTAAAATTCTTCCCTTAAAATGAGAGGAGGGCAGGAGAGTTGATAAGGTTGGAGAATCTCATGGAGTTCATGCTCATCCTTCTTCTCTCTTCCAGCACATAGGGTCAATCAGGGGTTGATGGGGTCACATTTTGTATTCATCACACTGTTTTCTTAAAGATGTTATGATTATATTTTGTCCATCTGCAGTGTGGAGATGCTTATCTCAGACATAAGCAGCAAAGAGTCCTGTGGCACCTTATAGACTAACAGACATATTGGAGCATGAGCTTTCATGGGTGAATACGGCAAGTCCAAATTTAAAAAAATAAAAAATAAAAGACAATAAATAAGGGTGTGATACCAGGCTGCCAAAATAAGATTAAGGTTAGGCATGTGCATGGATATCAGGAATTCAAGGGTAAACCTCTGCACTTAAAACGACATGCATCCGATGAAGTGGGTATTCACCCACGAAAGCTCATGCTCCAATACATCTGTTAGTCTAAAAGGTGCCACAGGACTCTTTGCTGCTTTTACAGACTAACACGGCTACCCCTCTGATACTATCTCTGACATGAAATTCTATGTTAGTCAGTAGTATTAATCTGATATGATAGCAATATTGATATCACTTTTAAAAAGTATAGTTGATTTTAAACATTGACAGTTGAGCCATTCCATTATTATGATTAATATTTTATAAGTGGCCATGGCAGATTACTTCACATTATGAACTAAGGGCAAATTTCTGCTCTCTGATTTGCAAGCTGGATTTCAACTCTGTTATTGATCACTGACAGAAGATCCATGTATGAAGTTTGTGTGGGAACTCCTTGTTAAAATATTTGCAGTGCATCATTACTGCCAATTCCCTCATGTAGTCTCAACAAGTTTGTCTACTGTCAATAAATCATGAGCAATCTGGAGCACTTAGAAAAATCCCAGAAGGCACTGTGTTCTTCTGAGTCTAGAAAACCTTTGATTGCATGAAATTCAAAGTCTACCAGACCTGCTAAATTGTTTTGCCCCATATGCACTAAGAACTGACCTCAGTGAATTGTTGCTTAACTGTTGTTGGAACCAGTTTAGTTGCCAGTGTACACAGGACAATTCAACAAATTTTTGAAAATGTGAATTCTACCGCAAAACCAATCACCCTTGCTATAATGGTGTCAAAAAACATTTTCTCCTGTCTTCCCTGGCAGCTAAACCCTGATTCAGGAGGACCAGTTGCTGACAGTTGTTGTCAGTAAGAGGACAATTTCCAAGCAAAGATAGAGTTTCAGATGGATTTTGTGGGATATTAGAGAAGATAAGTACTGATGTGATGATTTATTTTTTCCACATTGCTTTGCCCATTCAATTTGAACAGCTGATTTGCAAATGTCTGATAAATGTTGGTTGTAATGAAAATATGTACAGACTTGTAAAGTTGAACTATAATGTGACTGTTGGATGCTGCTATATTATCAATGTTACTCAGCACTACAGGCAACATTGGTAAATTCTCAGCTACAAGCGAAATAGGTTTTGTGTTTCAACAAACTTCTTATCTGGTATAGCAGCTCACATCTCTAAAACTTCCTTCCTTGTCAGGAAGCTCTTTCCAATGGTTTCAAAAGCACTGACTTTGTTCAATGGGGTGTTATCAGTTCCCTTCCAATCCTGTCACAGAGGATGCCTGGAGAATAGACTAATTTCCTACTTATCTGACTACTGTTTTTTGCAAAGACTCTGAAGTGTAATCTATTTTGAGGCTAATCCTTTAGTTTAATTCTCTATTTATGGGCATAGCCAATGAGGGAGACGTAGCAAAATAGCAATCTAACCCCCTTGCACATAGAGGGACAGAGGAAGAGACATACCCAGAGCATGCAGATTTCATCTACATTCTCTTTGATACTTAGATTCTTCTGACACTGTTATTAGGAGTTTGTCAGCATTTTCATCAGAAACTTTGATTTTCAAGACTTTTTTATTGCATAGGCTGGTGACAAAGCTTTTGACTTCAATGGGAAGTTGATCCATATTCCCTGCTCCAGTCTGGCAGATTTAAAAAATCTCTTGCCTCTGCCTTTGCGCCATCTATCTTCACTGTTATGAAAAGCCATGAATCAAAACACAGCTCATGTCTGTCAATGTAAATTCAGTATGAAAGTGCGCTAGCAGCCCCATCAGCTGCTGCAATGTGCAATGTAGGGGAAATGGGTTAGACCAGACTTTTGAGCTACAGCTCAGAGGAGAACACCTTTGGGGTTTTGAAGCACTGCTTCAATGTCTGCTTGCCTTGGCTTTAGTCATACTTTCCAGCCTTGGTAAAGCACTTGGAGATCTTTGGAATAAATTTACTTTATAAGGGTTAGATTGAGACTTGGGTGACATGCTTGCGCGGAGGAGAAAGGGTGAGTAAGAACCAAACTACCAACACCGCACATTGATAAAACAGTGAGCAGGAGTAAGTAGATGCTACACACCATCTGACACTCTCTCACCAAAGCAGATAGGTGGGGAGGAGTAGAGATGATAGGGCCTTGGTTACATCCCTGTTCACCGTCCAGCATGGCTGAGCCAGTGCAAGAGTGGGATGGAGGGTTGCAATCTGCTGCTGGCATAGGGCAGTAGGAAATTTCTATCTCCTTTAAGGCAAAGGGCAAACAGAGTATTGACTGAGGCTTCCTAGAGCCACAATTCCTTCCCTGGGATGCCCCTAGTGTGGAGGAGCTACTCACCTTCCTTTACTAGGGATGTGTCCGAGAGAGACAATGTACAGTAGAACCTCAGAGTTACGAACACCAGAATTACGAACTGATGGACCTCATTTGGAACAAGAAGTATGCAATCAGGCAGCAGAGACCAAAAAACAAACAAACCCCAAATACTGTACAGTATTGTGTTAAACATAAACTACTAAGCAAATAAAGGGAAAGTTTAAAAAAAATGATCTGACAAGGTAAAAGGAAACTGTTTCTGTGCTTGTTTCATTTAAATTAAGATGGTTAAAAGCAGCATTTTTCTTCTGCACAGTAAAGTTGCAAAGCTGTATTAAGTCAATGCTCAGTTGTAAACTTTTGAAAGAACAGCCATAATGTTTTGTTAAGAGATACGAACATTTCAGAAGCAGCAAAGAAGATACTGAACATTTCAGAGTTAGGAACAAACTCCATTCTTGAGGTGTTCGTAATTCTGAAGTTCTACTATAGCCCTAAATAAGCAGATATCTGTGTTTTTGAAATGACACTGTTTCTCTAGAGGAGGAATTATGAAAATGTATATAGAATGAATAGAAATGCTTCAGAGTATTTTTTGAATCAATAAAAAGTATTTTTTACTTATTAAAACATTTCCCTGCAAAGCTGAATTGCTAGATGCAAGCAAAATTGAACATGAACAAAAGGAGTAATTTACCAGACTTGTTTCACTGTCTGAATGAAAAGATGCAAAAAGTAAACAGTGTGTGTGCACATATGTGTATGTCTTAATCTAAAGAATCCTTAGTAACACAGGTAAGGATTATCTTTAAATGTGATTTTTATCTTTAGTGCCCCTTTTCATTTGCATCTTTATAATGTGCTTCCACTTTGCAGTTTTACATAAAACAGCTGTTGAAAGGTGTTAATTTATTTCATATATCTTAATTCTAGGAATGTTTTGTTTCTACAATTTTTATGTATATTTTATAGTCCAAATTGTCAAATCTGGGTCTCTAAAGTTAGGCTTCTACATTTATATGTAGGCACCTAAACAAAAATTGACTGATTTTCAGAAGGTCTGAGCACTGTAGAGTTAAGAGGAGAGGCAATGGTAAAGACATTTTAAAATTGTAATAATCCATTGGAAAAGATGTAGTTGGACACTGATCAAATCATGCAAGCAACAAGATGGATTTAGCAATTCTTTAAAATTTCATATTTATAGCATAATCCTTCAGTGCAAGCAACTTAAAATTCTTGCCAAATCACTCTTTTAGCAGCTGAATAGACTATGAAAAAGGTGTCTCATTAATGCAGAATGTATGATTCTCAACATTTATTTTTTACTATGACAAAAGTACCAAAGTAAAAGAAGATTCCCAAGTAATACATGGTAGTCTGTGATACAAAAATAGGCAAAGTGGTGAAATATGTACGTACCAGATGGCTATGTTTGTCAAGTACCGATGAGAGTATGTCATAATTCCATTCTTCATTTCACTCTTTATTACATGACAGAGAGGCACCAAAACAGAATGCATGGGAACTCAGTGCCTTACTGAAGAAATCTGAAGGTTCATATGATATTAACAAGCAAGGCTGCTCCAATAATACTATGAAGAATATAGTATAAAAAGATAAACAGAGAAGCCCTTCCAGAGTATTTAATATTTCAAATCCAGTTCTTCAAAGACAAGAGCCAATGATCCTTCTGATACTCAGAAAATGCTTTCTTCTGTATAAGAAAAAGAGAGAGAGAGAATTCGTAATGGCATGTTCACTAATTCCTACTACCAGACTTCCTTTTTCCCCAGTAGCACTAGTTAATTTCTACAAAGCTAATATATCAAATGGTAGTTATGATTCAGACCACAGAAGATGAATAGCCATGCCAATCAGCTGCTATTTTCTGTTATTTTTGAGGGAGATAAACTTTCTGAGGAGACTTTTGGAAAAGGCGGTGATGACTGGACAAAACAAGAAACAAGCTAGAGGTTTTGGCAAAAGTATGGGAAAAGACAACGTCAAAAATGTATGTTGGAAATTATCAGATGTGTAATCACAAAGCCAACACTGAGGTTCTTACTGTATCGGAGGACACACAAATAAGAGGCTTTGAAAACAATACCCACCTCTTTGAAGAACAAGCTTCAGTAGAAAAGGGTCTCCTGGTGTTATATCTGATTTTCTTAGTAGTAACAGAGAAACATTTCAAAATGGAAAAGTCAGAACTATTCTAAACCTAAAGGGCTGAACAAATATTTGAGAAGTGATAGATTTTGCCACTCAGATTGTCTTCAATAAAACACAAGGTATATGACAGGGTAGGACGAGGTGGGAGAGGCTGTGTGTGAGAGAGAGTTCAGGGGTGGCAGTGGAAATTTTGTGCATCCACACGAGGTGGTAGAAATTTGAAGTTTGGCAGGGACATAGTTCCTAGGTCACAGATGTGCTTTTTGATGGTCCTGTGAAAAATGGCTCTGAACAAGTTATATAAGGTTCCGAACTGACGATTGTGCATATACCTGGCTTTTTTTCACGTAACACACTAATGATTTGCTAGTGTTCCATTGGCAATGCAAATGCTACCTATGTAAGAGGAGTAAAAATTCCCTTTTAAGCTGTCACCATTCTATTGCAGTTGCACTGCATTCCTAAGCAAGTGGAATGGAATTTCATTTTTAATTTGTAGGTGCATGTGAAATATGATCTGATGTGTGTGGAATGAAGGGGCTGCAAAGGAACTCTGCTTCCTTTCATATAATATACAAAGGTTCTTGTGGAATGAGACAAAGTAGTTGAGGGAATGAAGCTGTAGCACTCATGCCTTATTCATTCTAGAAGTTGAACTGTGTGTAATAAACGAAGCACATATGCACAGGAGTCTTCTCATTTCATCTAGGGTTTATGTACTGCACAGTGTACAAAGCATAAGGTCACAAACTTAGCAGTGAGGATAAATATATTGAACAGCTGTCTCATTCACTGAGCACTGTCTCTCAGAGTTAAGAATGTGCATTGAATTAGCAGGCATCCTGTGGAAGAAAAAGTATGTAATCATTTAATTAAAGACTGTATCAAAAGGCAAACACACAAGGGGCTGAATTAAAATCGTGGGGCATTTCTTGACCTATGAGTGCTTCACTTGGAAACCTTAATGTTATTTTCATGTTATGGGATTTCTGAATTGTTTGGTTTTTTGAAATGGATACATTACACTTTCTGCCAACAGAAATGAAAATCCTGATACCTATCTGAACTGGGGACTCTTATTTTTATAACAAGTATTGTATGCGGTATTTCATAAGGATAAGGTGGCATTACAGAAAACAGCATTATTTATGTCTAAGGTCCAAGAATTAGTTTTCCTTTCATTTTATAAAAATCCCTCACATAAAAAGGAGATAACTTGAAACTAGTTAGATGTTTAGAGAGCTGCCAGAATTTACCTCAAAGGAACCAAAAATCAGCAGCATTATTCATCCCTCTTCATCCATGTTGTAGGGAAAGAAAGCCTATACGATCTAGAGAGCAAAGCAGATCAGGAGACACATATAAATCAAGAGAAGTTGCTCCACCTCATGGGAATAAAACCTACTCTACTAGGGTAACTGCATCTTTATGCTGTGCTTGACATGAAGGGCATGTGAGCTGGATATAGAAAAATATCAGGCAATATGTTTGACAACCACTATAAGCTGGACATATTGCCTTCTTTGGGTAGAAATATTCTCTGAACTCTCTCAGAAGGCTGAAAGCTAGCTCCCCTCCCCCCCACACACAAAAATTGTGTTTTAATAGTATTTAAAGGAATAGTTTTATTTCCTCCATGGAATTACTGTAATCCTCACTGCTAATATTATCCCTCTAGTGATGATTTGCAGACATGTTTTGGAAAGAGAAAATTTATCTGTGCTTGTTAATTTCTTTTCTTGGAGAAAGCATTGTCCACTAATTTACCCCATCTGGAGAATTAGTTTTGGGTCATTGGATGCTTCATATAAAAAATTCCTAATTATATTCAGATTAGAACTTCTGATTCAGTTTACCAATACATACTAACCTACAGTATTAATGAATTACATCTCAGAGAAAAGTGAAAGTTCTGGGGAAAGTTATCAGTTTCTAAAAACACAAATGCAGATAAATTGAGAACTGGACATTTCCAAACCTTGACTTAAAAATGGTTTGTTTCCAGGTATTATTTAAGTGTATTAAATAGTGACAGTGTGTTTGCATTAAGATGAACTCATGAAGCACAGCTAATAGTGATGTAGGTTTTGGAAGGGTTAATGTACTAACCCTGTATGCCAAAACATTTTCACCTTTTTCAGGTCATTATGATTTCCAAGTATGGTTTGTACATAGTGTGTGTATTTTCAGATAAATGACTTTTCTTGATTTTGTCTGAAATACATGGAGTAATATTAATGGATGCTATATATGTATCTAAGCTGGTAGAAAAAAGTATGATATATGGTATTTAAGAAATGGTATGAGATTGATTATGTAATTAAAGAATGTGTCCAAATGCACCCACATGAGGGTCAGCGTTAAGGCTGCGCATAAATGTTGGTGTTTATGGCATTTTAGTGTATTTAGCCTTGCAGCTTTAACATAGCATGAATGTAGATCTTTTGCATTTCATATTCAAGGGTTTTCTTAATGAAAAAAGAAGGATGAGAGTGGGAAGGGACATAAACCTTCAAAGAAGTCCTCATGGCTTTGAATTTCTGTTGGTTTGTACTCAGGATGCTGCATAACAGTGTGGGGAAGGGAATGTTTATACAATGACACCAGTGCAAGCCTCTGCTCTTCAGAAGCACCTCAGGACTTTGTGACAATGGCTGGGCACAATTTTTCAACCAAAACTTTTTTCAGCCAAAAATGCAGATTTGGATTGACCAAAATATTTTGTGAATTTTAGAGAGCTGCCAAAACAAAGCTGTCAGAAACCAAACCAAACCAAAAAATTCTAAAAAAAATAAAACATTTCATTTGAGCAATTTTGAAGTTTAATATTTTGACTTTTTATTCAAAATGATTTTTCTCTTTGAACTTCAGTTCAATTTTATTTTTTTAAAAGGTTAAAAATATTCAAATAAAACAAAACATATTGTTTCAGGTTGAACTAAATGTTTCATGTGACCTGAAATTAATTAATTACTTTATGTATTTCTTTATTTCTTTATTTTACTTTTTTGGTTTACTGGATCATTTCCATTCCAGATCAACCCCAAACTATTTTTGTTAACGTTCTGGTTCAGCCACTGAACCAAAAAAAAAATCAGTTATTTACATAGCTCTATTTGTGATGTCTTAACACAGCCAATGCAGCTTCAGTTTTTGAGGTCTGATCTGAAAAATCTACACATAAAACTACAGTGATATCAGTGTTTCCATCTTGATGAAGGTATGAGCCAACTCTGCCTTGATTTAAATCACTGGCTCAGGGAAAGTAAACATTTCCACTATGTTTAGATTAGTAAACCACTCCCTCCAGCAGAGCCTGAAAGCTCCATTCCTGCTGCGGGTACCTTCTTTTTCAATTTCCTTTTAAATCAGCTTCTCTCTCTATAGAAAATATGCAGCCAAATATTCCTCCCCACTAAATAAGAATGGTAAAGTGCAAATAATTATTAAGATCTGTTAGTGCAGGAAGCGGGAATAGAATTTAGAGACTTCAAGCCTAATTCGCATTCCCTGAGGCTAAGGGAGAATTATGGAAAACAAGGCTTCTTCTTCCAGGCACCCACTATAATAATTACACAAGAAGATTCCTTTCAGGAATATTTTTGATAATACTATTTCTTTGTTTGGCAATGTCAAGATAGAAGCATCTTTTTTAAAAATGGAAGAAATAAGAAACTAGTTTATATTTTATGCATCTTAAGGTCTAGATCCATATAAAAAATTCACCACGTTTACTGTACCATCTGGTTGATTTGAAGGGGGAAGAGGAATTACTGAAACTAAGAAATCCAGTGAGACAACCTGTCTCAAAAACTAGCACAACTACTTTCTGAATTACTTGTGTTGTCACTCTAATGATGAGATTTGAAATAAGCTCTATTGTGATCAGAAATCTGATTTTTTTTATCTCAATCAGTGGGAAGTGTAAGAGGTTTTCTATATTCTGTATTCAATACAATCTTTCCCAACAAAATTTGTTACAACTTTAGTGCATCAGGAATAAAAAGAAAAAGAAAGTGACAGAGGAAACTCTCACCAAAGCAGCTGCTTCTGATCATTCATACTTAGCACACAAAGCTATTCATCTTCAAGAGGTTTTGGCACAACCTAGAAAACATTATAAAGCATTAGATACAGAAGCAGTTTAGTGACTTTGTCATATTTTATATTTTCTTCCTTCCTTTTCATTATCAGAGATATTTGTATTAATATGTAAACTATGTGGCCTGAAGCTATAAAGGGTAAGCAGCTCACCATCTGTTGGTGAACAGGGGAAGGAGTGGATCAGAACTCTAGAGGGAAAGGATCTTTCTGCCACCAACTTCTGGTGAACAGGAATAAGAATGGCCATGAGCTTGCTAAGCTGATTACCTAGAATGCCAGATAAACAGAAGCTCTATAGGGAAGGAACTCTCTACCACCACCTACTGGAGAACAGGGGGAAATATGACTACAGAGAGTATTCGTGTGCATAAGTTTTCCACTCAGAAAGCCTCCAAGTGACACTTTTGCATCTCAACAGAACTGTACATGATCTCCAAATTGGTGAGGTAATGAAGTCTATTGTTTTGCATTTCCCAGATGGCAGAACCATCATTCTCACAGGGTCCATCTGAAAGTTCTCTTCTGTTAAAATATATTTTAAAATTACTGTATTGTATTCAGTGTGCTCTGCCCGTTTTAAGAGCATTGTTGAAACTGAACTGAGAGTTAGCTCAGGTGGTGTTAGACCTACTTTCTTTGGGGAAGGGAAATGAAAGGTGCTGCAGGGGGTGAACGCAGCATTGTGGGGTGGAGTTAGGAGGACCAGGTGCAATTCTGCAGCTGTAATGCCTGTTGTTCCTATATTGCATGAGTGTGCAGTGAACCAGTACAGGCTCCAGGAAGATGATCTCACAGTGGTACTGCCAAGGCCTGTGGAGTGTCAACAGCTTTTTTGTGTGTGGACATGTGTGTCAGTCCTCAGTTGCAGTCAAAATACACTTAGCTTAACTGGGTGGAAAGGCTCAAAGGAGAATTCATCTCACTTTTGCATATCAGTGATCCTGGGGCTGGCAGGGTACCATCCTGACCACCATCATAATTTAGGACACCCTCAAGGATGCTGCAAATTATATCCGACAGCCAGGAATGTTCCAACAGCCAGTGATAGCTGGAGCACAGTGGTATTCTGGATGTAGCTCCTTTCTCTTACCTATACTCCTACCCCGGGGCCTCTGAGGGCAGTTCTGGGCCACCTAGCTACCTCAGGGGAGATCCACCAGGTTACTAGCTTCCTTGTGCTACCAAGCAGCATAAAGCAGATGGAATGGTGCCATGGACCTGGTACAAAGATTCACTGTGGGTCTTGAAACCTGCAATGACTTTTATTTCTAGTGTAAATAGTCTACTGGTGTATTCCTCTTCTTCTACTCCAATACCCACCCTCTGCCATATTCCTCTTCTCCTACTCCAATACCCACCCTCTGCCATATTCCTCTTCTCCTACTCCAATACCCACCCTCTGCCATATTCCTCTTCTCCTACTCCAATACCCACCCTCTGCCATATTCCTCTTCTTCTACTCCAATACCCACCCTCTGCCATATTCCTCTTCTCCTACTCCAATACCCACCCTCTGCCATATTCCTCTTCTCCTACTCCAATACCCACCCTCTGCCATATTCCTCTTCTCCTACTCCAATACCCACCCTCTGCCATATTCCTCTTCTCCTACTCCAATACCCACCCTCTGCCATATTCCTCTTCTCCTACTCCAATACCCACCCTCTGCCATATTCCTCTTCTCCTACTCCAATACCCACCCTCTGCCATATTTCTCTTCTCCTACTCCAATACCCACCCTCTGCCAGCCTCTTTCACTGTGTTGTACCTTTTGCCTCCTCCTCTTTGTTTCAGTCTCTTCCATTTTTTTGTTTGAGCCCCCCGCCCTTCTTTTTGTGTGTGTGTGAGGGGGGGCTGTCTTTGAGGATCCTCATTTAGTTCCTTCCCCACTTCTACATCCCACAACACTGTAACCCTCCCACTGATTGAGAATGGCTGGGACCTGGCTCCTTTCATAAACTGTCAATTACTAGTAGTTGAGTTGGCCAGAAGGAGTGTCTAGAGAGCAATGCTTCCCCTTACTGGGTAAGTGTACCCCCCAGAGTTCCTAGCCCCTGCTCATTCAGGGAATGAGGGACTCAAACAAGTTGTACAGTTTCACCTCCTTTTGTCACTCTTCTTTTTCCCCTGCTCTTTTGCTTCCTCCTACTCCCCAGGATTGCATCTGTGCTGCTATTTCTGAGCATAGCCCTTCCCAGATCCTAGCTACAGATTGAAACTGATGCAATTCTTGTCGATCTCAGTATAATCCCTTGTTGGGAAAGTGCTAGGTGGTAAAGGCCAGACACATATGTGATGCTTTGCCAGCTACAGTGTCTGGTGAGAATTTAAATATCATCACAGTACTCTCCCATCAGCAGTGGAGGACTGTACTGTGTATTTCCCCAGGAACAGCAGCAGAGTGAAATTGCTGAACCATCAGTTGCTTTCTGCTCTTACTGATTCTGGCTAAGCACTAAGAGTGGGAGCTGAGTTGTAATTCTCCAAGAGAGGTATTAATAAGACAATATGAGGGTACGTAATGAAGAAAATATGAGATTTAAACCCCTTTATAAACTGCACTGTCTTTAAATAGAATATTCTTCAAGTCTACTGCTAGGCACCAGAGGGTTTTAAAGTCTTGCAACCATATTCATTAACCACATTAAAATGAAAGAAGGTCTCATGATTTTATAAGACATTTTTAACACGTATAACCAGTTGGCTCTAGAATGCCTTTAAAATAGTATTTGGGAGTTTTTCTAAAGACTAGAGGGCTCTACTTAGAGACAGAAGAGAGGGAACAAGGCCTTCTCAAGAGGGAGCAGGATATCATAATCCAGTGGGCTTCTTGCCTTACTATAAATGTACAGCAAATCTGACAGGTTGGTTATCTCTCACATCCTTATTTAAAATGGAAATGTGTCCTGTTTTAGGCATCTATGCTTTTTCAATGTACAGACGTCTCAATTCTTGGTAAATCAACTGTGAGAGCAGGGTGTTTTTAGAAACTGTAGTTTTCAGTCAGCAACTGGAATCTGAGCATTTTACAAGGGGGTCAAGAGTAGCAATTGAAAAGCTTTTTTTCCTCAGAAAGAAGAAAGGATTGTTTTAAAGCAGTGTTTTGTGACTGGTTAGTCCCAGGTTTAATCTAGAAGTCAGAGTTTTTCTAGTCAGCAACTCAGGTCTCACAGAGAACCCGAGTTATGATTTGAATGGGACTACATGCATGGTCAATAAGCACTACTCACATGAGAAAAGGTTTGCAGGTTCAGAACTTTAACTTTCAACTTGCCTGAAGAAAAGTAAAGATGCTTTCACCCTTGAGTGGGCTCAAATGGAGGGTAGAGGCAGATTACCCCTACTTACTAGTTAAAAACAAAGCTGTTTATAATGAGTTACTGAGCATATATTAAAAGTATATATTCTAGTCAGACTCCAGTTGCTGAATGACTACAAACTGGAGAGCTCTAAAAGAAGACAATGAAGGAAGGTAAATGTATAGTCTAGACTCAGCTGCCCAGTCCCCACATTTGCAGTACCCAGGCCTCATCCCTCACCCTACTAAACAATCCTTAAAACCTGCAGCAAACTCTAGTACCCTACTATTTAATATCTCCCACACAGCACTCCCTCAACCTTCCACCCAGCATCTCTCCACCTTCAGCATTGCTCACCCCTCAGCATGGAGTATATTCCCAACAGCACCACACAGGTCCCCATGACCAAATCCTGCAGTTGCTACCCACCACCCTCCATCCATCAGCACCACAGTGCTGTTTCTTGCTGTTACCACATCCAGCAATGGATTGTTGGGTGCAGCCACAAAGAACAGTGACAGTGGAGTCAAGGCCAGCTCATTTTGGGAGAAGATTGAAAATCCGTGGGCCAGAGTGAAAAGTGCAATAGCTCCTCCATTCCAGTGTTCCTCTCCCACTCTTGTCTTTGTGCCTTTCTCAGTACAATACCCTTTGCTTGAAATTCACTTCATGCTCTGGTCTGCCACACCACCATCGTCATCTTCACACTCCCTCCTCCAAATCACACTTCTTCTGTGAAACCTATAAACCCTAGGCATTCCCCTTAAGAAACTGTATCGTACATTTAGTAAAAAGTGTATAAAACACCAAAACCCTTGGGAACGTCTATGTCACCTATTAAAGCTCATTGGATTTACCTTTATCTTCTGTTTTCCCCTCCTCCAGTCCTTGTATCCAAAATTGCATCTCAGTTTAGATTTTTATACCCTTTAGGGCAGGGATCCTGTCTTTCATCCGTCTATTAAGCACTATGGATTGTAAGCTAAATAAATAATTACAAACACAAAAATACATTAAAAGATGCCCAGTCATCCATAATTCTGGTATTTCTTTTGAGTGATTGACTTTGCAATAATAATGTTCTTTTAACATAGTTTTATGTGGAAGCGCCTAGGTTTTTTTTTAAACATACTGAAAAAACAGAAATTCTATCATATGTCATCGTATTGATATCCATGTTTATCATCAACAGTGCTGGAAACTTTAGATCCACCACACAGATCTCTGCTATTTGAACTAATTGAGTACCTGACAGTAATAGTGGGTCATCATCCAAATGGAGAGCAGCACTTTTCCAGTGGGTTTCACAAATGTTTGCTGACAGACAAGAAATGGTGAAATTAAGGAATTGTTGGTTTCATTCCAGACTGTGGAGGTCAGTGAGCTCTAGTGGGCAGAGTCTTCTGTCTGTTCCTCCCACCATAACCTCTTTTGCCCCCTCCCTTCCAAACTGTTCTTGTCCCGGTCTCTCTTCTCCTGATTTCTGGTCCCAGAAATATTCTTGAACCCTACCCGGTGCCAGTCACCACCTCACAGGTTTCTCATGCCCAGTAAGTCCTAGTCTCTCATCACATTCCCATTTCCTATTTACATGCCCAGCCATCCCCAATTTCCCCCCTCCTGGCTTCAATATATCTCTTTCCCCCTCCGTAGCCTCCAGACATCTCCCCTCACCTGTTTCCCTCCCTCCACTGGCTTTCAGTCCCAACCTCCATCACTGGGCTCCTTGTTTTCCCCTTCCCCAGCTACTTCACCCTTTATCCAATCACTCCCAGTTCTTTCCCTGCACACTGGCTCCTCAAGTTCTTCCCCCGTCCCCTAGTTCTTATTCAGTCTCCTCACCCAGTCTCATTCTCCCCCCAGGCTCCACATCCAACCTGTCTCCCCCCATGTGTGACTTCCAATCCCCCGTTTCCAGTTCCCAGTCTTAGGGTACGTCTACACTACAAGACTGACCCGGGGCAGCATACACCTCCCAGACTGACCCTGGTGCCTAGTGACTGCAGTCTGTGTGTGTCCTGCTGTTGATCCTGCCCCCAAGTCTGTACCCTGGTAATGGAGGCTGTCCTATGCAATTAAAAAACCCCTCCCCCCCCTTCACACAAAGTCTTCTGACAAGAAAAACGTGACGGAAACAGTGAATAACAACAAACTACTTTTAATACTCAACTACACAGTGGGGGGATGAAACTTGGATTTGGGACTGGGTGATCCAGGAAGGGAAGCACTTCTCAAAATTTATGGCATGACAGCTGTGTGGTACATGAGCGCTCTGCTGGGGTGCAGTGACAGTTTTCACGGCCCCTAGCGCCCCTCCTTCTTGTTACTTTGGGTGAGGGGGGGACAGGACTTTGTGGCGGGGGATGGCGGTTGCAGATACAGTGCAGGGGGGCTCTCTCCTCCTGCCTGCGGTCCTGCAGAACATCTACAAGGCGCTGGAGCGTGTCCGTTTGCTCCCTCATTAGCCCAAGCAGCGTTTGAGTCGCCTGCTGGTCTTCCTGCCGCCACCTGTCCTCCCGTTCGCTGTGTGAGCACTGGTGCTGATATAGGGTCTCCCTCCACTGTCTCTGCTCGGCCGCCTCGGCTCTGGAGCAGGCCATCAGTTCCGAGAACATGTCGTCCCTAGTCTTTTTCTTTTGCCGCCTAATCTGCGCCAGCCTCTGTGAGGGGGATGCCGGGGCAGTTCGTGAAAGAGCCGCAGCTGTGTGATGGGAAAAAGGAAGTGATTTCCTTGAAAAGATACATGTTTGCGAACACTGAACACAGTCTACTCAGTTTCTGTGAACAAGACCATACAGGGCACCTAGTCTCACGAGCTCTCAGGACAAGTTCGAGATTTCGGAATACGCTTTCATTGGCTGCGGTCTTGCACAGGAGATCGGACAAGCGGGGCGGTACAGCTGAATCCGTGTAGCAGCCAGGCCTGGTAAGCCCTACACTATAGGCTGCTTAACAGTTAATGGATAGCTGTGCCCTCCCGCTGAAGGCAATCTGGAAAGCATAAAGTCTGACCCTGTTCCAGCCCCTCGCGGCTGTGCCCGGGAAAGATCACTGTATGCTTTTCCTCTACGGCCTCCAACACGTGGCTGTTAAACGAAGGTCATTGCTATGCAAAGTAAAAGTCAAGCATTCACAATAGTAACAGTACACTAATTGCCCTAATTAGACGCAGCAGTCGCCGAACGAGATTACCCTGAGGCGAGTCACTCGGAGAGAGAGAGAGAGGATGCTGCGAGAATCCCTGCACAGACCAGGACCGTATGCTGCCATGCTGGTGGAGGCAATGATTCCGCTGTACGTTAGGATGGACTGGCGCGGAAGAGTGTGCTTCCACGGAGCACCAAATAAGGCACCTCTCCCCAGGAACCTCCTGCGGAGGCTTTTCGAGCACCTCTACAAGAGCTTCATGGAAGTGTCCCAAGAGGATTTCTGTTCCATCCCTATATGTGTGGACCTTCTTTTTATATAGTTTTATATGGAAAACTTTTTATATAGTTTTCATATAGTTTTCATTCCTGTTTTTTAAAAAATAAATGTTTCCATGTTTATAGCACTTACCGACTGATCCTTCCCCTGATTCTGAGTCCGGGTTAACGGCCGGGGAGGGTTGGTAGGGGATCTCTGTGAGGGTGATGAAGAGATCCTGGCTGTCGGGGAAAGCGGTATTGTAAGCGCTGTCGCCTGCGTCGTCCTCCACAAACCCTTCCTCATCTTCCACATTGGCGAACATCGCCGAGGAACTGCCCGTCGACACTATGCCATCCTCAGAGTCCACGGTCACTGGTGGGGCAGTGGTGGCAGACCCACCTAGAATGGCATGCAGTGCCTCGTAGAAGCGGCATGTCTGGGGCTGGGCTCCGGAGCGTCCGTTTGCCGCTCTGACTTTTTGGTAGCCTTGTCTCAGGTCCTTGATTTTCACGCGGCACTGCGTTGTATCCCGGCTGTATCCTCTGAGTGCCATGGCTTTGGAGACCTTCTCGTAGGTCTTTGCATTCCGTTTGTTGGAGCGCAGCTCCGGAAGCACAGACTCATCACCCCACACAGCGATCAGATCCAGGACTTCCCAGTCTGTCCATGCTGGGGACCTCTTTCTATTCTGGGATTGCATGGACTCCTCTGCTGGAGAGCTCTGCATCGTTGCAGGTGCTGCTGAGCTCGCCCCGATGTCCAACCAGGACATCAGATTCAAAGTGCCCAGACAGGAAAAGGAATTCAAATTTTCCCGGGTCATTTCCTGTGTGGCTGGTCAGAGAATCCAAGCTTGGACTGCTGTCCAGAGCATCAACAGAGTGGTGCACTGTGGGATAGCTCCTGGAGCTACTAAGTTCGATTTGCATCCACACCTAGCCTAATTCGAGATAGCCATGTCGAATTTAGCGCTACTCCCCTCGTCGGGGTGGAGTACCGAATTCGAACTAAAGAGCCCTCAAGGTCGAATTAAACGGCTTCCTGGTGTGGACGGTTGAGCGGTTAATCCGAATTAACGCTGCTAAATTCGATTTAAAGTCCTAGTGTAGACCAGGCCTTAGTGTCCTTGTCCAACCAGTCTCAGTCTCCTCACCCACAACTCCCAGCTCCAGTTTCCTTATCCCCCACAACCAGCCTCTGTCCTAGTCTCATCCCCCAGACTCCTTGTCCCAACCTACTCTTCCCATTTCCTCCTCCCCGTCTTTTGTCCCCTCGTCATTCAGATCAGGAAATTAGGCAGCTTCCTCCTCTGTGCTGCCTGAGCCCAACTGAGGGAGGGGATGGGGGGGGTGTCATTGAGTGTACAGGAGAGATAGGCTCCCTTCTCACAGTTTAGGTCCCTGGACCCAACCCTGCCTGCAACATGTCAGAACTATAATTGCAGAGAAAGTCCTTACCAGCTCCGGAATGGGCTGACCCACTGTGGATAGAATCTTTGGGGAATATAGCTACTAAAATCTAAGACTTCTCTACAGAGCATGTGTAAACTGAGATTTTTCAAAGACTTATAAATTTGTCACGTTTGGATGGATTTTCAAGACACACCCTTTTATGCTAAATAATTGAGAATGGAACCTCCTTCTCTCACTCACACAATTGTGTCTTGGACTAATTTCCATCTTGGTTCTTCTCTTGCCTTAGCATGAAAACCTGTGCATCTTCTCTGTGCATTCAGCCTCATCCTTTCTGCTAGTGACCCCTCCCTCCTTGTTTTAGTTGATCCTTGCCATTTTGGATAATTCTGTCCTCCTTAAATGCCACAGCTATGCATCTTTCTCTCCTCCCTTCCCTTCTGTTTCAACCTACCTAATTATTGACATTCTCTAGAGATATTACTTCCCTTTTGCCAAGACCCCTCTTCTTTTGATCCTGAAGTTGCCCTCTGTCTACCTACCATCTCTCTCACACTCCTTCTCTGCTTGTGAAGCACTTAGTTGTGAAAGTAATGGATACTGCATACGGTAGGTAGCTACTCTCAGTGAATGCACATCTTGGGTCTTAGTCAATGGACAATGATGCTACCAGGGCAATGGGCTGGCTTTATAAAGGCATCCTTGAAGCAAATAAATGTCATCCCAATAGAAAAATCATAAAGTAATGTTTATACTCCAAATGATTTAATTTTATTTATTTTATTAAAATTAACTTCATTTATTGTTTTCAGGTTTGTGATTGTGATCGTCCTGCAAGCTTTGTCTATCATTCAGTCACTGTGGGCCTGGTGCAAAGCCCATTGAAGTTAATGGAAAGACTCCCACTGACTTGCATGGGCTTTGAATCAGACCCCAAATCCTTACGTATCAACTAGCTGCTGCGATCTTCCTATTTTATTACATTGCATGTCTCCTTTCTTCATGATCTTACAATGCAAAGAGAGGTGTACACCTTTGGTTGCTCTGTGTGTTCTTGAAAGCACATGGATTGCAGTTATGTCCTGCCTGGTCCTGGACGATTTTTAATTTGTTGAAGAGCAGCTCACACAATGAACACACAGGAAGATATGTCGGCCTTCTATCAGAAGAAGAAAAATGTGTAAACTTATCAGTAAGTATCTCTCTTCCTCTGGATATATTGTAGGTCGTAAACACTATGTACAGTATTTATTACTGTTGAAGTGTGCTATAAAAGTAACTGAGGGATGAGTCCCAGAAAATTTGGAAATAAGTTAATAGAGAGTTAAACCAGATATTTTAAAGTGTGTGCACTGTGCAGGGGAAAGAGGGAAGGAGGAATGGAGGTAGTAGGGGACTCATTCGAGGATTTTTTTGTACATTTACAATCCACTCAGCATAAGGGGCAATGTATAACTCCCCCATGGGCCTACCCTTTTGGCTCTGACCCATAATAATCCCGCAATTGGAATTTTGATAGCAGGGGGATAGGGTGACCAGATGTCCTGATTTTATAGGGACAATCGTGCTTTTGGGGTCTTTTTTCTTATATAGGCTCCTATTATCCCCCACCCCCTGTCCCGATTTTTCACATTTGCTGTCTGGTCACCCTACAAGGGGAACACCTCCCAGAGCTGCAGGGGCAGCAGCCTTGAGCCTCCTTCTTTCCCAAGAGCAGCAACAGTGACCCTCTCACCCTCATGGAGAGGCAAAAGTGGCAGTCAGGGAGTCCAGTACTTACCTCAGTAACCAGAGTGAATCTATTTGGGTGAGTGGGATGGGCCTGCTGCACTTTTTTCTTGACATACACAGAATCCTATTTCAGGGTGCTATTGGCAGGGCCCCTCACTACTTCTGGGTGTAGTTTATACCCAACTGAGATGAATGGGGGAGTTCACCCCTCAGAGCTATTGTATCTATTGTCTGCAGACTTGGGCAGATGTCACTACATCATTTACACTGAGACCATTTTTTCAAACTTTTCTTCTTAACCACAATGGCTAGAAATTTACTTCATTTCAAATTAAAGCTGAGGTTCTGATCAAATCACTTGGGAACTTTGGGTCCCAGGCATAGGTTTATGCTTTAATCAGGCCTTGAATAGGGGCAGAACCAGGGTCCCTCACACTCCCTGCCCCCCTCTCTCTCTCTTGTGTCCTTGCATACCTGTTAATAGCCAGTGCCATCAGGTGAGTTGCCCTTGCTCTCCCTATTGTTTGCAGTCACATTCTGATTAGGGCCAAACACAGGAGTAAGGTCAGGACCTTACTCTCCCTTATTCCACTGCATGGCTAAATAAGGGTTGTGACAATCTAGTCCTTAATGGTTCTAATATTGGAGTTCCCATATGAACAGTGAAGCAGAATATAGGGTTATAAGACACATAGTAAAGTAGTTTTGATCACTGAAGACCGCAGCCAAGCTGTCTAAGAAGCAATTAACAATTTGGCCTTACTTGAACTTTTTTCTCTTGTTGTCATATTTGCTTTCTTAATTTACAGCAAGAAAAGTATGTTTATATTTCCCTTATTTCAGGAGAAGAGCAATAATTATTTTTGACAGGTGAACTACAATATTTTTGTAAAGAGAAAGCGAAGGGAGACCCCTAAAGTTCCCAAATAAGTAAGGGAAAAATAGGTGTAGGCCTAAAAATAAAATAAGAGCACAGCCAATAACACATATTGAAGAGACCATTCACAGGAGAGTGGAGTCCAGCAAACATAGTACTGTATATAAACTGGCTGTCTGTAACAGCATTAGAATTTTAAAATCAAAGCCCCCCTTTCCCCCCTCTCTGTAGAGATGCTATCTTTTTGGGGATATTTTTTCTTCTATCCAACAGGCAACAGACACAGTGGATTCAGGCAGACATGCCAAATCTTTTGCTGCCATCCTGAATTATATTGATCGTAAATTAAGCACCGCATGGGATACAACAGGACATCAGACAAGAAGTTTTATGATATGCCAGTCTAATTTGAAACAAACAAAGAAAAACTTTCACTCACAGCAAAACTATTTGCAGCCTCTCAAGAAGACAATAAAATTATGGAATACAAAACTGAAAGCCTTGGGCATACATTAGGTTGAGAAGCCCTGCAGCGGGAGTAGAGACAAATGATCTTACAGTGTTTGTGTTCGATTCTGGATGTAAAAGATAGCTGGTAGAAATGTCACTTGAGAATAACGTTATTGCAATAAGACTGGAATAATCATAGTAACGTCTTCTGTTTCCCCTCAGGTTTCCTGGTGCAGGCCTTTTCTTTGTGCACAGAGCTCTTCTGAACCCCAATTTGCTCTGAACCTTCCTTGGACTGACCCTCTTTGCACTGTTGGCCTTTCCAACTGTTCATCAATTAAAGAGGAAAAGTCTCCTAGATGCTTCCTCACTAAATTCTCCATCCTGCTCCCTATTTTTTTTCTTTATGAGGCAGCTTGTTCTATCCCCATTCACTCTTCTACATACTAGACTGGCACTGCTAGTCTTCCACATGGGAGCCACAAGGAACAACTGCACTCTAACATTTTCTGCCATGCTAAGAAATGTTATTGGTTCTAGTGGCATTCTCCATTTAAGGATAGGAAATATTTCTCAAACCAGTAGAAACTTTAAAAATATTTTTTTAAATCAATTGTGACCATTATATATATATATATTTTTAGTGGAATAAAGATCTCCAAAGAGAGATCTTAAAGAGAACACACGATATATTAAGCAAGCATAGCAGTGGAAGACAGTGTGGGCTAATGGATAGAACAGTGGAGTGACACAGGAGATCTGGGTTTCATTCCCTGCTTTGCCTCTGGCTTTCTGGGTGACCTTGGGCAAATCACTTCAGTTCTGTCTTTCTCATGGGCATAATGATACTTACCTCCTTTGTAAAATGCTTTGAAATCTACTGATGAAAATGATGTCTAATTTCTAGATATTATTATAATTACTAATTTACAAGAAGATCCATGCCAAAAATTAGGATCTGGACCCCCAGTATGAAGATCATCTTAATACTTTCAGACATTAGTGGTATGGTCACAGGCAGAAAACTTCAAAATATTGCCTGGAAAAAAAAAACAGTTCCTCCTCCCTTCAGACAAACTCCCCTTGCCTTGCTCACCCCAAGAAGTCCCAATGAAGTTAATGGGCAGGGCCTTACCAAATTCACGGCTATGAAAAATGTGTCATGGACTGTGAAATCTGGTCTCCCCCAATGAAATCTGATCTTTAGTGTGCTTTTATCCTATACTATACAGTTTTCACAGGGGAGACCAGTGTTTCTCAAACTAGGGGTCCTGCCCAAAAGGGAGTTGCAGGGAGGTTACAAGATTATTTTAGTGAGGTCATGGTATTGCCTTCTGCACTGCCTTCAGAGCTTGGCAGCCGGAGACCAGCGACTGTTGGCTGGGCGCCCAGCTCTGAAAGCAGTGCCCCACTAGCAGCAGCACAGAAGTAAGGATCACATCCTTACTCCTGCACTGCCGCTGGCTCTGCCTTCAGAGCTGGACTCCCGGCCAACAGCCACCACTCTCTAGCTGCCCAGCTCTGAAGGCAGTACTGCCGTCAGCAGCAGCACAGAAGTAAGGGTACCAGTACCTCCCCTCCCCCTCCCCAATAACTTTGTGACCCCCCCACAACTCCTTTTTGGGTCAGGACCCCTACAATTACAACACCATGACATTTCAGATTTAAATAGCTGAAATCATGAAATTTCCTATTTTTAAAATCCTATAAAATCCATGTTAAATTGACCAAAATGGACCATGAATTTGGTAGGGCCCTATTAATGGGACTTCATATGTGGGTCAGTCATGCAATATTTTGCCCATAATATACCTTTTGTATTTGGCATCATTTTTTAGGGAAACATAGAATCCTAAACTCAAACCTCAATGAGCAAGTGAAAGAAGTGAATTGATTTTTAAACATTTGAAAATGCATTTGTAATTGATATGTTTGCACCTGTAGTATGTTACAATTTGTGATCTTACACAATTATTTATTTTGTCATTTACAAAAGCTTTGTTAGATAATCCTGGATTCTGAGACAGCACGGGAAAATCATCAGAGTGTATCTGACTTTAAAAAAATTCAGAGTGCTCTGCTGTTGTTTTACTCCAATATGTTTAGGATACTGATGCACATTTCTGTCACCTACTTAAAAAAATATTCCAAATGTTGAATAGTGCTAGTAAATTGAATGGTTATTAGTTCTTGTGAAAATCCACATTCTAAAAAAATTGACAATGAAAAGCATAATATATCTACTTACAAATAAGGAAACTCCTTTGACTGCTATAAATGCCATGCAAATCATTATAAGATGATCAAGTAATTTTGAAACTTTAATATTCATTTCTGACTGATAAGATCAGTATCATAGCAACATACGATAGATTATTTCATCAAAGGACCTACATTATCTAAGTTCTTTCCAAAAATGACAGCAACACTGTGAAGTATTCCTATGGTAGTGGTATTAGCATATATGCAAACTGTCCCCATTTATTATTTTTATGAAAAAATTACCTTTTTTCATTCTGTTTCTCCAAAATTATATTTTAGTCTCTGGTATTTTATTTGAATCCTACTTTGTTTATCTCCTTGATATGTCCTTATGCTTTATTTCATATGTAGAGTACTAATAATTCTGAAATCTCTTCCAGTTTTGACATGGAGATACTTATAGGTTTGCATCACTCTGATTTGTCCTCTTCAATGTCCTTTTCCTATAACCTATTTTGGATTTCCAGGAATGGAAATGTAGTTTAATTACAAATAAGAATATAAAATTATGGGCCAAATTCAGCCCTTGCAACTCCAGTGAAGTCAATGGGGTGCATAAGAAGTGTAAATCAAGGCAAAATCTGGCCCACTACGTAAACCCATTTACAGTAAAAAAAAAAAAAAAAAAAAAGCTTTTACTAATGGCCTTGAGATTTTAAAGTAAATCTACCTATATCTCTTGCAGCCTAGCTAAACAAATTAGACCTCCTTTTTTTCAAATAGGCAAAGTTCACTGTCTCTCTATGGATGATATTTTAAAACCAATACTATATGGAAAGATTTTTATTTAGAAAATTATCTTCAGGCTAAATCACTGTGATTTGTAAAGAATAATAATATGAACTGTCAAAATCTTGCTAAACACAAATAGACTGGGAAACCACATTTTGCTAAATGTTATTCTAAATCTCAAAGCAACCTCTATAAATCTGAAATTCAGAAAGGGCAATGGGATCATCCCTGGATGAAAACCATTTTTTATTCCTTTTAATAAGACAAGTTCAAATGTTGTCCCAGGGATGTAAAGTTTTAATTAAACACTTACACAGTTTAACTACAGCTACCTATTCCCTATTGCAAACAGCCAACAATTATTGTTCTATCTAGTAATATTTTTTTAACCCTAGTCTTTCCAGAGTATAACATACAATGGTAGAGAATTGTCTGATTTAAACAAGCTGCTTTATGTTTGGCTAGTGCCCAATTAAATAGCCAAGAAAGCAAGCAATTATAAGCTGTTTAAAAGGAAATCACTGGTTTCCTTATTTAAATTCTTAAGTTTTTACTGTCCATCACAAAGGCTATTATTGCAATGAATAATTTAATCACTTCGGTCTATTACATGTCACTATACTGCAAACATGGTTTCAAGGCTGTGAAAGACACTGGCAAGTATCAGCATTTGTTCCAACCCAACCCAACTATGCTCCTAGTATATTCACTTTAACAAACTAAGGAAGCTTTGGAAGGGGGAGAGGGTGTTGAAGGAAGGGAGGTGGGAGACCAGGACAAAAATGAAAAAAAAAATCAGCAAGACACTTTTAAAAGATGAAAGGTCAACACAGATTTGGTGCCGTTGTGGTGTCATTTCATCTGTTTGTCCCTTGGTGGAGTTCTTGAGTCAGTTTCTCCTTTCCCGTCAAACTGCTTTAACTGCTTTATATTTTTCCCTAGAATTGGCTATCATGTTTACTGTATTTAACCTTTTCCTTATATTATTGTGACTATGCCACCTCCTTTCAGTGAAAACCCACCTGAGATTCTGCCTTCAGGACCTACTTTATTTTCCGGGTACTGCCCCCCCCCTTTATTTGGTCTCTTTTCTTCGAGACTGGACTCCATTACTGATCCTAAATGCTATTTTCCAGTGTGACATCGACATTCCCGAACTGCAAAAAAACAAATTGTGCTGGGGGGGAGGAGGAGGAAAATAGCCAACTCCAGCGGAGAGTTGGTAGGCACGAAAGATGAAATCGGGCTCCGCCGAGAAATTGCAATAAGCTAAAGATTCATTATATTTGCATATTTACCAAAGGACTTTAACTATTCTAATCAACAGATACAATTACACAATCTGTAAGCTACCGCAGAGGGAACCCTGGAGCTACAGGGGAGAGGAGAGAAAAGCCCAGTGATGGCTTTAAAGGGATTTCCCGTGCATAATAAAGGCTAGAAATGTCAGATGGACGTTAGTCCCCACACAAGCTCCCTTCTCGACAGTATGATGAGATGTTCCCTTTAAAGACACAAGCTCTCAGTTGCTTCTTTGAGTGCGGTCGCCAGCCTCTTGGGCTATTTTATTAATTGCAGCCCATGACACATGCGATCCCACTTCCCTAGACTCAACCCCCAAATGTGTCGCGGCGGGGGGGCTCCCTCGCTCATCAGTCTTGGCCAAAGGGGCAAATCTCCACCGCCTGAACTAGCCGGCTCGGTCCTGCGGAGAGTGAGGCAGTGGCCACAACAAGTGGTGGGGACCTAACGCTACCGAGCTGGGGTACGAGACGGGGAGCGGAAGCAAGGGGCTCCGATTCCTTCTCCCCCCAGACAAACGGGCAGCACACACAACGTGGACCCGACTTCCTTCTCCTCGCCGCGTACCCAGGGCACGACGCCCAAAGGCAGCGCTGCCCATCCACCATGCAGAGCACGTCAGATCCATTTCCCACGCCGGCCGCCCGCCTAGGGGAGAGAAGGGTGGGGGGGGGGGGCTGTTACCTCCGCTCCGAAAGAGGAACCAATCCGCTGTGAAGGACGCTGCGCTCCCGAGCAGGCAGGCATTGCACACTCGGAGACATTGCACGTGAAGGGGGAGGAGAGAGCGTGGGGGGATAATACACCCGGGGGGGGGGGTGCGCGCGCGCGCATGGGGCAGGTTGCACAGGGCAAGAGAAAGAACCCGCTTATTCGTTTGAAACAGGCTCCCCAGCAAACCAGACCGCGGTAGCAGTGTGCCCATGAGACACGATGCTGTGGGAGGGAGAGGCTGTGCTGTGCAAATGTTTTCACGCACAGGAAGCCGAGTAAAGTTTATGGCGGGGAGGTTAAAAGCTTTTTCGCCTCACCCCTCCCACAAGGGCACGCATTAAGTTTTCCGGATGCGTTGAAAAGCACGGAGGGAGGCAGCGGCTGGAGCGAGGGATGGAAATGTGTAGCATGTGCAGAGACCAGTGCAATGCAGCATGCCGCCGGTATTCCGATTGGCATGGCGGGATTAGTGCGGACAAGATTCCTCTTCCCGGACAGCGAGGGGGAATTTCAAGACAGTCAAGTTGCTTGGCAAACATAATGGGGATTTCGTATTAATCCCACATAACCCTATGCGAAGATGCCGAGCTCCTGGAGCCCCCTCCTGCAGCCCGGACTGCGGCGGTGAACACTGAGCCTGCGCCAAGCTGGGCTTTCTAGCTGATGCTGCAGATATAAAGCTGAGCGGTTCCTGGCATCAGCACAGCAGGAGGAGGAGTCCCAGAGCTGGGCCAGCCAGTGAGCGACGCAGGAGCTGTAGCATCCACTTACACAGGAGAAAGAGTCCTCTTTAGCCCTGGCACGGCAGGGAGTGGGGAACACTCAGGCACTCATTCCCCAGCTCACACGCCGCAGATACACACACTGTCTCTGGGAGTGCCTACAGTTCGCACAGGCAAGAGGTGGAAACCTCGCTTTCTCCTCCCCACATGAAATAGACAGCAAGCTAGACTCATTGTGATCATTGCTCTGAATCATCTGAGCACATCCGGCTGCTTTAGCATAAATGTGTCATCGGTATAAAGAAAGACGTTTGGGCATATTTGTCTTCATGTTTTTATTTAAAATTAAATACCTCGGGGGTTTGTTCTCCTGAACGTGTGTGCAGGACTGGGAAAGCAGGATTCCCCACTTCCTGCCCCATGCATGCCCTGGTCCATCCTCTCCCACCAGCCTGAGTCTCCCTCCTTGCTTTGTTGAATGCGAATGGAAGGGACAGGTCTGAGAGTCAGACATCAACCAAAAGAGCAGAGGCATGCAAATACCATGGGCAATTAAGTGGCACAAAGTCAAAAGAAGGAGAAAGTGAACTAGGGACGCAAGGATAAGCAAAGTTGTGTCGAGGTCTTTCACATTAAAGTTGATTTCTTACTTACCCAGGTAGGCGACACTACGTTTTAGCAATCACTGAAGCAGCAAGTCCCTATTCAGAAATAAATCTATTACTTCTACTTACATGTGTTTATTCTCCTAACCCTCCCCCACCCTTCCCACACACATTCTCTCTTTCTCTGAGGGTCCATTTTCCCAAGAAACACACAGATGCCGTTGAAGATGTGCATTCAAATCACTGAAAGAGGCACAATAAAGACAAAACCCCCATCACTGGGGAACAGACCAGCGAAATCCTGAGATCTCTAACGCACTCCCCTTTCCTCCCTGGAGTTTGATCCTGTTACAGTCACTGCAGCTCATCATCTAGCTAGAAAAGCACCAGCGGACAGAAAAGGTGCGAATCTATGCAAAATGAATTGTTTGACCAACATGATGCCACAAAATGCCGTCCCCAGCGCACGGAGGGACTCTAAAATAAGAGGAAGAACAACAATTTGCTTAACAATAATTGATCATTGAAGAGTCAGAAGGTGGTGGTGGTGGTGGCGGCTTGAGGGGGAGGAAATCACGGGAGACCATGGGTTAGAGAGAGCAACAGCATCAGCACTGTGGTGTGTACCAAGGATGGGTTTGAAGACTGGGCTGGTGTTTTGCGATCAGCAGCTATCCCACTTGCAGCAGCAGAGGGTAAGGCTGGGCTTTCTGGAGTGCAGCGCTTGGCTCGTCCTCCCTCCCTCCCTCTCTCGGCGTGTGTAGCGCAGGCGGCTCTGCTGCTGCAGCGTCAGGGAAGAGCCGCCGAGAGAGGCTCCAGCAGCTCCCACCACTTTGGGCAAACTTGCTGGTTTACTGCTTTTTTCCGAGTGGGAAGCGGCGCCTCAGTTGCCATTCAACATTTTAAAGCACAAGCCGCTTTGCTGTGAAAGCGCCTGAACCACACTTCTCTGAAAGGCACAAGCGGGGAGGCACAACTGCAGATTCCACCCGCCGAGGCGGTGGGGTTCAGAGGAAACAATTGACTGGTATTATTTTCTTTGCAAAGAGGACTGCATTTTTATAAATCGCAAAGCGGTTCGTCCCCCCTCCCCTTTGCCATTCCGCTTATATGGATGTAATTCAGAATCTGTTAATTCACGTGGGGGATCCAGTTACATCTCGTTCTGCTCCGGGTATATTAACGAGAGAGCAAAGCAATAATCGCCTTTGGACACATAGCCTTGTTGCTAACCTTTGAACTGAAAGGATCAAGTTCAGATCTGGTTACCTGCATTGGGACGGAAAGGAAGAGAGAGAGAGAGAGAGAGAGAGACTGCAATCTCATTTGTGAATCGCTCTCACAGTGCTGCAGATCCAGATTGCTATAACACATGCAGTGCAAATGCAGGTAAGGCACACACACAAACTGCGGATGCAAAAACAAACTTGGGACTGTTTTGTGTGTGTGTATGTGCATTGCTCCAGCTTTGGAAATTCTGGGCAAACGGCTTCTGCAGTTTTTGTATCGTTGCTTTGTGACTAATGACCTTGCGCAGAGTTATTAAAAAAAAATCCTCTACGGAGAAAGAACTGAACATTTTAGGCGATCTGTGAAGATGGATTTGGGTGCTTTTCTGCTAACCGAAGGGGATTTTCTGTGGACTGCTCTGTGATATAAGGGGTTCTCGCCTACCCACTGTACAGCTACCGATATTATTGGGGATTTTTTTTGTATTTTTCTTTGTTTTTTATTTTATTTTTAATCAGTTATTTAATTGTATTTTTTGCCCATTGCTAAGAGGATTGGGAGTTTTCCGGACACAACCCCTTTGAATGAGACGATTCACATTTTTTTCCCGTGTGCGTGCAGAGTGGGGAAAGAAAAGAGCTAATGCCCTAGTCGTAAACGGCTGAGAGAGACAGAGGGAGAAGAGTGTGAATTGTACTTAACTCTAGGAGCAAAGAAGACGACCTGGGGGGGGGGAGGACTTCGAATAGCACCGTGCTGCTCCTGCTTTTAT
The DNA here is from genome assembly GCF_020497125.1 of Mauremys mutica. Classification (NCBI taxonomy): domain Eukaryota; kingdom Metazoa; phylum Chordata; order Testudines; family Geoemydidae; genus Mauremys; species Mauremys mutica. The sequence continues at coordinate 105,900,894 of NC_059076.1, read as the reverse complement.
TACAAACCTTGCAAAGTGATTACAGTAAATCCAGAGAGGAGGAGGAGGAAAATCCCGTCCTATCTGTTGAGCTGAATCTTTAAAAAGCAAAATACACTGTCCCATGAACTGTAAGCATATTGCAACTGGAAGGAAGGGAGCAGAAGAGCCAACACCAGGGTTTTGCTCAACGATTGCACCAGTTATGAGACAATAAGTTTCCCGGAAGAGAAGGATTTTATAATTGATCATCCGCACGCTGAGCATTTTTGTTGGCTTGTCAGGGGAGTTGGTGGGAGAGAGGAGGGGGTTTTTGGTGCGAAGAAGATGAGGAAGATGCGGACTCTCTTTGGCTTTGTGCATTGCTGCTGCTGCTGCTTCTTGCTCCTGCTGCCTCCTCCACTCTGGGTCAGCCTGGCCGCGGCCAAGCAGCTGCTGAGGTACCGGCTGGCCGAGGAAGGACCTGCCGACATCCGCATAGGCAACGTGGCTTCGGACCTGGGCATCGTAACGGGCTCTGGAGAGGTGACATTCAGCCTGGAGTCGGGCTCCGACTACCTGAAGATCGATAACATGACCGGGGAGCTGAGCACCACTGAGCGGCGCATAGACCGCGAGAAGCTGCCGCAGTGCCAGATGATCTTCGATGAGAACGAGTGCTTCCTGGACTTCGAGGTCTCGGTAATCGGCCCTTCGCAGAGCTGGGTGGACCTCTTCGAGGGCCGGGTCATCATCCTGGACATCAACGACAACACCCCTACCTTCCCCTCGCCTGTCCTCACCCTTACCGTGGAGGAGAACCGGCCCGTAGGGACCCTCTATCTGCTCCCCACTGCCACCGACAGAGACTTCGGTCGCAACGGCATCGAGCGCTACGAGCTGCTGCAGGAGCCCGGCGGCGACGGGGGCAGACGCGGAGGAGGGGGTTCTGCGGCTGAGAGCGCCCTCTACCCCGGCGGCAGTAAGAGGAGGCAGGAGCCGGACGGGGCGGCCCGCAGCAGCGTGTTCGAGCTGCAGGTGGCCGACACCCCTGACGGGGAGAAGCAGCCGCAGCTGATTGTCAAGGGGGCGCTGGACCGAGAGCAGAGGGACTCCTATGAACTGAGCCTGAGGGTGCGGGACGGCGGCGACCCGGCCCGCTCCTCCCAGGCCATCCTGAGGGTGCTGATCACCGACGTGAACGACAACAGCCCCCGCTTTGAGAAGAGCGTCTACGAGGCGGACCTGGCGGAGAACAGCAGCCCCGGGACCCCCATCCTGCAGCTGCGGGCCGCCGACCTGGACGTGGGGGTGAACGGGCAGATCGAGTACGTCTTCGGGGCCGCCACCGAGTCGGTGCGGCGCCTGCTGCGGCTGGACGAGACCTCGGGCTGGCTCAGCGTCTTGCACCGCATCGACCGGGAGGAGGTGAACCAGCTCCGCTTCACCGTCATGGCCCGGGACCGGGGCCAGCCGCCCAAGACCGACAAGGCCACGGTGGTGCTGAACATCCGCGACGAGAATGACAACGTGCCCACCATCGACATCCGCAAGATCGGCCGCATCCCGCTGCGGGACGGGGTGGCCAGCGTGGCCGAGGACGTGCTGGTGGACACCCCCATCGCCTTGGTGCAGGTCTCCGACCGCGACCAGGGCGAGAACGGGGTGGTGACCTGCACGGTGGTAGGGGACGTGCCCTTCCAGCTCAAGCCGGCCAGCGAGGGCGAGGGGGAGCCTCAGAACAAGCGCAAATACTTCCTGCACACCTCGGCCCCGCTCGACTACGAGGCTGTCCGTGACTACAACGTGGTGATCGTGGCCGTGGACTCGGGCAGCCCCAGCCTGTCCAGCAACAACTCGCTGCTGGTGCGGGTGGCGGACACCAACGACAACCCGCCGGTGTTCGGCCAGGCCGTGCTGGAGGTCTCCTTCCCGGAGAACAACTCGCCTGGGGAGAGGGTGGCCACGGTGGCGGCCACGGACGCGGACAGCGGCAAGAACGCCGAGATCTTCTACTCGCTGGAGCCCTCGCCCCTCTCCTCGGGGGCGCCCGGCGGCATCTTCAGCATCGACCCGGACTCCGGGGACGTGCTGGTGCAGGCGGTGCTGGACCGCGAGCAGCGCGACACCTACGAGTTCCAGGTGACGGCCCGGGACAAGGGGGTGCCGGCCCTGCAGGGCTCCACCACGGTGGTGGTGCGGGTGGCCGACCGCAACGACAACGAGCCGCGCTTCATGCAGGACGTGTTCACCTTCTACGTGAAGGAGAACCTGCAGCCCAACAGCCCCGTGGGCATGGTGACAGTGATGGACGCCGACCGGGGCCGCAACGCCGAGCTCAGCCTCTCTATCCAGCCCGGGGAGCAGGACCAGGCCGCCGGCATCTTCTCCATCGAGAACGACACCGGCACCATCTACTCCACCGTCTCCTTCGACCGGGAGCAGCAGACGAGCTACACCTTCAAGGTCAAGGCGGTGGACGGAGGGGAGCCGCCCCGCTCGGCCACCGCCACCGTCTCCCTCTTCGTGATGGACGACAACGACAACCCGCCCGCCGTCACTTTCCCCAGCAACAGCTCCTACACCGTGCTGCCCCCGTCCAGCAACCTGCGCACTGTGGTGGCCACCGTGCTGGCCACCGACGCGGACACGGGCCTCAACGCCGACCTCAACTTCAGCATCATCGGGGGCAACCCCTTCAAGCTCTTCGAGATCGACCCGGCCAGCGGCGTGGTGTCGCTGGTGGGCAAGCTGGCCCCCAAGCACTATGGCCTGCACCGCCTGGTGGTGCAGGTGAACGACAGCGGCCAGCCGCCCCAGTCCACCACCGCCTTGCTCCACGTCTTCGTCAACGAGAGCCTCTCCAACGCCACCGTGGTGGAGAGCCAGGTGGCCCGCAGCCTGCACACGCCCCTGGCCCAGGACATCGCCGGCGACCCCAGCTACGAGCTGAGCAAGCAGCGGCTCAGCATCGTCATCGGGGTGGTGGCCGGCATCATGACGGTGATCCTGCTCATCCTGGTGGTGGTCATGGCCCGGTACTGCCGCTCCAAGGGCAAGCACGGCTACGAGGCGGGCAAGAAAGACCACGAGGACTTCTTCACCCCGCAGCAGCACGACAAGGCCAAGAAGCCCAAGAAGGACAAGAAAGGCAAGAAGGGCAAGCAGCCCCTCTACAGCAGCATCGTCACCGTGGAGGCCTCCAAGCCCAACGGGCAGCGCTACGACAGCGTCAACGAGAAGCTCTCCGACAGCCCCAGCATGGGCCGGTACCGCTCGGTCAACGGCGGCCCGGGCAGCCCGGACCTGGCCAGGCATTACAAATCCAGCTCGCCACTGCCCACTGTCCAGCTTCACCCGCAGTCCCCCACCGCCGGGAAAAAGCACCAGGCCGTGCAGGAACTGCCCCCGGCCAATACTTTTGTGGGGGCAGGAGACAACATCTCCATTGGATCGGACCACTGCTCCGAGTACAGCTGTCAGGCCAGCAGCAAGTACAGCAAGCAGGTAAGGGTGCTGGGGTCACCCCCTAACCACTTCCACACAGCTAGCCCTCCCATCCCCAGCAAGTAGCTGTGGGAGCTGGGGACCCTCCCTGTTACACACAGACAAGGGCAGCGCTCTAGCCAGCACCAGGTATTGTAAGCGAGGGAGAGAGTCAGTCAGGGGATCCCCTTTGTACTCTTCCGTACTCCTCCCTGCAGGCAGCCAGTGTAGCCAGCGGCAAGTACAGCTGGCAAGTAAGGAAACCAAAGATACCCCAATCCCCTCCCTCACTACACACAGCCTGCCAGCTAAGTGGCAGTAAGTAATGAGCAGATAGAGGAGTCGGGGACTCCCCACTAAAATTACTCCTCCTCCCATGCTTCACAAACACAGGAGGCAGCCGGTAGCAAACACTGTATAGGTCATGAGAGTGAGGGCAGAGGGCCCCCTCCCTCCAAGCCAGCAATCGAGTAAACCCCTAGAAGGGAATCTGAGACCTCCTTATCAGCCCCCAGCACACACATCCAGCTAACAACCAGAACAACGTGAGAGCTGCAGACATCCTCCCCCTCACCACACAGTCTTCAAGCCACAGATAACCAGCCGGTAGTAAGCACAACAAGCAGGTAAGGGAAACAGAGACATCCCCATTATCCACTGCCACCACCACCCACATATACTCAGCCAGCCACCAGAGTCCCTTTGAAACAGGCAGCCATCGTGTCTTTCTTTCAGAGGGAGGTGCATCCACTAGACAACAAGGTTCCATTGAGAGAGTGAATTCTTTCCTGCCACCCAGGCAGCAGGGTACTACTGAGAGAGGGAGCTGTCCTCTGACTTCCTTCACACTCTCTATGGCTTTGTGTATATATGTGTATGAATTTGCAGCCACCATGTTTAAAGGTTGTGGGATCTAATTATGGGTAATTCATTAAGATTCAGATCTCTCTATAATATATGTGCCTGATTGTGATCCCACTTATATATTTTTCTTTATACCACTAGTACCATTAATTTCTGACTCTTGATAAGTGAAAGTGAGCTCAGAATTGGCCCCTACTTCTATAATAGTTTAACTGGTTTGGAGGATATTAGATAATGTTTTCACCTCTATTAAATTCATAAGGCCCCAATTGTGCCACCCTCAATCACACTGAGTAGTATCTGAATGTCAGTAGTGGTGGTACTGACTTCTGTGGTATCACCAACTCAGTAAAATATTTCTGAACTTAAGGGTGATACAAGTGACTGATTCTGATCTTAGTTACATTGATGTAAATCAGTCATTGAAGTCAATGGAGTTCTGCCAGTATAAAAGGAAGATGCCAGTGTAATACCTGTCACCAAATTGGTGTAACATAGTGGAGAATCAGGCCATTATAATAATTCAAACCTATATTTTTATTTTATAAAGCATATGTTGAATTTTGAGCTGAGATCATTTTCCTTGACTTACTTTGTTGGGAGTTTATATACTGAGAAAAATGTTTTGCAGTTGGTACTGTCATGGGGGGGGGGAGGGGAGGATCTGTTTAAGATGAACATGATGAAAGTTTTCTCAACTGCTATGCACATTATGCATGATACTATAGATAAATGAATGCAGATTCATGCAAATATGGTGCCAAGTCTGGAACATGGAAAATCTGTCAAATTTGACAAAAATGCTTTCTTTCCCACTTATTAACATGCAGATATGGTACACAACTACATGTTTATACTTTGAGATGTCTGTTGGTGTACTGAAATTGACTTTTATAATATGCAACCAGTATTTGCATTCTGCATGGTGGAATAATATATTGTAAGTAGAAGTGAGTTTCACGAGCCATTCATTCTTTCAGCTGAGCTACAAAACTGATGTGATTGATGTAATATTTGTTAATATTTTTTGTGTAGGTTGTTTTACTAGTCATACTAATGTTTTACAGAACATTTGACATAGTAGTTTCTTGGCAAAACATTTCTTTAACTTTCTCCCAGGGAGACCATTATAAATTTACTTTTGAAAATATTGCCTATATAAAATGTAAAATACTATAAAAGTTCACAAGCTTCCATCCACTAAGGTTTATTAAACACATAGTAGATGATGCCTTTTTAGTGATCATTATGCCAACACATGAAGTATAATCCATGCTAATCAGATACTAAATCTTTCTTGCTGCCAGAATTCATCTCAAAATATGAATTAAAGACTGTCAAAAGTATAATTTGTTTTTAGTGAAAAAAATGGCTTGTGTGTGTTAAATGTAGGAATTGGTAAGAGATTAGACTATACAAATGACTACTTGTGCTGATAAGTGCTTTCTTTGAGGTTATTGTGCAAAAATATATTGATTGCATCTTGTTTAGTAAATTATTTAGAATATTTTCCCAGGAAATATTTTTGATGTACAATACATTACGAGATGTCCTTGGAGAAGAAAATAGCTTACTACACTTTTACATACAACAATCAAAGTGGAAGGAACACATCAAGAAAAAACTCTTAATTTATCTAGTTTAAAACAGCTCCCTTCCCCCCAACCCCATGTCTCAGTTAAGGTCCGACAGCTTTTTGTGATAGTAGTTTGGTTATAAAGCTCAATATAATTGAGTAATTTATGGGTGATATTTTAATGTTTTAACACAAGATTTATTTAAAATATACTAAAAAGTTGACATTACTCAACATTTTGGTTTAATATCTTTATAAGTATTGTAACTGAAGTTTTCTTTGGATAAAATAAATAGCTTCTCAGAATGGTCAGCACCCCCCCCCCCCACACACACACAAACATGCATATAAATTAAAGACAGGACAGTGGGCATTGACTCAGAGGACAGTAAGAATAATGTTAAATAAAAGCCTACAGGATAGATTTTTTTGGCAGACTATTTCTGTTACAGCCATCCTATGGGCACTTGCTAACTTGCTGCTGAGTGACATTTATGTGCTCTTGTGCTTTTATTTTTTTTAAATTTTATTTTAACATAATAATGAGTATATCAGGTGGAGGTTTATATAAAGAACCTGAACTTTTCATATCTCAGACATTAAAATTTGAGCATTGACTGACTCACCACAGTAGGTATTCATATTCTTGAACACTTAAACCAGGTGATATTCATGCTCAGTATCTTGTTTAGAAGGAAAGGTGACACATTTAGAAATCAGCTACTATCAAATAGTATTAATTTTATCATAGTTTAATTGTACATGCAAGGTAAAACAAGTGGAATATTAGCATGCATATTACAGCAAGAGATTAGCTGAAACTTGCATGTCTTTCCTCCTTTACTCATTGACAGTTGCCTTTATTCCATGGAGAGATTAGAAAGTGCATAAAGTTTTAAAGACAAGTAAATAGACAAACCAGGAAGTGCCCTTCCTGAAGTAGATGAGGGTGATATCCATTATCCATTAATGTAATTAGACTTGGTAATTGATACATCTTCATACCCACAATATTGTTGTCAGGGGAAAGGTCTCCATTTACAGGACCAAATGGTGTGCTCAAGTGAGTACACAGGTAATGTCTTTCCATTCTGATTTCGTGCTATGGAGTCCTTTTTTTCTTTAAGGCAACATATATTTAGTTTTGGAGTTTAGTACCTCATCCTTAGTTCTTCGGGGCATTTTGTTTGGTGCAGTACCATATGAGACACTATAAACCACAAAAATCAACAACAACAAAAACACCACTTGGCATAAGTATTAAAAATAATAGATTTTAAAACTAAATTTTGTACTGGATACACTACTTACTTTTAATAAAGTTTAGTTAGATATTAAAGCATTAGACACATCATATTTAACCTTCACTTTACAACAAATCTCTATTTCCCCTCCCCCCCCCGAATTACCTTAAAGGAGCTTCTTTCGGCTGTTCTTCTCTTAGTAATATGAAGTTTCTGTCCAAAATAGTATATTATTTTAGACCCTGATTTAGCAGTCCATCCCTATTCAGCAAAACACTTAACCATATGCTTAACTTTAAGCAAATGCTTAAGTCCCATTATCTTCAGTGGGATTTAAACATTTGCCTAAAATTAAGCATATGCATAAGTGCTTTGATGAACAGGCCTGGATTTAGGCAAGTGCTTTGCTCAATGGGGACCTGATGACCTGATCTTCAAGGTGCTAAACACTGCCTGTGAGATGATGAACAACACCCTTAACTTCCAGCAAAGACAATAGGCGTTAAGGCAGTTCAGCACATCACAGAAGCAATCAGCAGCTTGGAGGATTGGCTCCCTAATCATAATTGTAAACTAGAAGTAATAATTGTCTGTTATGCAGTATCGCTTGTCAATTAATCTTTGTAAGTTATATTCCACTTTGCTTTATAATGCAAAATAATAGAGAGACACATGAAAAGATATTTGGGCAGATTTCATCCACTGATGGCATGCATGTGAGATTTTCTTGTTAACCTCTGCTAGAGGTCCCCCCCCCTTTTTTTTGTTTGGTCTGTTGATGTCCACTGGTTTCTCTTTTATTTGCTATGCAAAGATGATGTCTGAAGAATGGGATCTTTAAAATATTCTGGATGCTTTTTCAAATAAATATATGTCACCTTCAGTGTGATTAGAAAGAGCTATGTAAGAATCTGTGAATGCCATTATCCCTTTGCTTGAGGAACATTGTTGCCTATCCAATTCTATAATCCTTTATGAATTACCCTCATGCTTTTGCTATTTGGAAAATGTGCTGCTTAGTGAAGAAAACTGTTATCACACCTAAGTGTGGTGACAAGCCTACCTAGTTGCATCCCTATAACAATACAATTTTTAGAAATTAATTTTTAAAAAATCTTCTGAGTATGCTATTCAGTTAATCGGTTTACACAGGTTTGGTACATTAACAGTCTCTTGGATTGTGGAAACATTGTATATGGCTGGTTATCATATATGTGAGTTGTAACTATAAATTAAAGTATCCATTCTCCCATCAGTATGTACGTGTAACTCCTGTTGAAGTTAATGAGAGGTTATGCCTGGTGCATCAAGGAGCAGTCAATCTTAAATGTATAGTTTAAGCAGCCAAGCAAACATCCTCTTTCTTCATAATAATGTATGTAAAACAGTTTATAAAAAATACAGACTAATCCCCAAGAGTAAAGTTGGTCATGACTTGTGCCTTGACTAATTTTCTTGAGCCTAATCAATGTTTTAAAAAAATCTTACTAGCACTAGCTCAATGTAGAAAAGAAGTGTGGCGCTTTGGGATGAGGTGTAACATTTTAACATTTAACATGGATACAGTTTGGAGAGAAGTTTCTAAAAGCATAGGTAAATGTTCTGTCTTCAGTTTGCAAAATAGTAAATATTCTACAGTTGGTTTTAGAAATGGCCCATATTTGTCACTTAGTAACAAATCATTTTGGAAACAGGGACTAATTAAACTTGGTGATACATCTTTTGAAGTTTTTATTAGCTCTACTTAACACAATGTGTTCAATTAACAAGTAAAGGCTTTATTTTCCTGTTCAGTGAAATCCTCATGTCCTGTGTGCAAAAAGCTAACTTACTACAACAATCATCCCTCACTCCAAAGGGATGGAATCTGAGTAGAGGTGGAGTGTCATGCTTTGAAGGACTAAAGAATGCCTATTGTTGAGGGCAGGCGGGAAAGCAGGCATCTTCAAAGGGATAGGATGTGATTTACTAACTTTGACAGCTCCCTGACTGTATGTATGGATATTTGTCTAGACCAGTAAGACATTCAGCAATTTGATTATTGCTGCATCAGTCTTTGTATCATGACCCACTGATACAAACATTCTCAGAACTTGTATTTCCATTTCCTTCCTGAGCATATTCAAATACTCCAAAAAATTAAATATCTGAATTAAAGAAATATATATATAAAAGTGTGGAATGATTGGGTTGGAGAATATTGGTCCTTATACACTTGTGATACTGAAGCATATATATATATATATATATATATATATATATATATAAATGGTTCTTCTTTTCTGCCTGCTTAGATACCTTGTGCCACAATATTTATTGCAGGTTTGACTGACTAGTATTTTTGCAGACAAACTTCTGCCCTGAAATGACAGTCAAATTTCCATGTAAATTTGATTGGTGGAAGTTTTAGAATGTTTGTGCGGTTAACTTTTCAGTGCATTGCCCTTAAATAGAAAACGTGGCCATGATTTGGTTTTGCAGTAAAACATAATCATAAATCATCACGCTTCAGAGTTCAAATCTTGTTGGTATTTTCCTTGTTAGCTAATTACCTAAATCCTTTAGAAGCACTCTAAATTCTTTACTATAATTAGTTTAAACATGTCATGTTATTTTCTTTTACTTATGGAAATACTTAAAGTACATCTTTGTTACACATATTTGAGAAATACAGTTCAGCATCTTACAGCCAGGCTTCTAAAGCATGTTTTCAGAACTTCTGTTTATAGTAAATGTTAAGGAACTGTTAAAGCTACAAAATGATTTCCCTGTATTCATTCTTAGAATGGGTAAAATATATTGCATATAAATTACAACATAACCTTCTCCATATCTTTTTACTGTTTCATACGCTAACAAAGGAGTTTGTATGTCATATGTCTGGGAGATGTGCTCAGTATCCTTTTTATTTGGCTTGATTTCTCTTATCTAAGCGAGAGATTCGGTTGTCCCTAGTTATATCATGTTTTGGACATTTGTAGTGTTACTCTAAATGTTGCATTCTGCAAATATTTTGAAATGACATTATTAAACTCAGTCTTAATTATCACCCACATTAATGAATTAATATCTAAAAGGAAACAAAGATTTACATTGCATAATATCTCTTTTGAACCAAAAGATAGTAAGAGAAAAATTCCAACTTTTACACAGAATGTAAGTGACACCTTAATATTTATTGACCATGCCACGCAAGGTGACTTGCAAAAGTAAATTACCCAATTCATATATCTTTACCAATATGTGCTGAATGCTCCCAATAACCAGTATAAGAAGGGCATTCAGAGTGTTATTATGCAAAAATATCTTTATTTTCGCTTTCAGATTGATCCCACAATGCCCATTCCTATGTTGCTTTGTTAACTTCCACTCTGACCTGATACCTTAACATATACTATGTTGGTATGTCATATATACCACAGAACCAGTCTTGGGGTTTGTTACTATTTTTATGATTTTTGAAATTTGCAAAATTATTTAAAACCAAATACCATAATATGTAAATGTACAGTCTGTGACATGCTGGAGGTCAGATAAAATTATCAAAATGAGCCCTTCTGACCTTAAAAATCTGAATACAAAAGAAATTTGGAAAAACACTCTACATATGAAAAAAAACCCACAATACTTACTTACACATCCCCACTGTGATGGGGCAGCTGCAGGTGCAGGAACCAGTGTGTTTCTGAAGTCGCTATTGTATCAGTGTGATGGCATATCAGATTGGAGGAGAGCCAGCTGAGAGTGGTGGGGATGGATATAATAAGAACTGCATGAATGAAAGAAAATAAAGTAAGCTTTAAGGTATTTTGTGTTCTTGGTTCCTCTCTCAGCCTGGGAGAAATTCAGCAAATATTGGTAACAGAATTTTGTACTTTACTTTTGTAGGCCACTTATAAGTATCAAAAATCCAAAACCACATTCAGTACCGAAGTGCCAGTTCAGCGGGCTACTTAAACATGTTCCTAACTTTAAATATGTGAGTAGTCACAAGCACTTTACTGAATCAGGGACCAAATTCTTTCTTGTGTTACACCAGTGCAAGTTCAGTGAAGCTGACTGATTGCATAGTTGTACTTGAGAGTAGAGTTTGTCCCACACTTTTCAGAAAACAGGAGACATAATTTAATGCAAGATGTAAACACTGAATAACCAGAGTTCCTTAAAAAGTGCAGTATTTTTTCCCTAAGGGAGAAAAAAACAACCAACCAACCAACCAAACACTTGGAACCAGTAAAATCTTATGGATTCTTGACATTAGCTATGCAGTCTTGTTTGAACAGAACTGGGCTTTTGAGTCAGATTCAGAACAGAGAAGTTTAGAAAATTATCTGATTTCTTTTTCATTGTTTACATCCTTTAAACCGATCATTTTCCCACTCAGAAACTTGTTCTACTGCCATCCTTACATTAGCTTGTACAGATATTGTTGTGGCATGACTTCCAATGCATAATTTTATTATTCTCACAAAGGATCACAAATAGTACACTAATTATTATCTTATAAATGAAAATTAGGAGCTCAAAATAAGCATTTTATACTTATTTTTTCCTAAAACTCAGCTTGGTCTATCCTGACACTGGCAAGCATAATCTATTATGTAGTAAGATTTTATTTTATTGGCACTTATTCAACAACTCAAAAAGAAATACCTCAAAACCTCATCTTTTACATGATTAATGGTTTAGAACCTTGACTGTGTTGTTCAATATTACTTGCCTGAGTATAGTGAGCAGGATTTGGCCCTATATCAAATGCAAAATGCAGAACCATTGTTGTAACAATATTCCCAGAAAAAGCAGCAAAGAGTCCTGTGGCATATTATAGACTAACAGATGTATTGGAGCATGTATTCACCCATGAAAGCTCATGCTCCAATATGTCTGTTAGTCTATAAGGTGCCACAGGACTCTTTGCTGCTTTTACAGATCCAGACTAACACGGCTACCCCTCTGATATTCCCAGAGTTATGTTTCTTGGTTCAGGAGAGTATAACTCCATTCTTAAGTATGTTCTTGATCGTACTAATGGGCAATGCTGGCTATATATGCTCAGACATCTTTGTTAAATCTATTGGGCAGTCCGTTGTGCGTATTTGATCATGCAGTTGTGTGCTGTCCCCTATAGTGCATACAAATGAGACAGATTTGACCTAAAATGCTTGCCTACTTTTGAAATTAAAACTTTGCCACCCAGTTGAGGTTATGCATGTTGATTGACCAAATCTGGCCTAGGCAAATCTATGTAATTTACTAAGTTTAAAACTCTAATTCTGTATGCTATTTCTCATTGAAATCTATGTCTCCTAAAAAGAATATTAAAAACAAAAATGGAAACATAACTAATGAAGCAATAGCAGGTGCAAATATAATAGACATTTAATTAAATTGTTCTTTTTTCAGTATTTTCATTACAATAGTGTCAGTTAATATTTTATTATTTTTACCTCCCCTAATCTTTATTTTTTGCTGCTTTTAACATGCATTTGGCTTGATTCTCTGGAGGGTTACTCCAGTTTTATGCTAGTGCAAGTCCATTACTTTCAGTGGCGTTACATGGACATAAAATTTGAATAATACAGTGAATAAAGCTCCTGATCTCCCTCTATGTGCACTAAAGAGGTTGTAGTGACATTGTGTGTGTGTGTACTTCATTATATCAAAAAAAGGAGATTTTAGTTGATGTGGAAAAAAAATCATTGATTCTTTATGAATATATAATTATGTTACAGTTGCCTTATGAGTTTACCAAAAGGCAGTAATTGATTCCTTTGAAATAAAAGTTATTTTTTCTCCAAGTAATTTTGTGAATTCTTCTTCAGTGGGAATAATTGTACTGGAAATTGCAAGACCTCTGTTTAATTACAGGTCAGTACATGCTCAACCAATGAACTTTCCATTCTGATCTTGGGATATAACTATTTTACAGATTTAGAAAACTCATTCATAAGACTGATTTGAATATGTACTTGCAATTTCATTCTGCTGCCTGCCATCTAAGGGACTGAATCTGCCACCTTTACTCACATTGAGTAATGTTTTATTTCACAAGTAGTTCTATTGAAATAAACTAGATTATTCATAGAACAGGTAATGCTTAGCGTACATAAGGATGACAAAACTGGGTCCGAAATTAAGCAGCATCCATTTTCTTTGTGGCTTTGAACCATCAGCAATTTTTTTCAGCAATTATAAAACATACTGTGCATCTTGTAACTTAACAATTAATACACAGAGACAAAGGGGATGATTCTGATTTCACATACATCAATAACTCACTTGAACAGGTGTAAAACAAGTAGAAGTGAGATCAGAACCATTCCTACTTATTCTTCTTTATACTTCTTGGCCTTTTATTAGAGCTATGAGTTGGGGATCCTACTCATGTTTAAGTTAATAACAAACCTCTCAATGACTGATGAGAGCAGGATCAGATACCACTGGTTTATTTCACTGCTATGAAACACCAGGATATACCCTTGTTACTCTTTGACTTCAGGGGAGTTATTAGCATATAAAGCTGTAGTTACACAGTGGTACATCAGGTCCCAAATTTATAATTTGTTTGCATTTTTGTAAACAGAAAAGAGTATTATTTGAATGACTATATGATATGTTTGTCCTTTACTATACTGAATTTAGAAAAAGATGACTTGGAGGAACTCATATTTAGTCTACTAATAAGGAAAACAAATAAGATTAACTGTGCTTGCAAAACTATGATAATTCTAAATATATATTTATTAAATATGATTTAAAAGTATGCTTTTTCTAGCACTAGTTTTTCTTTTGTGTGGAGGAAAAGATAAAGAGCAATATGAAATTCCCTGCATGTAAAACAGATTGAACAGATTTACTTAGCCTGCTTATTCAGAGTATTGCAAAATAGATTTTGACTTGTGTGGTATTCAACAGGGAATGGGTTTTGTGATATTCTGTTGGCTATGCAGATTTTGCTGAATGTACTGATAATTCATCTTGAACATTTTAACACTGAAATTCAGGGTACTTCCATAGAAATCTAGTGTGCTGAATTTAGAGTGTATGTTTTTACGTGTTCTTCATTAAGTATAGAAAGTGACTGAAATCTTCAAGTTAAATGGTAACCTTCCTGGAGAATTAATGTTACATAAATATAAAAGGGCTAGTTAAAGCTTCCCTCTGCCAAATGTTTCTAAAAAGCTTTATGTATTTATAAGACTTCATGATCTACTATTGATGCAAATTACTAGGGATAAAAGAAAATCCATCTGTTATCAAAGAAAAAAATAAATGAAATAAGTCCAAGGATTTGAAAGACTTAACATTAAGAACTAGGAATTCATACTTTGTGATGGGTTTATAGTAATTGACAGAAGAAAAGACTTCTTTTAGCATTCACAAAGTTTTTTTCTTCCAACTAAGGGAAAATGACTTTGCTATAAAAGCCTCTCTTGTAACATATCCTGTTTCATTTTATAATTTTGTATGCTCTACTAAAAAATCTCAATTAAAATTTGACCTAACACCATTTCATGTAGCGTTGGGAATTATTAGTTTTGTTATTACTACCCTTACATCTAATCAAATTGTCCGTAGCTAAATAAATAGCATTTCATCAAGAGACACCGGTTTCCAATCTACTAGGATTCAGATTACCAGCATGAGAATGTATCTAAGGCTAGTGTCTTCAATCTGCAACTAGTTGTGCACTGATAATGGTATTGCCCACAGGCAGTTCTCTTTTGCTGTCTTGATAAATGATAGATTTTTCTGTGAGTTAATGTTAAAATCAGATGGAGACATATTATAGTGCAGTTACTACTCTTAACCTTTCTTCTTTGCTAATTTGAAATATGCACCATTTGGAGCAATCTATGTATTTAATTTCCTTAAGAATAATCTCAGGAAAAATAATAATAATTTAAAAAAGAATCATACTCGCATTAAAATAGAGCTAGTTTTGTAGAAAACTTGTATTGTTAAAAAATCTGACATGTATGCAGAGTCCCTTGCCAAGATTTCTGGGAACAGAAGTGGGTAGCCAACAGATGAGCTCAAATTGAACCATATAACTTAGCGCGCTGTTAGCCTATAGTAGCACATATTTGTTATTGTTACCCTCTTTCTTCCTTCCTTCCTTTTCCCTCCTACTAGTTGTCAGTCACTTGTTAAGTTTTGTCTTAGACTGTATTATAAACTGTACAGGGCAGGGACTATATATAACATTTTTACTCATGAATCTCAAAGCACTTTACAAAAGAGGGTTTGTGTAAGTCCTAGCACAAGGGTAATAATAGTAATCTGCAAAATGAGGAAAATTTTAATGTTTTAAAAATTATTAATATATTTGTATTATTGTACCACCTTGGATCCCTTGTAATGGACCAGGACCCCATTGTGCTAGGTGCTGTACAAACATAGAACATGTTAGATATGAATGTTAGCTATGAGAGAAGCTTTTAAAGAAGGGAATGAATAAAGGTTAAAAAGCCTAGTGGGGCAACCACTGTTTTGGGAATTGAAAGAAGGCTTTGCTATGATCCATGTAATTTTGTTCCTGCAAAATGATTCCAACAGTTTGAAATCTATTCTTCACCTTACTGGTTACATGTGAACAGCTCTTCGCTTTTGCACTAAAGCAAGTGGGAATTGTTCGCTGTCACAAATAATAAATAACAAGAGTACCCAATCTGCACAGCATGGAAGTGATAAAAACACATGCTTATGAGTGCTTGAGATTTCACAGCTATTAATTTTGAACTTTTTGATTGCAGTTCTGTTTTACAAGAATAGATGCTGTTAGGGCTGCAGTACACCGTGACAGTGAGAAATTATGACAACATGCATTTATCATTATGAACCTGATCTATACTGTCTAAGAGGGGATAAGATAGTGTCCCTAGAGCCAAACTCATAAAATGTTTCTCACCTTTATTGCATGTTTAACTCTTTTTAATACTAATAGTTGTTAAAATGTTTCATAGCACTGGCTAATATTAAGTACTAATTTATTCTAAGGCGGATTACTTTGTACACGATGAACATGTGTAACTCATCAGTGTTAATGGGAGCTGTATGTATACACTGAGGGCCACCAAGTATAAGTGTCCTGTATGCTATTGCATATACAACTTGTTCTCTCATTCACATAGTCATAGAAGATACTCTGCCCCTTGGTTAAAACCCCTCATAATGCATTTTTGGGAAGAAAAAAATAATGGACCTAAAAGGACTGTGTTCAAGCTGGAAAAAGTGTTACATTGTAACTTTAGTAAAAGACACCTTAAAATTTTAACCAGTACAATACATGATGTCTCTAAAAAGTGTAATTTCCAAATACAGAGGTATTATTAAAGTACTGTAGCTAATTTTATTTTCCAGTCTATGACATGCACTATTTACTTCGCAATATAGAGCATGAATTTAGCAATCCAATTTTTATTTTATGGACCCCTTGTGGACAATGCTATTAAATATGAGTAAGGCTATGTTTCTTTCATGGAGGTCATGGAAATCATGGATACCAGGACCTCTGTGACTTCCACAGTGGCTGTGTGGCTGACTTCAGGGCCACCCAATCAGCTGGCCCTGAGCAGTGGTCCTGGAGGCGTCTTCGGGGAGTGCCTGAGCAGCAGTCCTGGGGGCTGCCCCGGAGTTAGCTGTACCAGCCACTGCTCTGGCAGCCCCGGGCACCTGGCTCCAAGGACCATGCAAGCAGTGGCCAGTGTGGCCGGTCCCAAGGACTGCCCAAACAGCAGTCCTGGGGAGGGGGGCAGACCCAGGGAGCATCTGAGCAGCAGCCCGGGGCCAGCCACACCAGCTACTGCTCAGGCGGCCCCAGGCAGCTGGCTCCAGGGACCACCGGAACAGTGGCTTGTGTGGGTGGCTCCAAGGAGCGCCAAAGCAGCACTCCTGGGGGTATCCTGGGGACTGCCAGAGCTGAGTGCAGCTGGAGCAGCAGTCATGGGATAGTTGGAGTAGTGGTCCCAGGGTGGCTGGAGCCATGGTCCCGGGATGCCTGGAGGCCGTCCGGAGAGTGGTCCTGGGAGCAGCCACCAGGGGGCACTCAACCCTCACTACTGGAGCAGTGGCCCCCAGTGGGGGCCCGAGAAGTAGAGATTTTTGGTAAAAGTCATGGGCAGGTCACCAGCCATGAATTTTTATTTATTGCACGTGACCTGCCCATGACTTTTACAAAAAATACCCATGACTAAATCTTAGCCTTAAATTTGAGTAATTCCTGAAGCTTTCCCTGTACTGTGAAACATCAGGAATCTGAATTCTGATCATCTATGGTATTTTCATGCAGGGTATGATAGCACAGTCTTTACACAGAAAAAACTGCCAGTGACTTCAATAAGAAATTATCCAAAGTAAAGATAATTGGCTTGGGCCATTAGAAAATGTCAGCGGTAGGTTGAGGAAATAATGAAATGGATAAGACAACAGCAGCCATTTCTTTTCAACTTATTACAATACAAAAAAGAGGTAATTATTTTACCTAAAATAACTTTGTTTATTTTCAATTTAAATACCAAAAAATAAAATACCTGTGAATCTTAGTTACATTACAACAATTACAGTTAGAATCACAACAGATCCCTAACAGCATTAACATAATCATTCAGATAGGTACTCAGTCAGCTAGCCACCTACACGAAGCCCCTTTCCTCCCTTTTGTTGTTCCAGGAAGCATACCCTCTGCCTCCTCCAAAACCCCTATCAAGCCGTGGTATATTTTTCAGCATGCTCAGAATGTCATCAAATTCAGATTCCTCTGGACTAAGGGTAACAAATTCAAGAGTCCTTGAGCCCTCACAGACAAGACTCTCCCAGCAGTTACCTCTCTTTTATAATGAGGGGGGATTCACCTGGTGCTCCTCTGCTCCTGTGGCAGCATGGTGCCTGGAGAGAGGTAATCCCACAGGTAGGCCATCCTCAAGCCATTTAGGGCCTTAAATGGCCAACACCTTAAACCCTACCCAGAGACCAATAGAAACACCATGCAGATCCTGGAGCAGTGGTTTTACATACTCTCAGTGAGATGTCCTGCTCAATATGTGAGCTTCTGTGCTCTGCATCAGTTTCAGTTTCTGAATGGTTTTAAGGTGTAGCTGTTACCCAGGGTTCTTTCAACCCAAAGCCCTTGGTAACTTTTACTCTGTGTGAGGAGGTGTCAGGAAATAAATCAGGGGAGACACAGCCATCCGACCGATAGATGGCTGGCACAAACAGGACAACACAAGAGTGCTTTCACTTAAAGCTAAACTTTACTAGTCTCAAGCACTTACACACGTATACAACAAGATTAGTAAAACACTCCCAACCCTTGATAATTACCAAAGCTGAGTGTGGCTTTCGAGTGACACAGCGCTACCAGTGGGGAACACAAGATGCATCCAGAGGGGGAGACCAGTCCTGAAGAGTCCCCAAATGAGTCCCACTGTCTCAAGCTTTTTCCCCTTATTTATACATTAGTAATAGAATGGCATGTCCATTAAAGTAACCTTGTTAAGTAAGCATTTCAATGATCAAGCAAGAGGTTCCTTCTGATTATTGATTAACCAGGTGTGGGTTTTTCCAGAGCCTGCAGCCTTGAGACCCCAATAGACATTCCTGGGGCACATCCTGCTCTTCTAAAATGTATCAGCAACTTCAACACAATTCTTATCAGGAAGGACACGGGGTCAAGCTGCCCTTTCTGTGGCAGCCAAAACTCTCTCCCCTCCTGCCTTGGTCAAGCTGAGATTGCTGAATGGCCAATTTACACTTGCTGATTAGGCCGCCTTTAACAATAAGCTATAGTGGTTTCAAGCACTTTACTGGTTTGCCAAAGTCTCCCTGTACAGAGCCACCTGTAGAACATATTGTGATAGTCTGATCTTGAGGTTAAAAAGGAACAATGTCATAGAAAAAGAGAAGTCCAAGTTATATTAGTCAAATTTTTGTTCTTAATAGTTTTTTTCTATGGTAGAAAGTTGCAGATATTTATTTTCTCTTCCAGAGGAAAAATCTAGCATTTTAGCAAGAATTTTCTTAAAAGATAAAAAGGAGAGCAGTTAGAGAGAGTTCAGTCCCCCCCGCAATAAATTGCTACAAACTCCAAAGAAAAGGTGGGGTTTGCTTTTTTTTTTTAAAAATAATAATTCCAGCATTGTAGTTTTTGGCCAGGTCTTTTATTAAACATTTGGGAAAAATATTTTTGGCAGGTGGGGGGACTTAGGAGAAAATGATTTTTCTTTACCTTCCTTTTCTTCAAAAGCAATATATACTAAACAGGCCGGGGGATATAGATAGGAAATATGCATCTTTTTGTGCTTTCATGATTGCCTGAATTTTTGTAAGCTTATATTTGGAAAGATTTGAAAGAATTCTTACACAAGGCATAGACTAGCAACTAGTATGAAGAAATGAAGACAATATAACATAAAGAAAACCTAAGATGGAAACAATTGTATCCAAAGATTTTTCTCATTCTCAGTTTCTTTATTTAAACACAAAGATTCTGATGAAATAAATCCATCTGGTGAGCCTTAAAATAATCACTGTATGTTGCTTTTATGGAAAGCTGTTTCAAGAACCAGATACATTGAACATTGCTGTAAGGTTTGTGTTTGGAGGGAAATATTTTTCTAGTGATGCAGTAGAACAGAGATCAAAAGCATAGTACTCATATATAGGGGAATCTTGACCTCTTGTAGCATTTCCAATGTTCCCTTGGATTCTTCAGTATCTATGTATGTCAGTCCCAGGTCTTCATGGCCTGAATTTTTGGTCTTTCTTTCCCCAGTGACATCCTGAAGGTTTTTACACTTTAACTACAGACTTCATTCTTCCCACCAAACAGGTTTAGTTTTCGTACTATCTCACTGGGAGGCAGATGTCAGTGAGCACCAAGCAACCAAGCGATAAGAAAATTTTGAACACTGAACGTTTTTCAAACTTCATTCTCTCTGCTGGATTGTGGAAAATGTTGGAAGCTCAGCAGTACTGGACTCATTTTTTTTTAACCCGAGGCTTCTTTGAAACACTAGGTATTTGAAGCTTCATAAGCAAAAGATAAGACAGAGAGAGCAGAAAAATGCTTCAGTTGCAGAGTTTCCCTAATTTGTAACACTGCAATGTCCTTATGTCTTTATGCCCTTTTGGACCTTGATTTCCTATAGAGGAATCCATCCTTTGTCATAATAATGGCAGAAAGAGTCTCAAATTCAAGCTGATTCTGTAACTGTGGATCCACATCAGGAGTTAAAATAAGAATCAGTCTAGCACACACCTGTGTCTGACCTAACTTGTAGAAAGTAAACAATGGAAATGTCAGTATTATGACTAATCCTCTGGTTTTCATGAACCTTTTTCTTCCAAAAAAGGCTTAAGCATTTCAGACCTAAATGAAATAGTACTCCTCTTCCCTACCCAGCCATAATGCAAGAGTGAGGAGTCCTTTTTTTGTGAGAGGCTTAGACAGAGAGTTTTTGTATAATTGGCAGTGAAGGGGAAAAATGAGGCAAAGAAGACCTCTGCATGCTCTTTGTAAGGAAAGCAAAATATCTCTTTATGCATTAATGACCCCCATCTATATTTAGACTCAGGTTTCTGCCATAATTTTAAAGAGGGGAAGGGAAGGTAGAAGATATTTAGGATATAGTAGGAGCTCAAGTAGGAAATATTTAGAAAGTTAATTGCTTGGGAAGTCTTGTATAAATATCTGGCTTCAATAGGAGTTGTAGATGCACATTATATTACAAAATTTGTATGACAAAGTTAAATTTTTTAGTATAGAATTACTTGATGCCAAGTTGAAGGTATAAGGAGGATTTTGAGGAAAGAAAGCAGAGTAGGATCATCAGCCTTAAGAGTTTAACGGGAAACAAAAGAAGTACTAGCTAATATATTGAACACAGCTGGTCAAACAACTGAGAGAGCCTGTGTCTTTCCTATAGTTCAATTCCAGCTCCTGTGATGTAATACTATTGTGCCTGTCCTTGCATTCTATATATCTTTTGAAAGATCATTTGAACCAATTCCCAAAATATGGTTGCTTTAACATGGTGTTGGAAAGGAATTAATTAACATTATTGTTGAAACCACATTAATCTGTTGTTAAAATATATTGTGATTTGTGTTGAGCATGAACAAACCACATGGGAAAGGAAGCATGGTCCAGTGATTAGGGTGCTAGCCTAGGAGTTAGAAGATTTACATTCAAGTCCCTTCTCTAACAATCCCCAGTTTGACCTTGGGAAAATTACTTAGCCTCTCTGTAAAACAAGGATCTGTAAAAACTTACATACCTCATCAGGGTGTTGTGATGTTCTCTAGTACTACAATGATGTATTACTCTGTGAGTACCTAAGATAGGCAGATATTCCTTTGTCTTCATTATCTTTTAAGGGAAGTTAAATAGCTTTAAGAAGTCTCATTTGGAAGCAAACTGAAAATAAATTGGAGTTAATGGAAGTCTGTCTTTCCCAAGTCTGTTTCCTAAGAACACTGAAGAAAAAAGTGATATTAAAATCTTACAGCTCCATAATGGTGCCTTGTATATTGTAGATCACTCAGACAGAACAACAGGCATCTCTGTGTGGTCCAAAACAAATATATTTTCTATCAATACAAGGTTTAGGGCAAAAAGATATAGAATTAGTGGCCACATTTTCCAGCATTGTACCCTACAGAATTTATTTGCAGCCTGAAAATACTAACTGGCAGGTCTGCAACTTGAATAATAACAAAAAACATTTAAGTACTAGTGACTACATGACATGTGAGTTTGTGATTTCAGTAGCTGTTAGGTAGTATTGTCTTCCTATCTCTTATAACTGGAGAAAAAGCAACTTACAAGATCAAGAAGGGGAAAACCAGCATCACACTCGTTAAAGCATTTAGGGCTAGGTTGCCACAAATCTTTACTACCCTACTCAGTACTGCTTAGATTGTGACACTGGCTGCAGTAAGGCAACCATGTGCTTGCCCAATATACTCTGTTAAAAGCAAGTGAGTGAAGAAGGGAGTGGGTTGTGGGAGGAGCACTAGTTTATCCCATCTCTTTACCAGCCAGGGTAGCTGAGTGGATGTACAGGAGGAGTAAACTGCTCCATGAAAGGGGATGAAATAATTTACTCCCTCCCCAGAGCTGGGGGGAGCAGCAGAGCAATTGTGATTCTCTATTCATTCTCTTCTGTGCTTCCGGGAGTCAGGCAGCTGTGCATTTCCCTTACCCAGGATAGGTTGTAAAATTACAGTTTAGCACACTGAGATTTGAGAGATTTTTGATCAGATTATGAGTTCTGTTTTATTCCAGATTTACATGAGTGACTTTGATGAAGTCAATTTATATTTAATATAAAAACATATCATTTTACATGTTTACAATGGTGTAACTGAAGTCAGAAGTGTTACTGAGATTTACAGTAGCATAACAGTTGTTGTTGTTGTTGTTGTTTTAAGGATTCCATACAAGGTTCGTTTAAAATATTTTGTTAAGACATGGGACTATTGAAAGATCCTATATATGAATTTTGGGTTGGTAAAAATGGTAAAAATGAGATACATAAGTCAGATATGGATTTGAATTAAGGGCCCGATTTAAAAGGTATTTGGGCACCTAAAGATTCAGATAGGCATATGTGGAATTTTGAGAAGTGCCTGGGATTTGAATGGGAGTTGACATAGGTGCTTCTAAAAATTCCACTAGGTGCCTATCTGCATCCTTAGACACCTAATGATCTTTAAACATCTAGCCCTATATTTTTAATATGCAGCATAATCTACATTTCATAACCAAAAGCTATCTACTTCTTTTACACTTTTCTTGTCTACTGAAGTAGGTAGTAATTGATGAGTCTTAGAATAGGAGTTTTTATAGTGGATTGATAGTGTCACAATAGTTAAGTTTGTACTAGAACTTCCATTTTAACATGGGTGGAAAATGCCTATACAGAATTCTGTGGCTTCTGTCCCATGAGACCAGCTGGGGTTACAGAACTGCTCCAGTTTGGCCTGGCCCCCCCAATGGGGGGACTGGACAAGCCAAATTCATGTGAACGGTGTTATGACCTGGTGCAGGGGGGTTGCAGTACCACTCACTCAAATTTGGTCTGGCCAGCCCCCTGTAATCATGATGAAATGGTGGCTGGGCCAAACCTGAGTGGTGTGGCAACCCTGTGCACCATGTCTCAACTCCCAGAGCAGGGAGCTGAGCCCAGCTACCTTATGGGACTGGAACCGCAGAAGCTGCCATTGCTGGGTAAGTGGAGAAGAGACTCTGCAACCACCCCCGCAATGAAGTCTTCCTACCACCCCTAAGTGCAGGATCCAATCTCCTTCTGTCCCTTATGAGGGAGTGTCTCCAAATCACAATCTTTCATAAACACATCTCTACATCTTGCCTCTTAAAGAAAAATTAATTACTCTTAAATACATATACATATATATAAACTGTTAACAAGTGTTTAGTAACACATACATTAAATTTGCAACCCATCTAGTACATTTCCATAAATCCAGTGTGTCACTATCTAGAGAGGAGAGGTTACTAGAGCATCACTCTCAATAGAGCCTTTACCACTCACTTTCCTCAAACATCCCTTCTCCAGGCAGGTTAGCAAGTCTCTATGGGTCTTTCAGGACATTTTTAGTCTCCCACTCTGATCTTCTCAGTATCAGCCTTTCACTAGAGTCTGAGTTGTTTTCTTGTTCCTTGTCAGTTTTCTCCTTTGTGCGTTGATGATAAAGAATCAGCCAGATGTGAAATGCTATAGTCCACCTCAGCTGTCAATGTTTTGGAACTTTCTGGGATTACTTGTAGATCCCCTCGATCATGTTGAAATGTGTTCCCCTGGTCTGTCTGGACTACATAAGTCCTTGGATACAGCTGTTCTTTAATGGTACCCTTTTGGTCCCAAGTATTAGAAGTGTGATTCATCAGGCACACTCTATAACCTGGGTTAAGAGATGGGAGATCACAAGCCCTTTTGTTAGAATAATATTTCTGTTTCTGATTTTCTTGCATCTTCCATATGATTGCATTGTTATAAGTTTTCAGTAGGTTACCATTAATTGGTAAATTAGATCTGATCCTTCTTCCCATTAAGAGTTGAGGTAGAGAAAAGCCATTCTCCATGGGTGTACAATAAAGGTTTATACAAATCACACCCACTATCAAAAGTCTTTTTCATAAAGTTTCTTTGCTGTCCGTATAGACCTTTCCACATTTACATTTGATTGAGGATAATTTGGACTTTGTTTTGTGATGAAAATCCCAATCTATGGCTAATTGCCTAAAATCTGCATTGGAAAAACCCAGCCTATTATCGCCAAAGGCTTCATCTGGAACTCCATGTCTGGAGAAGATTCCCTTCATGCCAGCTATCAGTGACTTACTGTTAGTACTGTGCAATGTGCAAATTTCTGGATACAGAATATAATAGTCTGTGACTATTAAGTAATCCTTTGATTGCCGGGTAAATAAGTCAGTACCTACCGTCTCATAAGGCCTTTGTGGAACTGGATTAGGTCTCAGTGGCTCTGCCTGTTGGCATGGCTTGTATTTCAAGCATGAAAAGCTGTTTCCTACCACATTAGTGATGTCTTGATTGATCCGCGGCAAATACAGCACCTCTCGTGCTCGTTGTTTGCACTTCTCAATTCCTAAATGACCCTCATGGATCTCCTGTAGCATTTCTTTTTGGAGGCTCATTGGAATTACAACCTTACTGCACTTGAAAATTGCCCCATTGATCACAGTAAGTTCATGTCTGCAGTTCCAATTGTCTTATACTTGGACAGCAACTGCTTATTTCTTCAGGCCACCTTTTAATTATCAGTTCTTTAAGGATTCCCAACGATTAATCTTCTCCATTTCCTCTCTTATTTGTTGCAGTTTCCTGTTAGCTATGAGAATTGACTTTACAATCAGATGTACATATACTTGCATCTCTGCCTTTAAAGTCTTCTCTGGTTCCATGGGAGCCACTGCTGTGGAAAGTGCATCTGCAGTGAATATGAATTTTCTGGGTGTGTAGGTCACAGCCAAATCATAATTTTACAGATTTAGCATCATTCTTTGAATCCTTAAGGTGCAGACATTTAGTGGTTTTCTTCATAACATTATCCGGGGCTTGTCGTCCATTTCAACTTCCACTGGCTGTCCATAAATATAATGATTGAATCTCACACAGGCAAACAATAATCCTAAAAGCTCCTTCTCGATCTGTGCATATCTGGTTTCTGCCTCAGTCAGTGATTTGGATGCCTATGTCACTAGTTGCCAACAATCCTCATGCTTCTGTAAAATCACTGCACCTAACCCAGACTGTGAAGCATTTGCTGAAATTTTAATAGGCCTTCCTGGTGCATAAAACTTCAACACTGGCTCTTGTATCAATTATTTTAAACCTTCCCATGATTCCTCCTGTTCGTCACCTCACTACTTAAGGCTAAGATTTTGTCACCGTTATTTTTTAGTAAAAGTCACGGACAAGTCATGGATAATAAACAAAAATGGATGGAAGCCCCTGTTCCTGACTTTTACTAAAAATAACGATGACAAAATGGTGTGTGTGTGTGTGTGTGTGGTGGGGGATCCAGCACCCACTGCTACTGCGGCTCTGAGGTCCCCCAGGTGCCTGTAGTGGCTCAGAGATCCAGAGTCCTCCCACCGACCGTGGTGTCTGAGAGTGCTGGGGTTCCCACCACCACCTGCGGCATCTGGGAGCTGCAGGGTCTCCCTGCTGTCTGTGGCATCTCAGAGTTGTGTGAGGCCCCCACTGCAGCTTGGAGCTCTGGGCTGGTGGCTGAGAGCTGTAGGGGGCCCACACCACTGATGGCTGCTGAGCGCTCCATGGTCCCCACTGCCTGTGGCAGCTGGGAGCTCTGGGCCCCACTGGCTGACAGCTCCAGCCCCGCTGCCCCTGGGCTGAAGTTGAAAATGTCACTGAGATCTCTGGAAGTCATGGCACCTTTCTACATGGATGGATAACTTGAGGGACCTGTTTGTTTATACAGATTGTATGTTTACCTTGTAAGCAATCTAACCCTGGAAAAAGGTCATGTTATTCCCCAAAGAGTGCCTTATAGCGAGGTTCAGTATGATATCGTAGTGAGAGCACCAGTTTAGTTTCTCACATGCAACTAGGCCTAGAATCGGGATTACCTCCTTTGGCTCTAAAATGGACAGGAGCATGTACATGGTGTTTTTATGGTTGATGCTAGCAATGCATCTCCCCTTCACTGGTAACTCGTAACCTTTATTTTTGTTGGTCCTAGTTTTGGTTTTATTTTCGGTCTCTCGTAAAATTTTTTCAGGCAGAATATTAGCCTGAGCTCCTGTGCCCAGTTTCAGTGAAATAATTATTCCTTTCCCTGTCATTCTCATCAGGCTTGGTAGATTTCAATAAGTCTGTGAAAAGCTCAGCCATATTGTCTTTAACTGAATGCATTTGAATTTTCTGTATTTGGGATCTGCAGCATTTTGCAAAATAATTATTTTGCCCATATTTACGATAGAGTTTCCCAAAGTCCACACACTGTTTGGGGCCACACTGTGATGCACACCTTCCATGTGACTGTCTGTACCCAGCAGTGGCTTTTATAGCAAGTGGTTCCACTTTTTGATGTGGCCTATTCTGGCCAAAAAAAAAAATTGTACTAAGTACATGAATAACCCCTTCTGGTTAATTCAGCAATTTGCTGGCTTCTGTTTTTACGGTTTCTGTTGCCCTGCATATTTGGAGAGCTTTTTCTAAAGTTAAATCTCCTTCACAAAGCGCTCTCTCACTTAACACATTGTCTTTAATGCCACAGATGATCCTCTGCCAGCTCACCGAAGTCACAGTTTTTACCAAGTTTCCTAAATTCTGACACATATTGCTCTATGGTTTCATTAGTTTTTTGCATGCATGTAAAAAAAAAAAAGTCTCTCAAAGGTCTTATTCATTTTTGGCATGCAATGTTACTCAAATGTAGTTAGTATTTTATTTAACTTCATGCTTTCACATTCTTCAAACTTAAAGTAGTTATAGATATCCAATGCTTCCTCCCCAACAATATGCAAAAAAGATTGATGATTTCACTTTATCATTTTTCTCCTCTGCCCCTATGGCTGCTAAAAACAATTCAAATCTTTGAATATTTTCCAGTTATCTTCAACATTGCCTGACAAATGCAGACTGGAAGGAGGTTGCAACACATCCATTTTTGGCATCACTCCCCTCTTCCCCCCTTAAGCTAGTCAAGCTACTATTGTGCTCACCAAACATGCAAAACCCTCTGTGCCTGGTATTCCATGTGCTTCTCTGGTGCCTCTCTTTGTGTCCGCTTTGCAAACAGAGGAGTTAACTTCAAAATCACTGCAATTTCCTTCTCATTCAACCCCTCTCACGCTATGTAGTAATCTTGGGGTTAATTAAATAAAAAAAACAGTGAATGAGAAAGGAATAAAACTGTAATAAAACAAATTGGAAAGCTTCTATGGTGACTGGCTGCACAAATTCACGTGGTGTTCCCAACCCAGGCCTCCAGGGCCATCTCCAAATTCCCACACTCACAACATTATCCCTTATGAGGGAGCATCTCCAAATCACAATCTTTCATAAACATATCTCTACAATATCCATGCTTCTAAATTCAGTTAGTGGAATTGTTTAGATACCATACAGATGTCAAAAAAAACCTATAAAAGGTCTTTACCCTATTTCTGTGGGAAGTAATATGAAGTGAAAAGTTGTCTGTGTATAACTGACTCTGTTGTGTGGTAGCACAATATAATCTTTGCTATGATTCCAGCAGATCTCTATATATTCTGTGACTTTTTTAAGGACTGCTTCCTGTGTTGAAGTTTCACCACCTTTAAAAATAAGTTAATTTGGTTGAGAAAATATTAAATTAACTGAAACCACAAATCTAGTTAATCACAATATTCAAAGTTTTCATTTGGGAAATGGAACATAGAAGATAGTACTGTTTTTTACATCAAATTTTTATTCTTTTGGAAAGCTTGTATCTGTTAAAATCAGAATCATGTCCAGTCTCCTGATTGGTGAATAACCACCAAGTCTTTTGGAGTGGCAGAAATCAAGGGGTGGATCAGAGGAAATGAGCAGCACACATAAGTGGAGTTTTCATGAGAATGGAAATACATTGGGCATATTTGCAGTGTGCATGAATACGCTGGGCTGCCCCAATGGGGCCAAAGAGGCATGTCAGGAGTTTTAATGGAAGGGGTGCAGGAACCTTTTTATAGAGCCTCATTAGAGCTTTTAGATCTAATGCGAGTGCTGATGGGTTTCGATAAAGGGAGCGTGGAAGCTGATATGTGGTTAGGGCAGTGTGGGAGAGCACTGAGTATGGCTGCATAAAAAATGAGATTCCATATCAGGAGAGTCCCTACAGGGCAATGTAGTAACATGTGGAGTTTCTACAGTTCCAACAGTCCTTACAAGGGTGCTAGACAGATCTTTTTCAATGCTTAGCCAGACAGTCATAGCGATTGTTCGCCAGTTGGTCCATTCCTGCGCAACTGCAAAGGCTTGACGGCCTGAGAGTCCAACTTCCGAACAGACTTGATGAACCACATAATAGGGGATCTGCCTCTGGGCCGCCTCAACCCCTTGGTTGGTGGAATTTTATCCCGGATGTTACAAGTCACCTGGAGAACGGCATTCGCTGGAACGTCTTGTAGCATCCTTGCGACATGTCCGAAAAGTGTAAGGCGCCACCTACAGACAATGGCCCCGGTAGTCTGTAGACCCGAATGACCATACACATCTGCATTACAGATGAAGTCATTCCACAGAGGCACAAAGCATCTGTAAGGGGAATGGCTGAATGGCATAGAGCCAGTTAGTAACTCTACACCTTCTTAGCCTGTGGGCTGGCTTAACTGATGAGGCCAGGGAAAAAGTGGTTCAACTGGACTAGTTCCCAGAGAAAGTTAGAGTAGCCTCATACTGCTCTAACCTACACCTGGCTGCCTGTTACCATAAGGTTCATTTTGGTTGCTGTGGGTCACTGAAGCATAGCGGTTGCTGTAACAAACTGGGGCCTGGACACATGCAGCCACAAGATCAGAAGAATTTAAAGGTGGTTAAAAGCCACCTTGCCCCTCCCTCTAGTCCTGTTGTGTGCTCATTTTGGACAGGGTAGAAAATCTGAATATTTTTATCTCCCTTTTAGCAAAATATTTAAAACAAATGAACTGAGTTCATCTGTAAACTAGTTGATATAGAGTCTTTAGTCTACTACAAATAAAAGGCATTCATAGTAAGTGCAGGATTGAGCTCTAATATCATTTATAAACACCAAGTATCACATGATATATTATAAAACTGTGAAAGTTGGCTTTTTCAGTGCTTGAAAAACTGCTTTTCCAGTGACTGACAGTTGTTTCCCATGCTAAGGTGATTTCCTTGTACAATCACTGATTTATTTTGAGTCTTTTTAATTTTTTTTTAAATGCATGGTAATTTTGTAAAACTGTATTACAATAAGTTTTATATTTAATTTGTTTAAAGGTAAAAAACAGGGCTTTGGAGCGGAGGCCGGAGCTGGAGCGCAGAGCAGCTCCGGAGCAGTGGAGCTGCAGGTTTTTGCCTGGAGCTGGAGCGGAGCCAGAGCACAGCTCCAAAGCCCTGAAAAAAAAAGATGCCAGGTATTTGTCTCTGAGAGCATAAGATCACATAACAAGAGAATATATTATTGTGCGATTTAGTAGCCTCTAATTCAAATAAAGTACATTTGCATATGTTATTATCCACTTAGAGCAGTAAGAAAAATAGATGTCATGGGGTAAGCTATTCACTGATGTTGTACCTCCTTATGGCCATGTCTAGAGATTAGCTCTCAACCAGTCTGACATATCCTTCTTTGATTACTCACCCCTTCTCATCCTCTCCCCTCCCCTGGTCTCTCTGGACTTGAGTGTTCTGTCTTTGTGACTCAAGGTACTCGCTCTTTGTGGCTTGGTCTTCTAGCCACGTCACTATAGCTTTCCCAAGGTTATAAAGTCCTTCTGGACAAACTCTCTAAGTCAGTCTTCTGCTCCACCACCCAGACTGTGCCACTTCCCCAGTAGCTGATAGGAAAAACTAGTCCTGCCCACTACTCCAGGTTCTATCCCAGAGACCCTATTTCTTGCAAACATGGTCTGCTTGCCAGTCGCTATCTCCCTGGACTTCTTCCTACCTTTCTTCATTATCTTCTGGCCCAATCCTGGGTGGAACCTCCTTTGTTCCCGGGGCCTATTTCACCCTGTCTTGGGTTCTTGTCAGAGTTTGTAGGAAGTGACTGCAGAGCTTCCTGCAGCCTCTTTTTACTACCAACTTTCCCTCTTTATGCCTATCCAAACTCCTCCCCCAGCTGGGCTTCATCAGCCATTAGGCCTTATCAGTCCTGACTCTCCTTCAGGTGCAGCCTATCACAGGATTAAATGGCTCTTTTTTTCTACTCAAGCCTCATGTGGGGTAGATACCTCTGCATAATAGTATACTGTGTCTATTCTGCAACAGTGTATTATTTTCACTCACCTGTTTTCATATTTTGCAAAGCTTATATTTTTCATGAGGGACGACATGTCAAATGTGAAAACTTTGAAGAAAACAGTCTTTAAGCTTCCTTTAAATTAAACAAACAAACAAACAAACAAAAACCTCCAAACCAAAACAAAATAAGAACAAAACCTAAAACTTTGTAAATTGAGAACAAGCATGAGAAATTTAAACCCAAGAAGTATTTTAGAGGGAAAAGTGTGTAGCTGAAAAGTGGTGCAAGTACATTCTCAACTATAGCTCTTAGTATCACTATCACTGGTGCAATGTATATTACATTAGCATATTCAGAAACTGTTTAATAATACAGCTGTGAAAGTGAAACTTGCCTGGTTTCATAATTCCAGAGAAAGGATATGACGTACAATTTTTTCCTGTAATTTTGTAAAGAAACTTGGGAAGGGTAGGTGTGTGTG
Organism: Mauremys mutica; assembly: GCF_020497125.1. NCBI lineage: Eukaryota > Metazoa > Chordata > Testudines > Geoemydidae > Mauremys > Mauremys mutica. The sequence goes on along the minus strand of NC_059076.1, from coordinate 105,869,822 downwards.
CGCACACATATGTGCACACAGGCATGCTTTTTAAAACTAGAGGCCCATAAACTCATGTTCCCCACATACAGTATATATTTTGGTTGACCCAAAGTGTGTTTGTGGCCAATGGAAATTTTTTCAGATGTGTAATCTGCCAGGGACCAACAAATTCTGTAATTCGGTGCATATAACATTCATCGTGACCACTGCATAGTGATTTTTTCCATTGGTTACTAGTTGCGTAATCTCAATACAATAAATTAAAATAATTCATTACATTACTAGCAGCTATTGAGAGATGACAGTCTTTGATGTTGCTTCGTTGGTTTACATTTTTAGAGACCAGAACTCTTGCTGACCTACATAAGGAGAATTTTCAATGTAAGCAATATAACTATATTAGCCATTTTATTCACCTATTGTGAAAAGATCGGAAGACTCTCATAGCTACATTATTTAAGTATCACTCTGTTGGCTATCAAAAGTGATCAGTATTCATGTGATATACTCAGGAGTACCCCATTCTTCTCCAGGAATCTCAGCAGACAGAGCCCAGTAGCAGAGAATAGCAAATACAGTATCTGTGATAAGGCGTTACAAATGTCAGCAGAGTCTCCTTGTAAGTTATCTCATCCCCAGAGGATGTGAGACAAGTTAGTATATTACTTGTTGCATCTCCAGCATTTATCATCTGATGAGACCTACTTGAGGATAATCTTTATACATTCTGTGTGGTGTTCTATAATACAGTGTCTATTTAGAATTTTATTCTGATACTATCTAGGTAGAAGAGAACTATAAATTTTCTTAATGTTTATTTCAAGTATCCTAAATCAGTGAGATCTGAAACTGTTTCCATTTCGTCTGAAATTTCTGTTCCTATAGATTAGACCCATGTCCTTAATCTATTTATAGGATTATGAAAAACGATGTTCATTTTAATAAAAATAAGAGACTATGCATATATTTGATACCAAAACATATTTAAATGTATGTGAAATATATGCAAATGAAGAGTATTCACTGTGTATGCAAATTAGGTGTGGTCCTTAGGCTACTCGTAAGTATTTAGCAAATGCAGCATTTATTGCTGCAAAGTTTGGGCATCCATTTCTTTTATTGGAGGAAAGGAAATTAATTATTTTTCATTTTGTGTTTGCTTATAATGTTCTTTTTTTCAAAGGAGATTTATACTGCTTTTTTGAGGCAAAAAGACATTTTGATAGATTATTTAAATTAATTTATTCACCTAACATAAGAAAGGCCATACTGAGTCAGACCAATGGTCTGTCTAGCTCAGTTTCCTGTCTTCCTGTAATTACCCGTACTAGATGTTTCAGAGTGAATGAACAGAACTTGCATCTGAAGAAGTGGGTATTCACCCACGAAAGCTCATGCTGCAAAACGTCTGTTAGTCTATAAGGTGCCACAGGATTCTTTGCTGCTTTTACAGAACCAGACTAACACGGCTACCCCTCTAATACTGAACAGAACAGGGTAATTAGTGAGTGATCCATCCCCTGTTGTCCAGTCCCAGCTTCTGGCAGATGAAAGTATAAGGACACCCAGAGCAAGAGCATGTGGTTGTGTTCCTGGCCATCTTGGCTAATAGCCATTGATGGACCTGTCCTCCATGAATTTATCTATTTTTTTTCTGAACCCAGTTACACATTTGGCCTTCATAACCTCCCATGGCATGGGGACATAAGTTGGCTGTGCACGTTTTGTTTCCTTTAAACGTGTTGCCCATTAATTTCATACTAACTTTGGATATACGTACACGAGTTTATTAAGCTGTGAAAAGTTTCTTTTAGAGATTATTTCCTCATTTAAGACTTGATTTAGGTGAATACATAAGCATACACTTAACCTGAAGCCCATTGACTACAGGACTAATCACATGCTTAAAATTAGGCATATGCGAAGTACTTACTGATTTGTGGCCTAAATTTCATAGTATGTAATTTAAAAAATAGTGACTGAAATGTGTAAAAAAAAGTTTCTAAAAATAAGTCCCACGAATCCTTAGCTATCATTTTAAGTTTGTTGCAGTCCATTCTGAATGTTGTTAATGTATTAAAGAACCTCTCTTTTAAAAAGGAGGAAGATTTAAGGCTGCATGCAAAAATGTGCATGTACACACACACCTTATTTCTATATAGAATTAATGCAACTGCACATGTACATCAGGTATCTGCATGTTCAGTTGGTTGTTTGCATGCACAAATATCTGATTTGTGCACACATTTGTGGTAATCATGTTTGCAAATTAGGCATGCAGCTGTGTGCATACTATTGCATGTGGCCCTAGGCTTCTGCTCATTTTAATTTCAGACCTCAAATATTTAAAAAAAAACCACCGTGCCAACTTGGTATACTGTAGGAACAGTTATTTTTATCTGAAGTGAGGTTGACTTTCTGATACTGTAAGAACTAAAAAAAATCTGGTTGTATTTAAAATCTTTCTAATACAAATTTCTTCATGCTCTTTGCTATACTTCTCTGATAACCAGGCTATACACCATCAAAGATTTTCCCCTATTATTGCTATACAAATATTAAACAAAATCTCATGGGAAGAAGCATTTCCACTAAACATTTGAAAGCACTTTTGTGGGGATAGTATCAATAGAATTATGGGCTCAAATTCTACTCTCAGTTATACATATTGTGGCAGAGCTCTGACCTTGCTCCTGTGGGTCCTGCGCTTCTAGGCGGTTTATGCTTAGCCTCAGTGGCTCACTGTGACCCTCCACGTAGCCCTTCTCTCTCTAGGGCCAGGGTTACAGTCTACTGAGCCCTTTTCATCATAGGCTGCAAGGAGGTTGGTGAGAGAACTCCCACAGTCTCTGTTCAGCCTCCTGTCCTGACAGGGACCTGACTTCCCCTTCCAGGAGCTGTTCCTGTAGTGGTGGGTTGGGGGGAACCCAGGCCCGCCCTCTACTCTGGGTTCCAGCCCAGGGACCCTAATGGTAGCAGTTGTTGGCAGCCAACCTTTCACTGCCAGAGTTGTTACATTTCCCTGGGCCACTTCCCCACAGCTCTCCTGCTTCTCCCTTCTTCACCCTTACCTTAGGGCTCCTTTAACGATGTTTTAGGGTTTCTTCAGTAACCAGCCCTTCAGCCGCACTTCCTCTCCTCTGGCCCCCTGGCTCCTCTGCCTGACTGGAGTGAGCCCTTTTTATAGTAACAGCAGGGCCTTAATTAGAGTCAGGTGGTCACATTAACTGAATGGCCTCACCTGACTCTTTACAGGTTAATTAGAGTCAGGTGTTCTCATTAGCCTGAGCAGCCCCTGCTCTGGTCAGTCAGGGAACAGAAAACTGTTAATCCAGTGGCCAGTATATCTGCCTTCAGCTATTCTGCTGTACCCAACTGGCCTGAGTCTATCACAATATGTAAACTTCATTTCAGCATGTTACCCTAGGTTTATGCCTATGTAAACTGAAGCAGTAGTTACACCATTATGTCTTCACCATATATCGCTTCGGATTGCTAACTCAAACATTTTTTGATTTAACTGTGAAACTTAAACTCCTTACAATAGTTGTTGGAACTCCCTTGGCTCAGAATGATCATGGGTTCCACAATTACCTAAAGCCACCACTCAGTAAAGTATTGATAGCTAGCTATCAGCAGGCACAGACTATGTTCGGTGAACCCCAGAAAATTCTGGCATTGTACAATTCTTAAAGACCATTGTTCACTTCTTGAGGCAAGGATTGCAATTTCCCATTGCAATAAGCTACTAAAAATGTATTAGGGCTAACAGTGGGAACTCTGGAAAGGCTTTTGTTAACCTCTTGATGCTAGAGATCCTCATTAAAATGTGCTAATGCAGATACAAAAACTCTGGAGTGGTTAGTATCAAGGGATAAAATACCACAACTGTGAACATCATGGTTTGGTGCATGCTTAAATGATGGAGAGGAAAGTACTGCACATTTTCTTAAGTGCAAAAAAGCACCTAAACACCATTCTCACATGCATGGATAACTCCCAGATTGTTGAAGGAATATTATTGAAGTTTCTAAAAAAAATAATCTTATGGGACAAGGTCAAGTATGAGAAGTTTTAGCACCAAAAATAAACTATTTGAGAATTTAATAAGAAGTAGATATTTTAGAAAGGAAGTGCCATTTCAACCTTTACTATAACTTACTAAACTCATATATATATACACACATATATGAATGATGTGGATTATTCCATCTATAAAAAATGTCACAGTGAAATTACTGTAGCATGTTATTCCCAGGCCTTTGTTACTGAAATTCAAATTCTCCTGGTATCAATCGGTCCTTATTATCAATTTAAATGATTAGGATCGATCAAAACATGGTGTAATGCTTGAAAAAAATGCATCTGGTGTGAGTTGCTATTAGCTTTTAATATGGTTCATTAGAATAAGTCCTGAAATGAGTTTAGCTTCCTACAAGACGTGATGCTAAACAGATAAGTCATCTATCAAATGGCTTGGAAGATGGTTGTCATATTGCAACTGCAGTAGTGATGGGAGCAGAAATGCATCACTTCATTCTTTTTTCTATGTGGAAAATATGATGTATTGATTAATTTCAAATTGTTTGGGATCTGAGGTGTTTTGTGCTTGTAAAAGTTATGAATTAAAGGCCATAAAATATAAGCTTTTAATATGAATGAAATTCTCATACAGTGTAGGAACTATTAGTCTGAAACAATAAATCTTGTCAAGCTCAAGGTACTCTTGTGGCTGTAAAAATGAAGGTCACACGATAATACTGTCCTGGGAAGTGTGTAAGACATTTAAAAAGATTGATTGTAGTGAGTACTGCACCTAAATATCTCTTCAGGAATCCTAATATTTTTGAGGTTTTCAGTCTTAACTCCATTTTATCTTTAATTACAGTAGATTATTTTTGCCACCTTATTATTTCATTAATCGATTTGGAAGGTTGTTTCCAATTAGATTGGTTTGCTAGGTGGATTATCATGTTTTTCCCCCCCTAAGTATTAAGTTTATATTTTTGGAAACTATTGTTAATGGCAATACTTAATAATTATACAGGACTTCACAGCTTCAAAGCAGGGTAAAAAAACTGGACCAAATTAAATGTTATGGCTGCTTTGAATCACAGGAGTCTGCCTCAAAAATGAATAGAGGGCCTAATCTTACACTCAGTGAAGTCATTGGGCATTTTATCATCGAGTTTATAGGCAGTGGGATCAACCCATAACTAACAATTCAGCATGAGCTCAGAGAAAGTTGTCTATGGCTGCATCCACCTAATCAGGACCATAAAAGATGAACCAGATGTTTCCTTTTTGTAATGCTCACTAGATTAACCTCCAGTGCATTTTTCTTTTCAATTTGCTCAACGAGTGCGGATAGCTGCTACAGCATGGGATAATATAATCTACAAGCAAATAGTTGTTTCTGAAATTATATCAAATCTTTTTTTGTCTGACTCTTTTGTAACAGAATTCTTGGAAGATTCTGAAAGAGATGCAGTTAGTCAGAGAAACATATAGCAATCATATACAATTTAGCTAGAAGACAAAGAGAAACATTTTGTACCTTATTTTGAACAGCCAATATGATGATACCTTAGAATGTCAACTTGTTCTCTGCATCCTTGGAAGAGTCTACGCTAGAGTCAGGCAGCTAGATCATTTTCAACTAGATGTGAATATTTGACCTTTCAAAGAATGGACTATTCAGTCATCCTAGAATGAGCACTGTTTTATCCCTTGTGCACGCAATGGTCTAATTTGAGGAACCTGAAATGGTTGTCATTACTTGCCATTTTAAACAACAGCTTCTAGTTCACAGCACAAATGATATATTGTATTTTATGGTAGATATTTTTAGGTGTCTTTAATCTTAGTAATTATGCTCTTCTCTAGAAAAATGTGTTGTAACATTAAACATTGGGTATCATACCAAAGAGCTATTTTTTGTGTGGTTCCAATCAATTGAAAAGTGTTGAAGTTTGCTCTATGTCTTTGTGGATAGCACTGCCTACTAGCCTATGTGATACCCACTGTTGGGAGTCAACACATACTCCTTTTGGGTTGCTGGAAATATTATAAAGCCAATAATCTAATCATACTTCTTGGATAAGATGCAGAGTTTCATGCTCTTTTGCATCTCTTTCATGGTATATTATGAACAGTAGTTAAGGTTGTGAGCCAAATCAGCTGGCTGCAGATTGTATTGGTGGCAGTAGTTCATGGGATAGACGGGGGTAATGGAAATATCTGGTGAAAGAGTAGTGAAAGCAAACTATGCCCAATTGGTCTGGCTTTCTCAGTGTTATAATCACTACCTTGGGGAGATATATAACCTCATGGCAGATATGCTTGTTAGAATTGATGACTTAAGGTAAAAAACAACACTAAGATATCAAAGGCCCTTTTAAAATAACAATACTACTAATAATATTAATAATATTATTAATAACTGTCAGGGTTCCCTCCCCATGCTGAACTCTAAGGTACAGACGTGGGGACCCGCATGAAAGACCCCCTAGGCTTATTTCTATTAGCTTAGGTTAAAAACTCCCCAGGGCACAAATCCTTCCTTGCACCTTGGATTAGGTAACGCTTCCACCATCAAGTAATTTAAACAAACATTTAGGGAGGGCCACTTGGAGCCCTACCTTCCCCAAATATCTGCCAAAGCCCCATACACCCCTTTTCCTGGGCAGGCTTGAGAACAATCCCCCTTTCTTGGGGAGGCTTGAGAATATATCCTCACCAATTGGTACACATACCCAAACCCTTGGATCTTAAAACAATGAAAAATCAATCAGGTTCTTAAAAGAAGAATTTTAATTAAAGAAAAAAGGTGAACGGAGTACCTCTGTAAGATTAGAATGGAAGATAATCTCACAGGCAATCAGATTCAAAACACAGAGGGTTTCTCTCTGGGCTAAACTTTAAAGTTACAAAAAGAAAACCAGGAATAGCCTCCCTCTCAGCACAGAGAAAATTCACAAGTGAAAATAAAAGTAAATCTAATGCATTTCCTTGCTAAATACTTACTAACTGTATAGGAGTTGGATTGCTTGCTTCTTTGATCTTGCTCCGGCCAAAGCCACACGGAATAGACAGAACAAAAGCCTCCCCCACCCCAATTTGAAAGTATCTTGTCCCCTTATTGGTCCTTTGGATCAGGTGCCAGCCAGGTACTTGAGCTTCTTAACCCTTTACAGGTAAGAGTATTTGGTGCCTCTGACCAGGAGAGATTTTATAGTACTGTATATAGGAAGGTTATTACCCTTCCCTTTATATTTATGACAATAATAAAGAATAATAAGAATTAATAAAAAGATACAAATGGTACTGATCTTTGTTAAGAGCTGAGTGGTGAACCTTTTCATCATACATTGATTTCTTATGTTCTGGTTATATGGTACAACAGTATCTTTAGCTTTCCCCATTAGTGTTTCCGATTCAGAGTTTTCACCTTTAGTTACTGGTAAGTCTCTACCTGATGGTAATACAACTATTGTTAAAAAATCCCTTTAAATGAACAGATCTGCTTATAGATAATGGCTATTAACCAAAGCAGACTAGGTTAGTGAAGCAATTAAATAAAAAAGAGAGCAGATTGGGTTGTGCGGATGGCAACTTGGGTGAGTTGCCCAACTAAAATACTGTCTGGGGTCCTAAATGTGTACGTGGGCAGCTAACTCCCCTTTATAGCTTCCTGTCTGTTGTAGACTAAGGTTGTCCATTAATCTGCAACTCCTCTAGACTTCTGCTGCTGTCAGGAAGGGAGAAGGAAAAGGGTTTCACTACTCTTGTCTTTCCACCAGCCTTATTGGAGCCTACGGATAACCCCAGTGTCTGCCTGTGCCTTTGCTGATGTTCAAGCAGGGAATGGCAGCATAGCAGAGTATAACTTCTGATATGATTTTAGCAATGCTATTTGTAGCAGCAGAGGCACTGGATTTGTATCTGCAACACTGCATTATACGTTCAGGCCCCAATCCTGCAAACCCTTACACATGTGATTGACTCTAAAACTTCAGTGAAGCTCCGCAGATGCTTGAAGTGAAGCACATCCTTTTTTTTTTTTTTTCAGGCCCTAATTCAAATTTACATTTAGAAAGTAATCTTTACAGCCACATTGGCTAGAAATGTAAGTTTTTATTTTGCTTTTTAAATAAGTGCTGAACATCTGCAGAAATTGATGGCTTAGTCTTCCAAACTCAGGAAAAGCTTCCCACTGAATGTTATTGCGTGGGTGGGTGGATTTTTCAAGTCCTATGTATAAGATTTACAAAACAGCTTTATTTTTACAAATAAAACCCAAACATATAAATGTTACATTTCTGTACCTTCTTTGTTATTTCCTGAGGATAAATACAGCCAGTAATATTATAACTCTTTTACTTTTTTGTAGTTCATTATATGCTGAAATAACATAGCTGTGATTTGTTCAAGAAAAAATGAAAATATCTGTTTTGTTTCTTCAGGGGAAATGCTTACAATTTTCTGCATAATGGTCATTTTCAAAGTTATTTACTCTTTTAGCCTTGCTACGTGATATGACTGCTTATATTGATTGTTTTTATTTTTATTCCAGTTGATTGCACAAAGCCCCCTGCTTTTATTATAATGGAATATTTGCAAATCAATGGAAGCTGTTAAATTAAAATGACTTACCCCCAGAGGACATTCAAAGACCAAAGAAAATATAATTTTGCAGGGGAAAAACTTTAGTCTTTGGCTTCTTGCTATCATAGTACTGATATCATGTACTATGACTTGTTTGAGGGTCATACTAAAAGCCACTTTGCTCTGGAAATATAAGTCAAACTGAAATTAGAAGTCACAGAGAATAAAATAATAAAATAAAATAAAATAATAATAAATAATAATATAATAACAATATAATAAATTAATAATAATATCTGCAAAATAAGCTTTGTTCTGCCTAATAATTAAGAGCTTGATTTTCAGGGGAGCCACATACTGACAACTCCCAGTGAAATCAGTGAAAACAGTGGCTGTTCAATGTCTCTGAAGATGTGGCCCTAAGGGTGAATCCTGGTCCATGGTTGATCACTACCTGAGCAAGTGGACTGTGGAGAAAGGGAGAATACATACTTCCTTCCATGGCTGCAGTAGCCCTCACAGAGACTGTGCATCCCCTATGTATAGGGGAGTGTGGCCAGTGGATCTGCACAGACACAAATATTGCCCGAGGAAGGTATTTCAAAGTGCCCTGAGGGATAATTTGTTATAGCAATCTAATGAGAAGTAGGGAGGAGAACCTAGAATTATTCCACAGTCATCAGATTTTGAGACCAATTTCACATTAATCCTGTGATGCCAAAATCCTTCCTTTCTATTGATTGAAGAAGGAGTTGACTGTGCCGGAGCGGCTTCTTAGTATGCCGGTGTTGTTGTTTGGGGAGGAGAAGAAGGTGAGTGCAGATTCCTGGCCACAGCCTAGCTGTCTGTCAAGGTTCCAGGGCATGTTCCTTTTCACTTCTGTTTGCTCTCTTCACTCTTGTTAGTTCATTTTCACAAAATCATGAAACAAGCAATGGTAAAATCTTGGGATCTGCTGATTTAAATATACTTGGGGATCCCTGGCTGGTATTCCCAAGTTGGAAATGATTGTCTCAGTATTTGTAATGACACACTTCATGAAGGTTTTTTTTTTAATGTAATTTACACAGCAAAAGCTGTTTTTCTCCAGACACTTGAATTCACCATATAAAGCAGAAAAACTGCTCCAAAATTCCTGTTATGTAGATACATTTTATTTATAAAGTAAAAGCTTGAAATGAAAACAAGATATACATTGTAGTTGAAATCCAGAACATAGTGCCTCGCCTAAGTAACCAAATAAGCAGAATAACTTCTATAGGCTTCTAGCCAGCCCCATTCCCCATGTTGATGATGAGGGTGATGAAGGATCTTCAAAGAACCAGCTCCTCTGATCCTACCTTTGCCTCCTCTCTGGTCATGCCTTTCTGCTCATCACGCTCAGGGTACTCCCACAGAACTGAGTTCCATGCCTGATGGGAAATGCACAGCCCTTGCATGGACTCCCTACATCCAGATCCCTCACTAGCTGCAGATAGAGGAGACTGCATTTGTCCATGTTTGAATAAACACAGTAAGTCAAATCCTATGGTCTGTACATAGTTCTTTCTGATTTAACTGGGAAATTAGACCACAGGATTTGACTCAGTGTTAGGTCTGAAGCATTGATGGATGGACTTGGGGAAGCTTGGGTGCAACTGAATCATAATTCCCACTCAAGATTCTGACAAAATTCTAATATTTAACATGTGAAATTCAACACTTTCTGAATCAGCAAATACATCTTCGAGATGGTAAAATATAGGATAAAATAGGATTATTCATCTGGTTTGAGTGCAAATGTGAGTGAATGTGGAGGCCTGAGAATAAGAAAATAGAAGGAGGATCAGTCTACCTTGGGTGAGGGGACTGGATGTCAGTGTATTTTTAATTCCAGGTTTACAAGGTGTACAAGATCCAGTCCATACACTGCATTTTTTTTCAGGAGGTTATTTTCTTGGATTTTCTGAACTTGTAGAACCAAATCCAAAAGTTATTTATGAAATCCAAACCTGAGGGAAACTAAACTGGTGTAACATAGAGCTTCTTCCTGTCTCAGAATACTCACTCCACTTTTCTTAGATACAGACTCACACCCACTTAACATCCCTTTATACATCAAGATCACGTCTGAATTTGGCTGACTGAGTCTAAAGGAGTGGAATTTGGTGTAACACACACTGATAACCTGGAAAAAAGAAGCATATCAGGAAAAACTGTAAGGTATAAGTTGGTATAAGTGAAGATAGGCCAGCCCTTAATTAAATTTTCTTACACCTTTTGTTGGCTTCTTGGTGTATAGGTCCCCCTCAGTTAAATTCCCATAAAAGTATTAACACCCAGTAACTAATGTGTAACATACATCATCTTGCATATCATCTTGAATTCAACCTTTAACATTTCTGTTTCATTCAGATCATATAAAAGCACAGTAATCTGATGGGTTCTAGTTTTAGTTATAACTGTTTGGCCAAATGTAGTTTTAAATTCATGTTGCTTTACAACCCAGAAACTGTTATATTTTAATTTATCTCAATTTAGAATTTTTTAAAAGGTATCTTATAGCCAAACTTAAAATTATTCAGGGCTCTCCAAAGTCTTTAGTCTTTAAAATACAGGACTCTTTCCCTAAATAAATGAGGGATCCATAAAAAATTCTAAATGCTTTTATAGTAGAGGCCTTGTTGAAGAGTTCAAAGAATCCCATGGGTGTTTAAAGAAATTATCCTTTTACAATCTTCAGTCTGTTTAATTAGAACCTCTTTGTTCATGTTTTGTGAGAAAGTCTCTCTGTCAGCCTAGGGTTAAACCATTAATGAAAAGGGTATGTTAATTAAACAACTTGTATATTTCTAATTGGCAAAAAATATCCTAACTCTCCTGAGACTTACAACAGAGCAGAGCGACGTCTGCTAAGAGACACCAGTGGATTGGAAAGAGACGTCATAGAAAATATTAGAGTGTCTTGGGGAAATAGCAGTAATGAAAATCGTGAGTACTGAATGTTGCAAAGAGGGTAAACGACGTGGATATCCACATTCTCAAGAGCCCTCACATTATTTACACAAAGCAAGAGTGATATCAGAGTTACAACTGAAGTCCAATATTCGGAAACTATGACGCAAACAGTAAGAAATTGGCTGTGATGCTTGAAATTTTCAGTTTGCATTGCAGCATGTGGAAACAATACCTATCTCTCCTTCTCTTTTCCTTCCTTCTTGTTTGCTGTGGCGAAAAATTGGTTGAAAGAAAAACAGACCTGGACTATGAAAGAAGCTTCTGGATATAATGCATTGATTCACATAGTAAAGTGACAACATTACATCTGTTGTGTGAGTTTTCTTCATTGACAACTTCTTTAATGTATTAATAGAAGGCCTGATGATTTTCCACTCAATTTAGGTAATGATACATGAGTATAAAGTTGAAGTTTCATTATGATATTGTGCTGCAAGAAGTGCTAGCATTGAAAATTCTGTTATGTTGATGAACTTCTGTGAAACCCACTTATCATATTACTGAGTATAGTAGGAGTTTAAAGGAAAGAAAAATACTTACAAAATTCTACGTGTCCCCATAAGGTTGTAGAAAAAAAATTAATATAGAACATAGATAATGTTTAAAAAATCTTTCAGTGGTTATCATGAAATATCAAAACTAACCTGTTTCTTTACTGAAATATTAAAGTGCCCATTTAGGAAGTCCCTTTTATAAATACTTAAAATTATGCTGAAGTGTCAGCTTTCTTCTGTATAATTTAGCTATTTATTAGCAGACGTCGTAGTAAACTAATACAAACTGAAATTCTTAGAAACCTAGATTTGATATTGTTTGGTTCACTTCTTTATAAATGTTAGTCCACAACATTCAATTGCCACTGAAATAAATAACATACAATATAATTTCATATACATTTGTTACAGGTGCTCAGCACCTTCCAGGATTTGGCCTCTATACACTTCTCTTGCCAGGTCACATGATAAATGCCATTTTTTCTAGCACAGCTTGCTAGATACTTTGCTATGCTTTGCTATATTGCTAAAGGTATATATTTTATTATTAACTGAGAATAAATTAAACTGATCTAGGGTAATATCCTTTAGATGTGAACTTTTACATAATAGACTCCTTTGGTTTGGCATTTTAGGTTTTATGTCCCAGACGTGCTATTAACATGTTAGCTGGATACATTTTGATAACAACTTGGGATATCTTTAGCTTACATGCTTCTTGTCCAGTTTCAGTAAATTCTGTCTTTAAATGAGTGCCAACTTGCATGTAATCTAGCTATTAGTAATTCCCAAAGTACTAGCTATGTGCTTGTAAGAGTCTGCAGTAAGTGTCTGAACAGCATTGTTTAGCCTTATGGGTTATACGAGGGACCTAATACTGCTCTCTTTACTAACATGAGTAGTTCCACTGACTTTAGTATCACTAGCTGTGTGAGTAAGGTGAACAACATTTTGATAAATCACTATTAAGATGCAAGGGAGAAAATGAATCTAAAAATACATGATATTATCAGAAAACGTGGCTAAGCAATCAGGGCTGAATTAAGTCTCTTACAAAGCCAAGCTGGGCTGTGGAGGGAGAAAGGCACATTATGCTTCCTGGAAATGTCAGGGTGGGGAGTGTGTTCAGCTTATGGACTTGCTGCACTTTAGAAAAGAGATAGTCAGAGCCCTCATGTTGGCATATAAGAAATGCTGAATCGATATTGATGCACTTCCCTATTTGCGTTTCAATATCATTGACAATCTCAGGAATCAGGTTGGTTCATTAATATCTAGCCATTGGTGGCTGGTTGGTTCTGCGGCAACAGAACACAAAATATTGTGAAGGTCCATCAGCTGAACAATATGAGATACACTAGACACTCTGAGGAGAAGGAATGGAGGAAATTAGTTTCTTACTTGAAATTTTTGTTTCTCATAGTAGGTTTCTCTGTTCTTGCACTGGTTTCTGTTGTTCTGCTCAAGTAAATCCTTTGCATGCAACTACTGTGTGCAGTGAAAGGATGCTTGGGCTTTTGACAAAACAATAGGAGAAAAATTGGCTAATTCAAATGAAAATTTGTATTTTTCTTGGACACACAATCACAGGGAGACCTGAAAGCTGGCTGGTCTGGGAAAATGTGCAAATGTTCATGGCTGGAAAGACCTCTGGGTTTGCTGACTCTCCTTGAAGAGATAATAGTTCAGGGAAAGGTGAGCTTTGGGGAACATAGTGAAGAGAGAAACCTCTGACATGGGCTTGAAGGGGAATTGTTCCACTGTCTGTCTGACTGCAGGCCTTTCCTAGGCAACCGTGTTAAGTTACTGATAAATGTATTGATGCAAACATCGATTGGTGTTTGAAGCCTTAGATGTTACACCTTTGAGAGGTGAGGGTTGAGGGCTTAACTTTCAGGAAACTAAGTTTAAACCTTAAGGAAAACCATCTAATAAGAATTACAGGATATAGGGATATGGTCTGGTGACAGCACCAAGAAAAACAAATTTTCCAAATGAACAAGTATGAACAAGTAATCAAAACTCGTATTGATTTCAGGAGAAACTTCACTAAATCATGATAATACCCATGCCAACGTAGATTTGTTCTCTAAGGTTCCAGGATTCTTTTGGCTTTGGGAAGATTAAGGCGAAAATATGAACCTTAGTGAAGAAAGTTTTTGGTCAAAGGACCTATTTGTACATTGCATATTGACATCTGAAACATTCTGGGAAACCAGGGTCTCAAAGAGCCAGTAAGAATAATCAGTTTGACTTGTCCAGATTTATTTTTCGGACACATTGGTTATCAATGGGAACCCAAAAAGGGTGTATCCTCAAGGCAGGTCTGTAAAAATGAGAAAGTATCCACCCTTGTCTTTCCAGTTGTGAATGCCAAGAGCAAAAACATCAGACTTTCTTGTTGGTCTATATAACAATCAGGTCCACCTAGCGCACAAATTGTATCATGCAATCTGTTCAGAGATCTCATTCTTTGTTCCAATTTTTCTGGTCTACATCAGACAATTTAGGGTCAGTGTTTAAGGTTCATCACAGGTTCTCTTGGTGACAATGAAGAGTTTTGAATACTATCCCCTAACTTCTTTTTTGGAAGGTACACAAATAATAATCTCTGAACACAAAATTGAACATACTGAGTCTAGTATTGTTTAGTTCTTGTCCAGATCTTGAGATGCAGGGGATTCAAGGAAAGCTACAGGGGAACAGTTGTGAAACTCTGACAGGCAGCCTTATATTATGGTTTTAGAACTCTTCTATCAGTTGTGGTACTAGCCCAGTAAGATTAAAAAAAAAGTAAGCTTTTCCCCTTAGACATTGGGAATCCTGTGCTGGCGGGGGGATGGGGGTGGAGTCTTACATGACATTCTGTCTTATGTTCAGGAAATATTTCAAAACACCCATACACTAAAATAGGTCAAAAGAGTGATGATTTTGTCTAGTGTTGGGGAAAATTACTAGCGTTGTGTCAGAAAAGTCAATAGCTAGCTCCTAAATCCTTTAGAATATGTTGCAGCATTGTTTTATTGAGGTCTGAGGCAGGGCTGGATTTCCAGTTAGGCACAGTAGGCATGTGCCTAGGGACACTGGCATTTTAGGGGTGCCTAAAATTTAAAAGTGGGTTATAAGTTTCATTTTTTATGGAAAACACAAAGGTCAGCTGTAGGTGGGAGGAGGAGAGGAAGGTGGGGCTGAAGATGCTGTACCTAGGGGTGCGTAAGGTGTAAATCTGGCTCTCATCTGAGGAATGCTTCAGAGTTTGCTCTTGGCATGCCTAAATACAGTAGCTAAATGATATCACAAGTTGCCTGGATGAGGTTACCTTTGGAAGGTTCAGTGTTCAGGTTTTGGGGCAATATGTTTCTTTGTGCTAGAGTAATTTGTTTACTTGTTTGTTTAGTTTACTTTTGTATTTATAGATTCCCTCTTGGAGGAAGACTTGGCCTTTTTGAGGTGCTTTTGTCATGGATCACTGGGCTTGGGAGGAGGAGCTATCAAAGGAAGTTACTGAGAGAATGCTCGCCCAGGGGTAGCCTAGAAGTTGTGGGTGTGCAGCTGCATGTGGTAGGTGGTCAGTATCTAGGTAATCTAATGACTGGTGCTTTATAAATACCAAAAATATATAGAGTTGGAAACCAGTCTGAACACTTCTGAGGTGCCCTTCTTGCTGTCCTAGTGTGAAATAATGCATCTGAACAACTTTGACCTTTATTTTGATTCCTATGCTGCATTGAATGTAACTTGAACTAAATCTTTTATTTGTCTAAGGCTATTCCCTGCTTAGTAAGGAACTTGAAATTGATTTTAACTTGACACTTTTCTTCTCTGAAGTAATATAAAATCTTTGTCTAATAAATGTATACCAAGGCTTTGTGGGCCATCAGAGTACCATGACATTCCAGTGTATTGATTTTGCAGTGTTAAAGGCTGACGGATTTGGTGTTAACGGGCCATTAGAGAATTGGGATTCGAATTGTACCCCATAAGCTGAACTGAGTTTCCTGTAACATGACAGGCTTTCTAAAGCAGTGGAAGTAATTTGTAGTCTTATGTAATTCCTTGTGTGCAAACTTGGAAGATTAATTTAAACAAGTTTCTGTCTAATCATGCACAAAAAAAAATGTGGAATGGTTAGAAAAGTATTAAGAAATCTATGAAAAAAATTTATATTGACCCGAAACAGGGACATTTGAAAATTTGCTTTAAAACTGTTGTTTGTACACACTCTCAACATAGTTTAATTTTCTTCTTAAATATGATACATCGTTTCTATTATCCATTAAAAGCTAAAATAAGATACATTTATTTTATCTGAAAAATATAGCTATTGTTGTGGTAAGACTTTTGGACAATGTAGGTCACTTTAACACACTGTATTTCTTTATTTTTTCTTAGTTTTTGCTGCTTTTCATTCTTACTGTATTTTTTTGCATGCATCCAACGAAGTGGGTATTCACCCACGAAAGCTCATGCTCCAATACGTCTATTAGTCTATAAGGTGCCACAGGACTCTTTGCTGCTTTTACAGATCCAGACTAACACGGCTACCCCTCTGATACTTGTATTTTTTCAAGTTCTGATACATGCAGCAAAGCATGGCCAAAGGTTTACAAGTGTAATACTGTAGCAATTTTGTGTTACCCTACAAAGCATCATCAAATAAAGTTGACAAATAAAGTATAATAACAACCACAGATGTGGACTAGAGAGAAGTACTAATGGTCATATTTCATTGTACTCTTCTTCCATTGAACTGTTATTTTTCAGTTTAATGACCTTATAGTGGATGCATTGAAAATAACATTTTGATTATATGATTATTATGTAGAAAAATTCAAGGAGCTAAGTCCAACTGTATCTTTGGAAACTAATCATAGGGGTACTAGATTTATGGACTTATAACCAATCTATCATAGTCAGCTTTTTTGAACGTTCTTGCTATTTTGTGTGCTTGAATAAGAGTCTGACCGGTAAAGGAGTATAGAAAGCATTTTATAATATATGTTTGCTCTGTTTTCTAACAACATAAGTATTTTGCTTAAGCAGATTTGCTAGGAAGTGACAGCTCTGAAAAATTGGACACAGTGGTTGCTGGAAGCATTTCAGTTCTAGGCAATCTAAATAGTGCAGAAGGGGAAAATGAAATATCACCGTATTTTAAAGATGACAGTTTTGTCAAAGATTTCTTTCCACTCTTCAGCTTAAAACAAATGGAGTAAATCAAGTATATCTATTTAAAATGTGTGTGCACTCATTGGGGAAAGCGCCACCTTTTAGATGCTTTCCTGCAGAGAACACCAATGATAAAGTTGACTTAATAAATGTAAAACAGAGTGTGAAGAATATAATTCTCCCAGTTTAATTACTAGTTCAAAACAGTTTCAGATCATAACAAGATTTCATAGAACATAGGTATATCTTGAGGATGTAAGTAAAGTTGGAGAGATTAGACTACAGCTCACTATATTATTTTGCACACACCTATATAGCTGCTCAGAAGTTAGGATTTTTATGTCTAATAAATGTTCAATTAAATTCCCATACTAGAAATAACTACATGATATTAATGAACAAAAACAGAACCATACTTCATTTTTTATTCTGGGATTTCTCTGCCAGGACCCCCTTCCATTTAGCAGTGTGAGAAGATCAGGATAGTTATGACTCCATGACATCTGTTCATGGCCCTCCAGGGGATTGAAAACCTCCAGATCAATAGATTTTTCTAGAGTATATTGTGTATGCCATATTCATGTCTAGATATTTTTTATTCAGTGACTTGGCCTGCTTTGCACAGTCTGCAGTTTTCCTCTCACTGGTAGCAATAGGCAGGGGGAAGGCAGCCAGCCAAATTGAAATACCTCCATATGTCTCAGTGGCTCTTATTTCACTCTTTCTCAGCTCCACAGTTTGACTCCTGCCTCACAGTAGTATAGAACTGGGAAGGTGACCTGTAAGGCCCACTTGTATCCATCATCCTGAATTTTACCATGCAGCATGGATTCAGGCTCAAAGGCTTTAGAAAAGCCTAACCTTAAAAAGAAAAAAAATAACACATTATTCATGCTGCAACATCTATCTTCCCTCTTTTACTGCAGATAATGTTTGCTCATACTGTAATTCTTGCCATTCTCGCCATCAAAAGGGGCAGCAGCTGCTCTTGAAATAATGTCTGTCATGCCTGCTGCAGACCCCAGCCTTTTCTGATAGATGGGAAATGAGTAACTGCCATATGAAATGTGGATTCAGATAGGGGAGAGGCCAATGGAAGTGTCCATCTTTCTGCCCTCTTGTTTGTAGTACTTGCCTGAATAAATCAATCCTGCTTGGCAGCAAAGTCTGAAGCCAAGAGCCAAACACCTCACTAAAATATAGTCAAGGGTACTCTCATTGCCTTCCTCCTGTTTCCAGAGATTTGTTTGCTCATCTTAAACCCAGTAGGTACCACCAAAAATTCCAGAGCCTTGACTTTTTAAAGTCCTTCTCATTTTTGTCTATACATCTAGTTTCTCAGATTGGTCTTTGGAAGAAGGAGAGGTTTCCTCAGAGTCTGAGATTGAGATCTGTCCCTTGGATCCAGCCAGGAGTGTGCCTCAGGAAAACTGGACATATCTGTTCAGAAATGTTTTTCTGCTATGTAACTTGCAGGCTCTTAGGAAAAGGGAGAATACAAAGGTCTTCCTCAGTTCCTAGGATTTGGGAACTGAGAGAGATGCTGTTGTAGGGAGTGCCTGTCCTGTAGTGCTCCCTGCTGAGCAATACAGGAACTCCTGCCTCAGTTTCCCTTCTCTTAGGGCCCTTGAAGAACTCCACACAGTCAATATAGCTGTTGACAAAATTCCAATGCTGGCTTCTACTTTTTAAATACAAATAAACTGGAACTTAAGTCTCTCTCCTTGGGTTCAGGGGTTACACAGCTCTACTCTTTTGGGCCTGCAGTTCTCAGTCCTGGCCTTCCAGGCCTGTAGTATCTCCTCTTGACTCTAGGGTTACACAGCTTTCCTCCTTAGGGTTTGTGGTTCTCAATTCTGGGTGTTCCTCTACCTTAGAAGAGCTTCTTTCTGTGAGCACCCACTTCTACTGACACTTGATGGTCTTTTGTCAGGCCCAGGTGCTTGTTATCCAATTAACTGCCTAGATGGACTGCTTAAATTAGGTGGCCATGGGTAGCTTGAGTTCAGACTCACCTTAAATGGGCCAGCAACCTAATGACAGAAGCCATCCTGTCCATCCCACATTGCCCTGATGCCAAACTGGCTTCCTATAACTGCACAGCAGCTAAACAAGCTTTCAAAGGATTTTTCTGAGAAATGGCTTAATTGCCCTAAAGAGGATTCTGTTATGTCTAACTCTGAAGAAGTGGACTTGGAACTCCATTCTAAAAACAGCCAGTGGTCACCTCCCAGATAGGAAGAGTGTGAAAGCTACACTAGCAGAACTGTGTATGGTTTTCGTTACATGTCTTTGCCAAGCTTACAGTTTGTGCTACCTGCAGATAATGAGTTGTTTAGAGCAGAAGCAGTGGTATAATAGAGCCCTCCTTTTATGGTGAAGGTTCTCAAGTCATTTTATTTATTTGAGGAATATCTAGCTATCATTCAGACTGAAAATGATGCGCTGGTCATGCAGGAATGGAAATTCTTAGATGTTATTTCTTTTTTCAGTATTCCAGTTTGTGATTACCCACTCTCAGAAGGCTCAGTTCAGAATTGTTAGTTCAGATTTTCAGTAAGTTGTCTCCAATCGGTTAGCTGGATTTGGAGGGGAGGGGATATTTATTTAGTTAGTTAGTTGTTTATTCCTTTTACCAGTTGATGCACAAATCCACAAAGTTAAACCTCTAAAACTGGCATGTTGGTGTTTCCGGAATAAATACAAGATATGCTTCAGCTCTGGAAAGATCAATTGAGAGGAAGTTGCAGCTGAAGAGAGGTCAGAAAAAGGGTTCTTAAGATTCTACTATAGCAACTGCTTACCAGTTAGTCAGGAAAGGAGGAGTATCTTTTCAGTTGCAAAATGATGTACTATGATGCAAAAAATCAGTCAAAGGGCTCAAGTATCTAAATTTTGTATCCATGATTATTTTCTGTGGCATTTTACAGTTGGAAAGAGAGAAGCTAAATAAATATTTAGAATTAAGTCACCTAGCAAACTTGGCTATTGACTCAATGTGCCCAGTCAGCATATAGCATATGCTTAGTGTGCATGTGTCTCTGTCAAGGCTTTCCTTTTATTTTGAAAATAAGCAATAAAAACATATTTTAATTATTGTATTTTATTCATCAAAATATCTACCAACATATTCTTAAGCTAGTGTAGTACTGAGTATCGCTAGTGATAAGCATACTGAATATGGATACTAGTATACAAATAAAACTGATTTTGCCTCCTTGGGCTAGATTGAAATAGGCATTTCCATAGTAGATGAATATTTCTGGTATTTATAAATCTGAAACATTGTCAAAGGAGCTGGAAATGTCTGGTGATACATATAAGGAGTTACCTCCGGGCACTTAACTCTCGTATACATTTAAAATTGATTATTGATTCCAAAATAAATATTATGCTATTCCATCAGAAAGAAAGATGCTTTTCTTTCATGTGTCAATTGAGATTGTAAACTTAAGTCATCATTCCCCTGCAGAAAATCTGTATGTAATTTAACTTTTTATGAAGGTGATGAGTATCTTAGGTGAGATGCTAAGCACCTAAAATATGTATCATATAATGTGTTAGATGTTTGGTCATAATTTTACATATACCTAGGTTGACCAGATGTCCTGATTTTATAGGGACAGTCCTGATTTGTTGGGGCTTTGTCTTATATAGGTGCCTATAACCCCCACCCCCATCCCAATTTTTCACACTTGCTTTTGTCTGGTCACCCTACATATACCATAACTGTTAGCAAACATCATTATTTAATCACATCGGGGTTAATCTAAATGGATGCCCAAGAAACTAAAGGTGAATTCATTAACTACCCTTGTTTTCCTTTCCTTCTTGTTTTTTATTTATTCTGGATCATAACATTTGCTCTGTTTCCATTAACAAAAAAATGAGTAGAGAACAATTATTTGCAGCACATAACATCCATGTGATAATTTGAAAGACTGTAATGAAACCAATATATATCAGTGGGCTTATAAGACAAACAGTATCTGGTAAACTTTTATTTGTTAAGAAACACCATATCACTTATTGATTAAGAACTTCAACACATGCCACTTATTTTAAAGCACAAGATTTATAGCTTCTTTGAACAATGAGACATATATTCAAAATCCCTTTTGTATTGAACATAATTTTTGAGAAAATTATTAGTTGTAAAATATAAGGGTCAAACTTGGTTTGCCTTGCGAATACAATAATTTCTCTGTTAAACCTCCTGCATATTACTTCACAAATATATAGCAAGGATATAAGGAACAAAATGTGCATTGGGAAAGTTAATTAATTTTTCCTGACAACACCTCTGTGTGAGAGGCAAATTTAAGGATACTCACTCAGATGAATACTGAGTCACAGAGAAGTTATGAGTTCCTTATAATTCCTTCGACTGCAAATCAGTGGTAGATTTAGGAGGAACTTAAAAGCCTAGATCCAGTTCCTTGGTCTATACACTAGACTGCATTGATCTTTAAGAAAATATCATTTCTTGAATCTTTAGTTACTTATGACCATATTGTTCTTGATCTGTGCACACAGTGAGAATCTGCTTATATCAGGGGACACGTACTGTAGCTGTTAATTCTTGCACATCCTTTAAAAATTGGCATTTCCATTTGTGAGACAGTTATCCATTCAATGCATTGCTATGTCTCCTATGCCCATGAAATGAGAGGTAATGCTTTATAGTATATTGAAAACAACAGCTGTATCATCCTTGTCTTGGCACTTCACTAGCCTATTTGCAAATAAATTTACAGAACATCTAGTTTCATGAATAATATCTTTCTCACAAAATCACTTCTCTAGCAATCTCTGGTGACCTTGAGTGTGTAAATGAAGATTGTAGTGAGCAAAGAATTTAATTGACAGACAAAATTCCTTGGAGTTTTAAGTTATCCAGTTAGCAATAAAATCCATGAAAAATGACAGAACACATGTTTTGGCAGTTCTAATGCCTTTTAAAAATACAGTTGCATTACCAAAAATATAAATTTCAGTTCCATCTTAGTTTTTGCACACTTTAGATTTGGAAATCTTGTCTTGTTTCAGGTTCTTTTGTTTCAGTCTCACTTAGAGATAGACAATGGCTTGATAAACCACTGCTATGCTAGTGGGATATTAGTGGCATAGAACAATTGGCACTTTGTCCAGAGAATACAAACAGGCAGGACATGGGGGAACATACTCCCTTTAACAGCATATAGTGAATATTCACCCAGCAGTGACCCTGGTGGGCTGGCATGAAAAGGTCGGGGGACTATGGTCACATTTCATACCCTTGTGTGGAACTGTAATTCCCTCATTGTACTTCCAGAGCATAAGAGGTAGGATTTTGCATTCCTTGGAATCTGCTACAGCAGGTATGACAAGGGGGAATGGCTCCTTTCACCATTCCCTTGTACATCCACACAAGAGAAGCCAAAAATATGGTTTGATTATCCTACTTAGCTCACTCTCTTATTTCTTGTGGCATTGGCTTTCGTCACCTGCAGGTAGTTCAAACAATTAGTTGCTTTAGCTGTACCTAGAGCCATCTTGGTTCTATATGTTGTTTACAGAGAAGCACAAACCTCTCAGTATGGATGATTACAGTTTCAGAGGCATATAAGGCCATCGGTGCTTGTTGTTCATTTCCCCTTATTCTTGTCAGGCATTTTATTTCATTGGGATATGAATGCTGGCCAGTATTGTTACAGTTTTCAACAAAGACCATGGGATTGGAGTCTGAAGAATATAAGGAAGATGTGTTACATTTGTAGCATTTTTCATTCTTATTATATTCTTTATGAGACAAGATTAATATTTGTACTGTTTTCTACTGCAGTTTTTGTCACCAGGGAGGGGTGACAGAATTTTAATGTACATATTATGTAAGTATAAATATATCAGTGAGCTCTAGTCTCACCTTTCCAATAGAATCTAGTTGGGTTAGTGTGTTATTCCACTCCGACTTGCGTTGGAGAAATTATAACAAGATAAATTGCTTACAGTAAATCAATGTATATAAAATGAAAACAGAGAACAATGCTGTGATAATTCTCTGTTGTCATACCGATAGTTCTTGTAATTGATTCTTATTACATTTTAAAGTTTGTGATGTTTACATACTTTACAAATGTTTCCGTTTGCCTTCTCTGTTTGCAAATTATAGATTCCGTCTCCATTCCCACCCCTACCCCCATGCTGGAGGCAACTTTCTAAGTGAGAACACTTTATAAAGTTGTTAATTACAACCTAAGGTTAACGAGTTTATTTACCCTTATAATCTGGAATGTTGTCTTAGTCAACTAACAACTTGAACATCTAGGTCTAAGTAATCGGTTACTGATTTTCATGTAGAGTAATTAGGGATTCTGTTTGTTTGTTTGTTGGGTGTTTTTGATTGTTTTGTTTATGTCTTCCTCTATTATTATAAAAACTGGTTTCTGTAGGCATGCTTAATTTTTGACTACAAAATTTTGACCTGTACTGTTAGAGTGGCCAGGTGCTTGGTTTTCCACTGGAGAGTGTGATCAAAAAGAGAATTTCACAGTATCTGGTCAGATCTACTGAGTGGACATCCAAAGTCAAGTCAAGTTACTGTGGGAGGTGTGGAGGTGCCAGGTCATCATCCGTGCCAGCCCTTACTCAGCCAGGGCCACCTCCTATCTGCGTCAAGTGGCTGCAGCTCAGAGCCCCAGCTCCACAGGCGAGGTTCTCCTGACCTTGAGGGGGATAAGGGGAAAAGCAATGAGAGATGTGGGTAGGGGGAAATAGGAGCAAATGGGGACAGGGCCTTGGGGAAGGGGTGGGTCTCAGGGCATGGGCAGGGCCTCAGGGAAGAGGCAGGACAGGGGTGGGGCCCTTGGGAAGAAGTGGGGCACGGGCAGGGTCTCAGAGGGGGAAGAGGTGGGATCGGAGAGGTTCTGGCACTCTTCCTGGAGTGTCCAGGTTTTCAATATGAAATTGGCAACCCTAAATGGATAATTTCGTTATCCCATGAGGATGACAAAGTTCACTTCAGAGCAATGTCACTCAGGTTCTAGCCACTCTCTTTAGAATATATGTATAGCATGAAGAATGCGTCCTGTTTCATTCCACACTATTGCAAAGTGTGACTCAAGGTGAATGACAGCAGACAGTGAGCCTGATCCTGTGAGATGCTGAGTGCCTCCTCAGAGGTGCTAAGCATTTGAAACTTGTGTAGAGTTCAGAGGGTGTGGATGGTGCTCAGAAACTTCTGTTGGACACTTGGAATTAGGCCTAGTGTGATCAGGAAATGAATAATAAAGGAGAGCATGAACAGGGATTGAATGATATTTAAATGTCCCTTTCAAGGAATATTAATCTTTCCCTTTTTATACTCTCATTTAAAGTTGAATTTTAGAGATAATTAACTTGATTACCTTTCACTTAACCAGTGAAAATCAGGAATAACTACATCAAAGTCAATTGGCCAGATACTCATTGGTGTAAATCAGCATTAAGTATAAAATGCTGATTTCAGACAGCTGGGAATAGAATCATAGAATCATAGAATCTCAGAGTTGGAAGGGACCTCAGGACGTCATCTAGTCCAACCCCCTGCTCAAAGCAGGACCAAACCCAACTAAATCATCCCAGCCAGGGCTTTGTCAAGCCTGACCTTAAAAACCTCTAAGGAAGGAGATTCCACTACCTCCCTAGGTAACCCATTCCAGTTCTTCACCACCCTACTAGTGAAAAAGTTTTTCCTAATATTCAACCTAAACCTCCCCCACTGCAACTTGAGACCATTGCTCCTTGTTGTGTCATCAGGTACCACTGAGAACTGTCGAGATCCTTCCTCTTTGGACCCCTCTTTCAGGTAGTTGAAAGCAACTATCAAATCCCCCCCTCAGTCTTCTCTTCTGCAGACTAAACAATCCCAGTTCCCTCAGCCTCTCCTCATAAGTCATGTGCTCCAGTCCCCTAATCATTTTTGTTGCCCTCCGCTGGACTCTCTCCAATTTATCCACATCCTTCTTGTAGTGTGGGGCCCAAAACTGGACACAGTACTCCAGATGAGACCTCACCAATGTTGAATAGATGGGAATGAGCACGTCCCTCAATCTGCTGGCAATGCCCCTACTTATACAGCCCAAAATGCTGTTAGCCTTCTGGGCAACAAAGGCACACTGTTGGCTCATATCCAGCTTCTCGTCCACTATAACCCCTAGGTCCTTTTCTGCAGAACTGCTGCCTAGCCATTCTGTCCCTAGTCTGTAGCAGTGCATGGGATTCTTCTGTCCTAAGTGCAGGACTCTGCACTTGTCCGTGTTGAACCTCATCAGGTTTCTTTTGGCCCAGTCCTCTAATTTGTCTAGGTCCCTCTGTATCCTATACCTACCCTCCAGCGTATCTACCACTCCTCCCAATTTAGTGTCATCTGCAAACTTGCTGAGAGTGCAGTCCACACCAGCCTCCAAATCATTAAGGAAGATATTGAACAAAACTGGTCCCAGGACCGATCCTTGGGGCACTCTGCTTGATACCGGCTGCCAACTAGACATGGAGCCATTGATTACTACCCGTTGAGCCTGATGATCTAGCCAGCTTTCTATCCACCTTATAGTCCATTCATCCAGTCCATACTTCTTTAACTTGCTGGCAGGAATACTGTGGGAGACCGTATCAAAAGCTTTGCTAAAGTCAAGGAATAACAAATCCACTGATTTCCCCTCATCCACAGACCCAGTTATCTCCTCATAGACGGCAATTAGGTTAGTCAGGCATGACTTGCCCTTGGTGAATCCATGCTGACTGTTCCTGATCACTTTCCTCTCCTCTAAGTGCTTCAGAACTGATTCCTTGAGGACCTGCTCCATGATTTTTCCAGGGACTGAGTTTTAAAGAAGTTTAAATGAGAGGACAATCAACCCCAACTAAAGTTGAAGCTCTGTACCATACTTATAGTATCTCACTCTTTTGTATTTTTCTTTAAAAAACAACATTTTTTATTTATTTATTTTAGGTGTTTTAACAAGTTTACAAATATTTGACATGTAAATATCAGAAACAAAATATTAATTGCAACAGTTAGTTTTTGTTTAAAGAGACATTGTACAGGAATGCAGTCATCAGATCTTTCCGTATAACAGGGTGTTACCATATAGCAAAGTGAGCATCATTACAACAACTACAATAAGTCATTTCTAGTTATGTTATTAAATTGAATGAAATCTCTATATACATGTATTTAGCTGATCAGGCATGTCTATCAAATTTTAATATTAAAAATCTTTAAGGTTTTTTATTTTTTTCGACATCATCAGTAAGAGTATTAATATATTTTATTATATAAAACTGGGTGGTTGGGGTCCAGCAGCCGGAGCCCCACCACATGGGGCTGAAACATCAGTTTCCCATATTCCTGTGTGTGTGCTGGTGGTTTGGATAATCCGGAGAGCTGGAGGCTTGGATAAATGTTTTCTACTGTATATATCACCATTTTTCATATCCTGTTTGCTCTTACTGTTGTAAACTGCATGTGTATTTGTATGTATAGCAGAATTTTATAAGTATGCTTGCAGCATTTTGTGGCATATGACAGAACATATATCACAAGCTACATTTTTGTCTGATACTTGCTTTAGTGATCAACAATGAGTGTGCCATGACTTCACTTAGAGCTATCACCCTGCATGCTACAAAATTATGTAGTTCTTTTTTACATTTTAAATAATATTTATTGTTGTTAATAATCATTTTTGATAGTGCTTGAGCATCCCAATCAGGGGTCAGAGCCACATTGTACTAGGTTCTGAGCAAGCAAATTACACAAAGACAAACTGTCCCAAATTACTCACAAGGAATTATTTAGATAATACGCAACTGGTGAATAAAGTAACATGGGCAGAGTAGGTAGGTAGAGAGGTCAAGGTAACAGTAAAGCAATGTGTGCTTGCATAAATTAATAGTTCCATGGATTTAGTAGTCATGTGTGGTTGCCAGCTATCTATAATCTATTTCTGTTAAATTGTATTCTGTTACATATTCTGTTATGAAACAATTATATGAAACAGACCTATACTTCTAACATATTCAAGGTGGTAGAAATGCTCACATGCCATTTGCAACCCATATTCCTGATAGAGTGAGTCCAGCCTTGCAGAGAGCCATAAGGGTCTTGTTCTCACACAGAGCAGTCACTCTAATGGTTGCTTTCCATGCATCTGTCTGGTTGTAGACAGAGCTGATTGAACCTTGGGCACTCTTTGCTGTTCTCAATATATGTGACCTCCCATACTGAGAAATGTGGAAGATTGGGAGACAATAACATTCACTTCCCAGAAACCATAAGAGAGGGAGACTCCCTAGGCCACTGTGAGCAGAGAAGAGAGAGGAAGCTCAGTTTCCCCCACTTCCGTGAAGGAGGAGAAGAGAGAGAGAGAATGGAGTTTCCTAATCTTTCCTAGCAGTCATTAGAGGGGCTGGAGGAGAGGGGTTGAACTCTCCACTATGGCTTTGTGCCTGGAACCTTTTGAAGGTCCCATGAGGACCAATCTTTACTCTCATTATTTGTTTCATGGGTTTGGCTAGTGGATTCATGGTAAAAAAAATAAGCCCTGCTTTTATTTTTATCTTGCACTGAATTATAGTTTGATGACTTTCTTTTTTAAATTGAAGAATATCATTAACATAAAACACATCTGTCACAGATGAAAAACACTCTGCATGTGCAAGAGTGTATTCAGTTCATTTTTATGGATCTCCAGTTCTCCAGAGAATCTTACAAATGCACGATACTCAATTTTGTGTTTGCATCTTGGAGTTAACTGAAAGGTTCTTAAAATCACAAGTAGGCAGAGAGATCCCTTCTGATTACACATTGGAGGAGACTGAAATGCTTTGCTCATTCCAGCAGACACATGAAATATTTTGTGCTCAAAAAATGTAGCACAACTACATTTATTCCATGTGAATACATAAATAACTGATGGGTAAGGATGACGCTTCCTACTTCTGGGGAAAACCATGCCCTTTTGATATATCTCTGTTTTGGAAAGTCCTGTATTTTTGCCCATAGATGACACCTCTGACATGGGGGAAACAGCACAAAGAAACATGCTTGATAACTGGACTAATGGCAGTGAAGGGTCTTACTGAGACATTGTAAATATATTGCTGCTGAAACCAAGGCAGAATGTTTTGCATGCTTGTCCCAGATGGCTTCCTGTGAGAAGATCACATTTAGATTGGGGAACAGACGTTACTTATTTGAGGACATTTGGCAGCTTTTTATGGATTATCCTCATAAAGCAAATGTTGCTTCTTATACATACTTGATATTGTTGTCTTGTATTTGTGTAAATTGGGACTAACCTTGCATTATGTGATGGATCCGGAAGAGTTCCACAATCCATCAACATGATGGAGAATAAGGAACAAGCAGTGATGGGTGCAAATGAGGAAATAATGGTAATTAATAAAATAAACAAACATTCAGAAAATTACCTTATAAAACCTAACTGCCCTTTTTGTGTAACAGTCTTGTACATGACAGCATTGCAGTATTTTCATGAAGATGCATTGTTCTTGAATAATATTTTAAGAGCTGTTCTTGAACAACGCATTGGAAAGCTGCTTTCTTTTAGCATTAGGCATGAATGTCTTTTTACTGCATCATTTATCTCATCAACATATTGATCACAGCACTTCAAGAAAACCATTAATGCTTCATTTTCTTTTTGTCCATCCTGTAGTATAATAGTGATACTTAAGAGCCAGCACTTTCACAATGGTTTACATGTTCACAGCATTGTACTAACAGCATCCCAGGATATTGCTGCTTTTCAGACTTTGTCTTGTACCACTGCTTTTTTTTTCCTGTAAGAGTCCCATTCTAGATTTTGCTAATCTAAGACAACTGGTATTATTAAGTTAATCATTTAGGGAGAGAAAGCTGTGTTTGTCACTGATACTTGGAAGATTCATATTGTTTCTTGTTCCATGACGAAGCGTGTTCAATGACAACAACTAAGGATATGAAGGAAACAGATTTTAGTATATTTCTCCTATCATACGCCATAAAACCAACCTAATACTGGACTTTGTGCACTTGATTTAAATTGCCAATGTATTGGTAAATAGAATGCAAATTGTTATAACTGTTTTCATTGTGATATAGTTGTCTTATGAAATATGCTTGGACCTAATGGAGAGAAGAGGATTCTCTCTGCTCAGGTGTAAAATCCATGCTATAGGGTTAGGTTAGCTAAGCCCTGCTCACATCCCGGTAAGCAGACATATATTTTTGTATTTTTTGTAGGTGGATACAGTGCAGACTACGCAGCCCCCTGGCCACATTGAGGAATCGTGTAAAATGAATGTATGTGCTCGTAAGTGAAACATTTATAAATAAAGCTCCAACTTTAATGTATGTTGGATCATAAAACATGTAAAACTTGCTTACTGTCATATTAAGAAATCGATTCCCAGGGGGCAGGGTGACTGCAGAACTGAGAAGATGTGCAAAACAAAGTTCTTTTTTAAAAATAAAAATGAAAACCTGAGAACTTTAGAATTATTCAAAACAGATAAACAAACATTGTCCAAACAAGAGATTCAAATTACCTCTTGGATGTATTTGGAAAGGCACTGAACTGATTCAAGATTCCAAAACAGAAAAAAAGAAGGGATGTGAGAAAGGTTTTGTAAGCTGAAATCATCATCCATCGAGGAACAGGATCAAATACCTTCTTACTTAGGAGTATGAAATGGAGGACACAACCTTTCCCCCTTCAATCTGTGTTTGAGAGGACAGACATTTTGAAACTGAATTTGATCAGATTATTGCTTCAGTTAATAACTGGGAGAGGAGTGCGGATGGGATTGAATTTTCAATGCTTGACGTAAGCAATCAGTTATATGTAGAGAAAAAAAACCTTGAGCATGTGCTAGATGAACAAAGAACATGGAAACTATACCTCAGAATTGAATTCTTGGAAAACCAGACACAGTCTCATCATTTAGAAACCTGGAGCTACTTGAGGAGTTGAGAAGACTCAGACTCTTTGGATTTTGCTGAAAAATGACTTCATCAGGCATTTAAAGTAGATATGCAGAAGAAACCAAAATCTGTTAAATGGTCCTATCACAGAACTTAGAAATCAGCCATCAACCTGCATATAGAAATTTTGTACTTTAATTAATAAACATAGGCTAATCCAAATGGATAAGAAACTCTTAAGTATTGAATATGAAAGACCTCTCCTTGATTTGAATAAGTGTACAAAGAAAGGCTTTTCATTTTGATTAAATAAAAACTGCATGATAGGGAGATCCCCTTTGCATTTCTAGTCCCTATTAAGATAAATATATCAAATTTTAAAAAGGCTATATTTTTTGGTACCCAAGAGATTAAAAAAAATATTGGGACACCACCAAGTTAGTGCATTGATTTATGTCTTTTAGAGGATGAAGAGGCTGAATACTCTGTTCCTAAGTAATATTTCATTCATATAACCCATCTTCACCACAAATAACAGAAAACAGGGATATTTAAGTATTAATGAATGTTTCAAAATGTTTGCTTAACTCTAAGGTGTAACTTTGACTTTTTCGAATGTCTGGTCTAAATCTGGTGCAGTTGTATGCAGAAACTATGTTGTATTCAATAATAAATGGTAC
This sequence comes from Mauremys mutica, assembly GCF_020497125.1. NCBI lineage: Eukaryota > Metazoa > Chordata > Testudines > Geoemydidae > Mauremys > Mauremys mutica. The sequence goes on along the minus strand of NC_059076.1, from coordinate 105,838,944 downwards.
ATATATTCTAGCTCTTGCTTTCACAATATGCCTTTTCTGATATTGAATTACAAAGCTAAAGATCACATTTTCCCTTTTGATTGCTATGCATTTAGCTCCAAATTATATCACCCTTCGTGTTTGTCTTTTAGGAACTGGTGATCTACCTCTTTCTCCACCTGTAGTCAATTTCAAGTGGTAGAATTTATGATTTGGGAGAGGTTTTGACCTCTTTATTGTATTAAGAATATATTATCAAACTTCAAAGTCTGTAAACTTCTACTGTATTGATTTTCTTCTGTGAGCAAAATCAATAGGCAAAATTAAAATAAAAAAAATCAATTTCTTCATTTTTGAATTGCTTCATATTTTTATATACATATTTTGTTTATTTAACCTTGAAGCTTTTTTTGTCAACTCATTGATATGGAAACACAACAAAAGCTTAAAGTAATGCTGAATAAAACGTACTGATGCAAATAAGTGAAATACAAAGGGAAATATATGGTTCTTTTATCTGGGAAGAGGAAAGATAAATGCTGAGGACCTGTGATCAGATTCTGATTTCTGATATAGCATTGTCAGTCTGGAACAACTCTGATGACCCCACTGGAATTATGCTGGATTTACACCACTATATCTGAGTTCAGAATTTGGTCTTTGGTGTTTAATGCTCTTCTGTTTTTCTAGTCTTAATTTTGTGCTCAGGAACAATTACCAGCAGAGGAGTTTTGAAGAAATATTGCACAACTGTAATTTTCAGATTCACAGTGTTTAGCAGCTAAGTGCCTCACAAGGAATAAAACCACTTTTATTTTTGCCTCCTGCTATCACTCCAATGGGCAAAGGTCAGCAAAACAGTGGGAGGCCAAATGAAGGAAGATTTTTTCCCTGTAAGACATCAACTTGCAAGACACTGTGAATTTCAGAATTACAAGTGATACAGCTTTTTTTACAACTGCTCCTTTCCTTCTTGCCTCCTACTGCTGCTTCATTGTTGGATAATGTCTTTTTCTTGTCAGAATGAGCAAGCAAGATCTTATTTGTGACAAGCGAAATTCCACTTTCTACCTAGTATTGTTGCAGATGGAGGAAAAAAGAGCTTGGTTCATACCTATCTCATTTTCTAGCTTTTGATGGTTTCAGTTAGGGCTTTTAAAGCCAAATCTAATCTGCCTTGTACACATGAGTAATCCAGTTGATGCCAATGGGACTACTTGTATGAGTAAAGTGAACACGATGTAGCTATATATACCATTTTATTTGTATATTTATTTTCGCCTCAGACTATACCATTGAGGAAAAATAAGTGTCACTAACAGGTTGCCAGACAAGTTGGGATACACCATTGCTACAGACATTCAAAAGTAGGTTAGATAAGCCACTAGTGGGGATTATACAGGAAGTTGTGTTTGGTGGAGAAGTCAGGCTGGGTAGCAAAAGATTTATTTCATGTCCCTACTAGCTATCATTCTATGGACCTTATTCTGCCCTCAGTCCACAGAGATAATCCCATTGATGCCAAAGGCAATTCTTTGTGTGACTCAAGAAAAAAAATATGTCCTTAAGTGTAATAGTCACTTTGCCAAGTCATCCATCAAACCTAAACTAAAGAGTTAAATGAGACAGAACACCACCAATTAGACTGAATTTTAGCCTAGAAATGAACAACATAATTTAATTAAAAAAAATTGTGAAAGTTAATTAAATATCTGAAAAGCTCCTATTGAGATTTATCTGGTTTATTAAAAAGTTTCTGTCCCAAACCTTATTACAAGCTCCATTGTTGGATGGAGGAAGGCACATAAGCATAGAGGCTTGGTTCAGCCACTCATCACTTCAACCCACCACTGATTTTACTTTGGAAATTATATGGTATACTACGTTTTGCTGAACTAGTAAATAGCTTTTCAATCTCTCATGCAGGAGCTACATTTATGCAAGATATACTTGTTATGCCTGCTTATGAGCTCAACATTATCTCTCTTCTCTAGAGGAGAATAACTTGAACCTATTGTGCCATGACACTGACATTATATTTGACTTTTGACATTGCATTTAGGGAACATTTTCCATTACATGAATAACTATTTCCAGTTTATACACAATTCTAAATGTTAAAGGGTAACTTGCAAATATGAAAAGTCCCTAAAATTACCACATTAATAGTATAGTACTGTATGTGATGGATGCCCCAAATTACCCTGTGCCAAACTATCAACATGCCTACACAATTTCAGTGTTTAAAATTAAGCCATTTATTTCAGTTAGAATAGATCAGAAAATATCTGAAATCACAATCAAATTACATCATATATTGGTTTATGATACTAGCATTGGGTTTTCCTTTGATCTGCAGCTCTCAGAGACAGAACCAGACCTATCAATCATAGGAAAGACATTTGGCTACCGGTTCGGCCTCCTGGCATTTTCAGCTCCTGCTTTTTGGACCTTCTGCAGTCTTGAGCTGCCAAACACGAGGAAACAGTTAAGTTTTCAGATTTGGCTTAAAATTCATTTCCCTTAAGCATTTTCTTCCCCTATCAGAGTACTTTTCTATGTTTAAAACACCCTCAGTTTAACCTAATAACACCATGATGAATGCCAAGTTTTAGCCAGCTAAAATTGAAACAAAAAGGGTGAAAAAAAGTTTTATGAAATTCATGCCATTAATTTTTTATCTATAACCTCAAAGAATAAAAATCCATAGAGGTTTTTAAGTCCTGGCTTGACAAAGCCTTGGCTGGGACGATTTAGTTGGTGTTGGTCCTGCTTTGAGCAGGGGATTGGACAAGATGACCTCCTGAGGTCTCTTACAACCCTAATATTCGATGATTCTATGATATTGAGATATACAGCAGTGCACAGACAATCCAGGAAGTTTTTGGAAAGTGTAGGGAACAATTTTCTGGTGCAAGTGCTGGAGGAACCGACTTGAGGCAGAGCTCTTCTAGACCTGCTGCTAACAAACCGGGACGAGTTAGTAGGGGAAGCAAAAGTGGATGGGAACCTGGGAGGCAGTGACCATGAGATGGTCGAGTTCAGGATCCTGATACAAGTGAAATCCTTGCTGATATTAAATGCAAAAAAAAGAAGCTTACAAGAAGTGGAAGATTGGACAAATGACCAGGGAGGAGTATAAAAATATTGCTCAGGCATGCAGGAGTGAAATCAGGAAGGCCAAATCATATTCGGAGTTGCAGCTAGCAAGAGATGTTTAGAGTAACAAGAAAGGTTTCTTCAGGTATGTTAGCAACAAGAAGGTGGTCAAGGAAAGTGTGGGCCCCTTACTGAATGAGGTAGGCAACCCAGTGACAGAGGATGTGGAAAAAGCTAATGTACTCAATGCTTTTTTTGCCTCTATCTTCATGAACAAGGTCAGCTCCCAGACTGCTGCACTGGGCAGCACCTAGTATGGGGAGGAGGTGACCAGCCCTCTGTGGAGAAAGAAGTGGTTCGGGACTATTTAGAAAAACTGTACGAGCACAAGTCCATGGGGCCGGATGCACTGCATCTGAGGGTGCTAAAAGAGTTGGTGGATGTGATTGCAGAGCCATTGGCCATTATCTTTGAAAACTCATGGCGATCGGGGGAAGGTCCTGGATAATTGGAAAAAGGCTAATGTAGTGCCCATCTTTTAAAAAGGGAAGAAAGAGGATCCGGGGAACTACTGGCCAGTCAGCCTCCCCTCAGTCCCTGGAAAAATCATGGAGCAGGTTCTTAAGGAATCCATTCTGAAGCACTTAGAGGAGAGGAAAATGATCAGGAACAGTCAGCATGAATTCACCAAGGGCAAGTCATGCCTGACTAACCTAATTTCTTCTATGAGGAGATAACTGGGTCTGTGGATGAGGGGAAATCAGTGGATGTGTTATTCCTTGACTTTAGCAAAACTTTTGATATGGTCTCCCACAGTATTCTTGCTGGCAAGAATGGGCTATAAGGTGGATAGAAAGCTGGCTAGATTGTTGGGTTCAATGGGTAGTGATCAATGGCTCCATGTCTAGTTGGCAGCCGGTTTCAAGCGGAGTGCCCCAAGGGTCGGTCCTGGGGCCAGTTTTGTTCAATATCTTCCTTAATGATTTGGAGGCTGGCGTGGACTGCACTCTCAGCAAGTTTGCAGATGACACTAAACTGGGAGGAGTAGAGATACGATACAGAAGGGCCTAGGGGGGGATTTGATAGCTGCTTTCAACTACCCGAAAGAGAGTTCCAAAGAGGAAGGATCTAGACAGTTCTCAGTGGTACAGATGACAGAACAAGGAGCAATGGTCTCAAGTTGCAGTGGGGGAGGTTTAGGTTGGATATTAGGAAAATCTTTTTCACTAGGAGGGTGGTGAAGCACTGGAATGGGTTATCTAGGGAGGTGGTAGAATTCCCTTCCTTTGAGGTTTTTAAGGTCAGTCTTGACAAAGCCCTGGCTGGGATGATTTATTTGGGAATTGGTCCTACATTGAGCAGGGGGTTGGACTAGATGACCTCCTGAGGTCCCTTCCAACTCTGATATTCTATGATTCTGTGTTTGTTTTGTATTCTACTATTAATAATAACCAGTTACCATATAACTTTTTCATTTTTCAAAGTGCTTTAAAATATCCACTGTTTAATCCTCACAGCAACTATTTGATGCAGGCAAGTATTTCAGATGGCGAAAACGAGACAGAGGTGTTAAGTATTTTTCTAAAGTTAGAGGGGAATCAATGTCAGATCTGAAATTAGTAGTTTCTGGGCACCACTCTTGTACACAGACCACATCACTTTCTTGCTGATAAAGCACAACATACTGGTAGTTACTAAAGGCCAAGGACACAACTGTCAATGAAATATAGCAATTCAAACTGAAAAATTACCAGGTACTAGTATAAATTATGTTTTATGATAAAGCTGGATGGCATCCACCATGTGCCCTAGATGTAGATGTAGACAAATTAGAGATTGGGCCAAAGGAAAGCTGATGAGTTCAACAAAGACAAGGGCAGAGTCCTGCAGTTAGGATGAAAGAATCCCATGCACCGCTATAGGCTGGGGATCGACTGGCTAAGCAGCAGTTCTGCAGAAAAGTACCCCGGGATTACAGTGGACGAGAAGCTGGATATGAGTCAACAGTGTGCCCTCATTGCCAAGAAGGCTAATGGCATATTGGGCTGTATTAGTAGGAGCACTGCCAGCAGATCAAGAGAAGTGATTATTCCCCTCTATTTGCCCTGGTGAGGCCACATCTGGAGTATTGCATCCAGTTTTGGGCCCCCCACTACAGAAAGAATGTGGACAAATTTGAGAGAGTCAAAGAAAGGGCAATGAAAATGATCAGGGGGCGGGTGCACATGACTTACAAGGAGAGGCTGAGGAAACTGGGCTTGTTTAGTCTGCAGAAGAGAAGAATGAGGGGGGATTTGATAGCAGTCTTCAACTACCTGAAGGGGGGTTCCAAAGAGGATGGAGCTCAGCTGTTCTCAGTGGTGGCAGATGACAGAACAAGAAGCAATGGTCTCAAGTTGCAGTGGGGGAGGTCTAGGTTGGATATTAGGAAACACTATTTCACTAGGGGGGTGGTGAAGCACTGGAATGGGTTACCTAGGGAGGTGGTGGAATCTCCATCCTTAGAGGTTTTTAAGGAGCGGCTTGACAAAGCCCTGGCTGGGATATTTTAGTTGGTGTTGGTCCTGCTTTGAGCAGGGGTTGGACTAGATGACCTCCTGAGGTCTCTTCCAGCCCTAATCTTCTATGATTCTATGGTTCTATGATTCTATATTAACATAGAAATGATGTCCATTTTCAAATCAACATTCGGGGGGTGGGTGTTAGGAACAACTCAGGGTATCAACAAGGAAACAGGAGTAGCCACAGATCACATTGGTAACCTCTTTTAAGGCCTCTGAGCATCTGACTGTATGTGTACATGATTTTCCTGCCATCCTCTTGGTGCATCCATTCAGGATACATGGAAAGGCAATCTGGTCACCATGGTCAACTTTCCACTCAAGGAAATATTGGAGAAGCGGGCAATGAGAGAAGGACAGGCCTGGTGCAAACAACCTTCTTAGACTTCCTGGAACCTTTCCTTAGGTTACAACAGGGATCAGCAACCTTTGGTACGTGGCCTGCCAGGATAGGCACCCTGGCGGGCTAGGCCGCTTTGTTTAGCTGCTACGTCCACAGGTTCGGCCGATCACAGCTCCCACTGGCCACAGTTCACTGCTACAGGCCAATGGGGGCTGCGGGAAGCGGCGCAGGCCAAGGGATGTGCTGGCCGCCATTTCCCACCGCCCCCATTGGCCTGGAGCGGCTAACTGTGGCCAGTGGGAGCTGCGATTGGCCAAACCTGTGGACGCGGCAGGTAAACAAACCGGCCCGGCCTGCCAGGGTGCTTACCCAGGCCAGCCGCATGCCAAAGGTTGCCGATCCCTCGGTTACAGCAACATCAATCCCTTCTGAGGGGAGATTTTCATTTTACTGTATGAACTATGTACTTGAAGCAACAGGTGAATAGGAACTATAGAAATACAGCTGAAATAACGTAATTCCTTTATGAATATATGTTTCATCCAGCCAAGCTGGTCTTAAAGGATCACTTGATCAACACACAAATTAATTGACTTCCTCAAATGATTTGTATATCAAATAACATTGTAGGAAATATTTTACACAAAGGATTACTCTGAAACTATGTGTAAATGAAAGCAAAGAAAAACAATAGCAAAACTAAGAGAGGCAATATCTTTTGTGCTTTAATGCCATAGAAAAGTTTATTTACAAAAAAGGCTTACCAAGAAAATCCAGCATTTTAGTGGGAACATTCTTTGAGAAAGCCTAACATGTGAAATGTGTATGTGAGAAAATGTTTTATATTTCATATATCATTTCATTTAAATAAAACTTATTATGTCATATCATCAATTTTATTTGGTTTAATCATTCGTTTACATGTTTCCCATGTGCTGTGTTTATGTTCAGGAAGGGGCAAGATGTGAAATTGGCTTATGGAACAAAAAAAGCCTTTATTTAATGTTAAACTGTATGAGGGCAAAAATTGACAGCAAATAATCTTACTTCATGTACACTGAATGGACAAATTAAGACTAGATTTTTATTTTAGATACAGCTGTGAGCAGGGGGTGTTATGTAAGCTACACATTTTTGGAGTAGCTCTGTAGGCTTTGTGAGTCAGAGATACACCTCTGCATCATGATTTCCTTCCTGCTTTTTCTTCTGGCTCCTAAAGGGGTAGTCATTTACTGTTGTATAGGCTCATGAGTGGTGGGGAGTGGTTCAGGCCAAAGAGTAGAGGGTGTGGCCCCACCTTATCTGCCCACTCCCAGCCATCTGCTCTGGAGAATGAGTAAATGGGCGAGTAACTGCGCTTAGTCATATATGCCTTTGTACTTAAGATCTAGGTAGATCTACATAAAGAGTTATATCATTGTGCAGTCATGTCATCTGAGTCATAGTCTAGCCATTTGTTTTATTAGTGATTGAACCTAAAAAAAAATTTAAAAAAAGTTCCTGTTGAAAGTTTAACATCACTTAACATGGTTCATGTTTCTCAACTTGAAATATCTTACTTCATTAACTTGGAGCCACTGATGAATATAAAAAGATAAAGCGTGTTCTCATTTTACTAGCATCAGAATGTGAAGACGTATGGTGTTGTGTTTACAGACACAGGGCTGGGAATCAGGAGATCTGGATTCTATTCCTGCCTCTGCCTCCAATACCCACTGTGATCTTGTGCAAGTCCTCTTTTTGTGGTATAGTTTTCCCATCTATAAAATGGAGAATAACAACACTTCCCCACCTCTAAGGGATTGTGAGTGTCAATCCATTACTTTTTGTGAGGTGTTATGGTAACAAGGGCCATGGAAATGCCTATAAATAAATAAATAAAATAATAATATAGTTTTTTTATATCCACTGTAATGGCTTCATTTAAACTGAGGGAGATTATTGAGTCAAGTCTCACTGGCTTTCAGAGCAGGTCCTAGTTTGCTTAACATCTATAAACTGCTTCCTGGCCTAATTATTTGAAGGAATAATACTCATGTTGTCATTATGTAGATGATACAGTGATGTATACACTTTCATCCAAGGCTGTTGTACTGTTAAATGCTATATTTAAGACAAATAGTTATAGATTGGTCACTTTTTTCCAGCAATTTATTATTAGTGAAGAATCTGAAAGTTATATTTTTCGCTAATCTCAAAGATGGGAGGTGTATTTATTTATTTATATATGAGTTTTTAGAGCTTGTGAAAGTTGATGGAATTGACAACACTACAGGCTGAAGTCTTCCTGCAAACAGAGAAAAAGTTCAGTAGGGAAGTAGTTAATTTCTTCTTATTATTGAAGTGTTGATTATACACTCAGTGCTGTATGAGCCACAAACACAGTCTCTGCCCTGAGAAGCTGACATTCTAAAAGACAGACCAGCCACACTAGGGGATCCAGAGGTGGGCGTTTAATTAGAATTAAAACATAATTCTGTCTTACTTTCCTCTCTTTTGAAATGTTGATTGGAGAAGACATTTGGCTCATGGCAGTTATTGGTTGCAGGGATTGTGGAAGAAATGGGTCTCTAGTACATATTAGAATAAGCAGAATGAGATGTTTGGTGCACTGGGGTTAGGAGATCATGCCATGTACAGGTGGAATAAAGGTAGAAAGCCTCAAGGTGGGAGTGAGAAAAAGACACAAATAGTGTGGTGAAGAGTGCCCATAGTATCTCATGCCTTGCTGTGCATCAAATGAGAAATTACTGTTGTTGGTTTCTTAGAGGATGGGATTTCATGATAAAATCTAAGGTAAGGAACTTAGGAGTTGGATTCAATTCATTGTCTGAAATATATTGTCTTTGCATCTGATTCAGGTCCTGACCCTGCAAAGATTTGTACCTATGATTATCTGTGCACATTAGAATAATACTATTGAAGTCATAGTTAAGCATATGTATCTGTCTTTGCAGGGTGGGGCCATAGACTGTAAACTTGCTGGGACGTTGATAACTGTCACTAAATAATGAATAATATATAAATAATAAAAAATATCAAGGTTCAATATCAATAACAGCTACATTATTAAAGCAGCAGGTTTTCACTTAAGGAATATAGTATGGTTTCAGAATATGGTATTAGATTTTAACTACACTGAATATTTAACTTCATGATGTTTTACGTCATGTGTGGAGTACTGCAATGCAGTCTTCCTTTGTTTGCTTTGTTTGAATCATTCTCACTGATAACCACACAAATTTTGACTCCATTGAAAACGTGTGATCATAGTACAATAATTTTTGTCAAATTTGCACTATTTCTATATTTTTCAACATTGCAAGTTTTAGATGAAATGGCTCCTGAGTGCTCATGAGACTGAATTTTTGGCAATAATTATAACATCAGGATGAAGGATTGCTTTCCAAACACACGGCTTAGAACTGCAGGAGGTCAGGCATTAATGTCAAGACCCCTATTTTATGGAATTCTGTGATCAAAGAAGATAATAAATTAGCAAGGTTTAGAATAAGATTGAAAACTTTTGAAATGCATTGAGTGTAATAATTGTCTAAAGCTCCTTTAGTTATTTCTGATCTCTGCTATATAAGTATTGATAGTTAGATTTCAGTGTTACCATTTACATCAGTAAAATAAATATTGTACTCTTGGCATCTTCAGTTACCCTATGCTCTCTTTAAATATGTAATGTAAAATATTGTAGTTTAGTATATAGAGCAGGAGAATGGGAATCTGGAATCCTGTGTTACATTTCTAATGATGACATTGAATTGCTGTGTAATCTGGGACAAGTCACCTGAGCTTTTTGTGCCTCGATTAATCCAGTTATAAAATGTATATAAAATATTTTCTTACCTCCCAAGGCATTGTCAGGATTAATTAAATAGGAACAATTCGTGCTACTTTTGAAGTCAGTAGAAGTTTTGCCATTCAAGATTAGGCCCTTAATATATGCAAAGCTCTTAGACATTATTCTTCTAAAAATATGGAGTGCTTTTGCATTTCAGAGTTCAATAATGTGAAATGCTGATTTGTCATTTATTAGGAAGAAGGGAAATGGCACAGCATGGCCGAAAAAATGGTAACCATTTTAGTTTTGTCTTACTTATCAGAAACCTGGTAAAACCCACTTCCATTGCTGATTCATGTACTGAGTTCAATCGTACTGAATCTCCAACAAAGAGTTTGTATTAGACCATACCAGATGGTGATTAAAATAGCAACTGCAGTGTACATAGGATATATGTTTAGGGTGGGATTTTCAAAGAATGCTCGGCATTGGTCTAACTCTGAGTTAATACCATCCTTTTGAAAATACCATCCTTAAATACCAGTACCATGCAGCAGATATACAGATGGCCATCTATATCCGCTGATAACCACAGTCTGATTTGTGCAAGTGTGAATTCAGGCAGCAGGTGGGGAGGTTCTGGACATCTGTATCATCCCTCTTGCCTGTCATTCTGTCCCTCAGAGTCTGTACAGCTGCCATGGTGGCTTCCCAGCATGGCATATCCAGGCGAGAAATGGCAATTGGAATTCTAGTCCCAGGCAGAGACTGCGTGTATTTTATTTTTCTGTATATCAGCAGACTTTTTAATGTGCGTGTACCTAAAAGCTCAGTGTATGCTTTCAAAATTTCATTGCACCTTTATGTATTACTGCATTTTATTTTAGGCTTGAGAAGAGAGTAACATTTATTCCAAATTGTAAGCTATCAGAAAAATGTATTTAATAATTTTTTTTAAAGAAAAACAACAGGAAAATCAATTTATCAGTGGCTCTTTCATAAGAAATCTTTTTATATTCAATTTTAAAGTGCATTAAATTCTGTTGAAGAAATTTGGAATTGGTATAACTGGGAGGCTGCCAATCAGCTTTCCCTCATCTATGATCTTATTCAAATTAGTACTGTGATATCAGATACCTGCAATATCATAAGTAGCTCTAGCTCTTCCATAATCTATTCTAAATAGGAAAAAAATGTTATCCATATGGTAACCTGGAGGAGCAATCTTGAATTATTTCTAGGCCAAGATTGATAATATAACTGAGATTTACGTATTGCCTCAGTCATGAATAGTTTTAAATCCAAATATTTCATAAATCCAAAACCGCAGTTCTTGAGCAGGGCCAACCTCCCATTGAGCAGTATACACCTTGACCTACCCGGAGTTTAGAACAATTGAAACTTTTAATCATGAGGCAACGGTTTGGAGCATTATGGGTTAGAATAGGCGAGGATATGGATTAGAGTCTGATCCAAACCTCATTAAGTAAATAGAATAGCTCCCCATTGATTTCTCTGTGCTTTGTATCAGTCTGGTAAAGTCTTAGTCTGGTAAACTAATTAGTAATGTAGCTGACACTGTGTAAATTTTAGATAGGGATATATATAAGGAGAGGGTAACCACTGTTTTCGGGAACGATGCTACAGACCCATTCTTTCATGTTTTGACATTAAACTATTAGGAGACAAACACAGTATATTCTGCATTTTTGACTGAATTTCAGGTTTTCACTAATTAAAATTTCAGCTAGTTTCTAGGAGACCTAAATGAAAAGTGTAATCATATTAAAAGGAAAATTCATTTAAATCTTTGGAGAGGTCAAATCAATGTCTGAAACCATCAGCGTGATAAAAAAATACCAAACCTGCTGCTGTCCCTGAATGAGCCATGAGGAGTAATATGCCGTAGGGTATTCATAATTTTGAATCTACTTTGTGGCTATTGATATGTTACTATATTATGCTGTCAAGGGACTACCGTAGCTGCTGAAAAGGGAATGTACTTTTTGTTGCAACAAAAAAAGCAAGTTACTCAGTAGATCTAATGACAGGAATGCAGATCTTCTAATAGCTTATTGCCAGGGTCAACTGTTGGGTCCTCTGTAACACAGAATTCCAATCAGGCTGTGTGCAGTCTTCTTTATTACAAAGAGAGGATGACATTGCTTGTCAGAAACTGCTATCTGCCAGCATGTTGAATGTACTTTTCTATAGCTGTATTAAAAAGTAATGACAATAGTCATGAAAATATTGTGCTATAAAAGACATAAAACCTCCTCGTATTACATTTCTTCTTTGTAGGCTGCTAGCAGTTGAAAATAACATGAAGAAATGAAATGGTTTAAACTATTTTGTTAATGTCAGTAGATTTCCCAAAGATATCTCTATATCTCACTTCAAAGGGTTGATTTGACTATTTTTATTATTGTATAACAATTGCATTACTTTTCTTAGAGCAATATATTTGATTTGGATAATATAATGGACTTCCAGAGAGGACTTTCAGAAACACCATTATTTTTTGCTCATTTTGTATTAAATAAGTACTAGCCTGTATGTGGGGGTTAATGTATGTATACCATTTGGAACTTACTTAGTGTCATTATGTAATTCACAGATGTTTTATTATTCATAGTACTGTGCATTCATAGCTTTCTGTTCACTGTTGTGCAAAAGCTAATGAGGGAGAGTCTGTGTAAGTCTTTTGCTGGGCTTTTACCCTGGTCAAACTCTTATTCAGTTAATTTAAGCTGCAAACAGTGGGATATGGTAAACTTTACTGGATATGTCACTGTTTGACAGATGCAGTAGAAAGAAAATAAATATACATATTCTGTTAATTTTGATATTTATGTTTCATCATTATAAATTACACTTTTGTAGGATAAAAAGCCAAGAGCCAGACTTTCCACTGAATTCCAGCTTGTATAGTAATTTGCCCCCATGTGAAGTGGGTGTATAACACCATCAGATCAAAATGGTAATTTTTTTACGCCCACTTTGCATAGGTTGAAATGACGGTAGTGGAGAATCAAGCTCCAAGAATTAGAACTTAACCGAGGTATAGTGAGAGTTCTTTATATGTCCTATTTTTGGTTTTGCATTAAGACAGATGAGATAAATTTTCTGCATCCAGTTTACTGAGTCTGCAACAGATCAGTAGTGGAGCATCATTCTGGAAGAAAGAGGAAAATAATGTTTGAGGCTGTAAATCGATTTATCATTTTCTATTAATATAAGAAATATGGGGTCTTAGTAATGCTGTAATTCCACTGAGAGAATCATAAGGAGCAAAGCTAGAGTGATTTGTTAATGTCACCAGAACACAGATGGAATTGCATATATATGTAGATAGATAGATAGATAGATAGATAGATAGAAACTGAAGCTATTAACACAAGATGATTAAAATTCTTGCCCTCTTCATATTTTGCTTTCTTGCCTTTCTGTCTCTTTTCCTACCCACCCCCCACCCGATTTCATTCGTCACCCCATATGTTTCTGGTTCAACTTGTCACCTCACCACCACTCTGGCTTTGTCTTTTGGATTTTGGAATCATGCACATTCCAATATTTAATATTTATTGCTTTCTTATCTGTTACCACTTTCTTATATTCTATTTTATACCACTTTGTTATTATGGCACCAAGTACTATATAATAATAAGGATACTAACACTCATTTTAAAAATAAAAGTGTATTATAAACTTTAGCATCAAACAAGTTAGAGATTTTGGGTTTGCTACAGACCCTGGATAGTGAGTTCAGTGAATTACAGTTCAGTCTTTGGTCCCCCTTTTGCTCGGGGGGAAGTAACTTGCACTGGACCTTTGCCTAGTGCAGATTAATTCTGTCTCTGTACTAGGCCATCTGTGCTGGCTCATGTCTTGGGGGCTGCTGGATTGAAGTCTCTGTCCACTCACCATCCCTGACCTGTAACTGAGGATGAGTCGGAGTCCCAAAGAGGCTGCAGTCCCATGCCAGGCTGAGACCTTCGATGAAGTAGCCCATGCAGGGGAGTGTCTCATACCCCTTAATCAATCTGGTTCAAACGTGAACAAAAGATGGCCATAACAGTCTTTTAAATATAATACTTTTCCCAAAGGAGTTTGTGGAAATATGTTTTTCAGTTAATCGTATTCATATTGCCATTATATTAATTGATATGTTGTTTTAGTAACTGCAAATCACTTTCAATTTAATCTTAATCTTTCTTTGAAATACCTGTGGGAGAGTGACAGAAAGCCTAGGAAAGACTGACACTAGTGTGAATTCTGTCACATTTCTGGAAACTGAGATACCCATCAAATTGAAGAGGAGGAAGGGTTATCAGCCTATGGACCAGTTGGGGTGAAGCCTTCCAGTTCTGATGGGTTCACAGGAAAAGGAGCCCCTGGTTCCAGGGATGAGCTTTTCTGCCACTCAGGACTCCTCATAACAGCAGCTGGAGCTGTGTTTTCATTGACAGCTCCCCATCAAGTGCACAGAAGCAGCTGTAGTGTGGACCCAGAAGAAGTTAACAATTCTGACAAGCAATATTAAACTCTGGGTTGCTCGGATGAGCTGGGTGAGCTGGGAATGATAGAGTAATGTGGGCAACTCCTCCCCCCTTTCCTCAAAATTTCCTAGAACACCAAACTTATGGAGCTTAAGCAGGGTCCCAAACACTAGGGAATGATACCCCTTCTGAGGCCACAAATTGCTCTGTCAGAGTAGGGTTCCCGCTGCTCACAGAATAGCGACTTCTTTCCAACGATATTCTGTGTATTTATATAGATATAAAATCACAAGCGCTGAGTGAGTCAAAATGCATAGTGAGCTTAGGGAATCACAGTTTGGTCTTTAGTTCCCCCTTTGCTCCTGGCCATTGTCTGCTGCAGATTAATTTCCCCTCTGTACTTAGTCATCTGTGCTCCCTGGTGTGCTGGGGTTTACTACAGTGAAGTCTTGCCCACTTGACATCCCTGATGAGGATACATATGTGTGTATACACATACACACACAAATATATTTGTGTGTGTGCTCCAACATGTACTTGAGCCCAGGTTAGTATCTCATAATGGAACTAGAGTACCGAAGAGCAAGTGGGCGGGGCCCTAGCCTGTGTGGCGTACAAGACTTTTTCATGTATGGCCCTTGCTTGCCATGGATCCCCAGGGGATCTGCAGGGTGTAGGGGTAGACTTTCTAGCCTTTACTACAGGAACTCAAACCCTGCCATCCCAATGGAATGCTTCAGGGTAGTCTCTTCATGGTAGTCCTCATGGGTATTTCTTCATAAAGACTTCCCTATGGGGGTCTGTTAAGCAGGGGATTATTATTTAGCCCATGATTGTTATTATTTGTTTTGGGGTAACAGGAGCTTTGGGTTGTTTGTTCCTTTTTTTTTTCATTTATGTAGCAAAGATTCACTGTGAAGGAATTTTAGGTTTTGGAAGGGGCCCATGTCAAGGTAAGCAATGTCAGCTACCTTTCCATCTGTCTAGGTAGTACAGTCAGTGATATTTTTGGTGACGTCATTGCTCGAGGACTGTGTTTTTGGTGGGTTCAGATACATGTGTACAGGATCCTATATGACTGCACAAATGGCCTCACTAAAGTCATTACTGACAAAAGTTGTCCTAATCCATTGGCTGCATTTTGCCTGACAGAGGTTGAGGCGGTAGGTAAGTCATAAATACATATTAGTGGATATGGAACCACAAAATCCTAATTTTCTAGTAAGAAAATGCCCTTTTCCAAATTAGATTATGGCCTTTCTATGTATAACAAGGTGGGAGTTCAATTAGGTGGGAGTATCCTATATAAGCTCTCGTTACAAATCTTCTTCTAAAAATAGTAAAACCATCATATGCTATCAGTCAAGCTTCACATGAATTCATTATTGGCTAAATATGTCAAGCTACCTTTGTGCTTACAAATCATCATTCATTCCATGGTGGCAGTTTATGAAAAATTTTACATCAGTAATATATTCAATTAAGATAACTCCTTGGAAGAAATTTTCCATGTGTATTAATATACTGCCAACCACAGAACAGCCTTGATTATCCAAATGTCATGGGGACATTGAATGAGTTTGGATAATCAAGCTTTTGCATAGTCAAAGGTATTTACAGTGTAATGAATAGCTATGGGGGCCATGCCCCAGTTTTGGTAACAGGGAGATTGGGTATAATTGCAATTTTGCTATGCACAACATGTAGTTTAGATGCACAGGGGGGTCACACTGTCTTGTGTATGAGAAATGGAGGATGGTACATCTAGATTTAAAAAGCAATGCATCATATTTGTTTGATTTTTATTACAAATTGAGATTATAAATTGAGACCAAGAGATTGCTGGGGAAAAGGCATTTTCCCCTAACGGGCCCCTGCACTTTCCCAGCTTTCAGTCCACTCTAGTTCTGTTGCTAGGGGGAAACTGGTTGACACTCTGTTACTGTTATTCAGCCAGAAATGCACCATCCTATCCCCAGGCAAGAACATCAGAAGAGGCTTGTCCATCTGTGATGACCACACTGCCATATACAGCATTGGTGGTGCAGTTATATATTAGGCCTCTAATTCTGTGCTCATGCAAGCAGCAGATTCAGGATTTGGCCCCAATGAATAAAAATAATAAACAGGAGAGCAAGATAGACTCTATACCAGTGGTTCCCAAACTTATTCCGCCGTTTGTGCTGGGAAAGCCCCTGTCGGACCGGGCCAGTTTGTTTACCTGCTACGTCCGCAGGTTCGGCTGATCGATTAGCCTGGAGTGGCGAACCACAGCCAGTGGGAGCCGCGATCGGCCGAACCTGCGGACGCGGCAGGTAAACAAACCGGCCCGGTCTGCCAGGGGCCTTCCCTGCACAAGCGGCGGAACAAGTTTGGGAACCACTTCTCTAAACAGCGTCCACAAGATAAATACATAAAGCAAAATAGCTTGGGCATGGCTTTCTGTAAAATACAAATTTAAAAGAAGCAATCTGTCTTTCTCCAGCGTCTCCTTTAACAGACTGAGGGTGAAAAACTTGTTCTTGCTTCTTAATTAATTTATCATATCCTATTGTAGAGGATTAATGTGTGACAACTGTCTTTCATTTTGGGTTCTTTCTTTCCTCTCATGTAGAGAGCATTCAGAGGCAGGAACGTAAGAGAAAGAACAGGTGGAGGTATGCGAAAGATGGCACAGAACTTGAGACAGGGCTGCTCACTCTCAAATTGGAAAAGGAAGTACTCAGAAAAAAGTAGAAGTAAAGAATAGGCTGAGAGTTCTGTGGGATGGGGCATTTCAGGCAATACACAAAAGGGGTCAGGTAGCTAGAAGTCTAAATGACATCAGTAATAGCCCAAAATAATTGTGACAATGAAACCACGGATGGTTGAGATTAAAATGAAGCCTGTAAAGTCAAGATGCCACTTACATTTAAGTTCCCAAAAGGAACTTTTTCTAGCCGAAAACAATCACTACAAGATGCAAACTACACCTCTACCCCAATATAACGCAATAAAGCAGCGCTCCGGAGGGGGGGGGAGGACTGCGCACTCCGGTGGATCAAATCAAGTTCAATATAACACGGTTTCACCTATAACGCGGTAAGATTTTTTGGCTCCTGAGAACAGCATTATATCGAGGTAGAGGTGTACTTAGAAGCTAAGCTTCCTAAAGCACAAAAGATCTTTTGAAATTTGTGTTTTATACCTCACCTAGGAAGCATGTCACTATTTTGCTTCTGTGTAACAACATCTCTAATATGTGTTAAATTAAAAATATAGGATAATAGAGGCCCTGGAAGGAAGACAAAGCTATAATTCACTTGAGCTCTGTTGGTGACATAAGCAGTAAGAGTATCACTCTGTTGTATTTCTGAAATCACTGGAGTCATTTATTGTAGTTTTAAACCATTAACAGCTGTCGCTGATGCTTGAGTGGAATAATTACTAGGTGCTGACATTTAAGTATCATATTTGTATGTAAAGTAAATAAGGTTTTTAAAATGTTTAAGAAGCTTCATTTAAAATTAAGTTAAAAAGCAGAGCCCCCCGGACTGGTGGCCAGGACCTGGGCAGTGTGAGTGCCACTGAAAATCAGCTCGCGTGCTGCCTTTGGCACGCGTGCATAGGTTGCCTTCCCCTGCTTTATATCTTACATATAATACAGGTCATTCTCTTAGTAATAATGTGGATTATTGCCCTGTGAAATAGCATGGGATGTCCTCCCTAAGCATGTTTGCCAAGCCACCTCCCTCTCCTTATTTAAGTCTCTTCTGGAAGGTCAGTCCTGCCACAGCACTTCTGGGAAGTGAGTTTCAACACCTCCAGGATGACTGAGATACAGTGTGATCGTCTTGTCCTTCATCCACTTTTAAAAATAAAAACCTTTTCCTGACCCTCACTTCTTGCCATAACTTATGGCCAAATTCACTTCCAGTATAAATGAGCTCCATAGAATTCACTTGTTTACTCCAGCAGAGATTTTGGCCCTTCATTGTTAAAAGCCTTTTGGGCATGGGATGTGTTTATTTCCTTCTTTGAAGTGCCTAGTACACTTTTAGGTGTTCAGATGATAGTAATAGCTGTATTTGAGTTTGGGCTGATTTTTTTCTGTTGAACATTGCCTGGTGCGGTACTGGATGAGAAAAATTGAAGCCAAGGGCTTACAACACTGGAGACGGTGTTTGGCTAAAATCAGAGATGTGATAAGCATATATTTGTATTACTAAGTTATTTAAGTTGATCACGGGGTAATTATAGTAATGGGTTTAGTAATTTATAGTTTTGCTTTGGGACACACACATGCCCTCTTTTGCTTTTTATTTCTTTTGGGATCCATACTAGAGCTGGTCTGGATTTTTTTGTCAAAACACTTTCTCATTGGAAAATGCCAGTTTGTCAAAACCAGAATGGAATTTCCAGTCCAAACGAGATAGAAACTCTCTCCCAGAAGATCCACTATCTCTTGGTTATGACAATCACTTGATGTAGGAGATAGAGGCCAAGTCCCTACTCTGGACTTGACTCTCAGGTTCCCACATCCCAGGTGAGTGCCCCAACCACTCTACTTTAGAGCCAGTTTCATGTTGTCTCTCGGTCTCTTTTGTTAGAGCTGTTCCACCTTGTATAAATAATTAAATATTAATTGGGCCAGGAAAAGATGATAACTCTTCTGCCCACTGGGCACTTATTGGGGATATAGGAAACTCAGAGTCAAGTCTGAATCAGGAAGACCAGGAATTTACCTCTTAAGTGAATGCCTTGATTACCAGGCTATTGGCTATTCTGGAATGGTTCTGCATGAAAAATTTGGAAAGGTCTCAGTTTGGTTCCAATGCAGAACAAAAACAAATCCTGAATTTTTTTTTGCAAAACTGAATTCTTGTTTTCTGACCAGCCCTATCCACACAACTCCTGCAGCAGTTCTGAAGAGATTCTATCACAGCTCCCCATTGCATAGTGAATGAAAGCGGGGGAGATGGTGTCCCTTCAGCATGTCCCAAATGTAGGAGTCTGGGAGGTCAGTGGTAACAGACTAAGAGGAACTTGTTCCCCATGCAAGTTAGGTCTAGGAAGGGAAATGTAGGAAAACCATTGGAGGACTCACAAATGTTGATGTCACCTTTCTTTTGTCAATATTGGCCATAATTCAGATGTATTTTTTTCACCCCAAAATTAGCTGTGACAAAGTAACTGCCCTAAGTATTATGAATCATTTACGTTTTGAGACTCAAAGGAATTAATATTTTTAGTTTAGTTTAAAAAATTGATGTACACTTTAAAAGAAATGGTAACTAGAACATCCTCACAGTTCTTATGATGAAACATTCCTTGTTCACTACCTACATGACAGCTCTGGCAATGTTATAAATCTTTCTAACCTTCTCATCCCAATTTAGCTGTACTTGTGAGGATATTTGTTAAGGGCATCTTAAGCATAATAGAAAACAACGATGCTAAGCAATAAAACAAATATGACAAGTACCAGTTTTTAACTACATGGATTTGGAAAGGATTTATACTGTATATCAAAGGGCACCCTTTCTGTGCCTGTTTGCTGTTCAAGTATCAGAGGGGTAGCCGTGTTAGTCTGGATCTGTAAAAGCAGCAAAGAATCCTGTGGCACCTTATAGACTAACAGATGTTTTAGAGCACGAGCTTTTGTGGGTGAATCCGAGGAAGAGCTCATGCTCTAAAACGTCTGTTAGTCTATAAGGTGCCACAGGATTCTTTGCTGCTTTTGCTGTTCAAGACAGTCACTTCTGACTTCCTTAGGATGCCAGAATTGCTCAGCTTTCTTTCAGAGCTCTTAGATCCTAGAAATGTACACAACACTACTCTGGAATAGTTACAAAATGCAGAAGTTTAGCCATGTTGCTATCTATAGGTGCTCAAAATGTTTGGCAATTGGACCAGTGCAGGAATCTAGTGATACAGAGGAGTATCAGTCTCATTCTTTCTCTTCTGAACCAGCAGGGAATGCTGTGGAGATAACATAAAGCTTCTGGAAATGGGGGGTGGATAGTGCCTTCTGTAGTTCTTTAGTGACCCCTATAATAACACATGAAAGCAGTGGTTTTGATTGATCTGGAGAGACCCCTAGTTAGCCCCTCCCCTCATTGTTCTGATGTTAGGCTTTAAAGAAAAAGGAGATGGGGGGGTATGTGTTTTGTTTTTTCTTTGTTTTTAAAGTAGTATGGACAGTAAAGGGAATTGAGAGTTTGAGAGGGGTGGGGAACCTTCTGCCCCACTGAGAAAAAAAATAAAGTTTAGTAATGGAAGTATATTATTGTGAAAATGAGGAAGTGGTTTCTGATTTCTTAGATAGTCATTATGTGCTTATGTAAAAGGGAAAAAAATCTCATTAACAGCTCAAGTGAAGGTGAAATGGAGCGATCACAGTCCCACTGTCTTTTCACAGTTTAGTCCACTTGCAGGTTTTGGTTTATTGCTTTGCTATTCAGGCCTTGTTTATTCTGAATTTTAAAATCCATCCATCTCCAAAAGAAAGGGTAAGAATTTAAACAGGCATTTAGAGAAGCTTGGACTAGTCTCCTCTCCACTGTTGATTGGCATGGTGAGGGGCAAAGAAGCAGAAAACTAGTTCAAAGGGCCTGTAACTCCTGGGCCAGGGGAAGCGAGCATTTGCAGCATGCTCCCACTAAGTCTACAGAAGCCCCTCTGTGTGAACACCTCATAATTGAGGCTCCGTGTGCCTGAGGGGAAGGTACACTGCCAGGGAGCAGCCTTTCTACACAGCATGCTACCCTAGCAACCTGACAGAGTTCCAGCAGAAATCTGTGTGGGAGTCAATGCTGATCTTTGCAGCATTAACTCTTTTTAAAGAGGGGATTGTGTGCAGCTGCTGTGGGGCAGCTCATGCAGCATGGCTCCCGAGTGAGATACATAGGAAAAGTACCAAATTTCACCATATCTCCTTATATGCCACATGTTTGCAAGGCTGCATTTCTGTTCCATCTACATAGATGCAAACCCCCTTGCCTTTGGGAAGAATGTGACAGCAGTACCACAAGCTTATATTCATTGATGTGCCTTTGGCCTGTCAGTCATCTTTCACCTCAGTGGTATGTAGGCTCTGAATATGTGTTTTTTCACAGGTGCACAGGATATGCCCTTTGCTCATGAATTTCCCCAATTACCATGTTAGCCCCTTTCCCCTGCAATGTCCATGTTTAAGCATATTTAGATATTGGTCATTGCTTGAAAATTTAGTGTGTCTTATCTTGTGCATATGCGAATCTCAGTCAGGATTTCACTTGTGCTAACCAGTTATGCAGGGCCAGAGTGCAAGGGAAGAGTGTACAAGGAGCCCATCCTGGGGTGGCCTGCACAAGGACCTGACACAGTTGCTGAGAGCAGGCTCTGTTGCTTCAGTGCATCCCAGTGGGGATGAGTAGGGATGATGAGCGGCAGAACCATGGCCCTAGTCCATCAATAGCCCTGTTACTCTAAATGTGTAGGAGGGGAGAAAGAAGGAAAGAGGTAGGCTGCACCATTCTAAAGGAGGGTTGGTACAGCCTATGCAGTCTTTCAGCACGCTGAGCCGCTTGAGGAGGGATTCATGGCACAATTTCTGCCTGAGGTCCCCAGGGAGTAGCATGGCTCCATGCACAATTTGGCCCTTTGTAGTATATTGCTAGTTAATTAGGACATTTTCAGGAAGGACTCAAAGATAAAAATGTCTTAGAAATAAATAATGTATTGCCTCGGAACTATTTCATTATGTCAAAAACCACTCTGTGATAACTTTATTAATTAATGGAGAAAAGGCAGCTGGTATATGGCACATACAGTGTTTGTCCACAATCCTGATAAAATAAATCTGCAAATTACTGATATTAATCATCAATTAAATTAGTAGAATAAAGAAAACAATGAAATATGATTCTGGACTATACCAATTTTAAGAGGAATAAGCTTCACAAACCCTAAAAGAGAGAAATTGCATTCAGTTAAGATTCTGGCTTTTGTACCTATTTAACATGGATTTGGTATGAAGAAAAGTTGAGGGCATCTCAGTGAAAGGTGTTATCAATTCCCTCTGTTGGCATGTAAAGGCTGAGAATTTTATCAATGGATCCCAATCAGAACCCTTCTGAATTCTTTCCTTAGCTTTACCAAGGGCTAATTCTTAAAGGAAAATATTTGGCTACTTTCCATTTGGCTCTTGTCCTCTGTTAGGTTTTCTAGACTGTTTCTGCATAAAATTAAGCTTGTTTACAGTTCAACAGCCTTCCTCCTTTCTTCGTTGTATATTGAGCAATTATCTACCACTACATAGCAAAGGGAAACTCAAGAGTGAAAAGGGCTAGCATCAGCTGAATAGCGGGCTAACGTTGGGGGTGCAATCAGAATTTTCCAGTGGAAGAGTGTAATAGTTATAGCAATTTCCTGCAATGTTTTTGGGAGATCTTACTGTATTAATTTTATGTATCGTTGGGGAGCAGGTGTTGTATGTAATTCCATGGAGGAGGAATTAAGAACAGTGGGGGAGTGATTAGGCAAATTTACAGAGCTTGTAACACCTCTAGAGAGCTATCTGGAGAAAGGTGTGGAAATACTGTTTCATTCTGGATTCTTCAGAGACCAACAGACAAAGAAAGGAATTTTGGTTAAATAACCTGAGTTAAAACTGACTCAGACTCTTCTTTCTGATCTAACAAATGGACTGGACCTTCTGTCCAATGGGGAGGGGGGAAATACTGAGGGAAGGGTTGGAAGTACTGACAACTTCCATAGCCTGAGGTTGGAATTGAGATGACCTCTGGTAAGCTTTTCAGCATGTTTGTAGGTTCTTTTATTGATTACATATGCTCTGGTGCCTGGAACTGCCCCTGAGTGTAGGCAGGGAACAGTGCAGCCTGGGAAAACCCTGGTCATGAGGAAGAGAGATCCTCAGTTGGTCTCTCCCAATAGCAATGACGGCTAAGGAGCCAGGTGGGTGCAATTTCCCTGAACTGTGACTGGGACCCCAGAGTTCTCCCTCCCCTACCCATTGAAAAGCTCTCTCCCCTGTACTCTCCCCCTGCACCCAGACTCCCCCGCTGTATCTGCACCGAGACCAGTGCTCTTCCCCCGTACTCAGCTCCACACATACTCCCTTCCCGCTACTCCAGCCCCATCCCTGTGCTCTTCCCCCCACATTGCCCTGCACTCAGTCTTGAGCTGTCCCCCCTGCATCTAGCCCTGCAGTCTCCTTGCCCCACCCCTAGTCTGAGCGCTTATCCAGAAGAGCACCATCTCCACCCGTGGCCAGGCAGTTCTGAGAGCCACAGACCCCATCCTCCTTCTGTGTCTTTGCTTCCTCAGGAAGCATCAAAAGCCCAGATCCAATTAGGGTGACCAGACGTCTCAATAAAATCGGGACTGTCCTGATATTTAGGTGTTTGTCCCGTGTCTCGACCGATCTTTGGTCGGGACGCAGTTTGTCCCAAGATTTTGTTCCGCTGGCAGCACTCGCCTATTTATTTATTTATTTATTTATTTATTTATTTATTGCTGCTCTGCTGGCAGCACTCAACTTCCACCCCACCCCCGCTGCTCCGCCGGCAGCACTCCCCCATGTGTCCCGATATTTTCTCCCTCTCACCTGGTCACCCTAGATCCAATCCTCTCATGCTCCTGGGTGTTGGGGGTTCCTGGTGCCCAGGGGTGCTGGAAGGACTACAAAGGTGGGGGGAGCAGGTGCACAGGGTCGTGAGAGGAGCAATTAGACCAGATATAAACTCATAGAATCATAGGACTAGAAGAGACTTTGAGGGGTCATCTAGTCCAGTCAGCTGCACTTGTGGCAGGTCTAAGTATTGTCTAGACCATCCCTGACAGATGTTTGTCTAACCTGCTCTTAAAAATCTCCAACAATGGAGATTTCACAGCCTCCCTTGGCAATTTTTTCCAGTGCTTAACCATTCTGACAGGAAGTTTTTCCTAACGTCCAAATTAAAACGTCCTTGCTGCAGTTTTATGCCCATTGCATTTTGTTCAATCCTCAGAGGTTAAGAAGAACAATTTTTTTCCCTCCTCCTTGTAAACTGTTGTCATGTACCCTCTCCATCTTCTCTTCTCCAGACTAAACAAACCCATTTTTTTTCAATCGTCCCTCATAGGTCATGTTTTCTAGACCTTTAATCATTTTTGTTGCTCTTCTTTGGACTCTTTCCAATTTGTCCACATCTTTCCTGAAATGTGGCACCAGAACAGGACACAATACTCCAGTTGAGGCCTAATCAGCGTGGAGTAGAGCAGAAAGAATTACTTTGCATGCCTTGCTTACAATATTCCTTCTTATACATCCCAGAATGATGTTTGCTTTTTTTTTTAACAACAGTATTACACTGTTGACTCATATTTAGTTTGTGATCCACTATGACCCCCAAATCCCTTTCCACATTACTCCTTCCTAAGCAGTCATTTCCCATTTTGTATGTGTGCAATTGATTGTTCCTTCCTAAGTGGAGTAATTTGCATTTGTCCTTATTGAATTTCACCATACTTACTTCAGACCATTTTCCAGTTTGTCCCAATCATTTTGAATTTTAATGCTGTCCTCCAAAGGACTTGCAACCCCTCCCAGCTTGGTATAATCCACAAACTTTGTACGTGTACTCTCTATGCCATTATCTAAATCATAGATGAAGATATTGAACAGAACCAGACCAAGAATGAGTGAGTGGCATCGTGATTTTGTGCACTGGGTCACAGCACATCTCAGGTTCTAACCTGCTTCTGTTATGACAGAGGGGCAGCCAAGCCAAACTTCTAGCTATGATCAGGGATCAACTGTGGGGCAGGGCCCCCCACCTTTATTGCACCCACAGCTAACACTAAGGAGCACATTGTGAAAGACCTTTGCCTCGGTGTGCTGGGGTGATTGGATGCACATGGCTCCTTCCTGTCTTGTGCATCTGCACAAAATCCCCTTCAAATAACAGTTCTTGTACTCCCACTACTGTGGGCTTATAGGGCTGCTTATTCCTGGTTGGAAGAAATTTGGGAAGAGAAGGAGCTGTTCATATTGTGAATGTCACTTATGGGGGAATGGCTTTCTCAAAGCAGTCTTTGCAACATTTCCTAAAGAATGTCAGACTCTAGATTTGACTGATCTGCTCTGGAAGATAATTAATAGTATTATCTAAACTTCTCTAGTGCTTTATATTTTCAAAGAACTGTACATGCATTAACTAATGAATCCTCAAATCATCCCTGTGTTGTAGATGAGTATTATTTTTCTCATTTTACACATTGATACATTTGTTGATTTGTCCAATGTCACAACAGCTAGTTAGAGGCAGAGCCCACTGTTGGAAATCACTAGTTCTTGGCATCCCATCCTTATGTCATTCAGCAAGACCACCCAATGGCCTTCATTACCAATATAGACTATTTACATAAATTAATAGAAGTCCATGTAAACAACTGTCCTCACAACTGTTTATTTTCACTATTTGGGTATTTAAAATTACCCACAACATTTTCTCTCTCAAATTTAAGATTTCATGGATGGTGCCCAAATGAAATTTACACTAATGAGGTATTATGAAAGGACTTTTGATTATGTGGCATTCATCAGCAATTAATTGCCACTATTATTCACCCCATGTAAAGAATCTAAAGCAGATAACTAGTAAAAACATCACTGATGCTGCTTAAAATGGTTGTTGCCCTTCACAAATAAAAGATACAATTAAGGAATTATTCATGTCACTCCTGGAACATGGAAGATATCATTTATCTCTTTTTCCTTCCCTGATCCCTTTAGCCATACCATATGACTAGAATCATCAACTTGTCTTATGCATCTATAGTAGTATCCTGTTTTCAAAATTAATACAGCAGTTTAATATTAAAGGTATATACTCTCTGTCTTTGGAATGGATAGCCATTTTGTCATTCATGATGGGAATCATGCCCTTAACTCCATGAACATATTTTTTTTCTTTGTTGTCTGAAATTAGGTCTATTTCTTTAACCAGGCATTGCCACTTTTATGTTTTGATACTCAAGGGAGTATAATGTTTTACACTCCTCTCTAGTCACCTTTTTTAGACTGAGTGAATTGTTGCTTTTTCTCTGTTTCCTTCATCCAAATATCTCACTTGGATATGGTGAATGATCATCTGCAAACAAATTCCATCTCCCTTCTCAACTCAGATCTTGTGTTTGCAGCTACATACTAGAACAGTGGTTTTCAACCTGTATCTAACATTTCTAAAGGTGTCCACACCTCCATTCGAAATTTTTTGAGTCCGCAAATGGAACACTACTGTACTAGAACTTTGGTGTTCTCTTTGAACTTATTCTTTCCATGTTCGCTGTATCAGAAAAAACTACCTGTAACCACATTTAATATTCCATTTCTCATAATATCTTCAACCTTATCTTCATTTTCTCTCATCTGAACTACACATTCCCTTATGCTAGCCTGTATGGAATTTTGCTTCCCATCTGCTCACAAACATCAAAGGTTACTGATATGTCAACATCCACCTTATCCTCAAACATATCCACTGGATCCCCATTCCAACTTCCCAAACATTGTCAAGACTTCCATAGATTTAGTTTAGCCTGCTTCACAGACCTTGACTCTCTTTATCCCCTTCCAGCTCCTCTAGAATCTACCCCTGTCCCTTCTACAAAGTCATGCCGACTATGTATAGTGCTCGCTCTTGAAGCTCTGGCTGTGTGAAACCGCCTTTCTTTTTCAGGGGGGACACCAGACCTGTTTTGTCAAACTTAATAATAAAAATTTATTGTTTTGTTGACAGACCCTGGTCGTCAGCCGGCGGGATTGAACCCAGGCCCTCTCGAGCTAAATGCATGACCCTCTACTGCATGAGCTAAAAACCATATCCACCTTAGTTAAGGCTGTAGAGCAAACCCATTCATCTCTCTCTAAGTGGTCTTGGTGCCACTAGATGGGATGGAATGGAATGCCATACCCAGAAAGTGTGCGGGTTACATATGCCTTTTCACGTCTCACTACCTCTTTCATAGGACTTGTTTTATATAATTTTACACTAAATACAGGGCAGCCTGCAATTTTATGTTATTAATTATTTTAATGCAGTTGGAGGTGCAGTTTTATGAAAGGTATACTGAAATTAAATCGGTATTGCTTTGTCCCCATCTCTATCTGTCTTGTATGGTGACAGGATTCACAAAAGTATGTAGCAAATTTTTACTATAGCAGCGGACCCCCAAGCTGACCTCTAATATTTCCCAGGGGTGCTTAACTCCAGGCCATGCCCCCACTCCACCTCTTACCCCAAGGTCCCACTCCACCCCTGCCCCTCCTCTTCCCTGCCTCTTTCCACCCCTCCCCAAAGTGTGCCCTGTCCCCTCTCCTTCCCAGCGGCTCCTGCACACTGCTGAACAGCTGTTCGGTGGCATGCAGAAGGCACTGGGAGGGAGGACTCGTGGACCCCTGTAGTGCCCTCATGGACCCCGAGGGGGTCTGCGGACCCCAGTTTGAGAACCACTGTACTATATTACTTTTCAATCCAAAACAGATTTAGATGGGACATTTGTGTGACACCACAAATGTCATCTTTTGACAGGAAGCCCCTCCACTTTGATAGCCCTGCTACATGTATTTTTTACATTTGTTCATGACTCTCCATACTTATGTTTCAGAACAGAAAACTGAAGCAGGGAAAAGGATAAAGGGACAGAGTTCAAGACCATTTTCTGTAGCAAAGGGTACTAATACAACTTAGGAATATATGGTTACCAAGTTATGGTGTGGTATGCCCACAGCACTCTTAGGAAGGCAAGCCAATGGCAAAATAAATAAATAAATAACTTGAAATGGAGTCAAGGTGACTGAGCCAAAACACAAATCATATATGTTAGTAAAGGAGTTAGTAAATAGGCTGCTGGTTTGTAATCTTGGCTGACTCTTTTACTGGGTGCAGACTTTTCGCAGGGTGTGGAAGAAAAAATAGGATAGCAAATATAGATTTAGAATAATACCCTTATTGTATCTGTAGCAGGATTGTGTCAAGCACGGGACAAAAACAAAAGCCCATTAGAGAACCAGTTTGCAATTACAGTCACAGCAGCCAAGAACTAACAGAAGTTTGACAATGCATATTTGACCATCACGAGAGATTCAGAAATGTGTTTTTGGCAGATTCTTGACAGGCATTTACAGCAAACCTGTCACTTTTCCTGTAAGACTATAGCGGTGTTTATGACTCAATATCAGAGAGACATTCCTTGACATCTGATATCTCTGTTCTCCTTTCTCATGCTTATTTCAGTCCAACTCATACCATCCATGCGGCCCATCTTACATACACTGGAAAGCAGAGAAGGGAAAGACTTGTAGCAAGAGATTTGAGATTTTTCAGGCAATCTGCATTGTAATATATTGTGATCTATAGACACTACACTGTTGTATATGTTTCAGTTAGTAGCACTCTTCTCTGTGGTTTGGAAGGTTGATTCTTTTTTTTAAACCTGGACTCAGCTGCCTAATGATGAAACTGTAGTGCAGAACTATAGGTGTGTTGCCCCATGAGAAGTGTAGCAGTTCATTATGTGGAGACCTGTTACACTGAGAACCCTTCTGGTTTATCCCGGTTTAGGTGGAAGCCAAGGGTCCCATGTCACTTTTCAAGAAGATTTATGATTAATCCTGGTGCCTTAACAGTATTCCCTCTCTTAAAAGACATGCTTGTGCCCAGGGCTAGCTATTGTTGAGCACCCATTTATTGAGTGTCATATATAATTTTTCCCTCCACTGTTACAGGCAGCTAATTCATTGCTTTTCACTGTACTTTAGGATATTTTGAGCATTAAGATGCTATTTAAAAAAAATTGTATTGTACTGTATTCTACTTTTCAATTGTTACCAGCTTGTTTGGATTGGGGCAGGGGAAGGTGGACTAAAGGTCCAATTACACACCTCAGAGATGGGTAATATTTCCACTGATATAAAAAAGTAAGCCAATCCCTCTCCAAGGTTCCTAGCACACAGGGGGAGTGAAGCAAATACTCACCAGCAACTACACACCACACAACAAAAACACCAACCCAGGAACCAAACTTTGCAACAAACCCCGGTGCCAACTCTGTCCACATATCTATTCAAGGGACACCATTTTAGGATCTAATCACATCAGCCACACCATCAGGGGCTTGTTCACCTGAACATCTACCAATGTGATATATGCCATCATGTGCCAGAAATGCCCTTCTGCCATGTACATTGGCCAAACCAGACAGTCTCTACTCAAAAGAATAAATGGACATGAATCTAATATCAGGAATCATAACATTAAAAAACCAGTAGGAGAACACTTCAGTCACTCAATAACAGACCTAAAAGTGGCAATTCTTCAACAAAAAGACTTCAAAAACAGACTCCAAGGTGAAACTGCAGAACTGGAATTAATTTGCAAACTGGACACCATCAGATTAGGCCTGAATAAAGACTGGGAGTGGTTGGGTCATTACAAAACCTAAACCTATTTTCCCCAATACTAATTTCTCCTTACTGTTACTCACACCTTCTTGTCAACTGTCTGAAATGGACCACTCTCATTACCACTTCAAAAGTTATCTTTCCTCCTTTGGTATCCTACTGTTAAGTGAATTGTCTTGTTAGACTGACCTCACACTTGGTAAGGCGACTCCCATCCTTTCATGTATTTATACCTGCTCCTGTATTTTCCACTTCATGCATCTGATGAAGTGGGTTCTAGCCCATGAAAGCTTATGCCCAAATACATTTGTTAGTCTGTAAGGTGCAACAAGGATTCCTCATTGTTTTAGCACCATCTCTGCTGCCTGCTTTCCTGAGTTTGACCAGATACACAGGCCATTGCTAAGGGGAGGCAGGCCCCTGCTGCAGTTGTAATCCAGGAGACCCATGGAGGGAGTAGTCCCTGTGGTCCCTTGTTTTTTGTCATTGTGGAGAGGGAAGAGGGTGAAGTTTCTTACGCTTTGTAGTTATCTCTATACAAACTCCATGCAAGGATCAGTTCTCTTCCTCCTTGCTGGTGAGTGATGGTAAACAAAATAAAGAATTAAGTCATCTAAGGGCAAGAACAAGGCTAATTATGTGGCTTGGCTAGAGGCTGAGTTGATCTAAAAGTTTGCTGAGAAAGGCCTGAATAATTAAATTTTAACAGTTAAGAAACTGAATTTACTTTTATTCCCAATAATAGATATTACATGCAAGTGGGCAGATATTTCCCATTTAACTTGAGGCCTGATTTGTAGCCTGCTATTGCCTTACATGGGCTTTGAATCAGACCCTGAATGTGCAGGAATAACATTAAAGATTGTGTTCTGTGGCTTTGATCCAGCAAAACACTTAATCCTGCATTTAACTTTAAGCACTGAGTAATCCCATTGACTTCAGTGGAACTGTTCACTTGCTTAAATTCAGCACATTCTTAACTACTGGTGCCTTACTTATTTTTATAAACTGCTGAATTACAGGGAAATGAATGATCTTATTTCTTAAACTGAGTAAACATGCACATATTAAATTCTCTAATTGTCATAAATTTAATCAAAACTTTAATTAGAAAACAAAAATGTGGTAATGAAACAGCGAAGTTAATAAATACAGCACGAATGGTGAAGACTAATTGTAATATTATGAAAATAAAATGCTGTTTTACATTGATAAATCTTTCCTCCACTGTACATAACTTAAATAAACATTGGGATAGGTGTGTAATGATAAGTTTTTGTTTATCCTCTGGGTTTAACACATTAAAATGTAAATTCCTTTAGAATAGTCTTTAGTCTGTAAAAAGAAGCTGATTTTTTGCAGTAAATTGTACAACGAAAGTTTGACCCAAATCAAAAAGGAAGAGTGTAAAATGCTTCCTGTTTAAGTAAGGATATACGTTGGAATATTATTTTGAGGATTTGGAATTGTAATAACAGATATGCAGATTTTACTAAAGAGACATAAACTACATTGTTAAAGGGGTAGTGACATGGATCTCAGTTTCAAGGAAAACATGAGCCATTGAAATTTGCAAGAAGATTAAGCAAGAAGAATTAATACTTAATTTAACATGTACTGAAAAGCTCCTTGCTTCATCAAGTCTACATTAATTTTCCTGCAGCTATGCTTTCCTACATATCCTGAGAAAATATCTTCCAACCACACTGATTCCTACCACCTCCTCATTTAATCACAGTCTCCTTTAGTTCATTTTACCCTTCATTGCATTTTTGTGTGTGTGAAATACAGTAGTAGCTTCATCTACTCTCCCCCTTCTGCTCTGAAAATACTGGTGCTTCTGCTTTTTCGCACCTATGATATCCTTTGCCTGATCAAGAAACTCTCCTTTTCTATGTTAGATTTTCACTTGAAATCAGAGTTTGCAATTGCTTATGTTCATCACAGTAGAGCTGGCTTCTCTTTTAGTTTATGAGCTTAGAAACCACCGTGAAAATGAGTCATGGCTATTTTCAATATTTGAGGGATTTTTTTTTAATTTGAGTATATAGATGTATAGAAAAAAGCAATATAGCATTTATACTTGCACTCATACTTACGGTTGAGCACATATGTGTGGGTCTGTGTATACATCTAGAGGTCATCTTTTAGTAACATTATAGTTAAGGTTGTAAAACATTTTAAGTAATGATGACACATTCTCATGACTTTCCATTCTTGGTTTCTGTCCTAAGATTTTTTTTCAAGTTTGAGAAAAAAATTCTTCAGCTATTTTTATGTTTTGTGACAGTGAGGAAAAATATGTGGTATTTTTAGGGTTTTTTCAGCAGAAATGTTGAATGAAAAACTAATAGAACTCACTCTATATTCTTTTTTTTTTAAGGAAAGTGTCATTTTTAATGTTTACTTTTGGAAACAATTTTACTTGATTTGCATGTAAATGGGAAGCTCTGTTTTCCACAAAATGTTCACCCAGAAGAAATCCTCAAATACATGACCCTTAGTGAGGTCTGGCTAATTTTAGAGCTTAGATTTTGAATAGGAACATATTCTAGATCCTTCTTTGGATCATAAGGAGTTTATGTGTCATTAAGAGCAAAATTCACCCCTGTGCAGAGGGCTCACCAAAGGGCTATGCACAGTTTGAGTTCCACTTAAGCCCTTAAAATATGAATTATTTTATTGTCCTTGGCCTATGCTCCCCACTCAGCCCTCTAAACAAGATGCAGAGGAAGAGTTGGGGAAACTGTTGAATGTGAATAATAATTGATGGAGATGAGTAAAGCAGGGGTTTGTTGTGCTGATATATTTCCTATCACAGAAGCTTAAGAGTGGAATTTTCAAAAGTGCCCAGCTGAACTGCAATTGACATCAGTGGGAGTTTTACCATTGATTTCAGTGAGGGTTGAGTAACACCAATGCTTTTGAAAATCCTCAGTTAAGAACTTATTAAAATCAGATTTTGTCATATGAGGGAAGAAGTGATCATGGACAAGGAACAATGGCTCCATTCCTTTTCATGGCTGACCCTTATGCCAGGAAAGTCAATGAGACTTTATCAATTGACTTCAATGGGCATAGGATATGGACCCATAACAATATGTTTGTGGCACGTGTGTCTTGAGAGAGTTGTTGGAAAAGTCATTATGTAAAGATGAGATTGTGATCTGGTAAGGTATCCCATGCTGAAGACATTTTTCTAGATTTATGATTCTTCTGAAGGAAACACTGATGTTCTACTTAACTGTGCAAACAGAATTTATTCAACAGTCAGGATGAGCTCCTTGGATTCATTGCAGATAAAACAGAAAACCAACATTTTCTCTATCACCAAAGTCCAGAAAATAAAAGTGAATGGTCAAACCCTTAATTTTTTTCATACCTTAATATGTCCCATATGAATATGAGTGTATTGTCTTAGCATTGTCCACAATATTTAAAACAGGTAATAATAAACATCTGTATGCTTGCTGCTGAAAGAAAGCACATCTGTGCCTAACAGAGAGATTGTTTAAAAACAAGAGTTCATTCTGAGATGTCATACTACTCCTAAAAGCTGCCATGGTCAATGAGACATTTATTTATCTGTTCCATACATATGGAGTATGTAAGTTACACTAGTCAAGGGGATTTAGCAGCTTACACTCCCAACATTATAAAACATTTTAAAGAATTGTTCATATATCAGCTACTTTCTTATGCATGTTGGTTCTTCACACCTTTACTATTATTATTATCCCTCAGTGTTACATCATGGGGATTTTTTTTATACACAAATAACCTTCACAGCATAAGCATGAAAAAGGGGAAAGCAACTGTCTAAAATTTATCCCCATTAGTTACTAATATATGCTTACCACAAATTGTTTTGGGTAGTGAGGAGTTCTGTTAAGCTCTCTGCAGATATCCTTCATTTTAGGTGCTCAAATGCACTTCTTTTCCTTTGACTTCCCTTAAAATTCTCACAATGCCTAAAGGTGCTGTCTTCTGGAAGTACTGATTGCGATGTCTTCTTCTCCTCACATGCTCTTGATATGCTCATTCAAACCTTTAAGGCAGGGGTCGGCAACCTCTGGCATGCAGTTTGCCAGGGTTAGCACCCTCGTGGGCCGTGCCAGTTTGTTTACCTGCCGCATTGGCAGGTTCAGTTGAACACGGCTCCCACTGACCATGGTTCACTGTCCCAGGCCAATGGGGGAGGCAGGAAGCAGCGCATGCGAGGAATGTGCTGACCGCGGCTTCCCGCCGCCCCCATTGGCTTGGAGCGGCGAACTGCGGCCAGTGGGAGCTGTGATCGGCTGAACCTGGGGCTAGTTTTGTTCAACATCTTAATTAATGATCTGGACGATAGGATGGATTGCACCCTCAGCAAGTTCGCAGATGACACTAAGTTGGGGGGAGAAGTAAATATGCTGGAGGTTAGGGATAGGGCCATTTTAACTTAACAAGCACCCCCCTATTTGTTCCATCATGTACCAACTTACAGTTTCTCTCCTTGGAAATTGGATCCCACTTATGATACCAATGTTGCCCCTTTCTGACCCAATAAGCTAGTGAAAGTTTGGGGGGTGTTCCAGCTAGAGGTAGAAATTGATGGAATCTAGTGTTTTCTTTGATGCAGTTGAGTTTAATTACAAGGAATGTACAAAGTCCTGTGTCTCTGAATGCAGAAGGAACCAAAAATCACAAGGAACAGTTTCTTAGTGTAACTTCTTCAGTTACCACCAAACCCCAACGCTCTCTCTCTGTATAGCTTTTTCCAAAGTCACACTATGCTCACAGGCTCCTCTTTCTTGCCTTTTCTTGGCTTTGTCTACATTGCACTTTCACCAGTAAAACTTTTGTTGTTCAGGGGTGTGAAAAAAACACACACCTCTAATGACAAAAGTTTTACTGACAAAAAAAGACGGTGTGGACAGCGCTTTGTTGGTGGGAGAGCTCTCCTGCCAACAAGGAGCAGCTACTCTGTGCACCTTTTAGAGGCATGGCTGTAGCCACATAGCTGTGTTGCTAAAAGGTGTGTAGTGTAGACATAGCCCTTCTCTCTCTCTCTCTTCTTGCCTATTCTCAGTTGCTATGTTTTCTCTTTTCCTCCAACCCCTGACACTCCCCTACCCCAAAACAATACTTAGCCAAAAGCTCATAGGTGGGTTCATGCAATTGTTTTGTTTTAGCTGGGGACTTTTGCTTATAGCTGTGTTAACTGAAGGATGAGTTCACACCTATCAGTCTCAATGGGGTTTTAACTCAACCGAGAATAAGGTTTCACCCACCTCCTATTATTAATTATTATTATTATTATTATTACTACACCAAATCATAGACCAGAGCCCCGTTATGCTAAGCACTATACAAAGGAGCATCTTGTGGATGTGCATCCCAAAATTTGATCTGGAAAAACAAAGATCAGTCAGGTGAATTATGTTATGAATTGTAACATAAAGTTTCTTACCATGTTATAGGTGATGTCATGACTTAGTAAAGTAAGGGAACCAAAACAATAATAAACAAAACAAAACAAAAGACAATGAAGAGGCTGTTAGTTTAGTTTCTTCTGTAGTGCCCCTCTTGTAAAGTTTGTCCAAAAGAGATTTTATAAATGTGAGGCCATTTCTGGTAGTGGACATTGTTCTCTTAGTGGACTGAAAGAAAGGTTAATTATTTTCCAAATGAATAGGTGACTCTTATCTATTTGGTTTAGATAATTAACTGATGGTGAATGCAAGTTTGTAAAAGGTAAGTAGCTGCTGTTTGGTTTGTCATATGTAAACTAAAGAAAATATGAATGAACAAAAGTAAATGATCTTTCCAAGTATTATGAAATTCCATAAATTGAAGTAGCCAGTTGAAGATTCTTTATTTTTGTGATGTCTTTTAACCCGTTAACTTAAAGAGTGGTTTGAGACCTGCAGATTAATAAAAATGACTATTTAAATTCATGCTAAATCCCCCAGTCTCTGTATTTCACCCTAGCCATTGTACACCTCTTCTCTGGGAGCAGATTATCTAGCCATTCAGGGTTTAACAAGCAAAGTTGTTAATTAAAGTTAAGTTACAGTAACACTTCGCTATCCAGTAAAAAAAATTTCACTAATACAAGTTAACCAAGTTAGCCCTAACATACGGCTTTATCGCAACAACTGAAACTAGGGGTTTGGTGGTGGCATCTTCTTGCAGAGAAGTAGTGGAGTTTGGGGGCAAAGACTGAACTGATGAATTCTTGCTTGAACTTTGGCTCATTGCTAGTCCTTTAGGATGGCAATAACCTGAATAATATATACTGTATTTGAATCTTTTTTGCATCATATTTGAATGTTTCATTTTCACAGATTTCCTGAATGGTCAGGGAAAATAAAAATGATTAATTTAATATTTACGTGTTTTTACCCATCAAAAGATATATATGTGATTTTCCCATACTGATAATTCTTTTCTAGAGCTGGCTTGGGTGGAATGCTAAGTGACATATGAAGCCAATCAAAATGTGGATCAAGGCCTTGTGCTGTATTGTATGATTAAACAATTTTATATGCCAATGTTTTGTAACAGAATTTGGAAAGATAGACAATATACTGATCCGCGGCAGCTCTAGCAATTTCGCTGCCCCAAGCACGGCGGCACGCTGCGGGGGGCACTCTGGCGGTTGCCTGCGGATGCTCCACCGGAGCCGCGGGACCAGCGGACCCTCCGCAGGCACGTCTGCAGGAGGTCCACCGGAGCCACCTGCCGCCCTCCCAGCGACAGGCAGAGCGCCCCCCGCGGCATGCCACCCCAAGCGCGAGCTTGGCGCGCTGGGGTCTGGAGGTGGCCCTGCCACTGATTCATAACACAAGCACTATACTATATTGTCTTTAGATGAAAAGAAAATTATCTCAGCTATTAAAATAATGTATAGCAAAATTCTCCCACTCAGGTCCATGCACCAAAACTTGGTTCTGTAATTCTGCCCTTTTTATATGAGCAGAAATTTCCATGGGTGTGCAGAACATCCAGTCAAGATATGCAATGCAGATCTGAGTGGCAAATGTTGCCAAATGCCATTTGTCATTAGTGCTTTTATAAAGAATGTTAAATTAAGTGTATTAGTTGAAATAGTAACTCAGCAGTATATTTTTGGAATTCTCTTGGGGCTCTGATGATGTTGGGGTGGAGTATATGATTAATTAAGTGCAGATGACTTAGTGGCTGCATGATAGCTTCAGAACGTTAGAGGAAATTGAAATAGGCAAAGTAAAAATAGAATTCTTTGACATTTTTTAAACTAAGGACTAGTGAAATGATTCATCCTCAAATTGTATGTCCCTACCATTAAGTGGATGAGGGTGTTATGTTATCATTGTTTCATGTATAATTAGGTTAATGTTGGTTACAAAATCTTTTGCTTTGGTTAACACTGATCATTTAATTCTCCACACATAAAAAAGCCCTTTACTAGAAAAAGTCAGTTGTACAATACATTGTTTTAAATATTCTGTACTATTAAGTAGTTTTTAAACCACCTTGAATACATTTATTATGTGGCATGAAAAAGCAGATGCACAGCTATTCTTAACTAACTCTTAACTATGACCAATGTGCTTATTGAGTCATATACTGTTCTAAAAAAGAATCCCTTGTGTGTTTGGCCTTACAGCTCTTGGTCAAAAGTATTTTTGTTCTTTCATGTACATATCGAGGTGAAAAGAACAGGAGTACTTGTGGCGCCTTAGAGACTAACAAATTTATTTGAGCGTAAGCTTTAGTGGGCTACAGCCCACTTCATCGGATGCATGCAGTGGAAAATACGGTAGGAAAATATACTGTGTGCATCCGATGAAGTGGGCTGTAGCCCACGAAAGCTTATGCTCAAATAAATTTGTTAGTCTCTAAGGTGCCACAAGTACTCCTGTTCTTTTTGCGGATACAGACTAACACGGCTGCTACTCTGAAACCTGTCATATTGAGGTGAGCAGCTCTTGTCTGCAGCTCTTCAGCAACTGTGAGTGAAACATGATTTTACAAAAAGCAGGAGAGATTTTCTTCCTATGAAATCAAAAGTGAAGTTTTTACATTTTAGCTGTCTTGAAGGACTATTTCCAGTTCTCTCTCGACCTTTGATTGTACTAACCATTTAATGTAGTTGTACTAACAATAAAGTATGACAACAATATATTCTTTACAACAGGCTTCCTTGTGCCCAGCTCTGCTCGGTTGTGCAGTAGTGGAATGGGGCTAAGGGTGTGAGGATGCTTTTCCCATCTTGCAACTTTGCATGGAGGCTGGATATTCATGTCTGGTTAATACACAGACTTAGTACTGGTATATCTATTTTGGTTAGGGATGTGATTTTTTTTTTAACTGACATAGGTATGCTAAAACATACCCTAGTGTGGCTTCAGTTATACTAGTCTGAAGGGAGCCTATATCACTATAATTTATTCCCCATCACATGTGGGTATATGCTATACTGGTATTGCACTTGAATACCAGTATAACTGGACCTCCTGCTTTTACTATCCTGCCATAGTGAAAAAGATACAAACTTTTGTGTGTAGACAAGGCCAGAGTCTTTATGCACAAGGAGCAGGAAAACCTTAATCTATATAGCACCCTGCTTCCCCTCCACACTGGCCAGCCAAGGCAGCCCTAAGCAAGGGCTGGAGAGGATGCTGCACCTTTAGAAAGTTGGCTTAGCAGCTTCGTTCCCCCAAGAAAGTCCATTGGAGCAGTGGATCTTTTCATCACTCCTAAGGCAGGTGTACAGCTGAAGAGCCACAATTGAACCCATGACATTCAGTTTCTCAGAGACTGGTTTAAAATCATTATAAACCATCATTAACTTCATTAAAGGATTAATAACACGGTAGCCGTTCTCTTAATTACATTCTGCCAATTTGTATTTCTTTTGTGGTGGGTGTTGAAAATGTAAAAGTTAAAAACCACGAACATTTATTTTGGTAAAAAATAACAAGAATGAGTGAAAAGCGGAGTCTCCGTGGTGAGCTGTTCATGTCAGCTGCATCATGGGATGTGTACTTGTGTGTTTATATAACCCCGTTCATTCTGAAGGAGCCCATAGCACTTTATGGATTATGGCCTAAATGATCCTCGGACTAGCACAATCAGCACAGTACAAAATGATGGGTGCAAACATGTGTGGAGTTCTCATGTCCTTCTCCTCTTTCTGGATTAAATGTAAACTGGTGCTAAGAGTCTGCACCAGACCTATACACAACTTAAATCACACTTAAGCCCTCAAGGACTTGTTTTGAACCTTTTAACAGGGATGAATTTCACTCTCCATCCGGTGCAGGCATGGAGGGTGGGAGGGCAAGCTGGGGGACCCCCACGCTCCCAAATCTCCATATGTTCCTGATGCCTAGGAAGGAGGAAGCATCAGGACTGCTTGCCGCCCGGATGAACTTCTCTGCCCCCACCGCTAGAGCTGCAGCCTACTGCTTCTCCTTCCCTGCTTCTGGAGTCCTAGGTATTGTCTTTGCCTCCAGCCCCTGACTCATCACAACGGGCGTCTGCAAAGCAGGCAGCAGCACTGGGACTCCAGCAGTAGGGAAGGAGAAGCAGCAGGCTGCAGCTGTAGGGGTCGGGGGAGGAGGAGCACAGCTAGGAGCCAGCCTCCAGTACTGCTTCCTCCGTGCCCGGGCTGCAGGGGCGTCCCAAGAAATGTGGGAGGGGGTGTCTGTCATAAACAGATAGTTAAGGGTTAAGGTCTGTTTTACCTGTAAAGGGTTAACATGTAGTACCTGGTGACCACCTGACCAGAGGACCAATCAGAGATAAGATTTTTTCAAATCTCTGTGGAGGGAAGCTTTTGTCTGTGTTTTCTTTGTTTGTCTCGAGAACTGTTTTTGGATCTAACAGAGGACAGTCATGTCTCCAAGTTCTCCTGGAGTAGTTTCTACTAATTAATAGTGAGTATTAATTAGAAAGGCGAATTAGTCTTATGATTTGATTTCTATATTTGCAATTGTGTGTTTGCTAAAGGAAATGCTTTATTCCTGTTTGCTGATATTGCTTTTACTGAGAAAAGGGGGAGAGGGGATTCTCTCCAGAGATTGATAAGGTTATACCCTATGAGTGTCCAGCTTGGGCTCATAGAGATTCTGTACTTTCTTTTTGTTCTCTTAATAAATTCTTTTCTATTAAGGACTTGTTGGTCTTTCCTTGGGTGGATTCTCAGGGAAAGGGGAGGGGGAGGTATCCCTCTGTAGTTGGATCCCGGTATCTCTCCTAGGAAAAGGGAGGGGGGGGAGGAAGCAGGGGGAATGGTTTGTTTCTCCTGGGTGTGAGAACTCCATGGATTTGGGGCTCTTGGAATCCCCTAGGATTTTGGGGAAGGACTGTGTCTCAATCCACATTTCTTGATTGAGTGGTGGCAGCGAGAAGGAACCCCACCCTAAGGGTTAGGGTGGTGGCAGAATACATGCGGGTCCCCATCTTTGAACCCACAAGCTCAAAGTGGGGGTGAGATCCCATGACAGTGTCACACAAGCTTTGTTTAAGGTGCTCCTCCAAAAATATTCAAATTTAAATTCTTGTGCACTTCTCTCCATATTTAACTTCTGATTTTGCATAAGTGATAGCAAATTGGCAGGAAAAGTGTTTGAAGTTTGACAACAGTTCCATGCATGGTGAATATCTCATCAATAGATTCGCTCTGCAGTCCACACTCAGAAAAGGCAAAAAGAAGTGCATGGCAAGTTATGCTATTCTTTTCCTGCAGCCACATGCAGCCACATGCCACAGCACCAGTTCAGAAGCATATCTTCATACTGCACATTTTATGCAGATGGCAACTACAGGATTTAGCCTTTATATACAATAGTATTTATATATTGAGATGCTTCTAATTAGCAGAAAATTGGGAGGACACATTAAGTCTTTGTAAAGCATGAGGTGCTAATAACTGTGATTCATACTTTCATAGATTCCAAGGCCAGAAGGGACCATTGTGATAATCTAGTCTGACTTGCTGTGTAACACAGACCTAGAACTTTCCCAAAATAATTAATAGAACATATATTTTAGAAGAACATCCAATCTTGACTTAAGAAGGAGAATCCACCACATTGGCAAATTGTTCCAGTGGTTAATTACCCTCACTGTCATCAATTTATGCCTTATTTCCCATTTGAATTTATCTAGATTCAACTTCCAGCCATTGAATTGTGTTATATCTTTCTCTACTAGGTTGAAGATCCCATTCTTAAATAGTTATTACCTATGTAGATGGTTATAGTCTGTAATCAAGTAACCCCCTTAACCTTCTCTTTGTTAAGCTAAATAGATTGAACTCCTTGACTCTGTCCGTAATAAGAAATACTTTTGAATCCTTTATTTGTTCTCGTGGCTCTTCTTTGAACCCTCTCCAATTTATCAATATCCTTCTTGAATTCTGGGCACCAGAACTGAATGCGGTATTCCAGCAGCAGTCACACTGATTGTAGAGAGTTGGCCTGAGGGTAGGCTCAGCAGTGGGAGCATCAGCATTTCTGCCTGCAAAATTCCTAAGCTCCATTGAACTTAAGTTCTCTGGCACCTCCATTTTCTGCTTAGCAGGCCAGCTTTGGGAAAGCCATAAGTTCATGTCATCCCCTTTCTGTCTGTCCCTGCAGGATCAGAACCTCACTCTTGCAAATCACAGGAGCAGAGCAGTCACTCTAAAAAACATGAGGTAATTAACTGAATAACTGGTAGCATTGATTAACAGGAGTTAGGTAAATCTGGGTGGCTTGTGATCCTTCAGTAGAACACTTTATTTAACAAAATGATATACAAAGCATATCTGTTGATACATCAGAGAAATGCAGACACGCCTGTAGTGAAAGGTGACCTTTATAAAACCATGTGCAATAAGATTGCATAACTGTATGACACAAAAAGTATATATCTCATCAATAGGACCACAGTTGAAACAACAGGGGGAATTTGGGCACACAGAATATAATTACCACATATTGGACTACACTGGAATACATCTTATATATTCCACATGTACCCAACACAAACATACACATTCCCCTGTTTACCTTCCTATGTGACATAGCATGCAAAACAAGGGCCTGATCCTGCAAGCCTTGCTGAGGAGAGTAGTTTTTCTTCACACAAGTAGCTCCCTTGACTTCAATAAGTCTATCTACATGAGAAAAGATTTTTCGTGTGAGTAACATGCCCCAAATTCTAAAGATCACTTTATAGTTCTACAAAGTGCTACTTAAAGGAAACATGTGTTGCCTTTGTTCAGGATGACTCAATTATCTGATCCAGGTTATAGCTCATTACTTGTCTGTAAGGCTAAAATAAAGAGGATACTATAAAAGGTAAAGAGGGTAAAGAGGAAGGCTCACAGATGTGCATGACCCAGCTCTTTGAAATATGCTTACTATTGCTGCTCTTTATGAATGTGGCTCATGTGGCAGTTTTTTCTTTATGTCATGAAACTTTCATGACAAATAATCCCCATTAATGGACATAGTGCAATCTGTGGTTGACTCACATGTTGTAATGATTGTGAACTTCTGGCAGGTGGCAAAAGAAGGGAAAACGTGTGCACAACATTGCAATGTCTAGGTACATCTTGTTGAAATAGTTGCTGAATACTAATGTAACAAGAATAGAAAACCTGAGCAAGATGACATGTGTATCCCAGAGGCCTCACTCACAGACTTATGAGCCATTCTCTGATGTTCAGATTTTATTAACTGATAAATTAAGAAATAGATATACTGATGATTTAAACAAAAATCACTTTAAAACATTCCATCAACTGTTGATAAGAATGGCTGAAATTTAAAACTATTAGGAATATATAGTACACCTTGGATTACAGCATCAGCTTTATAAATCTGTCTCATAAATGTAGCTCCTCACCTAGGGCCTGATGCATTGCCCACTGAAGTCAGTTGAAATACTCCCATAGATGTCAATGGGCAATGGATCAGGCCCTTGCTTTATGACCAGTTCTGATTAATTAAAGTCTTTGTAGTAAGGCCATAGTACCATCATAAGCATTACATTTGCAAAGAGCAGGAAGTTAGACATTTAGAATGCTGGCATCTCATATTTCTTAGCTTCATTTGATTGAAATTAATGACTCAAATCAGAGCTCTGCTAACTAAGTGATGAAGTCACAAGTTCTGAATGTTTTCTGTTGTTATTTTTTTCTGTGGTGCCACAGAACATGTAAGTGTAAAATTACATGGGATATATCATTAAGTTATTTGTACAGCAGCAATTTTGCATGGAAAAAATGTGTTCATAGAAAAAGTTCAGTTTGGATCCTGTTTCCCATTTTACCAGATAATGCAGTTCATCCTGAATGACTTAGGAATATAGGACTGGAAGGGACCTCTTGGGTCACTGAGTCCAGTCCCCTGCTGTCTCAGGCAACCACATCATATAATCCCATTCATAAATTTATCAAACTCCATCTTAAAATAGTTAGTTTTTTTGCCCCAGGGTAATGCACTAAAATGCCTAGAGTCCTTCCTGGAGGGAATCACCCAAAAGAGTAGTGATGGGAAACTGCATCTCTACCACTCAGTTGTGGAGTTCCATAAAAACCAATTCTTTTTACATCTGCATGCAACCACTAGATGATCTGGTTTGACAAAATGGACACAAGTGCCAGTGATATGCAGGTGATACACTGAACTACCTATCCTTCACTACGTGCGACCACACCACTACCACCAAGATGGTCTTGTGCTTGTATGTGATCAGCTGTTGGATGAAGAACAGGTGGCTGAAGCTGAACCCAAGTAAGAAAGAGGTGATGCTGGTGGGT
Source organism: Mauremys mutica (assembly GCF_020497125.1). Classification (NCBI taxonomy): domain Eukaryota; kingdom Metazoa; phylum Chordata; order Testudines; family Geoemydidae; genus Mauremys; species Mauremys mutica. The sequence continues at coordinate 105,795,460 of NC_059076.1, read as the reverse complement.
AGTGGTAAGTATTCTGAAGAGCTTGCAGACATGGTGATGTCTCTGCTGGTTGAAGATGCACACCCACAATTGGTCATTTTAGTCCATGCTCTAGGAGTACTATCATATAGTAGCATCTGAGAGCAAATCTCTCTACCATCTCATCTTGGCTAGGAAACTCTGTCCTGTTCTGGTGGATGAAGACCTGTCCTCAATTATTTGTGCCTCATCACCTCTCAGAGAGCTGGATTACAACAATGCAACGTACTTGGGCACGAAGCCTTCAGCACTTAGGACCAAAGTCCACAGCTCATCTCCTCAGCAACACAAGCTACTGTGAAAATATCAAACTTGTCTTCTGCTCTTTACACAGACTTCCTATAGACTATTGAATCAAGCTCAGGGTTTCATTCCTTTTCTTCAAAGCGCTCCATGGCCTGGGCTCAGAATCATAGTTGACAACTATACTCCTCTGGCACAATGGAATGCTCTACATTAGGAGTGCAGCTCGTTTGTACAGGAGACAGAATTTTTTCTGGGCGTGGTCCAAGACGGTGGAATGAACTCCCTCGGGAACTAAGGGCTTCAAGTGTAAGGCACATTTCTGACCTGCATTTTCTAATATAATCACAGAACAAGAGGGGATGTGTATGTGTGAGTATGTGTCTGTTACAGTACCAAAATAAGACACTTCACTGCACAAGCTTCCCCCCTGGGGAGAGGATGAGAGAACAAACAGCACATGATAGATGTGTGTAGTCACGTGCCTTAACACACTACTGAAGGGCACTCAGATACTACTGTGATGAGCACGATATAAAAACCTATATAGAATAGAATAGAATAGAATAGAACTGCTTGTTAGCATAGCACAGGCATTCTCAGAAGATTTCAAATTCCCAGTGTTCCTGGACAGACTCCCAGTTTTAGAAAGAGACAAGTTGACCCTCACTTTGCCAGTGGTAGCAAAAGCCTTTAATCATAGTGTGGAAAATTAATTCTCAGTAAAAGCATCTGGATGCTTTTCATGCCTTGTAGTCATCTTGATGTGCAGTGCTTTGAATCTCACTTGCAGACTCTATCATATACTGAAGTTAAAAAAACCCACAAACCTGCTGCCATCAGCAGAAGACAAGCAATGCCTCACTGGAAATTAGTTTCAAACTGAAAATTAATACAATGACTGGTAGAGCTACAGCATGTGGTATGTACAGAGAATTAAAAAGAGGAAATTGCTCTTTCTACTGAGCAAGCTTCTTGGCATATTTTTATTCATGCATTTGATAACTCTGTTACCCTTGCTGTGTTCTGCCTCTAAAGCTTTTCCAGCTATAATATGCATGTACTCTGTTTTTTCTTTCATTGTGAAGACTCTGTCCTTTGGTATCTTTCATAGTTTGACATGTGGCAGTAATGGTTCTATTAGCGGCACTGTATCTGCTGAGCTTGCTGTTTTCAGTGAGCATGTCGTCACCAGTGCCTTTCTTCAGTTTCCTTATTAGCATGTGCCCTTTACTGATTCTGCAGGAGCCTTCACCTAGAATTAAACATTTTCTGCTAGACCTGTCCTTACTCTGTGCAAAATGATTACAGTCCATTTTGCCCCTCTCTTGCTGATAGCCCGATGCAACTGAGATTACAATAAAATTGCTTCAGTTCTAAATATGATACTAGCTTGGTGAAATGAGTATTTGATAATAGGATATGTTGGAATAACTATCTTTTAATACTCAGAAACTGATGAAGATCTCTTGAAAAAAACATGGGTATTTACTATACTGATCATATCAACTGTGCTGTAATGGTCATAATAACCATAATAGTGGAAAATATAAAGCATTTAAAGTACCTGATTGCACCATTAAGATTGTTAATATCATATACAGCATCATTGTTCTTTAGAAATTACAAAAATAATGTAATAGAAGAGTAAATGATCTCAAATTCTTTATATTTAATTGTGCATATAATATATTTTGTATTTCAATTAATTGTCCTTCAGTTTTTCCTAATGTAATGGCTTCTCCGTCCTTAAATATTATCAGATGCAAAACAAATATGCTAAATGTGGTAATAGGTGCCCACTTTTTAAAGCAGAACCTCCATGGATAGTTCTCATTGTGATAATGATGTGGCTAAAGTGAACATTTTCTTTCTTTTTGGGAGTAACTTCCCTTCCTCTCATCCGTGTCCCATCCAGTTCAACATTCAAAGGCCTCACACTACATTACCTTTCATCCTGCCTGTAAGAGCCAGATGTAGCTTTCAGCAGGGTAGTGTAGACTCTTCAGCCTTAACCTACTGTGTTTTCCATCACATACAAAGCTTTCTTTTCCTACTGCTACAGATTGACTCTGAGCATAACTTTATATGCAAACTTTGCATTTTCAGGTATCATCTGTCCCTATACAATGCCCTGAGCACTTCCATGTGTTTCTCATGACTTCTCTTCCTGGTTCTGCCACTAACCTCCTGTGTGACCCTGGACAAGTCATTTCCCCTCCCACACTTTTCCTTATCTATTTAGAGTATAAGTTCCTCAGAGAAGGAGGCACTATTTCTTATGTAAGGCCAGCACCCTGCACAATGGGGCTCAGATCTAGATTGGAGCCTCTAGGCAATGATGGAAAACAAATAATAAAAAGATTCACAGCACAGATGGGTGTACTGTAACAGCAAATGCATAACTTCTGTTTGCCTGGGACACATTAAACCACCCAGAAGCAGGATACCAGTTAGTACTCCTAGGCTATCTGGGTGGTGATAGGAATATAGGCAGTATCTTGCTTCTGGGTGGAAGGCTGTACCTAAATATAGTTAAGCCCTCTGTCTCAGTATAGTCTTGAAAAACCTGCTGCCTGTTCTACAAAGCTGATGCATTTTGCCTTTATTGAACACATTAGTGTGCCTGACCTGGCGCTCATGCTAGTGTAAATCAGGAGTAGCCCTATTTAAGTCAAACCAGTGCAACTGAGATCAGACTCTGGCCTCTTATTTCTACTGAATGGCACTTTACAGATGTAAGAAGAAAAATACCCTGCCATGAAGAATTTACTGTATAAGCATATCAGCACAATTACTAATCTATAGTTTATAAAACTCTTTACATTGCTAAGCCTTCAGGGGTGCCTTCCTCTAGCATTCAGCTGTTATTTTTTTCATGATTTACACATGCATGCAGCATGCAACAGCACAAGAAAAGATAGATCACTGTCACATTAAAATTTGCATGCCTGCTTCATAAAAATTGTATGCCTCGTTTACATGGAATTGTCAGTTACAAAAAAAACCCTCTTTTGTGGGGCATCTATCCTTCTATCCCACTGCAGCATATGCACGGTGCATGAAACAAAGACGGATGTCAGGTTGGATGAATTCCCATAAATTATTGACAGACAGGCTGAAAGTATTTTAAGTCATTATGCTGAAAATCTCTGGAATACTTGAGACATTTTTCATACCTTCATGTAGCTCAGGGTTTCTCAAACAGGGGTCACCGTCTGTGTAGGGAAAGCCCCTGGCAGGCCGGGCTGGTTTGTTTACCTGCCCTGTCTGCAGGTCCGGCCGATTGCGGCTCCCACTGGCCACGGTTTGCTGCTCTGGGCCAATGGGAGCTCCTGGAAGCGGCGGCCAGTATGCCCTTCGGCCCACACCGCTTCCAGCAGCTCCCATTGGCCTGGAGCAGTGATCCAGGGCCAGTGGGAGCCGCGATCAGCCGGACCTGCGTACGGGGCAGGTAAACAAACCGGCCCAGCCTGCCAGGGGCTTTCCGTAGACAAACGGCAACCTCTGTTTGAGAAATCCTGATCTTTATGAACTGCATTGTACCAAATAAACTCCTTGATTCAGAAGTCCATATAGGCTCCCCAAAACCTCAGAATGGGGCCAGGAGTCACCCAGTCAAGGGATTGGTGGACAATCTTTTCCTCTTCCTCATTAATGTATAATACTGTAAGTCTGCATTAATGACTACTTTAATAGGTAATAACTGGCAACTTTAAGTATTTCCAAGGTTTTCAATGTTTTTTTTGCAATCTTTCATTAAAGTCTAAATTGCTGATTTTTGCTGTGTGTTTAGATGATTGCTTACATAAGTGTACAACCACTTTTCATGTACAGTGAAATGAGTGTAAGAGCTAGATAAAAACCCAACCCTCCAAAACATTAGACTTGTTTATGCCAAGCAGACAGTACTCATTCATGAATACTCTGGGATGTGGGCAGGATTAAGAAGATTACTTATTTAGAAAATTATTACAAATAATATGTGTGTGTATGTATTTATATATTTTTGTTTAGTTTTTCTTTGTCTCCAGTTCTTCCTGTCATTCTGTGTGACTGCCAGCACACAGTACTTGTCCTCTGTCCAGCTGGTTAATGTTGGTGTCAGCCCACTCTTGGATTGGCCACAGTTGGCACAGTAAGAAAGGGTCTTCACTAGAGATGAAATGTTTGATTTCTGAGTTTATACACCCAATCAAAGAAACACTAGTCCTGAAGTCTGTTCAGACTCCCAAAGCAAACCTTTCTTGGAGATGCAAAAAAACAACAACCAAAAAACAATAAAAATGGTTACGGTAACTCTTCTATTCAGAACTTTCACTCAGTCATTTTGCATAAATTCTCTAGCTCTCTCCTGTACTGTCAGTAAAAAAAGAAAATAGACATTAATGTAGAGTAAAATGTTTTAAAAGAGCATTACAGTTGCCATTTAAAATTACATCTCTGCTTATTATACCTCCTGTTTTTCCTTTAAAATACAGCCAAAAATGAAAAAGTGCATATGATGTATTGGAGCGTGTACTTCTTTATAGCTTGCATACTTTATGATGTGACGGTTGCTCCATTGACTTTACCTTATTATTGAACAGCAAAGTAAACAGGTTAATAAATCATTTTAGTACATCCACCCAATCAGAATTCCTCCTGGCTATGGGTGTGAGAATCTCCTTTTTATATAAACAAAAAAACCCCAAAAACCTATGCACAGAGTGCCTCACGCATAAAAAATAATGAGAGGAAAATGTGTTCAATGTCATTTAAAAAAATAAACAAATGAAAACGAAACTGCAAATGATTTATAATACACCAATAGCTTTTGTGTCTGTTGTCTGTTAAAGAAGTTTATCTCACATGTCTGCTACATGTGATTGAGTATACTAAGAATTGTATGAAATTATTCCTTCCCTGGAGAAGGTTTATCCTTGTTCATTTATTTGATTCTTTAGTGTTGCTGTACTCTGTTAAACAGCAGCCACATACCAATCTAGCAGATTTGCATCCACAAAGATTTTCATCCCTAACAAAATGTGCATGCAAATATTAGCATTTAGAAGGAACATCTTCAGTTTCTGTGTCTTAAGACTGGGCAGGGCACTTTAGAATATATTTAGAGACCTAAATAAAATTGTATGATTTTCAGAGATGCTGACCACCCACATCTCCCACTGAATTGAATAGGAGCTGTGGGTGTTAAGCAGTCTGGAAAATCAGATAATGTATTTAGATGCATTGACTTTAATGGCATGATGAATAAGCTCCTAAAACTAAGAAAAAATATTTTAAAAAGTTGTCTGCTATTTTGGTGAAATGTTAAAAAAATTATATGGATGTCAGAATGGGATTTGGTAGATTGCAAAAAGAAAAAGAAAATTATTTTTTCATTTGGATAAAAATGATAGAAATTAGTGTTCCATTTCTCTATTTCTCTGGGAAAACACAAAAAGTTTGGTCCAAATCCTGTTCTTTTGTATAGTAAAAGTCAAAGTGGTTGCACTGTACAATTACCAGCATCATTTGGTTCATTTTGTGTGTGAATGTGCAAGTGATGATGAATGAATGCAAGGTCCTTCACAGTTCTTCCCTTCCCCCTTGAGCTGCTCTTGTCTTTTACCACATAGCTTCCGGCCTCCTCTGCCACACCAGTTTCATCCGCCTATTTGTTAGCTTCTCCTGGCAACATCTCCATGTATTCTTCTGCAGTGTCCTCAGTGCAAGGAATGTCCTACATAAACTCCCTCAGATTCCTTCCTAAGACCTACATCTGCTGCACTCACTATGACATGTCAACCGACAAATAAAGGCTTGAGGGACAGTTGGCACTTACTTTACCCATTTCTAATTATAAATAATACTAACAAATGCCAAATGTATACATGTATACCTTGATATCCATATATACAATTGTACATGTATACATGTATGTACAATTGTATATATTCAATTGCATAATTCTCTCCCACCCTTTGCATTTCACTTTTCATTTTAGGCCTCTGTTCTGCAGTATGATTCATAAAGGTGGACATTTGTACCCTTGTGAGGCTCATTTGACTTTGGTGGGGCTCCACATGGAAAGAAGAGCTCATCCAGGCAAATCAGATTGCAGAACTGGGTCCTGAGATTGTACACTTGTTTGGGCAGGAACTGTGACTACATTTATATTTGTAGAGTACCTAGCACAACGGGGTTCCAATCAAGATATGGGCTTCTGAGCATTGCCGTGATATTAAATAATAATAGTCAGGGATCCTAGAAATCCGTTTGCCTCAGAAAAATGCGGAAAAACACTGAATTTTCATTTTTACAGGGACTCTTTAGTTTTTATATTTTGTGAAAAATAAGAACATACACAGTAGAATCCCAGTTATCCAATGTAATTGGGACTGAGGCCAGTTTGGATAATCAAAAGTTCGGATAATCAGGTGAATGGGCGGGGCTCCTGCTGTCAGCCCCGGGTGGCTTGGCTCGGGCTTCCAGCTTAAAAATTGTAAATATATCAATATAACATTGTGTTCAACTGATTCTTAATATATTGTGGCTAGGGAAACTAAAGTTCAGTCTTTCATTTTAATTGCGGGAAAACGTGGATTAGGTATGTGATTATCTTTGCAAATCAGATACTCATACTTGTGAATGATGTACATGGTGTTCACAGTTATTTGTGAGTGCAGAAAGAGAAGGCCAGATGGCAAAAATATAGCCCTTAGGGTCCATAGAGTAGAAGTCTGATTCTGCTTTCATTCACTCTGATAAAAGGCCTCAATCCTGCAAATGCTTATGTGTGTGCTTAATTTTGTGCAGGTGGGGGATTCATTAAACTCAATGGGAGTATTCACCTCTAGGTGGTTAGCATGTGTGCAGCCCTGGGACCTAAGTAAGAAGTAACTCAGCTGAATTGCACTAGTGTAAAACTGGAGTTAGAATAGAATCACGCTCTAAAGATTTAATTCTGACCTAAAATATGTGGTTGTGCCTCACTGTGGATCTTGAAAAATATGTTATTTCACTTATGTTACTTGGAATGTTAAAATTTTGGTGCTATTATTTTATAATGTCCTTTTCTACCTCAAAACATGATAAAAAGACATTTTATCATTTGAATTTTGTAGTTACCTAAACTCTGCAATGATCCATGTTCTTAACCACAGAAGATGGGATTCCCCCCTCTACATGATAAATTCATGCTATTAAAAAGATACAATAACATGTATACAATATACAATCAGCATAATTGTATAAATTAACACACTAAGGAGTGGGTCACAAATTGGCCACTTGATATTAAATTTTAAGAATAACATATATTTCTATCCGCTTTGTAATTGACACAAATAACAAATAACGTTCAGTGGTATTCAAAAATCCATATTCTTATAATATTTTCTGTATATAAAGCACATTCTACATCCTGTAGTACTCTTCACCATCATGTTATAGGAAGTAAAATGCAGAGGGAAGGAAACGCTAATAGTGCTGAGCTATTAATACAAGAAATACTAGTGTATAAGTGCACATAATTAGCAGGTCTTTTCGATTATAGAGCTTGTTCAGCAGCAGAGTAGCAGCTTGATGGCTACACTGTGTCTATGGGTGACAGTATTGGCACTAGTTCGAACAAGTCTATATACATGAGAAAGCAAAGATGAAAAGATAATTTATTCATAAATTTTTGTAGGTTCGATTTTAAAGTTGTTGTAAACCTGCAAAGAACGTATAATTTTAATAGGTCTCATTTTGCCTATAAGGAAATAATCATAAATAAGATGCAGAAGGCAAAGATTAAAACCAAAAGATAAATTACCACAGAAATTGTGAATTGTCATTTCTGCTCTCAGCTCCACATTTCATTTTTTTGCTAGAATATCGTTTTCACTGTGAAGGCAGTCATATTGCTTTGTAAATCTGCTGATTCATAAATAAAAGGACTTATTTCAACTGATTATTATTTCAGCTGTTCAACTACTCTGTACCTTAATATGTTGAAGTTACCCAAAGGGCCAAATTTTGCTCTTAATTACTTACACTGGAATAAATGCAATATCATTCTACTGATTCTAGAGAAGAATTTGGCCCTAAGCTAACAATTTACAATATTTAGCATTGAAATGAAGTGGCTTAATATGTGATGACTATTCAGATGCTGGCTAGCTTCCTGTTGCCTCAGTGTATGCAAACATATCAGTTTATATTCTCTTCTGTGTGGATAGCTCCTATTGGTGTATGTTAGTACAACTTATGAACATTGAGGGGAGAACATACCTCCATTTACATGTGGATTTTTTCATAGTAACATCTTGCATAATTTATAGACACTGAAAATGTTCATTTTTTCGTACTATGTAAGTTGGAATTTGAAAGGAAATTTGATAGAATCTGACTGGAAAGTTTCAAATATTAATGTCCAAAGAGATTTGAACCTTCTTTCTGCAGGTTGCAAGGATGCAGTAAATCATTTTGTTATAACATGCTCACATCATCTGAAGATTGTATTATCTGCTTGCTTAAACCACTAGTGTTATAGTCAAACTGATTAATATGACCCATTTTTATTGTTGTGTCTTTGAATAACCATCAAATGGACTCAGTGCTTTACTTCAATATCTGAGCTTACTGTTTCTTGGAGCTGATTGTAGCTGACATGCTCTAGGCACACTGAGTTCATCTGCGTAAGCACAGTAGGACATACTTGGCTCCTTGACATAAATATAAAACCTTTAAACAATAGAAAACCAGTTTTCAGTTTAATCTGTATCACAGAGAGACAGACAGATCGAATGCATTGGAAATGTTGATAATGAATCTGCGGTGCTCTCAAAAGAGAATGGACAATTGTGTGGTAGGTAAAGATGAGCAGAAAGCAAAGAGCATAAAAAGAAAACAAAAATGCCAGCGGGAACTTTACATTCATCTTGATTAGGTGGATTTAAAAATAATTGAAATGCTGTTGTTACTGGTGGCCACCTGCAATGTAAAATAATGCCCTTATGGCTTCCTACCAAGGTCATTGGATGCATTGCTGGCCTGTCTGGTTTGACATCAGATAATATCAAGAAGAGACAGGCAGAGCTGGAGAAAGCAATTAATGTAAGATAGTTTATCGTCAGTGGAAGGTTTTTAAGATTGACATTCAGTATATTTAAACAGGAGGGAGGAGTAGCTGGCTAACTTTTAAAATATGTGCTTTAACTATTCCATTTTATCTTTAAGTGTTTCATTCTTTAAAAGCTTTGGAAGTGTTGTAAACAAATATATGTAACATTTTTTAAACTTGAATAGTTGAATGGGCTAATAAAGAAGAGGATAAAGCAGAAAATAATTGGTAAAGTCTGTGTCACAAGACTGTTTTTCAAAATGTGTTTATATTTTGTAAATAAGTATTTAGAAAGTTTTCTCTTTTGTTTTGCTTAGTTACATACTTAATGATTTCCTTTGTTTTTTTTTAATTCTACAAATTGTAAGATATTTCCAAAACATAGAATTTGTTTCCAAATAGTTTTAGTATATGTGACTTCTACTTATGACCTGATTCACTCAAAATTCTCCTCCTTGATCCGTAGGCTCCTGGAATTGCAGCAACTTAGTTCAATTCAGAGTTGAATGTAAATAATTATAGAGAAAATGTAAAACTATTTAACTTTCACTTTCATCTGCCAATATTTCCAATATATATGATACACCAACTCATACTCCCAAAATCTTGCATCCATGTCCCAATTGGAAATTTGCAGTCTCTTTTATGTGTCATCTCTGAATTTGTCCAGTTGAGTAAAGGAATCCAAATGAGGGTAAATTGGCTTAGATAAACAAAACAATTATTTAATTTCTCATTAAGAAAAATAAAATGTAGTCAGAATGGAGGAATGCAGCAAGAAATGGAAAAAAAACAGAAGGAGAATTTCAGCTAAAATAAGTCCACATCCTATTACTTTAACTGACAACTTCTTAAAGTTTCTGGTTCCCAAAGAAGTAGGTCACAACAGCTTAGTCTCCCTGGGGTAGATCCTCAGCTGCTATAAATTGGTGTAGCTTCGTTAACTTCAGCTGAGCTTTACAGTTTACACCAGCTGAGAATGTGAGTTTAAATTCTTCGCAATTACTTGAAAATAATTCAGTGCATCATCAATATCTTTCTTTTAGAAATCAAAAGAGGAAGAGTTAAAATAGAAAGATTAAAATCTCATAAAAAAAACAAAGTTTCCAAATAAAAAATTATTGTAAATGGTCTTTCACAGCTGGCTACTTTTCTTGGACCTACTGGCTGACTTCCTCCTGGGATATATTGAGATGCTCTAGAAATTACAGCTTTTTTTCCAATTCAGTCCTACCTAGTTGCAGAAGTATGGGGGAGGGGGAGGGGAGGAGAGGGGGTGACTAACCCAATATTAAAATACAGTAAAAATGTTGGGCCTAATTCTGACACCCTTCCTCATGTTTAATCATGAGATATGAATAGTATTTTACTCTATATGAAATTCTATTGGTTTCATTAGGGAATGACTATTTGAAAAATAACAGTCTGCAGGTGATGGCAGATTTTTGACATATCAAAGATCAATAAGAGACTAAAAATAAATGGAAAATCTAGGAACAAATATTTCACTTACTTATTTAGATTTTGGTCTTAAAGAAAAACCATACCAAAGGGCACCCATGGCGTGTTCTGAATAGCCTAGACATACATTAAAAAACAGTGTCAGAGTCACAAGCCATAAAACTGCAAAAAGCAGTTCTCCTCCCTCCCAGTCTACCACACCCCAGTTGTGTCACCCATACAACTTAAAAGTTCCAGCATACTTCCCCATGAGGCAGACAGTTTACCCTTTACTGTCTCAGCCTGCCACTAGTACAGACTCAAACAGATGGACTCTGGGGCAGATTAGGGCTATTGCAGAGTTGGCAGAGGAGCGCATTCCAGAGAAAAGCTCCCTCACAGAAAATGCTTTGCCAGAAGCCCTCCCCACCCCTTTCTAAGTAGAGTAATCACACGTGAGGGTATCTGATGGTCTCAACTGTGGTCATATGAATTTTCTAGACAAATGCTGACCACAACTCATCAGCATTTTGTAAAAAGGTGTCTTCTGTTTCACCGACTCAAGACATTGGTTTGTTAGGTACCTCGAAATGTGGGTTCATCCTTTGATAATGACCTATCAGCCTCTATGCTTTGATTACAACCAGCTGCTTTTTGATGAAAATTAATGAATTGTTCTTTTTTTTTTTCTTGCTCAGTATTATTTCATATTATTTCCATGTGTTATAATGTTGAGCACGAATGATTAATTGATTGTAACAATAAACATTTTTACAGTCATTTGTATTATTCACTAGAATACCATTGAGTCTGTTGATTAGCTGCATGCTTTCCAAATGCTTTTTCTACCCATTCTGCAATCTATATTCAATGGAAATTTGTCCTAATTCAGGTCCAGCAATTGGCAAAAATTTGCTATATGTTTGCTAATTAAATCCAACATTGTTTCACAATTTGAGACTCAGATCCTGCACAGACTTACATAGGTGATTAATACTGTGCATTTGTATGTTGCCATCCTGAACTTAGTCAGCTGCTCACAGTGTAGAAAGTTTAGCATGTGTGTAAGTCTTTGAAGGATTGAGGCCTAAATCTATACCGATCTTCTTTTGACCTGATGCTTGCACAGGCTTATGTGTCTGACACTGGTAATATGGGGAAAGTAATTGTAAAACCTTATTGGAGTCCAATAGATATAGATATATAGATACACAGACACACACACATATACTACACTTTTGGGTATCTCTGACGTCCCATAATCATCAAAACAAACCATAAAACAACAGCATCAGATTGCCAAAATAATAAAGTTAGAAAGCCTGGAAGTGCCATTACACTAAAAGCCATCCCATATCTTGGTCCACACACAACCCCCTGTTATTTGTAATGCCTTCAAAAGGTTTGACTAGAAAGCTTAAACTCTTTAGCACTTTTAAAAGATATAGTTATTGTATTTCTCCTTGCACATACTAAATTAAGAATTATAAAGTAGATTCTGAGTTCAAAGAAGTAAAATGCCAATAATTTTGCTATTGCATGCTTTAAAGGCATAGGCTCACATTGTTGAAAATGGTGCTTTGTGCTTAGTTTTAAAAAAAAATCAGTGATGGAGTGGTGAGGTACTGTAAATTGTTGAGAAACAATCATTCTCAATGGTACTGTAACCCATAACTGCTGAGTATGGCACTCTGTCCCCCTCTAGTGTCTGCTAGACCAGCTAAAGCAGTGATCCACAAACTTTTTACCTGGTTCCCTCCCTTTACCCCATCCACACCACCCACCTGCTGGGGACAGGAGCGGGGCTGCGGCTCCTGCATGGATTGGTATAAGGGGACCGAGGCTGGGGCCATAGCTGAGGGTGGGTGCTGAGCCCTGGGCATGGGGCTAGCAGTCGAGAGCAGAGCCCCGATCACAGGGCCAGCAGCTGGAACCCTGGGCACAGGGCCAGGAGAAGAGCCCTGGGTGCAGGGCCAGAAGCTGGGGCCAGGAGCAGAGCCCCGGGTGCAGGGCTGGCACCCAGGACCCCATGTGTGGGTTCAGTGGTAGAGCCCCGAGCGCAGGGCTGGGAGCCGGGTCCAGCATCTGGGGCTGGGGCCGGGACAGGAGCAGAGCTGGGTGGCACTCCCTTTCTGCCCCCCATGGGGCCTGACCTGGGCCCCAGCTGCTCCCCCTGAATGGTCCTCTGTAGCCCTCTATGGGGCATACCCCACAGATTGCGGACCTCTGAGTAGAGATTGATGAGTCTACTGTCGCACTGGCTAAGAGAGAGGTGTGTTTAGCTCATGGAGTAGAAGCTCATGCATTAAGCTCCAGAGGTCCCAGGTTTGATACTAGTTGCCTACAAGTGGGAACTCATCAGGCATATCAAATGGGAACTCTCTGAAGTTTAAGATGCACTTCTCAGCTAGGGGAAGTATGTAATCCATGCCTGCTTGTTTTGGCACTCTGTCCCCCTCTAGTGGCAGCCAGACCATTCTAGGGATTGATGAGTCTACTACAGCCTTGGCTGAGAGAGCTCTGTATTTTAATTCACACAGTAGAAGTTCATATGTTAAGCTCCAGAGGTTCTAGGTTTGATCCCAGCTGATGAAGACCGGGGTCTATCAGCGTTACACTATCACAGTAAAAAACTTAAAACACAGAACCCAATGTGAGAATTTTTATTAAACGTAGAACTAGAGTTCAAATAATGAAATGAACTGTCTGACATTCTCCTGGCAGTAGGTGGAAATAAAGGAAACAAGCTAGGGACAAATCATGCCAGGGCTGGTGGAGTGAAAGGTTGGAGAAACAGTGGCCGGTACATCTTATGTTACAGGAACCCTGCAGTACCTGTACTGATTATTCATGGCATGCCTAAGAGCTGCACTGTGCAGTCCACTTCACTCTCCCTCTGAGCAGGAGCAAAGTGCACACAGTTAGTGCTTCTTGTTCACTCCAGTATATGTGCTAGCTATCTGGACAGCTGCATATACCTCCTGAAATGCAGATCATAGGTAAGATTCTCAGCTGGTGTAAATTGGTATAGTTCTATTAAGGTCAATGAAAGTGCCCTGATTTACACCAGTTGAAAATCTAGCTCCATATTTCTTAACACGGGAATTCTGGGCCAGCACATTACCTAGTCCTTTTTCCTAGCATATCCTATGTGCTGTGGAGATATCCTGCCCTGCCGTTTGTGTGGGGAGGAGAGGTTTTCTGTGCCCCTACGTTCCCACCCACCTCACACTCAGCACATTAGAAGGCAGGATTTCTCTCATACAATATCCATTAGCCTGTTGGTGCATTGTCGTGAACAAGTCTGGAATTTTCAAAAGAGGATACGAGAATTAGATGCTCAGATCTCATTGAAATTCAACTCTCTTCTTCTTTGAAATTCCCAGCTCAAATTCCACTGGCTTCAGTGGAAAAGAATTTGCTCCTCGATCACAGGGTCAGATAATGAAATTTATTCATCTTATCCTCTTCTTTATTTTCCCCTCCCTACATATGATCTTGGCAGTAAATTTGTAGTTTACTTCTATTATTGTTAAATCAGATCCACTTGGGTGGTTGATTATATTCTCTCTCTTATGTGATTTGTTTGAGGAATCTTTTATTTTCCTTCAGCACGACCCGTTTCTTGCACTTCTGTTATGGAGTCCATCAACACTGAAAGCAAAAATTCTAAGAGAAAGTGCTTCTACTTTGCTAGAAAATGTTTCTTGCCATATAAACTCCAATATTATGGAATTAGATTCCTCTACACCTCATGTTGACCTGGACTGGGGATCATATTGGGAATCAAAATGTGGTGGCTCTCAAGTTATGCCTATTAGCCTAAAATCTACCCACTGTCTGAGCGTAACTAGATGTTTGTCCTAAAACCATCAACATCAATAATTTTGATATATATGGCCTTATTTTCATAAAGGAAATTAGGGATCCATATGCATTTTGTAAGCTTATTTTTGGGCGGGCAATTACCACCGCTGGTAATTTGAGCATTTAATAGATATATTATATCCATTAGCTCAGGCAAATTTACAAATGCAGGCATGCCATTGGGTATGCAGAAATGTTCATGGAACTCAAGTATCACTGTATGAAAATGAAATTGTATCCATAAGGCTTCACAGTTAAAACCACACTTAAAAGAACAGGCAGAGTTCACACCTTTCTTACAGAATTTTTGCAGTCTGTGTGCCTGCTCAGTTATAAGAAAAGCAGAATAACAAGCATCTCTGTACTTGAAACATAATTAAAAATCAATAATAAATCCTGCAGAAACTGCTGCAGGTACTAGAAAAATGCTGGTACAATTTCATTTCAATCCCTGGAATAGCAGAATCTTTTGCTTCCTTCACAACACAACAGGATGTACTTGCAGGCATCTTTACAGGTGGCAAAGAAGGAACAGAAACCAACCCTGTCACAAAGGAGCTGTTTACATAAAAGGAGTAGAATTGTAAAAAGAGATCCAGTAGATCTAATACTCATTTTGTGTTCTCTTCCATTAAAAGATTGAAAATCTAAGCTCTTGAATATATACATCAAGAAGGCTCTATGGCATGATATAGACATTTGTTCTTGAATTCAGATTCTTAAGGGAGTGTGAGTCATTTGTTATCTGGAAAGGAAGCAGAGCCATTTGACTTCCAGGTCCTAGAAGTCATCATGCTGATAAACAAGATGCAACTCGGAACTGCATTGCAATCATGAGAATGCTGAAGCAGAACACACTGTATATAATGATTACTCAGAATGATTTTTTTTAACTGGATGCGAAGTTGGAAGATAGACAAACTTGTTTTTCTTTAAGAATAATTTATGTCTGCTCAGTCCTCTAGGAATTCTGGAAGAATGTATTTTTGATACAATCAGCATCAGCACAGAACATAACATTTAGTCATGCAGCCAAAGAAAGTATATCAGCATGCTTATAGTCAATAAACAAAAAGTCCAAGGCTAGCAATTATCAGTCTGTGTGGTGACCCCCAAAGAGTTCCCTCTCAGGTAAAAGGGTAGGTGGTTGCAAGTTTACTCTCATTGTTGTTCTCAGTCTTCTGCTAATGTGGATTTGCCTAGTCACATACAGTTTTTCTTAAATAGAAGAAGTGCATGATAAACCGTTATGTTGATTGCCACAGCTTCTCCTTTGAAATTCCTTAGGATGTAGCAGCTCATTTGAAACACATCAGGAATGAGCACACATGATTCTAGTGTGCATCTGAGGCGGATTAATTGAAATGAAAAAATTATGTCCAAAACAATTTACCTTTCCATTCAGGGGAAACTTTTCTTTGGGTAATTCTGGAGAAGGAAACAGAAACAATAGTGACCTTTGTATAGTACCCAATTTAAAAAAAATATTTTTCTTCCTGTTCCTTTTTTTTTGTTGGTTAAGAAACAAAGGTTTTATGGGCTCCATCCAGCTTCTTCCACACATGTGAGGGAACCCCGTGCTCCCACCTCTGTGCACCCAGAATTCTTTCTGCTGCCTTCTGCCTGCTTGCGACGATGTCTCCACCACAACTCCAGGCTATAGTGAACGATGTGTGTTTGCAGTTAGTCCCTAGATGTGATCAAGTGTAAGTAGCAGGGGACCAATATCTATGTGGCCATGTGCAGCCTTTGCCTGACCCATACATTAGGATCAGTGTATGTAAAGTGATGTGCTGATGGTACCTGATGTGACTTCCTGTTTGGACCCAAGCTATATCTTGAATGTTTTGAAAAACTATGTTTTGGACAAATGGTTTCAGAGATTTAGAGGCCACAGTTTCAGCTGGTTCTGTGTAGCAAGCTGATATGCTTCTTGATGATGAAGATAAAGTCAGTGTTGGAGTAATAATGCCCTCCTCCAAAATCTAAACACTGTACATACCAATTTTACTTGCATTCAGCATCTAATTTGGTCTCATCTCTACATCTACTCGTTATCTCTTCTTTTTTTCTCCTTTTCCTAATTAATAAGTAAATCCATTTTTTCGTGTTTGAATATTGGTAACATCACAGCAGAATTTTCAGAGGCTTTCATGATTCATAGCTAACTTCGAGTATTTAGCAGCTGATCTTCCAGTGATTGGCCACACACCATCCATCCATCTTCTTGCTGGTTGTCTGTTACTGTCATGACCCTCTACCATTCCTTCCATAATAACTTGCTCAAGGTTATTTCCTATGCCTGATGTGACTAAAGTACATATGTTTGCATCTGTTGATTTCCAACATCATGGTCTGCTTTGCTCCAATAATACTTCTAACATAGGCATTTGTCCCTTTTTTTTTTCATTGAGGAGATACACAAGAGTCTTGGCCAGCACCACATTTCCAGAGATTCAATTTTGTTCTTATCAGCAGCATTAACTTTCCACAATTTACATCTATAAATTACTATAAGAATATTAGGCGTCATGCATTTTGAGATGCCACAATTTACCACATTTCTTTAAGGGTGGTCATAGCTCAGCGAACCATATCTAGTCTTCTTCTTATTTCTTTGGAATGGCTTCCTTGGTTGGATTATATGATCCCAGATAATTAAATTAATCATGATGCCCACTTTCATCCTGTTTTTGTTAGTCGTGTCAATGTACATGCATTTTACTTTAGTTGCATTAAGGAATAATCTATATTCCTCACTAGCTGTCTTTATAGTTTTTGCAAACATGTGGACAAGGGTGATCCAGTGGATATAGTGTGTTTTTTTTTCAGAAAGCCTTTGAGAAGGTCACTCATCAAAGGCTCTTAAGCAAAGTAAACAGTCATGAGATAAGAGGGAAGGTCCTCTCATGGGTCACTAACTGTATAAAAGACAGAAAACAAAGGGTAGGAATGAATGGTCAGTTTTCATAATGGAGAGAGGTAAATAGTAGTCTTCTCCTGGAATCTGAACTGGACTAGTGCTGGTCCATATATTCATAAATGATCTGGAAAATGGGATAAACCGTTATGTGGCAAAATTTGCAGATGATACAAAATTACTCAAAATAGTTAAATCTAAAGCAGATTGTGAAGAGTTAGAAAGGGATCTCACAAAATCGGGTGATCGGGCAACAAAATGGCAGATGAAATTCACTGTTGATAAATACAAAGTAATTCACATTACTTTGGGAAACATAATCCCAATTATACATATAAAGTGACGGGATCTAAATTAGCTGTTACCACTCAGGAAGGAGATCTTGGAGTCATTGTGGATAGTTCTTTGAAAACATCCACTCAATGTGTAGTGGCACTCAAAACAAAAAAAAACAAAACAAAAAAAACCCCAAAACAAAACAAAAAAACCCTGAATGTTAGGAACTATAAAGAAAGGGTTAGAGAAAAAGATAAAAAATATCATAATGCGCTATATAAATCCATGGAATGCCCACACCTTGAATACTATATCCTCTAAAAATATATTAGAATTGGAAAAGATACAGAGAAGGACAACACAAATGATTAAATGTATGAAATAGTTTTCAGATGTGGAGAAATTAAAAAAACTGTGACTTTTCAGCTGGAAAAGAGATGACTAAGAAGGAATACGCTTGAGGTCTATAAGATCATGACTGGTGGGAGAAAGTAAATAAGGAAGTCTTATTTACTCCTTCACATAAGACAAGAACCATGCATCATCCAATGAAATTAATAAGTAGCGGGTTTAAAACAAACCAAAGGAAGTACTTCTTCACACTCAGTCAACTGGTGGAACTCATAGCCAGGTGATGTTGTGAAGGCCAAAACTATTATCTGAGTGCCCCCAGCTTCTGGAAATCAGAAGCTGGGAGTGGATGACAGGGGGTGGATCACTCAACAATTGCCTGTTCTGTTCATTCTCTCTGAAGCACCTTGCATTGGTTACTGTCAGAAAACAGGATACTGGGCTAGATGGACCATTGGCCTGACCTAATGTGGGCAATCTTAAGTTAGACTCCAGTATTTCTTGCATTCCATCAATGGAATATATATAGATTCATATATTCATTAATAAATGAGTAATAGGTGTTATAAGTATATTATACATATGAGTAGTATGTGGCATATGATTGACACATCAGGTGTGTATAAATGGTTTGTGCTTATTACCTGTTGACCTGATGGACTCTATAACAATCAATTAACCATTTATTAAACCAGCCATTAATAATTTATTATCCCCAGTAAAATATTTATAAATAGAGTCTTAATTTAAAGTGGGACTTTATAATCAAATATTTGACAGTACTTTCGCCCTTAATTCCAGTAATGTAACATATTCTTTTAGTATTTAATAGCATATCAATTTCATATAATGTCTCATTTGCCTCTCACATGGGAGCTTTCTGACATCCATACCAGAGATAGGGTTGAGGAGAACCAGAATTCTTTCTTCAAGTAACTTCATAGACACATGACTTCTTAGGTTTCAGTTGTGCCATTCAGGTGCTGCCTTGCATTAACAGTGATATGGAGCCTCATTCTTTCAAGAGGAATTTGGAAAGGAATACTGTTTCATGGATGCTTGATCCTCCCCAGCTGCACCACCTGTTTCTTTTCTGTAGCCCAATCTATGTATCAGAATCAAGAATTATCATAGCCACGGCTCCACTTCCACCTTTCTGCTTCCCTTCCCATGAGGCATACAGGGTTGCTGAAATCTCCTTAGCATTTCATGGTGGTTCTGGCCTCCATGGGCTAAAAGACTGGGGGAGAGGTAGGCTGCTGGGACCTGTTATGCACAGGTGGCTCCTGTGTGGTCTTCTGGTAAACCTTGAACTCCACCCACTGTTTTGCTGCTGCATATGTTGCTCCTTTGAGGAACTCTCAGGAGGGAGCCCATCTGCATGGTTCTTTTCATGGTCTGAACAATGTATGCTAATATCCAGGACTCAGGAAATTTGCCTTCTTGCAACAAACTCAATCGAAAACTTGTGAGCTATATTGTAGACAAATAGTCCTCTTTGCGTAGCAAAGAAGTAGTAGATTTTTAAATGAAATCTAAAGACCATAGCTCAGCTTTTTACTAGAGAGGTGAAATGGCTTGTGAAAGAGAATGGTTTGAAAAATGAGATATATTTTTCCTGAATTTTCAAAATTTGATTTTTTTTACCAGCTCAGTGTGAGTCAGGTTTGGATGATTTAGTTTGGAGACTGTCATAAAACAATCACAAGGATCCTCTATTTTTGTAGAGTTGCACTAGTAACAAGAAGGCAGAAGTGGGGAGCGGGGCAGTGATGAGTTAGGGGTTGTGAAGTTTTTAGTGCTTTACTATGAGGATAGTAAGAGGCATATAAAGGGGAAAATAATGAGAAAAGCAGTTGGCTCTATTTGGAAAAGGTTTTATTAAAATGTTTGACAAAGCAGCAAAGAATCCTGTGGCACCTTATAGACTAACAGACGTTTTGCAGCATGAGCTTTCATGGGTGAATACCCACTTCGTCGGATGCAAGTTTGACAAATTTGTTCATACTTGTCAATCTTATGGTTATGTTGATTTTCTCCTTATTTTCACATGTGCATAATGATAAACCCCTCCACTATTTAAAGAACTGTGCTACCTTATCTTTTTTTGCTTTGTAATTTCTCCTCAGTTGGCACGAGAAGAGTATAGAAAACAAATCAAAGTAAACAAAAGGAAAGAGTCTCTTACAACTTGCTCAAAGTACAAGCTTACAATGTAGTTGGAAATAAATGCTTTAGTTCAGGTCTTTCTTTTCAGAGCTATGTTAAGACATGTCTAAAAGCTGAGTGCATAATCCAGCAGCAGCATTTAAGACAGTAGAGATAAGGTCTGTCAGCAGTTCCATTTATAACCCACCTCTGTCCCTCCACAGCCTTTTAAAAGCATTTTTGAATTGATTTTTAGATATTTTAACAGCAACAGCATATCCCTGGTTACACAGAACATAAAAATAAAATTAAAACTTAATATGGTAGGTGATAAGTGAACAGTCCTTTGAACTTTGCAGTATAGTGCCTTTGCTCTTAAGGTTTTAATAAGAGTCTTCTTAAACAGCTCTACATTTACAAAACACCAGAGGCCTGGCAAATGCATGGAAAACTTTATTCCGGGTTAAAACATTTCAGTTGAAACTGTGCATTTAATAACTTGGTTATATATGCCTTGAGGTTTCTTTCTTTTCCTTCTTTTTCAACCATAGAGAGTTGGGTAAAACTGAGGATGAGCTGTCTGAGGGTTGGTGTAGTTTAGAGCAGCCCCAGGAATGTTATAAACTATGCTGAGCTGTTTATAGCCTTCACTGAGCCATCTGCCAACCAGGATTTCCTGATGTGCACTGAAGCTTTGGCCACCCGTCCTAGGTCTAGAAAACATTTCCAGCATGCCCCTATGCCATGGGCTGGGAGGAGGGCAGTAAGATTCAGCAGTGCAAAGGGACTGGAGCTGGGATCAGGAATAAGCCCAAGAAGTTTTAAGGGAGGGGAAAAATGATTAAGTTAAGAAAAAATCATAAGGATTGAAAGGTGTTGAAAACGTTCAATTCCCGTTGAGCTGGATTCTGGTCTTGCTTTCACTGGTGTAATTCAGGAGTAATTATTAAAGTGGATGAAGTTACACTGGTGTGAAAATAATGTAAATTAGGTCAAGATCATGTCCCCATATCATCAATAGGACATAGTTTTAAAATATGAATTAGGCAAGCTAATAGTCTACAATATGATTGGAATCCTTTTAGTATCTTCCATGAAAAATAGTGGCTATACTAATATATACTAATTTGGTTTTTAGAAAACTCACTGATATTCTTTAGTCTTTTTGATGTGAGTTGTCACTGCACTAGGTATTTGAAGCTGGCTACGATAACATTCAGATTTGCAGAAATTATAGATAATTTAAATTACATGGCAATAAACTGAACACCTATAACTGGTTTACCACTGAGAAGTCTATTATTTCCTATAGTCACAAACGTAGTTTTCCTTGGAGGTAACACTGAAGTGCCCGTTATTCGTACACAGCTGACATTATAACTATTGCCATAAACCTGAGTTGGAATGCGGAGTAGTAACCTTGTTAACTAAAGAGGTAATAAAAATATCACTTGCAGGTGAAATATATATTTTATATGTATCACTTCTTGGTATTTAATGTTGCTTTGCTCATTGCAACAAAAATGCTAAAAATGGTATTTCTGTCTGTAGAAGGACTGTGGTAGTCTGCATTTTTATTTTGACTTTCATGCCATTTATATTTTTTGAAATGCTACTGATAATATACCGAGTGTTTTCTGCTAATACATATCAGAATCTTTGGAGTTTTGATGAAGCTTCATGTTGTTTTTTTTTAGCAGTACTTGAGAAATCGGAGATGAAGGTAAATGTTTACACAGGAGGCATTTGCATAAAATGGGTGAGAAAGTAATCATTCCAGATGTGGGGAGGAATTCTAAAGGATTAGAAGCCTCTGAATGGTGAAGGGAATATGTCTTCCATCATCACTGTTTCATCTAATCAGCTCCAATTCTGACACATTTCTGAGAGTATTTGAAGTACTAAACTTACTGTGAGTACAGCAGATGCAGAGTATACAGAAACAGTGTCATGCTAAAAGAACTGAGGTGATCAGTTAGATCAGTGTTACTGGTGAGAACAAGAATAACACAGAAGGGCAAAGACTCTGCTTGTAGTCAAGACATTTGACTCAATATCTGGTATTTTTTCCTGCTCCTAGTTAAAAACAAACAAAAAAAACCCCAACCAACCACAAACCCACAATACTAACAAAGAACTAACAAATCTTTGTTAATTCAGCCACATTGCAAGAGTACACCTATATTTTTCTAAAGTCCCCTGGGTTTTAACACCTATAAAATCAGATTGTTGTCATATTTTTAAATTTATAGTCTTTAACTTTTTAAATAGATATTGGATAAGAGTGCTTTTAGAAGCACAGGTTTTAAAAGTCAATAAAGTTGAGTTTTATTTTATTTATTTTGAGGAAAAAATCCTTCTTTCTTTGATATTCTTTGTGTGCCGATCCTTCAAGGATACACTGAGAACCCCCTATGATGTCCTAAATGTCCATATCTCCTAGAGATTATTTTTATTTTAACTTACATGGAGCCATATATATGCATGACATTTTACTAAACAAATAGAGGGCGAAATCCTAGAGCCATTGAAGTCAATGGCAAGCCTCGTATTCTCTTCAGCAGACCCAAGATTTCACCAAGAGTTCCTGCACCAAAGATCTTAGAATCAAAGGCCCAGTTGTACATTGAGATCCATGCAGGTGGACAGACTGCTGTGCCCTCCTGAGACCCCATAGACTTCAGTCCAGCTCTGTGGGACTGTAGCAGTGCACCGTGCAAATCACAATGCAGGATCAGAGTCAGGGTTAAGACAAGAATAACAGGAGACGACAACAGAAGAGGAAAGTGGGGGTAAGAGCGATGATATTATGATCACAGGATTGCTCGAGAGATTGATACAGGCATTCTGTGTCCAGTGTAGATCTGGTTGGGAATTTTTTGACAAAACTTGTTTTGTCAGAAAATGCTGATTGGTCAAAAATGAAATTGTGGAAATGGGTCGTTTTCAATGACTTTCCCAATTAAAAAAGTTTGTGAAAGCAAAAGATTCAGAACTGTCAGAATGTCCTGTTTTGACATTTTAGAAACAAGAAGTTTAATTTTTTAAAATAACTTTTTGTTTAGAAACTTTAGCTAATCTAGTCTGTTTTTTAAATCAAAAATTCAAAATCAAAACAAAGTATTTCAGAATTATTAAACAAAACATCCTGATTGATCCAATCTGATTTTTTTTTCAGATTAATTGTTTGCAAAAGTTTTAGGATAAGAAAGTATTTTGATATCTCAAAAATTGTCATGGGACAAGAAAATTATTTCCCTCCCAATTGGTGGTCAATAAAATTTGAGGACATATAACACCTTAAAAGAGGCGTTCAGTCTCAGCACCCCATGAGATCCTACCAATAGGTATATGGAGAAAAACACCAGAATCATACCATCTTTCATAAAAATAATCAAAGCACATGCAGTTTACTGAGAAAGAAATCTGTTCTTCCCCTTGCATATTCGAGGAAATAGATTCCTCAGCGACTAGTTTAATCACATTTAAAAGCAACTATACATTTAAATAAACCCTTTAACTTTGCTCTAATTAACATTTCAAGGTAAAAGGAAATGTGATCATTGTAAATAATAATCCCATGTAGATTTTCTATTTTCATGTTATATTCTTACAGAATTGTGTAAAGTAGTAGAATTTATTTACAATTTGCTGACATTAGTAAAGACCCTGATATAGTGAACTGCAATTTACACCTGCCTTCAACTTATAATAAAAGATTTAATAATGGTAAATGTCCACAAATCACTCAGCCACTTTGCCCTTTCCATATGTGCTGATGAAGTATTTTGCTTGGCTGCCTGTGCATATGCAGCAGTATTGCAGGGTAATGGAAACTCTAATTTAATCAACTTGTCTTAGTATAAGTACGACATAAATCAAAGTATATTGTTCAGATAATGCTTTCTAAAGATTTTTGATTTGTCATGGTCAGAGCAAAACACCCAGCCTGGTTCATTTCCCCATGTATCCCTTTGCTTACTCCCATTATTTTTACAGTTGCCTTTTGTCCATTTCCTCTAGCCCAAAGTGAAGATAGCAGTGTGACTAACATTTTTTTTTCTGGCCAGTGCATAGTGCTTCTATTTCCAACCAACCAACAATACCTTTCTCCCGGAAGAGTGAGCACTTTCACTCTCCAGTATCCTTAATTGTCAGTGGAATGAGCCCTTCCTGGATGTTGATTCATTTGTAACCTACACGTACCACACCACGGTGTAGGCACCAAATGGGACTATATATTAATACACTTTTAATTGCTTTTAATCCGCTAAATAGGATGAGCTTTAGCTCCATGGTATTTGGATTATGTTGGTAAACTTGGGTATGCATCAAAGTGAGCTGCAGTGATAGGAGATCTTTAGAGCTAATCCTCCTGCCTTTCTAGTTAAAAACTAGGGAAAGGGTAATTTATTATTCACCCATTCATCCTGAATAAGTCAGAAGGAAGAAACTTTAGAATCTTTCATTTGAGACTCTGAAGACAGTGAGGAGATTAAATCTACCCTGAGCTGTAATCATCTGGACAGCCCCTGCCATCAGTAGAATATCAGAACTGTCAGCATTATTAATGTTAGGGACATAGGCCGGATAATCACCATCTGAAAACAGTGACAAGTAATTTTGTTTAAACGTGGAGTAAAAAATTTATATAGTTTTAAAATACTTTTGTGTGTATGAATTTATTCCTTTTGTTCCCATGTTGCAGAACTGTAAGTATAATTATTTAATTAATATTCCCATCTCAATTTGACTTTTTTAATTTTTGTTATTATTATCAGTCGTACTGGCACTTATATCATGGTAATGGGTACACTAGATAGATATTTTCATTATTTTAAAATCTTTTAATTTTTTTTAAAATCTATAATAGCCCTTTGTAATTTTGAAACTGATATTTGTTTTCTTATTGAAATTGTTTTTCTTCTATATGTGTCTCCCCTGGTTTTGTCATTGTGCTACCTGGTTGTTTATGAGCGTTACCATACTAGCTTGACTAGTGACTATTTGTTAATACTAAAAAAAAAAATCACTGAAGGAAACAACAGCAGTGCACAAAATCAGTTAAATGGACTTTGCAAGTAGGTATGTGAAAAAAAAATATAGATCAATTTTTGTTCTTAGCAACTGTGACAACATTCCATTTCAAGCACCAGAAATTATATTGGTGTGACGTTCAAGACTTGCAGTTTTAATTCTTTGGTCAGTGCCAAAGTACAATTTCTGGTTCAAGGGATTGGTAACTGTTTTAATGTCTGAGAGCTTAAGAGCCATCAGGGATATAAACAGATTACCATTATGTATAAAATTGATTTCTGTCCTGATGTTTCATGAAATGTCATTACATCTCATTATTCTGATTACCTTCAGACCCTTTCCCTCCATGTCTATTTGAGTGGATTTTAGTGGCTATTTTGAGAGCTGTTATAATTATATACCACCTGAAAACTTAGAACTGGAGCTATCAAGTGGGTATGAGAAGAGAGGATTCCTATAATAATGCTGAGGTGGAGTGGGAAAGAATGAGTAAGACCACAGTCAGAATAACTTGATTTCAGAACAGTTGTTTCACCAAATGTATCAGTTTTTCTATCTTTTGATAATGAGCACATAAAACACTTGTTAATCATTTCACAAACATGCAAAAAAGTGACTGTACCACCACTGTGACTTGTGCCTGCAGCTGACAAACTGTTAAGTATCCCATGCTACTGATTTCATAATTCATGTTTCCATTAGGTAAAGTAGAGAAAATATTGGACTTGAACTTGGATGGGGGAAGGGCGAAGAGTCTAGTATTTTATGCATTTTAATTGTGCCATTTCAGCCCTTTTTTAACAGGAAAAGAGAAACTGCTTATGATTTGAGCAGGTGTAGGGAACTCAACAACATTTCCTAAGTGAGGGAACCCCTGTGAAGATAAAAATATCCACTTCTTAAATGTTTGTGAACTGACTGAAGTTTTGCGTTGCTGATTCTCAATGACACAGCAAAAACCTGTGGGAGAAAATGGTTCATTAATGAATACTCACATTTTAAGCCTTTATATTTCATATCCTGCCAGAACTTAAACAAATAAAAAAATGGATAATTTGCACACATATTTTTGGGAGAAGAAATTTTTTCCAAGTACTAATTCTGCATTAGTGACCAAAGAGAAACATTATTGGTCCCTGCTTTAATTTAAGAAAAAATGGTTGGCATGTAGAATTAAGGATGTGGTAAATGCCTAGAGGCAATATTACTAACTTAATACTAGTAGTTCAGACCCATCTCTCAGGTCATAGAGCTGCATGGGAAGGATGCAATTCTATTGAAGAACAAACTAGGCTGGGTCTTAGTATAATTGAATCTTGGGATTCTTCTTTAATCCAGACCCCGATGTGCGATACAAAACAAGAAATACTGAACATTAGCAATGTTGCAGCTTCTTTTTAAATTGGTATAGCTCGGTAGGGTGTGTGATTATTTCTTAATAATCATGCGCCTAAGGTGCATGATGAATCACAGGGTGAAGCCAAATGTTTTCAGACACGCTAATCATGCAGTTGTGTATAAAACAGGTGTTAAGATACCAAGGAGACTCTTATTGAAATTATTACATAAGTAATTAAAACACCCCCACAAAAATTCTGCTGTTTGTTAATCTTTAAAACTTTATTAGACTCAAGGTGACATTCCAAACTGTAGTCTAATATCTGAGCAGATGTCATGTCAAAATAAGTGGTTTTGATTGATTCCTTTATTAAAGCCATTATAAAATCCTTCTTAAAAATAAAATTAAGCAATTTCAATTTTTCACATCTCAATCAGTGGAGAACAGATGTGATATTAAGTAAAAGTGGTTGAAATTTTTCCAACAGAATATTTTTCCTTTCATAAATACCATTTTGATTAAATCAAAATGCATTGTGGAAAGGTGTCAATGTTGATTAAACTTTCTTTTGAAGAACCAAACCGAACCATTTTAATTAATGTTGGAAGAATTTTTCATTTTGAAAGACCTTTTTTCATTTCATTTTAAAATAGATTTTTATTCTTTTTAAAGTTGAAATTGGAATGAAAAGTTTAGATTTTGTTTAAATAGAATGTTCTGACTGACCCATGAAATAAAAACAAAACAAAAAAATGCACAGGAAATGTCAATATATTTTCTTTACCTTTGATTCAGAATTGAATCAAATTTTGAGTTTTGACCAGTTCTATTGTTGAATCAACATGTAGGTTGCAAAGTAGAAAGAATGAGGTTAATACTATAGACTGAAATAAGAAAACAAGAGTGGAGGTGATATTTCAGCAGAAGTCTCTTCTCTCTCATTGACAAAATAATATTTTCCTGTCACTGTTTATTTTAATAGTCCAATGGCATGCCCTTTTAACATTGTTTTTCTTAAGCCTGTAAATAGATAGTGACTTTGAATATTATAAACTGACTAATTACAAAACATCAGTTTTATAAAGTGTTTTTCTGCTCCTCTGCAGATGTTAAGACAGATGTCATGGGTTGGTCCAAGAGTAACATCACTTAACAAGCTAGGGCATCAGGCTGTCAAGAGAAATTTGAGGCCCCAGTACATCATGTTTTCTGGGACCCCTCCCTCGTCCATTTCACTTTATTTACACAGACATTATAGATGTTTTGGGGGGCCTGGGTCTAATTCCCTCACCCTGCTCCCTGCCCTCTCATCTCATCAGCCAGTACCCCTGCTCTTCCTTTCTGTGCAAAAGCCTTCCTGCTGCTGTTCACTTTCAGCATTGTTGCAGCTGTCACTGATAAACATCCTGGTGCAGGCCAGAGAAAGAGCATGCCTGAGAGCACCCCCACAGAGTAATGCAAGAAAATGATGTCCTCACTGTAGTACATGAAGTAGAAAATACAACTGAGTATCAACTAAACAGTGAAACGGAGTATATATAAATTGCTCTAAAGAAATGAAAAGTCAGTGCTGTTTTTATTTATCAGTCTCAAGTGACAAATGCAGCTAGGGGACCAAATGTATGCATAAAAACAGTTCAAATAGAGTTTTTATTTCTTACTTCATATTCTCCAGCTACACTTATTTTGATGGTGAAGTACGTCTCATTCAGTGCTGATACAGAGTACATTAGTAAATGCACCAATTTTTCAGTGCCCTCTGTCCTTCTCCCGAAGCTCCCTCTGGGACCACACAGAGGCTCTCTCACACATATACAGATATTTTCTGGTATCAGAATTTTAAATTATACATTCAAGATTGCAGGGAATTGCATGGCTGAGGTTAATAACCATGCCCCCTAAACCCCTAAGAGGCACTCGCTTGTTCACTTAACAGAGGCGCCTCACCCCCTAGAAGCACCAATTGCTGTACTTACTCAGTGCTCACTACACTCAGGCCTGGTCTATACTACGCGTTTATACCGAATTTAGCAGCGTTAAACTGATTTAACCCTGCACCCGTCCACACAGCGAAGCCCTTTATATCAATATAAAGGGCTCTTAAAACCGATTTCTGTACTCCTCCCCGACGAGGGGAGTAGCGCTGAAATCGGTATTGCCATGTTGGATTAGGGTTAGTGTGGCCGCAATTGGACGGCTTTGGCCTCCGGGTGGTATCCCACAGTGCACCATTGTGACCACCCTGGAAAGCGATCTGAACTCGGATGCACTGGCCAGGTAGACAGGAAAAGCACCGCGAACTTTTGAATTTCATTTCCTGTTTGCCCAGCGTGGAGCACTGATCAGCACGGGTGGACAGGCAGTCCCAAATCCAAAAAGAGCTCCAGCATGGACCGTACAGGAGATACTGGATCTGATCGCTGTATGGGGAGACAAATCTGTTCTATCACAGCTCCGTTCCAGAAGACGAAATGCCAAAGCATTTGAAAAAATTTCCAGGCTATGATAGACAGAGGTCACAGCAGGGACTCAACACAGTGCTATGTGACAAGCGTAATGGAAAGCCAAAGAATCAAATGGACGCTCATGGAGGGAGGGAGGGGGGACTGAGGACTCGAGCTATCCCACAATTCCTGCAGTCTCCGAAAAGCATTTGCATTCTTGGCTGAGCTCCCAATGCCTGAAGGGTCAAAAACATTGTCGCCAGTGGTTCAGGGAATATGTCAAAGAAAAGGGAAAAAAATCGTTTCTTGCCTCTTTTCAATGTCACCGTATGTCTACTGGATGCTGCTGGTAGACGGGGTGCTGCAGCGTAAACAGCAGCATCCTCTCCCCTCCCCGGTGGCAGACGGTATGGTACAATATGACTGATAGCCGTCCTCGTCATCATCCTGTGAGTGCTCCTGGCTGGCCTCAGTGAGGTCGGCTGGGGGCGCCTAGGCAAAAATGGGAATGACTCCCAGTCATTCCCTTCTTTAAGTTTTGTGTCCTGGAGATTCAGTCCTGGCAGATGGTGCAATAGAGCTGGTAACCGTCCTCATCATAGCAGCTGGAGGCTGAGCTCCTCTCCCCGCCCCCTTTCATGTCTAATGGAGATTCTGGACTATCGTAGCAGCGGGAGGCTGTGCTCCTCTCCCCCCTACCCTTTAATGAGTAATGGAGATGTCCTGCCTGGAATATCATAGCAGCTGGAGGCTGCATCCCCCTTATTTTATCTCACTAAAAAGTCAGTGTTCCTTATTCCTGCACTCTTTATTACTTCATCACACAAATGGAGGGATAACTGCCACGGTAGCCCAGGAGGGGTGTGGGAGGAGGGAAGCAATGGGTGGGGTTGTTGCAGGGGCACCCCCTAGAATGGCATGCAGCTCATCATTTCTGCAGGATATCTGGGGCTCTGACCCGGAGCGGCTATGCTCTCTGGTTCTCTAGTAGACTTGCCCCATATTCTAGGCAGGACTGACTCTATTTTTAGACAAAACAGAAAGAAGGAAATGACCTGGGAAGTCATTCCCATTTTTGTCCATGCGCCCCCAGCCGACCTCAGCGAGGCCAGCCGGGAGCACCCATGACAGCAGCAGACGGTACAATATGACTGGTAACAGTCATCGCCAATTTCCAAAGCAGCAGACAGTGCAATAGGGCTGGTAACCGTCTCCGCTACCTTGCAAAGGCAAATGAATGCTGCTGTGTAGCACTGCAGTACCACGTCTGTCAGCAGCATCCAGTACACATACGGTGACAGTGAAAAAAGGCTAAATGGGCTCCATGGTTACCATGCTATGGCATCTGCCAGGGCAATCCAGAGGAAAAGGGCGCAAAATGATTGTCTGCCGTTGCTTTCATGGAGGAAGGATTGAGTGACAACATTTACCCAGAATCACCCGCGACACTGTTTTTGCTCCATCATGCATTGTGATCATTGTGAAAAGTGCAAGGTCATGCATTTAGGGATTAATTACAAGAATTTTAGTTATAAATTGGGGACGCATCATTTGGAAGTAACAGAGGAGGAGAAGGACCTCGGAGTATTGGTTGATCACAGGATGACTATGAGCTGCCAATGTGATATGGCCGTAAAAAAAGCTAATGCGGTTTTAGGATGCATCAGGCGAGGTATTTCCAGCAAAGATAAGGAGGTGTTAGTACCGTTATACAAGGCACTGGTGAGACTTCATCTGGAATACTGTGTGCAGTTCTGGTCTCCCATGTTTAAGAAGGATGAATTCAAACTGGAACAGGTTCAGAGACGGGCTACTAGGATGATCCGAGGAATGGAAAACCTGTCTTATGAAAGGAGACTGAAAGAGCTTGGCTTGTTTAGCCTAACCAAAAGAAGGTTGAGCGGGGATATGATTGCTCTTTATAAATATATCAGAGGGATTAATATTAGGGAGGGAGAGGAATTATTTAAGCTTAGTAACAATGTGGACACAAGAACAAATGGATATAAACTGGACACTAGGAAGTTTAGACTTGAAATTAGACGAAGGTTTCTAACCATTAGAGGAGTGAAGTTCTGGAACAGCCTTCCAAGGGGAGTAGTGGGGGCAAAAGACATATCTGGCTTTAAGACTAAGCTTGATAAATTTATGGAGGGGATGGTATGATGGGATAGCCTAATTTTGGCAATTAATTTGGCAATTGATCTTTGATTATCAGCAGGTAAGTATGCCCAGTGGTCTGTGATGGGATGTTAGATGGGTTGGGATCTGAGTTACTACAGAGAATTCTTTCCTGGGTGCTGGCTGGTGAGCCTTGCCCACATGCTCAGGGTTTAACTGATCGCCATATTTGGGTTCGGGAAGGAATTTTCCTCCAGGGCAGATTGGCAGAGGCCCTGGAGGTTTTTCGCCTTCCTCTGCAGCATGGGGCACGGGTCACTTTCTGGAGGATTCGCTGCAGCTTGAGGTCTTCAAACCGCAATTTGGGGACTTCGATAACTCAGACATAGGCTAGAGGTTTGTTATAGAAGTGGATGGGTGGGATTCTGTGGCCTGCATTGTGCAGGAGGTCAGACTAGATGTTCATAATGGTCCCTTCTGACCTTAAAGTCTATGAGTCTATGAATCTATGAGTCTATGCATTGTGATCTCAACCCAGAATTCCAATGGGCAGGGGAGACTGCGGAAACTATGGGATAGCTACCCACAGTGCAATGCTCCGGAAATCGACGCTAGCCTCAGTACATGGACGCACACCACCGAATTAATGTGCTTAGTGTGGCCGCGTGCACTCGACTTTATACAATCTGTTTTAAAAAAAACGGTTTCTGTAAAATCGGAATAATCCCGTAGTGTAGACATACCCTCTGTGAAGTACACTGCTCCTATTTCTCTCTTTCTCAGATGCTGGAGAATGTGTCACTGCAGACTCAGGCCACAGAGCTCTGAGAGGTTTACGTCCAATTTACAATGGCTTTGAGAGACAGCTGTCTCTGACTGGAAAGAGCATGTACTGCTTTGAGCTTGCTACGGAACTAAATTGTAGGAATTTTCAACTCAGCTTTTTTTTTAAATCCAGAGCTTAGAATCAGATTGACACATAGGCATAGTTATGGACCAATCAAACCCCAGTCACTGCCCAGTTTGGGATAGTTTCAAAAGTGAATAAAGAACTTGAGATAGAGAAGCACGCACTTAGACTGACAGCCACAGAGAGCTTTACTTTGACAGTATCTTCGTTTCATCAGTGGGAGTTGAGCATGCACAGCACCTCATCTTGCAAGACAGGGCCATATCTAACTCTGTGGACTAAAATGTGCCTGCTGGGTACAGCCCAGAGTAAGAAGTGGTCCCATTTATCTATGAGGCCTGCTTTGTGGAAGAAGATTGGTGAATTAAGGATGTGGATAGAACTAGAACCTTGCTGGCTCCTCACTCCTTTGGAGCACCATATAACACCCTTGGGAGTAGGAGTGGAACAGTCCCTAAGCATCTTTTAGTCCATATAAGGGCCACACAAAGAGGTGTGGAGAGACATCTTTTGTCTGCTCCTCCTACATTGCATACACATGTTGGGACCAAGCAGAACATGTTTAACATGATACCCTCTAATCTCTTCCAAGGGAGACTATGTTTATGCAGCAGATGAAGAACCTTTTTCTAGATTAAGATCCTGATTTTGACCTCATTGTCACCATTTTCACACTACTGTAACTTGGAAATCAATGAAGTTACTCCTGATTTACACCAGTGTGAGATCAGAATCAGTCTCTAGATAGACTCTGGCACTATGTTCTTTTTCTGACAGCATCCTGAAACTACACCCACAAAGGGATAATTTATTTTTTTTTACTATAATTAACGGAGCCCCCACCAGAGCAGGAAAAGCAATGTTCTTTAGCTTTCTAAGAAAGCCCACAATCAGCAGTGAAGCTAACCTGGTGATGTCGGTGCAACATGATGTCCTCTTATGGTGCATGAATTACAGTGAATTGTAGCATCCCATGTTGTTATAAAAGATCCATATAATGGCTAGAGCTGCTGTTAACTAGTTCTTAAGTTAGTTATAAAGAACAAAGCTCAGTAATATATGGTACTTTATTTATTTATTTTGTCAAGTATACTTTTATGGCAAAGGAAAATCCAAACTATAGCATGCCCTTCAAAAACATCAGGTATTGCCCAATGTGTGGATATGCAAATAACATATCTGGTTTATTTACTGCAGCATAGCTAGGCTTAAAAAAGGGCTACATCTTGAAACACTGGACAGTAAACATGCTGCAGGGCATAAACCTTAAGAAACGTGTCCATGCTGCCTATTTAAATGATGGCAAGAGAGTACTATCTGCTTACAAGGTAATAACAGTATGCTAGCAAAATGGGATCTGGTTATTACTGAGATAACCGGGAACACCCTCAAGTTATTGGATAAAATATTCAGTGACTTTTCAGCCTAGGCCCCATATAAATGGGACATAGGCTCCCAAGTCAGGTAGGCACTTTGAAAATGTTAGCACATTTCAATATGATAATAGGTATCTTCTCATTCTTACACTCTGTTTGGCTCCTGGGAATCCGTCTTCTGTGATGGTCCTCAGAACTCCCCATCATTCTGATGACAACAATCAATGTCTGAACTGCTAACCAACCTGCCCGCCTAACCCCAATTTTCTCTTCTCACAATACTTCTCTTTTCCTCTTGAGGGAGAAGTAATCTCTCCCTCCCCTATCAAATGTAATGCATTAAAACAATTAAATGATATGTAATACCTGTGCTTAGGTGGAAGTTTCAGGCCCAGGTTTGGGCCAAACATTGAGATGGCCATGTGGACAGATGGATGGGGTTTTCTGAGAGGAGTAGGCAGTCAGAGCAGAGGGATAATCATACATGTATGATTATTGAGAAATAGGAGTACAGTCATTATTCAGATTATATGCCCTCAACCAACAGCAGTGCAGAGATTTGCATAAGTGAAAAATTAGTATACCCTTATGGGATAGTAACTACAGCAACCATTTGCTTTGACTACGAGGATTCAGAAAGAATATAATTCATTGAGCTTTGCCTGTTTGTGCTTTTCTCTTGAGCATGTTTAGATGTATGTATACAAAGACATGCTTGGGTATTTTAAAATACATTGTGCATCTGCTGTCTGCAGAATCAACTATTTGGTTACTCATTTATCACATCACTGGCAAGGTTTTGTAAATACCTTGGATTTGGCATATTTATTAAGCATCCTCTAGCAAGACAAACAATATAATAAACATAAACAAAAGCCAATAAACGGATGAGTGCTTGCTACTGGCTAGAGCCCTGATTTTTAGTTGCTCTGCTCCCCTCCCACAGCTTCCCCAGGGAAAGAATACTGGCTTCACATTACCCTGGTTTTATTACTGTCCCAGTCCGTCCTGTTCCATCTCCCTATCAATCACAGGGAGATAAGGGAGCAATATTTGCTTTACAGAGAGAGCTCTGTATCCCAGCTGTGCTTATTTTACTTTCCAGCCCAGGCTTGCTACATCACGTTTGTGTGATCAAGAATATGTTCTGCAAATGGTCAAAAAAAGTATTTAAAAAAAAAGTTAAGAAACCCTTTTGCTAAAATTAGGATCTGTAACAATACCATTGGAGGCAATTTATTTTGTTGGGGATTTTTTGAACTGAAGCAAATGGCTTTTTGTGGGTTTTATCAGGAAATAGGCCATATTAGAAGCTTACACATATTGAAACAAAGGCCATTTAGCCAAAGTAAGGTCAGTTATTTCCTAATAATAAGATTTTGCACTGATACATAGCTCTTTTATCAGAGGATCTCAAAATGCTTTACGAAAACAAATTAACTAAGCCAAACCACAATCTCCTCAGATAAGATAGTATTTTTACATCCATTTTATAGAGGAATAAAATAAGGCATGATGATTTGCTGAAGTTCAAACAGGGTAAGGTGATCTGCTCAATATCAAACAGCAAGTCAATGATGCAGCTGGGAGTTCTAAAGACCCCAGGAGTTCTAAATCTCAGTCCCTTGCTCTGATTGCTTTTATTATTACATCTACTTACAAAGGACCTATCACCATAACATCTGGGTATCATTTGCATGATGAAAATGATAACAGATAGTATTTTCCTAAAGTAAGAGGGAAAAAAACACTCTGCCTCTATCCACTTCATTGAATTCAATTAATTGAAAAAGACCGGACCTAGAGGGACAACCAAATAGGGCACCAGCTGCCAAACCATATTTGACTTCCATCACACTCTACAGTTGACACTATTCAGGCTCTGCTTGAACTCAAGGGCACATTCTAAAGCTAAGATTTTACGTCTGAAGATATCATATGCATGGCTCCCATGAGTTCATCTCCAAGAAATAACAGCCAAAGTCTCTCCAATGTTTCCAACTACAATTTTAGTAGTTAGGGCAAGTAGTCTCTAAGATAACCCATTAGAGTGTTACAGATAATAATCAAGACCTTAAATTCTATCTGGAAGTGAACTGGCATCCAGTGAAAACTATAGAGCATGGGTATAATCTCAAAATATCCATCTTAAAAAAAAGGTGAGAAATCACATTCTGTGGTTTCCAACAATAGCCCAATACAGCCCACTCCAATAGTTTAGACTAGAGGTAACAAACAAATTTCTTCAGAATGTGTTGAGATCTGAGTTTGAGAATTAAGAATGCAAATTGTTGGCCTGATGAAAATAAAGGAAGGAAAGTTGGTGTTAAAGAGCAGGGGAGGGAAACTTAACTGTACATGGGCTGAACTGGATCTTATTAAGTATATTGTATATCAGGAGTAGTTGGACTCTGAAAAATGTAAACAAATAGAGTGGGATTTTCAAAAGCACTTAAATTCCAGTGATTTTCCATGTGTCTTGTCCTTCTAACTCCCTCAGATGCTTTTTGAAAATCCCACCCGCCATCTCTACCTGCTCTGTTGTTGTTAGATATACATTGGGGACAACTTTAGATAACACTGTTCATGCTTAGTGCTATTTCAGGTAATGAAATGACTGTGAATCCATTATGCTTTGGAAAACCAGAATGAGGCATTGTGCCATGTAAGGTCAAAATGTTGATCTATGGTCTGGATGGAATAATATGCAGAAATAGAAACCCTGTTCATAGCCAGGTTCTTAGGAAACTTGTCCAAAAATCCAATATATCAGTCAAGGTATCCTTGGGATGCACACACATCCACCAGAAATTTCGTCTGAATGAAGCATAGTCTTAGAATTTGGCCTTCACTATGCGAGTTTAGACAAACTCTACTTGTAATGTCATAGTGATATGTCCTTCACCTTCAGTTCTTATTTATAATGTGTTGTTGGCACAGACTTCCATATGGCAAACAGTGAACAGATTATTTCAATGATGACATGCAGTATTGCAGAGATTATGTCAGTGTTGATTTTACATATTTATTGTACTGTCGCTGGTCAGATGTTTACATATGTTCTTGCTCCAACTTTCAAGAAGATAAATAGCAAATGAGAATCATGGAAATCAGTAATATCCCCTTTGTCTTGGGCTTTGAGGCTCATTGCAGACTATACCAATTACTTGAGTTATCTAAAATACTAGAACATTGACCTTCCGGAGCATCTTCCATCTGAGCATCTCAAAGTTGTTTGCAAACATTAATAAAATCAGCTGTACCATCTCAGCTGTACCATACCATAGCAAGGTGAAAAAGTATTATCCCCATTTTGAATATGCAGAAATTGAGACACAGATAATTCAAAGATTTGCCCAAGGCAACACAATAAATTTATGGTGAGCCAGAAATACAAGCCAGATCTTCCAACCCACAGTTTTTTCTTTAAACCTCCTACCTTCTTATCAGAACAATAAAATACTAATGGATATAATACTTTACATGCACTTTATAATACTTTACCTTCAATTATTCAATTATTTGTCAACTGAAATCTGAATTATGCACTTTCTTCATCTAGTACATTTTACAGAATAGTTTTTAAATGTTGCAAAGATTCTGCTTCTTCGAATGGATGAAGTAAAGAATTCAATAAAATGTCTGTGTATCTCTAAACCTAGTCACTCACTGTTATGAATTAAGTCTGAGAGATATACACAGAGTACATAAAAGTTCATAATGTACAGTATGTGCCATAGTTTTACATACCAAATAACCAAGAAACAGGTTATGTTAACATAAAATATAACAAATTGGATAAAACCACATTGCTTAACCAATATGAAGGTAACAGGATAAAGTCATTGAACTTTAGTTGGACAGTTCACCCATATTTATTTAAAAGTAACTCCAATTGTTGAATCCTTTTTGTTCACTATAAAGTTCTTGAATTTTTCATAATTTGCAAAGAAAATTCTGTTTGCAGAAGCCTGTTTTCCCACATCTGCACAGATTTTCTGTTTCATTTGTCCTGAACTGAAAAGAGAGAGAGACATCTTTTCCCACCACTTCTCTTGCTTATCTTCAAGAATTTGGACACAGCTCAAATGTAAATATTTATCCTGTGAAAGTAACAGACACAAAACTGATTCAGTGCTAAATAATTTTGCTGGCCAGATGGCATAGTGGCAGCAAAGAAAGCAGCGAAATGGGAGAACTACATATAATTCTGGACTTTGCAATATGGGGTGGCTAATGGCAGGGGCGGCTCTAGGATTTGCGCCGCCCCAAGCACGGCGGCACGCTGCGGGGGGGCGCTCTGGCGGTCGCCGGTCACGCAGCTCCGGTGGACCTCCTGCAGACGTGCCTGCGGAGGGTCCGGTGGTCCCGCGGCTCTGGTGGACCTCCCGCAGGCATGCCTGCGGATGCTCCACCGAAGCCGCGGGACCAGCGGACCCTCCGCAGGCACGTCTGCAGGAGGTCCACCGGAGCCGCCTGCTGCCCTCCCATGGGACGCCGCCCCAAGTGCGCGCTTGGCGCGCTGGGGTCTGGAGCCGGCCCTGGCTAATGGTGAGATTGATACTTCTTTATTTTCAGAGGGCATTGACCAGAAAATTCTCTTGCGAAGGCTGCTAAGACACACAGTATCTTATCCAACAACATTCAATATTCTCTGCGACCATCACAATATTGTTCCCCATTATGTAGCCTGGCATGAGAGGAGAAAAACATCTTGGTCTAAATAGAACAGAATCTCAGAATCAGATCGCAGGGCTACACTAATTGATACCAGCTGAGAATTGGCCCATAATCTGTAACCTTAGTTACTTAAAATATTTTTTCAAATGGTAACTCTATATCTGTGAAAGTTACAAATGTGATAAGAGTGTAGGCTTCAGACATCCATCTGTCTGAAGGGACAGGACAGGTGCATTATAGGAGTAAGCATGTGCCATTCCCATCCTTATGTTCTCCCCAAAAGTTAACATACTTAGAGTAGGGTCAAAACCCACCCTTTCCTGGGGTTCAGGTTTTTTTTTAACAAAACAGCAACATAGGCTTCAGCCCAAGTCTTCTCCTCAGGCTTTGACTGTTCCTAGGGCCTTTCCCTGTGAGAAGTGCTCAGCCCCAGACATAAGATTCCTCTGTCCATAGTACCATTCTCATTTCCCTTCTATATGCGGTGAAGATGAAAGAGATATACCTGCCATGGTGAATCAGAAGGAATCAATATGTCACAGTAGGACTCCAACACCTGCTAACAGGGTGATTCACCAGCAGATCCCAGCTCCCTGTCACACTGGGCAGTATGTAATATCTGTCTCTAATAGTTATGTAGCCATAATTTTTGTTTTTTTATTTTTTAAGATTGAGTCATCCTGTAATAGAGTTCAACAGCCTAATTGGTAACCTCATGAAAACAAGGATTTAGGATGAAAATGATGACACATCATATATTTGTGTAAATAGCACCACTCAACTATTATTATTTATCTGTATTATGCTTTGCACTGAACACAGAACTAAAAGCCCCAAAGAGTTTACAATATGTCTTTTGATGCTTTCTGTACATCAAAAATTAAAGTAAGTCCAGTAGAAGCCATTCCATTAGAAATAATGAAGGAAGGATCTGTTTGATTCTCAACTTTTAATCAGCATTGGTGGATGGGGCGAAAGTATATTACATGCCCTTGTGATATTTCTTAACAGTAGTGCAGATGCAGATTTATTATCACATGGATAGTTTTAAAGTCTAACAACTTACTACATCAAAATTATTTGGTGTTTGATTATAAGCATGAGTAGTTACTCGAGGGAATTCTGTGCCAAAAAGTTAAAAAAAATAAAATTTCTGCAAAATTATGAAAAAAAATTTCGTGAATAAATAATTGAGGAGGCTGCAGCATGGCAGTGTGGAGCACAGATCACTGGCTGCATGGAGGTTGGAGATCACCCTGAAGCCCCACCCCCACCCCCTAGGATACAGACTCAGTGGTGAAGCTGCACCTGACTCTAACATAGCACAAGGGTTGAGCCTTCCCCAGAAACACCCTGTGGCTCTGTGCCAGGTGCACCAGGTGTGGACAGGCAGGCTCATCTCAGAAGGATCCAAGAGTAGAGGGCCTTAGTGTGGGGGATCCAGGTGTGGGGTAAAAGGGTTCTGTGTGGGGCAATCTGGGTGTGCACAACTCAGTGGGGGATCTGGATGCACAGGGAGCTCATTGGCGGACTCTAGGGTTGGGGCAATGGGACTGTGCAGGGGGGTCCAGGTGAAGATGGTTGAGGCTCAGCAGGAGGGGTCTGGATGTGGGGAGATGGGGCTTGCAAGGGGTCTGGGTGTGGGGGGCTTAATGGGGAGAGTCCAGGTGCTGAGGGAGTGGGGGGTGGAGGTTTGGGAGCAAGGGGCTCATTAGAGTGGTCCAGATGCAGGGGGTGGGGTGTTGGAGTGGGGGTTTCATGGGCCTGCTGCTACTCAGGGGACCCCACATGCCAGGATCCCACTACCCCCCCATTCCTGTTTGCTCTTCTCTTCCCTATCCCCTCCCTCTTTGTCTCCTCACTGTCCCTTCCCCCTGTCCTCTCCCCTCACTCCCATATCCCCCTCCCCTGCCCTATCCCACCCCCTTTCCCCTCTTTCTCTTTCCCACCCTACCTTGCCCTGACCCATTCCTTCCCTTTGCTTCCCCATCATTTTCTGTGAGGAACTAAAGAAATCTGCAGGGGGACATGAATTCTGTGTGTGCAAAGTGTCGCAGAATTCCCCCATGATTGATTAGTGAGTCCACTGAATCACCCTCAGAGCATTAATCCTCTAAACATATTTTAAATGAATATTTGAAAGAGTGCATAAAAAGGATGGAATCACTTGTCAGTGCTGACTACTATGCATCACATATCAATCACTGTATACTTCTGTAGACCTGTTTTTTTTTTCCGGGAAATGCATCAGGCTTCAGGTTTTCTTTTCCCCGTGACCTTGAAACTTACCCATCTGATCTGTTGCTATAGAACTGAGGAATGTGTATTAAAGTTTATGGATGTGTCTGAAAAGTTTCTCAAATGTGTTCATGAGCAAAGTTGATAATGTGTTTATGGTCAAAATGTCTACAAACATATGATTGACAGTGATGGTTTCTGAATGCTTTATGATCATGAAAATATAGTCTTTGATTAACAATAATGTGAATTCATCCTTCAACAGACACATAACGCCAACTGAATCATAAATCATTCACTATCTATGGTATTCGTTTGAGGCATGCAATTAAAGCCAAACTATATTAAGCTTAGAATATTTTTTGCTACTACTTTATTTTCAGAATGTTTCAAAGAGATTAAAGGAACATGAGCTGTAGCCAATGAATAGCCACTTATTCTTGACAACCAAATTACAGCTACCTTTCTTACAAAACAGTGCCTAAGAAGTCACCATAAATACTGGTCATCATTTATCTATATGTTTAAAGGGTCTATTTTCCAATCCTTGTGCAGGAACTTTTGCATCAGACTGTAATTAATATCAATCAGATTTGATCCATAAATCTTTCATTCATCAGTAGGAGAACAAACCCTACATATAGTTCAACATTGTCAACAGCAACATTGCTATGTATTGGTGGGTATTTAATACTAAAGCTTTCCTTTTTTAAATGTATGCATTGTATGATGATGTTTATATTGCATGTGCTGTCATAATTTCTTGTTTGAGCCAGGGCAATTTTTCATTCTTATCAATTTTAGAGTATTTCAATTATCCTCATTAGTTGGATGTCAGCATTAACCTTCTACGTGTGGAAAAAATCCTACCAGGTTTTGATTATGAAGACTTTCGTCTCCTACAGTAATTTTAGATCATCGTACTTATTCCCCATAAACCATTCTTGGCTGTTTAAACACGAAAATACATGTATACTGACATTCTGTTTTCTTTATCATTTGCCTTTAGCTACATAATATCTTCATTAATTAAACATTTATGCCAATTTTTTAGGCCAGATTTTCAGAAAGGTGGCCTCCCTTTTGCAGGCATAAGACATGTAGTGAGAGATACAAGTGCTCTCTGATTTGGACTGTAAAAATGTAGGTGAAGCTGCACCTACTAAAAATAGAAGGGCCATAGGGCTTTACAGATTAGGGGTGTGCAAAGCCGCTGCTGTTTATTTTTATATCAAATTAACAACCTGCCTAAGAAGTCCAGTTTATATTATGGCAAGTTGAAGCATGATAAGGTTGAAACATTAATGGGCAAACATACAGGAATGCTTTTAGTATAATATATAAGCAAATGAAACTTTACCTTTATACACTATTATCATTAGCCTCTTGTAAACAGAAAATGTGATGCTATTCTGTTACTTTGGGAAATCCTCCAACTCAGTTACAAATTTACAAGTTAAGGATTTCAGCCAGTCAGACTCACATAGATTTTGATAAACAATCCTGAAATCATTATTGTCACGGGATGTCTCTTGTCAGTCATATTCTACTTTTGTTGTACAGGCTACTTTCTTAAGCAATTATTCCTCTTTTAACCCAGTTCTGAAATAAAGGTTTGCTTTCTTAGCAGCCCTCAAACAGTTATTCAGCTAAGCGATTCCCCTTAAAGCGACATCAATGGAAAATGCAAGAAAAACAGAACTTTGAAATCTTCATGAGAAAAGGGAAAAAACAACACGAAGTCACCAGGACTTGCTTGTGACCAGCACCTTGGAAAATGAGGCCATAATTGCCTAAATATGAAGTTAGGTCTCTAATTTAGATGCTCATGTTTGAAAAAAATTGGTCTTAATTGTTTATAGATTTGGAAAGTACATGAAATTGGCTTCTTTTGAGATATTTGAAACTGCTCATCAAAAGTATATATTGTCTTGTACACTCATTCACATGAACATTCTCCCATAAAGACACTGTAATTTCTAATATGTTTACAATTATATTTCAAGGGCTTTTCATCGTTGTAAATCAATGTGAAAAATCAAGTTAGGAAAGCAAAAATGATACTTTTTGGGGGGGTGTCTTTTTCTCCAAAGGATTGTCTGTCTAGATAAGGATCCTGAGAATCCAGTGTCCAGACTCAGAACCAAATCCATGATTTTTTCCATAGCTACTCCTCAATCATCTCCTCCTTTAAGTGCCTCCTCAAAACACATTTCTTCCAATGAAGCTATACTTACTAGTTCTCAGGGAAATGTTCTCACAACCCCTATTCTAAAGAAATAAAATTATGGAACATTACATAAGCTATACTTCTATGTTCATTCAAGCTTTTTTCATGATCATAATGATCATGATTATTATAATACCTTATGTTTCAGAAGAAAATGAAAACAAACCATAACTGGATAATATTTAGGGCTGTACATGTAGACATTTTTTTTCTTCCTGGCATGTTCTGAAGACTGAGATACGACTACTTTTACTATTTTAGCTCAGATAGCTACAAATGTTATCAATGCTCATAAAATGATCTGTCTCCTTTAAAAAAACAAAACAACAACAACAACAAAAAACCTGTTTAACTTGTCAAGTATCAGAGGGGTAGCCGTGTTAGTCTGGATCTGTAAAAGCAACAAAGAATCCTGTGGCACCTTATAGACTAACAGACGTTTTGCAGCATGAGCTTTCGTGGGTGAATACTTGCATCTGAAGAAGTGGGTATTCACCCACGAAAGCTCATGCTGCAAAACGTCTGTTAGTCTATAAGGTGCCACAGGATTCTTTGTTGCTGTTTAACTTGATATATTTAAGTTTTGCATATTTGAGAAATATTTTCATAATTAAAAGTAAACAAACATGGAAGACTAGATGATTCAGAAAACTAGTAGCCTTCAACTTCTTGTTCCTCAGCCTAGGTTGATAGTGAAAAATAATCACTGCTATCTGAGGATTGTTCATTAAATTGTTTGGTATTGCTAGACCACCAGAGAGTAGAATCTATTTATCTGTCTATCTAACTATCTATCTGTATACCTGCTTCAACAGATCCTGCTCTACAGACTGTGTAAACACTGAGGCCCAGATTTTTGAAGGTATTTAGGCATTGCACAATGCATAAGTGATTTAGTGGCATTGGCCACTGTCGGTAGACAGATACTGGGCTAGATGGACCTTTGGTCTGACCAGGTACGGCCATTCTTATGTTCTTATGTAGGAGCCTAATCTAATTTTCAAATGGGATGCAGGCACTTGGGACTCTAAGTTCTATAGACTGTTGATGGAGTTTAGACTTCTAAGTGCCTAGAGCTCCTTTGAAAATGAGATTTAGGCTCCTAAGTCAGTTAGATGTTGAAACACTGAGAAAAGCAGTGCTTAAATACCTTAACAAATCTGACTGTATATTGAGAATAATTACTAAAACAAAACAAACAAAAAACAAAATAGTGTAGAAAGTGAAATCAAGCATAAGGTGAGACTCAAGAATCAAACAGCTTTGTCGCAACGTACATATCAATAATTCAATTCTTTATTGATGCTTTATTTTTTTTCCAGTTCATCTAATGCACCCTACATTAAACACTGTGATCTAATGGCAAGGGTATTCAAAATGTCTCATCTGATCTCAGCAGCAAGAATGTTTTTCATTACAGAGAAGATGAGGTGCTCCACAGGTCATTACTTCTTGCCCTCGATAACGTATTTAACAATTTAATTGCAAGGTTGTTTTTTCTGCAACACTACTCAGAGCAATCTCGTATTTTCTATAGATATATGACAGAATAATGGTCAGATGGTGTAAACTGATGTAGCTCCATTGAGTTCATTGTAATTAATTAATTGCTATATTCCCACACCCTATTCTAAAGAGAAACTGTGTGTGTC
The DNA here is from genome assembly GCF_020497125.1 of Mauremys mutica. NCBI lineage: Eukaryota > Metazoa > Chordata > Testudines > Geoemydidae > Mauremys > Mauremys mutica. The sequence continues at coordinate 105,751,082 of NC_059076.1, read as the reverse complement.
TCCTTATGCTATTTAGAGCCTCAGAGTTACAACTAGACCCCTGTGGCCCACTGTGGCAGTCAGGGATCACAAAAAAAAACAACACTCCATCCACACCACCTTCCCCCCATGAATTGGCTGTGATAAATTGTGGTGGCATTGAGCCAGATGTGCCAGTTGCAATCTACCTGAGGATTCCTCTTCTCAAAGGGAATCCCCAGCCATTCACTTAGGTTAGACCTAATTCTGCTGTGTACCTCCAGGATGGCACACATCTTACTTATCAGGGCTTCTCTGTCTCTGAGACCTGAAACATGGTATCCCATAAAACACTCTTCTACAACTGTCTGTGACAGCTTTTAGTGCTAACTACTAACATATGGTTATGGTGATGATGAAGAATGAGTGACTTAGCATGACGATTCAGCAGTATTTTTAATAAGTTCATATTTTCTGTATAATGGTGGACTATTTGTTTATGCAGGTTTTCATTATGATATTTCTAAGATACAAGAGATACAACCCTGCATTCAGGACTGCATGTGAATTAATTTGGAGTCACTGGCCCGATTCTTCTGCCAGTACTCACCTTGAGCCATGGTCAGGAATTTTAATTTCAAATCCATTTTCTCCTTACCATGTCTTTTGTCCACTACATAGCTTGTGGCTTTAATATCCTTCTGACCAGTTTTTACAAACCAACCTCCCCATTAGTGTATGCCAGCTCCCTCCCAGTCTTTCAGAAAACTCTTTAAAATCATTATAGATCTAGCTAGGTGGGTTTCTGCTATAATGATTATTCAGCATACTTCCTGTTTGTTAGTGAACTAACTGTATTGAATCCATTGTGCCTTTAGGCTATAGATTCTTTGCTTCAGGGAACTCTGCTACTTGTTCAGTTCATTTCAACTGATGTCTAGTGCTGTTTCATTATATAAAAGTTAATAATTGAAGACACAGGAAAAATATTCTGCTGGCCAAATGGAAGAGAACAAAATTGTTCTCATGTTCTCAAAATTCACATTTCCAGGCTTTTACAAGTGTATAATAGAAACCATTTATATATAATATTATACACTTGTATATATATGTTTTGAGAGTATATAATATGCACAAAATTAAGAACATGATACAAGCATTAAACCATTTTCACATGCAGATAATTTTATCGATAGATAAATAGATAGATAGATAGATAGATAGATAGATAGATAGATAGATAGATAGATTCTCTCACATCATTACTATGCAAAAAACAAAAACAAAAAAACCACTTTTGCTCAAGATCAGTGGTTAGTAAAATTCCAACAGAATTTGACCAGTTCTGGACCATTGTATCAGTGCAGTCTTATATGTTTTCTTTCTTGTACAAAACACAACAGTAAATACAATTTTAAAATTAATTGATAAAGCAACTTTGAAAATTACAGCAAGGTAAGTAGGTGGAGTTCCCTGCCCTATTCTGAATAGAAACTATACACCCTGAGCTTCTAAATGGCTGAACAGCCTCTGCACAAGCCAGGAAGGCTACACACGGATGACAAACTAACAAAACAGTTCATGTGGTCTGGGGAGCACAAAGATTGATCACCCCTACAAACTATCTTGGAAAACAGGACTCAAAAAGTGGAGGAAAGTAGACAGGGGCATGACTTTGCCCCCAATTCCACACTGCAGAGTGAGACTGGCACACTGGGATGTGCAAGCTACTGCATCTTAATGATTGCACAAAGATCAGCATTAAGAGATATTTTGCTTAGCTGAGGCAAAATTTGTGTAGTGGCTACATACATGCAGCTGTGGTTTAAAAGCTATAATCTAGCTCACTGTATTTAGTCCAGATTTACCTCATTTTTGGGATTTGGCTTTATTGGTAATTCAATTAATAAAAATAAAAACATAAATGTCAACCTACTGGTAAGCCTTTCCCTAAGCTTAATGGTTCCCTTCAGAGATCTTTTCTGTAGTAGACATAAGGGGTGAGATCTTTACCCTTGCTCCAGCCCTTTTACACTGATTAAAAGAGCCAGAGCAGCCTAAAGAGACACTAAAACCCCATGTCTGGCCAGGGGAGGGTTGCATTATGGAAAACAGTCATAAAGCTGTCTTCTTAGGATCCCTTCACAAGCCCCAGTGTAGGGGGCATGCTGGGTGCAGGACTAAAAGGTGGGACTGGCTTATCAGTGCCCGTGTTTGCACTACACAGTGCACATAACAGCACACAGGACAGCCTGGGGAGTGGCTTCCATAACGTAAACAGGTCACCTGGGGTGCTCCTTTTAGAGGCATAGCCCAGTATCCCACCCTAGTTCCTTCAGCCGAAAGATCCACTCCCACCTGCTTTATTCCCAAGGTGGAGTTACTAAGCCACTTCTGCCAAAATGATTCAGAGCAATATATCAGCATCTCGCTGCAGGGCGACAGGGTGAGTCAACTTAGCAAAAGAGCTTTGCCACTTTGTTACATGCATCTTAGAATTTATTTTTGGGTTTTGTGTTTTTTTCAGCTGCAATGTATAAACTTTAATGCATGATTTTTTTTTTGGCAAGAACTAATTTACGTTGCTGTTAACGTGATGCTGTGGGAAGTTACTAATCCAGAGTATGCAGAGTAGGTTTTCCTGTCTTAATACTGAGTTCAATTAACATAAATATGGATGTAGAGTGGAAAATTGGATGAAATAGTATAAATCAGTAGAGGGGAACATATCCAGCATAAAGCACTGGAATGGGTTACCTAGGGAGATGGTGGAATCTCCTTCCCTAGAGGTTTTTAAGGTCAGGATTGATGAAGCCCTGGCTGGGATGATTTAGTTGGGGATTGGTCCTGCTTTGAGCACTGCTGTCATTTACTGACACTTTCTTGTACCTTATATTTGGTGAATGCAGAAAACAGAATTCTGTGGGATGGGGCTACATGTATACAAAGGAGATGCAAGGGCTATTTATGTCTTTCAGCCTCTTCCCATCTGCTTGCACACTCTTTCACAAGCAGCTAGGATTTGGCTGCATGGAGGAGCTAAAATAGTAGTTAGGGCAGAACTGGTGCATATGATTTATTCACAGCCATATTGACCTCCTTCATGGAAAAATGAGTGGAAAGAGATAACTTACTCCAAAATAATCCATGGGTCAGAATACAGAAAACTCATCATATTTTTCTTTCACAATCACAGGTGTGTATCTCAGAAAACTCTAGGGTGAAATCTAATGTATATGAAGAGTGGCAGTCTCTAAACCTCCTAGCTCGTTCCCAGCTCAATCATTTGCTGTATTGCCATTAGCGTTCAGTCAGCAGCTGCACACTACCCCTTTTACAAGGGAGTTAGAAGCCACAGAGCAGAGTTTAATGCTGCATTTCCCATTTACTGCATAATTCACCAGTTTATTAGGGGAACATCCCAGTCTCAGCTCAATCCAGTTTCTGTCTGGCTATGCCCACGAGTTTGTTTGGAGCTCCCTTTTTCCCTGGAGGCAGCTATGCCTTGGTGGGGGAAGGTAGCAGATCTTCTGTATGTGTCCAGCCCTATCTGAAAGTGATGACCATATTTTTCTCCTTTTCACACAATGGAGTGGAAAAGCACAAGACCCTAGACTTTCAAAGGATTTTTGTTATGAAAAATCAGAAAAGGCTACTAAGGATTGGTTAACACACAGTGAGGGGGAAAGTCCTATTATGAATTGAAAACTGGTAAGGAGTTAGAGCAGGACTAAATGGCCAAATGTCAGCACAGAAAGAGGTCAAGACTAATAAATAGATTAATACTAGGATCAGTGTTTAATATAGTTATTAAATTATATAATGGATCAAGGATGGAAATGAAGTAGAATTTTTTCCCCAAGGACACATAATGTAGGCTACACTGTTAGAGATAGGAACTCCAGAAGACCTAGACACATATAGCCCATTAGACAAGACAATGGTTGCATACAAGTGCAAGGTAATCCACACTGAAAATAACAATTTAAATTACCCATATGCATTGATGGTTTCTCAACTAGTTGTAACCACTCAGGAAAAATGATGTAGGCATAACTGAGGAAAGTCTAAAAGTAAAGTTTTAGTCTCTACGATAAAGGGAATAGTGACTAATATGGAAAATATTGTAGTGCCATTTATATAAATGAACGTATCCTCATCACCTGGGATGCTACATTTGGTCACCTCATCTAAAAAAAGATTGGAAAGAAATAAAAAAATATGTTCAGATGAATTCAGTGAAAATGATTGGAAGGATGTGTGGTCAGTGGGAGTGGATTCTGTACAAGGAGCTGAAGAAAATACTAGATTCGGTGAAATTTCACTTCCCTACACAAAAATCTTAGCACAGCTTCATCTGAAAAGGAAAAGGAGAAATATGATAAAGGTGCATGATATAAAAATGTTATAGAATTGATATAAAAATATATGCCCTCTGCTTCTTTGTGTGCCTCTTTTCTGCTGCTGCTGTCATAGGACTGTCATAAAACAAAAAAGTTGCTTGAGCTGGAGACAGATCTACTTAACATCCATCTTGTGGTTCTTTTTCTGCTCCCCAACTTCCCTCATGTGTCTCTTGCTTTTCTAGCCAGCTGTCAGAACTCTTTAAAAGTGTTTGTCTCTCATCTGTTCCTGGAGACCACCCTCCTGGCTGCATCTAGGCATGTCTGGCAGCTGAGAGTCCTCTCTTTGCTCACTCAGCATACTCTCTGTTTCCCAGTTCTTCTCCTGGCACCAACTCAATCTCTGCATCTCACTACAAAGCTGGGGGAATTGAGGGGGTGCCATGAGCAGAGAGCATATTTAGTGGTTAGGTGATAGTGATGCCAAATGGCAGCAATAAGCCCCCTACTCATCTGTAATTGGTTGCAGGAGTGAGGGAAAAGAAAGTTGTAAGGCCTAAGAAAAGAGAGAAGGAGAGAGAAAGGGGCTTCAGGTCCTCCAGGCTGAGGGAATAACATGTCAAATAACGGGAAAGAGAAAGGTGATTCTCAGGAACTTGTATGGGGCAAAAGGAGGAGGAATCAGGAGAGAAGGAGGACTTTGTGGTTAGACAACATGGGTAGGGACCGTGCTGGCTAGGATGGCTGCAGACTGTGTGGTTTGGATTCCTTTCTGGTGATATTTCAGCAAAGTGAAAGTTCACTAACCTATTCTCCACTAATCCTCAACTGTTGTAATTCTCATAAAATACCGGCCATGGCTACACCATGCGAGCACAGATTTAATAGCAGGGACTGTAACGAGTTGCTGGATTATTAAGACTTCTTCTTCTTCTTCTTCTTCTTTTTTTTTTTTTTTTACAAAATATACTACAGTATGTTTACTAGTACATTATGAAGTATGAGCATAAATAATTAAAATGGAATCGTCATTGTCAACATCAATGAACAAATGTAACAGCTTTGCTTTTATTGTGCTTATTCACTTAGGAGCAGTCCAGCCACCAGAGTCTGCACTGCAGGGCCATATAGACAAAACTTGAGTTTCTTTCTGATATAGTGTCTTTATAGGGTCTTATTACCATTTTATTCAACCATTGTATGCAATCTTCATTTGTTAATGATTGTAGCTAATAATCAAGGATTTTATTCTTGTCAAAGTATTTCTCTTCTCTTTTTTTCTGTTGAAGTACTTCTCTAAGGTGTTACAGGCTTCTCATTGAAAAATAATGCCTGTTTAATTTGCCAGTTGTGCATTAAACACAACAATAGGAATTTAGAATGATAGAAATGTGTGACTGTAAGGGGAAACAAAGAGTTGTGTGGGTTGAATGCATTCACGCAGAATAGTAATTGTTCATTAATATTTTGTTTGTTAGTCTTTTAACAAGCTGCTAGCAATTAAGATAGAATACAAAGAAAAGTATAATGGCATGTTTTGTCAAAAATCCAGTGCTTAAAGAAACACCTTGAATTTGCGTGATTAGTTGATGTTACTGTTCTTCCACTCTGCAGATCTGTCCCATACACATATCAATGTCATTATATTTATCTCACTAGCATTTGACATTGATTGACTCTCTGAGACTAGTGGTGATTTTCTCATAATATCTTCATCTAGCTTTAGAGCATCATTTTCAAGTATCTGTGGTTGGATAAACACCAAGAGCAGTGGAAGTAATGAAGATAAGTAAAACACCAAGGAAAGTGAGCAATAATTATTTTAGTACGGTGATGGTAATGGCTGCTGTTTTCACTGAATTTAAGTGATACTAAATTTCAGTGTCAGTATCACTGTGGTTGTCTGAATTCCTACCCCTCCTTGTTAGGTCTTATGGAAAAGCAAGGAGAGTAAGAGCTGCTGTGATGTCAACCAGTGCTGCTGCCTGAGTGCAGTTCTGATGCTGCAGACTTCATGGGCCTGATTCTTGACTGCCTCATACCTTGGGCCCAAAGGTATTTGTGTAAATAAGGAGTAATGCTGGTATAGAAGTGATGTAAGTTAGGGAATAATCAGTGCTCTTGTGTAGTCTGATACACCTTGGCAAAATGGGCTACATCCCGGGCTGCATCCCAATTGTGCTTGGGGAATCTTGAGGAGTGTGAGCAAAGGTGCCTTAAACCTCTTTAGTGCCCCTCTTCCCAATCTTGGGATTGTCCAGCCACCAGATTGGTCCACAGGGTAAAGCTGAGAAGTGAATTTATTTGACGAAGTTCCTCCAGAAACCAGACAGGCTTCCAATAATCAGGCTTCCAATAGCCTGCCAGCCACATTATCTATATCTATGTCTATCATATATGCATATAAAGATTATTCCCTGACTTACACCAGTTTTACACCAGCATTACTCCATATTTACACAAATACATTAAGGCCCAAGATATATATATATATAATGCCTCCTCCCCCAGATCCTGGTGTACAATTGCAGTTGAGAGAGGGGTTCTGTAACAGCAAAGGTTTGGTGATTCATCTCTGAATTAACTGGATCTCAATTAAATATAGAAGGGACTCATTCATCCAGCCTTCCATTACAGTACAGGCACAGCTGAACAGGAACTTGAATCACATTGGAGTAAAAACAGTTAGTAATAATTGCTGTGCAGAGACTAGGAAAGTGGCTGAAAGGGCACAGTCCATAAATAATGTAGAGATACCAGGAAACACAATATTTTTCTCTGCTACAAATAATAAGGAGGTACCAATTAGTCCATACTTTCAAAAATACAATAGTGTTAAAAAAGGAGAATACTGGGTTTACTCTATTAAAATTTAAAGAACGTGCACTCTGCACACTCCAAATTGAGACCCATCTGTATATCCAAAGAGTGTTCTGGAGACCTAACTAGTGAGAAACCCAAGGCACAGAAACAATTCTTGATCTTACTCACAACACAGAATTAAAATGGAAAAGGGAGTTTTCAAAAACAGTCACCAATTCAGATTGAAAAACTCGTTGGCAGACATCTTTGTGCAAGGGAATCTTGCAATAGAAGGAAAACCGGGGAGAAAAAAATATACTGGGGATTTTATAGGACAATTTTGTCTTATAATGGAAAGCATGTGTCAAACTTAAGTATGATGCAGCTATTACTTTTGCTTTATCTTTCTGCCTAATCTGCCTGTATATACATCCAAAGTGCTGGTAACTGAAATTAGGGTTGGCCATCCCTCAGAAGGTAAAAGTATTAATGTGATTTAATTTTCTTGGTCATATAGGGAATAATTTATTTCAGTCAGTGATGGAGTGGAGGAGAGAGGAGAAGCATGGTTAATGAGACTAAGGAGTAACAGGAAATAATTCATTATATACCTTGTGGGCAAATTTGAAGGAGGGTTGCAGGGGTTCCCCTTGTGAGCAGACACAGTCGATGGCAGAGTTATCAATATCCATGCCCTGTTAGCAGAGCATGTGGGGGAGAGCAATGTGTGAGCCACGGGTGAGGAGGACTATTAGCAGACACAACTGCATTCCATTTACTGAGTTGCAGTAGCAGTAAGAATTTTTGGGGGTATGGAAGAAATGCTGAGCAGCAACCAGTGGGATTGGTTGGGTCTGGAGCAGCTTTATCATTTTGATTCACAATACTGGAATCACTGGGCATTGGAAATGGTACAGCTAAAACATAAAAGCCCTTAATGATATGTTGCCATGTTTGCCAAGCATTTGGAGACCTCTTGTGTCAATTTGCCTGTGTAATCTCATTATAAATGTATCAGGAGCAACTCCATAATTAAGGATATATTTATTTTTTCCAGGTATAAATCCCCTTGATAGGCATTGTAATAAAAATTAGTGATCAAAAATTTATCTAGGACAAAGTTTTAGTTTTTACAGGGTTAAAACTGACTCCTTTATGTGATATTTCAACAATATGTCCACTGTTTTTTTTCCCCCTCATTTTAATTTACAAATGTTTTTGTTTTAAAACTTCAAAGTTTAGGTAGATCTAGATCTAAGCAAGGACTCCAGCTTAAATTAATGTATATGAAATGAAGTTATGAGCTTTATTTGTCATAAATATCCTTATCTGCTCCACCGCAGCTGATACATAGATACTGTTCTTGAAGGATGTGTCAATGTGGATGCCACAGTTGGAGCTGGCACTGGTGCCCCAACAGAAGAAAGATTGATGTGAGAGGAAGTCAAACATGGCTGCTACCATAGAGAGGCACCACCCCATAGAGAGAAAAAAAATATCACTTTGCCAGGGATAGGGAGTCTAAGTCCTTTGCTAAGAGAGTAGTGCTAGGCAAATAGACAGAACCAGCATTGATAACAATGAAGGCACCTGCACTGACCATGGGACTGATTACAAGACAAAAGGATGCTCTCACAGAACCATTGAGATCCTCTCTGGGGACATCATCTGTACCAATGCAACATTACGCTTGGAATCACATAAAGACATCCTTCCTTGGCAGTGCCATTTAGAGAATACTACACCTCATCACTCGTCCTACTCCTCTGTCACTGGAATACTCCAAACAGAGATGCCTTACTGTTACCATCTGAGCGTGATCCTAGAGATCCCTCTTGTATGGTGTCAGTATGAAAGATGCAGGAATAGCACTGGGCTGACCAGTTGCAACCAAGCTAGTAATTGCATATCCTGACACCCTGCCCAGAGTGGCTCTACTAGGAACTGTCATTTCAAATGTCCTGCAAATCCTTCTCCTTCATATTGAGGAGGAGGAGGAGATTGGGCTCTACAGTGGTATCAGTACCCAGACCACAAATTCCTGAGCAAATGGTCAGTGCCCAAGAACTGGGTGGAACAACAGCACCTTCATTCTCCGCAAAGGAGTTATCATTGACATCTGATGAGATGGTGACACCAGCCTTGGCACCAGCATTTGATAACTTCAACGCATTCCAGGATCTCCTAACTGACATAGCAGAGACCCTGGATATCCAAACAATGGTCATACAAGGGAAATCACTCAAACTCTTTGACATCCCAACAGCACCAGTCTGGCCAGAATTGTAATTCTGATCAATGAAGGCATACTGGAAACAGCCAAGGGGCTCTGGCAAACCCCAGCTGCCATCCAGCCTACATCTTAAAGGGTAGAGAAGCAGTATCAGGTGCCTTCATAAAACTTTGAGCACTTTTATTCCCACCCAAACCCAGGATCATTAATAATTTCAACAGTCACATTCAGTGCCAAGAGAAAAGATGCTTCACACACTCAGCTTTTCCAGGATAATGCTTTATATATATAGGCAGGACCAAATCTTTCAGACTGTCACCATGTCTTTTTATTGACTTAGCCAATAGTCTTAAAGGTCTTAAAGGCTTCAGAAATGTGCCTGTATAAGAAATCTGTACATTGGCTACGTAGAGTGACTCATTGACCTTTGTCAGACACTATGTCTTGGACTTACTTGCCTGATCAGATGCCAAGTTCAGGAGAGTAGTTGTACAATCACTGTTTGACTGATGCAGCTGGAACTCCTCATTCCCAACATCCTGAGGGGCTACTGCTTGCCAGTCACTTACAGTGGAGTCCACATTGATGCATACTCGAAGAAGAAAGAACACTTATTTACCCAACAGCAACTGTGATTCTTTGAGGTGTTGTAGTCAGTGTGGACCTCATGACATGCCCTTCATCCCTACTTCCCAGAGCCCTCAGCTACCATGGGCTTCAAATTATGAGGGAACTGAGGGAGGCTTGGGGCCACTCTGCCCTTTATGCCCTTGCAGAAAAGCATGAGGAGAATAGGGTGCAAGTGCAGTCCTGACAGACAGTGCTATTACAAAATATCTGATCTTGCATGCACGAGGCACATATGTCCCTACAATGGGTGCCACACTGACTACATCTCAAAGGACTGCAGTTACTATTGTAGGATAATAACCGGTCTTTCATAATATGTTGACATCTGAGAGCTGATAAATTGATATCGTTGATCAGAGTTTAAGGAATGTATAAAGTGAATTTCCATGTCAGTAATATCATTAATCAAATATATTTACTGAAAGGGTCATAATATATGTAAGTCAACATACATTCCTGTTCATTTCCAGTACTCTTTAAAAAAATGATGGACATTCTACAGTTTTGTGTTGTGCATGAAGGTCAACTATATCTGCAGCCTTAATTCCAAATGCCCCCAGTTAAAGACAGTCAGGTTTTTTCAAAGTAAGTAAAGATGTAATACTTTGGGTTTTTTTAGGATTAGTAGTGTCCGTATCCAGTAGTATACAGATTATACTATCCCAGTTATATGGTGCTTGGCATCTTGTTGTTGATTATTATAAGGGCCATGGTGAACAACATATATATGTCCAGAATTTTCTGTTTTTAATGTGTATTGAATTAATCAATATCAATATTCCTTAATTGTTCTGATAGCAAACATATTGCCATCAATGTCTGTTTCTTTTTATCAGGGCAGTACAGGCCATGATCTTACTCCATGAGGCAAGATACATTGAACATTTTTAATACATTTGACTGTGAAGATTCTTAGAAGTCATGCAAAATAGAGTTCAGAATTCTAATGTCTGCATTGTCTCTAAACGTGGAGTAAATGCTGCAAAGTACCAATTAACTTGCACATCATTCTTGGAGAAAGGATTTTGCCAGAATTATATCGCATTCATTTAAAGTCAGTGGAATGGGCTAAATGGGCTGTACTTAACTGAATATTATGTGTGTTAATTTTGTGTCAGATAATTCCTACTCAGACTAGCACTAAAGAAAAATGGCAACATTAAAAGCTGAATGTGTTTTAAAATGTTAACTTTTAATAATTCACAGAAGTTCCATCACATTTTTAAATGTAGAGAATAAATAGTAATAACCATGCTCAGGGCTTTTAACCTTTTCCATACCACATTCTTCTTTTTCATTTCCCCTTGGATCTCCTCTCTGTCTGTCGGGACCTACCTGGGAAATTTAACAATATGAGAAGGGCAGGGGGGTCTCAAATCCCTGACATCTATTCACATCTTCTAGTTGGAGAATGCCCCACATCTCATTAAAGGCATCACTCTACAAGACCCCAAAACCTATAAGCAATAATTTAAATGAAAAAAAAGGAATTTTAATTTTTTAAAGTAATAATTGGATTATTCCGGATCTTGTGATAGGGCAAAATCAGCATGGGTGGAATTTAATTGACACAACCTGTCCCCAAAGAAGTGGTGCTAGCTGGAAAGGGAGGATACACTGATTCGTCATACCTCTGAATAGGCTTTCATGTTTTAAAGCAGAACCTCTAGGAGTGGGTGGCAATGAAAACATTTGGGATTGAATGCCCAGTGGGGGAATTGCAAAGAAGTTGCCTCAAATTGGTATTTCAGTGACTTCTTCTGCCTAGTGGTAAACAGAAAAAGTGTGTGTGGCAAGGAGTTTGGGGGAAGCGGGCAAAAATCACAAAGCACACCTCTTGCACTACATTCTTGATTTACCATAACCTTATTCATACCCTACAATTATCGATGGTCTGAGCTGTGGCTGAGTAGTTCCATGGTGGAACCTGGGAAGAACCATGGTCTTTGCATTTTAGGGTCAGATCCTGAAAAGTGGTGAGCATCTCTGTGAGGTTCAGAACATCACCAACTTCAACTAACTTGTAATTGTAGTTAGCACCTTGTAGGAAGGATCAGACCTTTAGTGTATTTCTACACTGCAGCAGAGAGCGTACTTCCTAGCACGAGTAGACAGATGCACTCTAGCTAGCATGCTAAAAATATCAGTGTAGCTGGGATAGCATGGGCAGTGGCTCAGGCTAACTGTATGAGTACGTACCATGGGCATCTGGGCAAAGTTGTACTAATGCATTAGACTGAGCTGCTGCCTGTGCTACCCCTGGCTACACTGCCATGTTTAGTGTGCTAGCTACAGCAAAGCTAGCATATGTCTGTTTACTCATGCTGGGAAGCATGCTCCCAGCTGCAGTTAGGGTGACCAGATGTCCCAATTTTATAGGGACAGTCCCAATTTTGGGGTCTTTTTCTTATATAGGCTCCTATTACACCCCACCTCCGTCCTGATTTTTCACATTTGCTGTCTGGTCACCTTACCTGCAGTGCAGATGTACCCTTATTTGTTATGGGCCCTGATCTGATCACCCAGTCTCTCTTGCAGATAACTCCTGGCTTGATAGATTATATCCATTTTGCAGAACAGCATCTAAGTCTGAATCCAGATTTTTTTTTGTGGGTAGGGGTATGTAGTTGGGTCACCATGTAGACACACTTTTCTGCATAGTGCCAGAATTTATTATTATTTATTTGTAATGCGGTAACACCTAGGAACCTCAGACTTGGACCAGGACCCCATTGTAATAGGTACTGTACAAACACAGAGCAAAAAGATGATCCCTGCCTCAAAGACCTTCTAGTCTAAGTAATGAGCTGAGAAGACATCTAAGGAGATTCGTAAAACAGTTGTGCAGTCAGGGAGAATTTAGCTAATACATGCGACCATCACTCCTTGAACCCTACTCCAGACAAAGCCTTTAACAGAACAGTAAGACCTAGCCCCACATCTCTGTATGCTAACCATCATGCACCAGTTTATCAGCTGGTGCAAATCAGCAAAACTCCATGGCAATTAAAATGAATGGAGTTGCATCAGTTTACATCATTTGGAGTTCTCCCTACCCTTTGCAGTTTTCTGTACCTGTATATATGTGTCTTGTCTGTACTTGTTAGTGTGTTGTCTTTTATATGTTTCACTGTTTACTGTGGGAGTGAATATGAGTTATCCCTGCTTGTCTGGTATCTCACATTATAGGACGCTTGCACTGCACCATGTTACAAAACACATTTGTCAAGGGAGAATGTAACCATCAGACTTGCATATTTATATATTATCTCAACTGGGAAGCAGAATACATTCCTCTTGCCAAAAAACAGCTGCATATATATGTCTTATGTACACATGCTGTTCTGATTAAAAACAAAGCTTCTTCCCTTCCTGTCTTAAATGTTGGGGTGTTTTTTTAGAATACTATTTACAATAGTTTCAGGCATTCACTTTTATAGCATATTCTGCCACATGAACATGAGGTTAAGGGAAGCGTTGGCTAGGACAGACACACTGCACCTCAGCCACACAGCAGGCAAGATAACGGAATGTCTTCCTTTTTCTGTGTTCATGTAATATGGACGCTATCCTGCTTCCACTGAGCAGAGTTTTATCACTTATTTCAGCAGGAACAGGATTGCTACCTTTTTCTTCATTTGGGGAGTTAGGTAGGGAAAATACATTTCTCTTCAATCTTCCTCTGGTAAGTTTTCTGTATGAACTGGTTGATTTAGCCAATGTGAGGTCAATGCAGTGATCTGTGACTCAGACTGCAGAGCTCTCGAGTCATTGATCACACCAAATTGCTCACAGCTATTCTGTACCTTTAGTATTGTGTCACATATCACCACTCTTCACCAGGACTGGAATTTAGAATGCCTCTTCTCCCCACCCACCCTGGCGGAAGCTCATTCAATGTCTCTCTGTGGGGGTGGCACTCATCCCAGTTTACATTTACTTACCGTGTAGAGGTTATACATATTCTACTCTAAAATGCTGCTATTTTGCTGCACTCCTTCTAAGGCAGAATGAAAGTCACAATACAAAAGAAATGTGCTGTGCAGCACTGGTTCAGATGCTCTCCACTGCATTGCTCAGTTGCTCCTGCCATCCTCTCTAAACATAATAACTCACCTGTGTAAGTGTAATGTTGTCATTATAAATGAAAACATAAATAGCAGCTCAAGGGGGAAGGAGAAAAGTTAAGAAGTATCATGTTACAGAATATGTAAACATTGAGTGACTTCCTACTTTTCAGTTCAGTGTGTCAGCCCTGCTTCAAAGCTAGAAATGAGAGGAGTTGAGTTAGTTAAAAATAACTGCAGTGGTATCATCTTATAACTAAGTTGCTTTTCCTGTCACAGAGCAACTACAAAGTGAAGAAATAACTATAGCAACCATGTCAGAAGAGTGGAAATAGCCTGTGAGTTCTGTCAATGTAATGAGAATAGTGATCTTTACTGGACTTACTTATTCTTAACTTTCCATATAGTGCACACTTGTGTTTGAGAGTATTCTTAAATTATCTGAAAAAAGTCATGGTAGAGAAAAATGGCAGATTATCAAGAAGACATATCTGTGGCATCCATTTAAAATTCTTTAAATTCCAATGGAGTGACAAAATGCAGTGAGTAGAAGTGGCTCTCTCCAGTACTAAAGATAACATGATAGCTAGTTACTGAGCTCTAAAACTATAAGGACAAAGGACTTTCCCATTACTTAAATACAAGGCATATGTGAACATATGCATATGTGTGTAAACTTTCAATAGCAAATAACACAATATGTAATCTAACCTATGACATGGAATACAAATGATCCAAACATCTTACAGTTCAGAATATTAAGGGTCTTATTCTACCCTACTGTTTTAAAACACCTGGGAAGGGCTCTAAAATTCCTATGAGGTTCAACAAGCTGATTTGCTGCAGAATGTTCCATTTAAGGAGGAGGGGCTTCTGGTCTTGTGGTGTGGCAAGGGATATAACCATCACAGTCAATCTTGCTGAGGTTCCTTAGGGGAAAAGAAGCTTAGATCACACGGGGCCAGGGTCCCTGCACAGAACCTCTAACCCTCTCTATTGTTGTCTGTCCCCTTTTATCACTTTAGTAGCATTGGCTCTCCACATCTTTTGTGGTTTATTTGCCCCATTTTGCATTGTTTACACTTACCTCTCTTCTCCTCATAGTGGACATACTGTAGAGCCATGAGTAAAACTGAAATACCGTCACTCTATAGCAACAAACATAAGCAAACTTTGGGGTTTTTTAGGATTAGTAGTGTCCGTATCCAGTAGTATACAGATTATACTATCCCAGTTATACTTTAAAGTATGAAGATTTAGCATGACAATACCACAGGTCTGTTAACCTCAATTTTTTCCTTATATTTACAGCAACAATCAAGTTTATAACCTGTGCAGATTTACTTGTTCCAGGAGTTTTGTTTAGTTTATATCCATAATGCTACCTAGTTACCAACCCATTGAACATTAGCACTTAAATATTGCTTTACACCTTCCACGCATACCTCAGTCAAACAAAGGGACCCATCTTTAAACCCATGTGGAGGATTGTAGTTTTTGTTAGTATTCATGTTTGCACAGTGCTTTGAAAATCCAAAGTGATAATGTCATTATGATTGTTAAAATGACAGCAAGGTGAAATTATATATACATTTTAGATTGCAACAAAACCAGGGGCGGCTCTATGTTTTTTGCCGCTCCAAGCATGTGCCTGGGGCGGCAAGCCACAGGGGGCAGGCTGCCGGTCGCTGTGAGGGCGGCAGGCAGGTGGCTTTCAGCGGCGTTTCTGCAGGAGGTCCGCTGGTAACGTGGTTTCGGCGGCGCGCCTGCGAGAGGTCCACCAGTGCTGCGCCATCAGCGTCCGTGCTGCCAAATTGCCGCCGAAGCCATGGGACCGGCGGACCTCCTGCAAGCGCGCCGCTGAAAGACACTTGCCTGCTGCCCTCACAGCGACCAGCAGGCCGCCCCCCGGGGCTTGCTGCCCCAGGCATGCGCTTGGAGTGCTGGTGCCTGGAGCCGCCCCTGAACAAAACCTGTAACACCAGAAAACTAGACTATATTTTAACTTCTAATCTGTTTGCACATGACACTTGTTTATTAGTGTATATTAGTAAAACAAGTGTCATGTGCAAATAGATTAGAGATTAAAATATAGTCTAGTTTTCTAGTGTTATAGGTTTTGTTGCAACCTAAAAATACAGTTTATTAATAGTAAATCAAATGTATTATTATTGTTTGTTATTACTGATACAATATTTCAAAAATCCAATGTCTATTAACTTTAATTAAAATGAACTGCAATGTGTAGCATGTTTCAATGGGAGGTAGACACCTAGCTTTTTTTTTTTTTTTAATTCCTAGTCTACATTTAGTGTCTTCTAAATGTTGAGAGTAGAACTCACCCACTTCTTGGAATACTCTTGAGTGTCAGAGTTCAGTATGTAAACTTTTATAGTGACAATTATTTCTTCTGTAATATCTGACATTTTGAATGAACACAAATCCATAATAATCAACATTTGAATGGTCCCAGTGGAAGCATCTGGTTTCAGCTGTGCCAGTGGTACTTTAAAGGCTTTATAAAGTCAGCTGGCAGCATACCCAATCTCCAGGCATTAAATTTTATGGCAAAAGAGCTAAGAGAGACTGAACATTTCTATTTCTTGTTATCTTTCTTACGTGGATGGGCTTCCAAAACCACAGACAATGATTTTAAAAAGGTCTATGTGTGTGTTAGTGTTACCAGCAGCTACGACATAATTCAAATTTGATCATTTAGCTTGTAAATCTTGTATAGTTTCTCTCTTACCTGATATAGGTTTTTTTAAACAGATTTATTGCCAGACTGAGTGAAGGTACTTGATAGTGTTGCATACTGAAAAATCCATGACATTCCTAATGCAATGTCAAAGACTACAAATTGTTTATTTTAAATTAGGCAAAACATCAAAGTTTTATGTTCAATTAGTCAACATTAAGATAGTTGTATATTTTAAGTCATGTTTTGAGAATCACTTGTTCAAAGACCAAACTTTTCAGTGACATTCAGAATCTTTTCTCTTGCAGCCATTTCGTAGAGTGACGTTTTCTGTTGTGAGTCAGCCTCAGGACCCACATCAAGGGTCATTGCAGAGTTGCTATGACAGCGGTCTGGAGGAGTCAGAAACACCAAGCAGTAAGAGTTCATCAGGGCCAAGACTGGGTGCCCTTCCACTCCCAGAGGACAACTACGAAAGGACTACGCCGGATGGCAGTGTTGGTGAGGCAGAGCATATGGAAAATGGTAGGGGCAAACACAACATTCACACACATAATCACACTAGTGAGCCATAATAAGTAGACTTGTGGAAAGGTCAGTCCAAAATAATAAAATAAAATAGCTTAAATGATGACTATTTTATTTTAAACGGTAAAATTTGTTAAAATGCAGCTATACAAAATAATGGAACATAACCATACAAATAAAATCAGCAGCTTTTTTAACATTATTTTAAAACTACATTGCTGAAACAGTTAAATAATTAAAAAAATATCAGTGCAGGGGCTGGCTTCAAGGAAATTAAATTGCATACACAATGTTTTTTGTTTTTTTTTAACAAAAGGAATTGATAAGGGACATGTGTTCTCTTTTCTACTTCCATTTTTTTTGTCATACAACCATTGCTTATGACATTTTCCTGAAATTGAATTTGTGCAGCATCAGCATAAAGAAAATAGGAATTAAAAATCTCCTTCTAGAGTCTTCGCTTTCCCCCAATATTATGCAACGTGTTTTCAAAACAATATTGAGGTTTCTACTCCATGTTGAATTATTTAGAAAAGGAAACCACGGTTTGATTTTTTCCTCCATGGTATATTGTGGAAAATACTTTTAGAACATATAATTTAAATTAAGGATTTTTTATATCTATGGGGATGGGGTGGGGAATGCATCCTGATTTGCAGTATGAGTAATTCTTCAGCAATTGCAAAATTATGGTAATTAAATACTTAATAGTTTGCAATTTTCTTTTGTGTCTACAATTAGAAAATAGTGGACTTTAAAATACTTTTCTATAATAGATCTTAAATAATTTACTGTTCCACACTTATTGACCCTTATCTAAAGCTCTTTGAAGTCAATGTGCATTGACTTCAGTGAGCTTTGGGTGATGCCCTTAAACTATATAGTAGATTACGTCATGTCAAAGATTACCGCATGTCAAAGAGTACATAGTGCTGACGTGTGAAATGAGGAGTTTGCTAATCAAGTTTGTATAATTGTGTTTGTGAGGAGGATGGAGTCTCATCAGCTCCTCAAACCCAGTATAGATTTTGTTTGGCTTTGTGCATGACTTTAGCTTCTTTCAAAGGCTTAGATCAGCAGTTAAAATTGTTCTTGTTTTATTCCTAAAATAGACATATTGACCCAATAAAAATAGATCATGCTCTGTGGTCAGGAAATTGACAAATCTAATGTATATGAGGAAGAAGCACTGCAGCAGTCTGCATTTGCTGAAGGTTTGCATGTCAGCAATGCATGACTATTTCAAGTCATACAGAATACTGCCCCCCCCCAGTGGAAATAATAATTATCCTAAATTCAGTTATCATTTTCCCATTTATATATGTGTGTGTATTAAAATTTATTTTTAGGAGATATAAAAAAGTGAAAGCTGTGAGGAGCCTGCTTCCTAAATTGTTATTTATTTTTATTTTTGTTAATTTAAGGGTGAAAATTAGTGCTTAGGAAAATGAGGCTAAAGCACTGGCTATATCCAGGTAGATACAGTGCAATGAAGGCAAGTATTCTTGAGATTTAATGGAATACGTTCATAGTTCTTCTGAAACTATCTGAGGCACAATATGTATAAAGCAATATATAAACACGGAATCTTGGATGAACTGTAGGACTATGATTTATCCTAACTTTCGATGTGCTCGTCAGTAGATAATAAAAGAGGTCTTATCCAAATTTATTCTCAGAAATTCCAACATAGAGTGGACTCTAGTTTGCTTAAATTTTGGAAATTGTGGGGCAATTACCATTATATTATATTAATTGTTAAACTTTAAAATGAAATTAAAAGGAAGACAAAGTAACTTTTCTTTGTTAGGATTACATACCCTTTGAAATTAGACAGATTTCACAATAAGTAGAAGCACAACCAGATCAAACTACTAAATGTACTTATTATGCCATGAAACCTCCAAAACAAGAGTAGCATAATAGAAGTCTCAAATGGTATAATGCAAGGATTACAGACAGTAAGGGAGATTTTTTGTCATATTCACAAAATCTTGAACTGAACCCTGTGAAAAGTGGGTGACATTGTGATGAAAATTATACTCTACTGACTTTTGAATTCTGCTGTCACTTTTTAAAACAGGATTTAGACAGTGGCATGTCATCTGCCTCCAGTAATTTTTGTTAGCATTAGTCAATAGGTGATGACAGAACAAGATGCAATGCACTTTTGGTCCTCTATAAATGTAGCATTTGACATTTGAGTGAGTGCTTTCTCTGATCCAAATTTTAAGATGACTTGTCTAGCTATATAGAACAATTGTATTGCTCAAATTCTGGTAATTTAATCTTCAATATTAATGGATCATTCTGACATAAATAGAATTGGAATTGAAACCTGTCAGGTATTCATTTGTCATATTTAATTGGAATCTCAGTAATCTGCAGTGTTTTGGTTGGTTAGGTTTTAATCAGGATTTGTATTGGATTTTCATTTGGATTTTCCATGGAAACAGCACTTTGAAAGCTATCTTAGTTTTTAATTGTTATTACTTTAAATATTTACCATTTAATTTCAACCGGTGCGAAACAATGCAGTTATAACTAATTACTTTGGATTTACTTTTATTTTAAAGTTTGAGGAGATAATTTTCAGCACAGTAATGTAAAACCTTCTGATACCTTTGATGCATTCTTTGTGCAAGATAGGAACACTAATGAAAACAAGGTGCCTTTCATGTTTCAGCAAGTGAAAGAAGGCTGAATCTACTGCAACTAGAGTAAACACCGGTAATGAAATGCAACTTCCCAAATTTGTTGGTTAGATGCCTCTTTCTACTTTTTTTGGGTTAGCATAAAACAGAGAATTGAAACAATAGCGCAAGTAGGTTGGTTTTCTTTATAATAAACTGTACACTATATTACCAGCCTACATGAATGTCAGATGTAGATTGAGGTTTGGTTTGCATTATTAGCTGTGGTGAGCGGGGTGGGGTGGAAGAAATGTTAGCAGACAGGCTGTGAAAATGCAGTATGAAAAGATTTGCTAATTTGTAAGATCTGGAGAACCAGAAATAACTTCTGAGTCTTTCCCCCTGCCCTTGCAGCTTTCCTTACAAGGAAACCCTACTCATTTGTGCAATTTTGTCTAATATACATCAATTGTTTCTCTAATGTGGTCATTAAAAAGGCATTATTTTAACAGAAGTTGCACACTGCTTTTCTCAAGAGGACATATTATTTTTCTTTACATCTTGATTTTTATATTGTAAATATAGGCATTGTCATACTGGATAAGATTCCTGGTCTATCAAGCACAATATTCTGTTTCTCACAGTAACCAGTAAGTACCAGATACTCTATAGGTATGTACAAGAAACCACATAATAGAAAATTGTGGAATAACTTTTTCTTCTGACCTCTGTTAGGCTGGTCTACATTAGAAAATTAGATTGGTTTAAGTACATCTGTCAGGGGTGTGAAAAATCCACACCCCCTGAGCAACGTACTTTAGCTGACCTAACTCCCTGTGTTAGGTAAGTGCTAGGAAAAAAGATGTTTTCTGTCAACCTAGGCACCACCTCTTAGGGAGGTGTATTACCTATGCGGATGGGAGAACCCCTCCCATCAGTTTAGGTAGTGTCTACACTGTAGCTTTTTAAGTGAAGACAAGCCCTTAGGTAGTGTTCTGCTTATGCTCTGAATCATGAAGGTTTATATTTTCTAAAAGTTTATTCATCCTATCTCATTTAATTACAACTATTGTCAATTTTATGAATTCTACTAAATTATTGGCCTCAGTGATCTCTTGTGGCAGTATGTTCCACAAGTTAATTATCAGTTCTGTAAAAAACTATTCATTTTTATCAATTTTATATTTGTTTTCTTTAAACCACACTGAATATCCCATTGTTCTTGTATTATGAGGGAGAATAAATAAAAGTGCTCAATTTTCTATCCTTATTTTTATAGCTTTATCATGTGGCTTCATATTTATTTCTTCTCTCAACTACATTCACAGCCTTTCCAACCTTTCCTCACAGATAAAGTCTTGTTGTGCATCTAATAACTTTTGTTGCCTGTCTCTGAACTTTAATATCTGCTAGATGTTTTCTGAGATAGGGGTGACCAGAACTGAACACAGTATTCCAGGTGAGGGCATCACAACATTTTCAGTATTATTTTCTATCCAATTTTTTACACATGCTGTCATTAGGGCAATGTTTTTCATTGACATGTCTGTAATGATGCCCGTGTCTTTTTCCATGGGGCTAATTTAGAACCTGACAGTGTGTATGATTAGTTCAAATAAATCCTTCTGATGTGCACAACCCTGCTTCTGTAAACAAAACATTTCATCTTTCATCTTGTTGTCTATTCAAATAGCTTTGTTAGGCCCATCTGAAGTTCCTCACAGTCCTCTCTAGGCGCAATTAAACAAAATAATTTATATTTATATACATTTATAATTAACTTACCAGTATATATATATATATTTATTTGTAGCACCTTTCATCCAAGGCCAAGGAAGCAAAGTACAACCATTCATTCAGTCTCATGGCAAGCTTTTCAGAGAACAGCTGTGGCCCACTAGGCTCAGCATAGAACTGGGATTCAAGAGATTTAAGTTCTGTTTCTGTCTCTATCACTGGCTTAATCAAGTCACTCAAACTCCTTGTGTCTCATTGCCAAACGTGTAAAGGTTGAAGAATAGGGATCAGCTGCTTTTAGAAAGGGCTTGGATATCTGTAGATGAAAATAAAAGAAATTATTTATATATCCATCATTTTAAAGAAGAGGGAAACCAAAGCAAAGGAAGTTTAAGTGACTAGCCTAGGGTTCACAGGAAGTGAGTGTCAGAGCATGGAATAGAACTCAGAACTCCTGATCCTCATTGCTGTCTTACAGTCACTAGACAATTTCTCCCTCCTAAAAGACAGCAGTAGTTAAATATACTCCAATCAACAGAAAAAAATAGCTAAAGGACAAGAAAGAAAAATGGTATTGTCCAGTTCTAGCAATGTGATTTGATTACTGCATTATTTTACCTATGGCAGTTTCAACTTTAGTCCTTAGGTATCAAACGGGTTGTGCAAAATTCGAGATCCAGGCTACCAGAGCAAGAGGGGCTAGTTGTGTATCAGATAAGCAGCCATTTTTTTCCCATATGAAGTGTTAGGAGATTTCAGGTTATTAGAAAATAAATACTAAGTGCAATCTAGCTTTGTTCATTTAGGGCCCAGTCTGCCATACTTTTTTTTGTAAAGCGTTACTCAGCTTCATGGAGTAGGGTAATAAATATGAGTAAAGGTAGGAGAATGTAGCCACACACAGTTTTACATTATTCAGAGGATATTGTTTTTTAGGAACATTAACCCATTGCAGGCCCAAAGTTAAGTATCTTTTATATAAACATTACCAAGCAGAAACTCATGGGGTTGTTCCTAAGAGCAGCTGAACATTTGTACATTTTTTGCACTTTTCTTCTCAGACTACTAAAGTATTTTTTAAAAAAACCAACCAACTAACCAAACAAACAAAAAACCTGCATAAATGATCATGTTGACATTTCATTTAATTGCTTGAGAAAGAATTTTCATTATTGCTTCTGAAAAATGCTGCATGCAGCTATTCACATAGATGAACTCCTGACCCAGCTGATCCTATCATCCTGCCACAAGTGATATTTGGATCACAATTACACCTTCTGTGGTGGAATAAGCCTAGAGACAGTTAATTCTGAGAATGAGCTATTCTGAGACTTGTAAAAAGACAGCCAGATATCTGAGTGAAAGAGAAGATAGTTCAGTTCACATGATAGAATACATAAAAGTCTTTGGTGAAAAGGTCTCAAAGTGGCACCAGCCCCTGACAGAATAATAGATGCAAAATCTGCAGCTGTATCTCCATATCTATAATGATCAATACCCCCCACAACCCACCCTTCAAGATATATGCACCCTACAACATGTGGTGTACCTCATCCAATGCATTAAATGCCCTGATAACAACTGTGTGAGTGAAACCAGACAATCACTATGCTTTAAAATGAATTCACACAGAATAATAATAAAAGACAAAAACACTGAACACTTTTCACAAAATGGTCACTCCATATCTAACCTCTCAGTCCTCATCCTCAAAGGAAACCAGCACAATACGTTCAAAAGACAAGCCTGGGAGCTTAAATTCATAACTTTGCTAGACACTAAAAATCATGGTTTACAGTTTATTACAACCATCTACAATCCCCTAACCCCACTGTTTTGTCTATGACTGCAGGGGTGTTAATGGGCCACTTTACCTTAAATGGCCCCTTAGAATATGTGTTAATTACTTTTGCCAAACTATCTGTTCCACCTTGTAATTAGCTGTGACACTCTGCATACCTTCCCCAGATCTGAAGAAGAGCTCTGCATAGCTAAACTTGCCTCTTTCACCAACAGCAGCTGGACCAATACAATATATTACCTCACTCACCTTGTCTCTCCATTATACTAGTGACATCCTACTCCCAATGGGTCTATTTGTGAGTAGATTTTTTTACCCTATTATCTCCTTTCCTTATTTAAAAAAATCTTTAGAATTGTTTCCCTTCTACAGCTGATGCTTCTGTGAGTTTCTCCACTGTATACCAGATAGTGATATATCACATGCTATCCAACCAACAGATAATACTTCATATATAAGCATGGTAGCACCTTTAATATTCAAAGCTATATAGTGATTGCTCTTAAATAGTTTATTGTTAGTATTTTGCACCAGAAATTAGGCAGGTATATCTTGCTTGCTTGCTGCTAATAGCTCTTGTTCAGGGATATTACAGAACAATAGTTTATTCCATGTACAGTATTGTATTAGTAGAGAAAAAATGTCAACAAGATAAGATCGTTTTAGGACCTGTGTAACTCATACAGGACTATTATTATTTATTTTTATATCTAGTGCTATGTGTTTTCATTGTACTTTATATACATAGAAAAAGATACAGGACCAAATACAGCCTTGCAGTGTGTGGTGATCATTCTCATTAAACCCAACTAGGGATGCTGGAACAATTTGTATAGTAGGGGTGCTGAAAGCCACTGAACCAAATGGTAAACACTGTATATGATGGAAACCACTTCAAGCCAGGGGGTGCATTAGTACCCCCAGACCCCTAGGTCCGGAACCTATGAACCCACCAGGAGTGGACTGTACATGGCTCTCACCCTGTTGACTAGTTATTTTTTAGTTATACTTCTTTGAGTCAGTCTCCAGAAATAGAAATATCGCTTGTGCACTGACCATTGGTAGAATGTACTTCTGAGTGTCAAAATACCATGTAAAGTGCTTTTGGATCAGTCATGGTTTTGGGTTCTTATAGAGTGCATGATGGGGTCTACTATGATAAAAAAAAAGATCAGTATTACTGAATTTTAAATCCACATTCATACCTATAGCATTGTTTTAACTGGAGGTAACACTCCTCTCTTTTTGGTACTTCCTGTCTATTTCTGTCCCATTTTATTTACATTAGCTTCCTTTTGTGGCTCACAAAGGAGCAGAACATTTGTCCTTTCCTTTTACATTTAAATTATGAAAAAAAAAATCTCTCCTTTCCCTGTAAGCCCCTACTCTCTCAAAAAGAAAAAAAAATATTTACAGCAATCACTGTACTGTGCTTATAAAAGAATAGTACTATTAATGTCAAGTAATTCTTAGCTCCTGGTTCACTACTCTTTAGCCTCTTTTTTATCCTTTGAAGACAAAAGACAGCCCTTTTGCATCAGAGCTTCATATTATTACTGCATCCATTGCAGCAAAAAGACAGAACAAAGCTATGTGTATCCTTTGTGTATTCCCGTAATCTGTGTGTGTTCCTGTGTATGTGTATGTGTGTGTGTGCAACTGAGATCTAGAGAGAGATCTTCTAAAATACCACTTATTTAGAATAATTTAAAATCTTTTGTCCTGCTTGAAAGAGACAATAATTTATATAATCTGCATTATCCATGACTATCAAATCAGTTTACAGATGTAACTATTAATAGTCCAAATTGAGAGATGCAGAAACTCAGTACCACAAGATTAAGTGACTTGTCCGGCATCATACAGCAAGTTGGTGGTTGAGCGAAGAATTGACCCCAAAATGAAATCCGGGCCCTATTGAAGTCAATGAGAGTTTTGTAATTGACTTCATTCAGGGCAAGGATTTCACCGAATATCTCCTGAGTCCCAGTGTCCTGCACCAACAGCTAGTCCATGCTGCCTCTGACTAATGCAGATTGCATAACTCCCTTTGATGTTATTCTGAGCTCTGAACATGGATTGAAGGCAGAATATTGTCCTAAATTTCAAGACTGAAGGGAGAAGGAACTTCTTATTTGTCTGAAGAATAATTAGCAAGCCTTGCATCTAGTCCAGGTTTTCTCCAGTGATGAGTCTAATGCAGACAGTAAACAGAAATGTATTTTCCCTGAATTCACTGCACTCCATTCAGCATGGTCTATTTTATTGAGTCTTCCTCAGTTGTTTGAGTATTTGTATTTGATGACTGTTTTTGCAGTTTCCTGGACAACGTTAGGTCTTTCAGTCTTTCTAATCTACAAATATAATGACGTTCCAAAATAAATCCTTTACAATGGGCAAATCTTCTCCATTTCAGTCACAAACGAGTTTTGTTCTCCCCTGCTGGCTACCAATTCCCATTTTTACTTTTTCACAGAAGCATGTACACCCCCTCCCCCATCTGAAATACGTAATTAGTTTTATCTCTTGCATATAGGTACAATGGCTTTGTTTTTAGGTACTTTATCAGCAGGATTTTTCTTTTTCCTCACGGAACAAAGATGGATAAAAGTAATAGAGCAAATCATACTTTGTTTGTGTGGGCTCATTTGGTGGTTATAAAGTACAATACATTGTACTGCATAGCGAAAAAAAAATCAAAGAGTACATTTTCAAAAAGATGTACCTATTGAATGCCCCAAATTGACAGTTGCGTGCATAACTGGTCAAGTAATTGAACCTGCATGTACTTTAACATTTCCAGCAGATTGTGTTTAAGTGCATATAACTATTACACACATAAATTAGAAACTATTAACTATTAAGTTAATAGTTTCTATTAAGTAATAGAACTTCAAAAAGATCTCACAAAACTAAGTGATTGGCCAATGAAATGGCAAATGAAATTTAATGTGGATAAATGTAAAGTAATGCACATTGGAAAAAATAACCCCAACTATACATACAATATTATGGGGGCTAATTTAGCTACAACGAGTCAGGAAAAAGATCTTGGAGTCATCGTGGATAGTTCTCTGAAGATGTCCACGCAGTGTGCAGAGGCAGTCAAAAAAGCAAACAGGATGTTAGGAATCATTAAAAGGGGATAGAGAATAAGACTGAGAATATATTATTGCCCTTATATAAATCCATGGTACGCCCACATCTCAAATACTGTGTACAGATGTGGTCTCCTCACCTCAAAAAAGATATTCTAGCACTAGAAAAGGTTCAGAAAAGGGCAACTAAAATGATTAGGGGTTTGGAGAGGGTCCCATATGAGGAAAGATTAAAGAGGCTAGGACTCTTCAGCTTGGAAAAGAGAAGACTAAGAGGAGATATGATAGAGGTATATAAAATCATGAGTGATGTTGAGAAAGTGGATAAGGAAAAGTTATTTACTTATTCCCATAATAAAAGAACTAGGGGTCACCAAATGAAATTAATAGGCAGCAGGTTTAAAACAAATAAAAGGAAGTTCTTCTTCACGCAGCGCACAGTCAACTTGTGGAACTCCTTACCTGAGGATGTTGTGAAGGCTAGGACTATAACAATGTTTAAAAGGGAACTGGATAAATTCATGGTGGCTAAGTCCATAATTGGCTATTAGCCAGGATGGGTAAGAATGGTGTCCCTAGCCTCTGTTCATCAGAGGATGGAGATGGATGGCAGGAGAGAGATCACTTGATCATTGCGTGTTAGGTTCACTCCCTCTGGGGTACCTGGCATTGGCCACTGTCGGTAGACAGATACTGGGCTAGGTGGACCTTTGGTCTGACCCGGTACGGCCGTTCTTATGTTCTTAAATTATGTTCTTAATTACAAAATAGTACAAAACTATTAAGTATGATCATAGAAGTAGGCATCTTTTTTATAATCATTATTATTACTACTATTTGTAATTATCATTAATCAAGATTAAGGCTCCTATTTAGTTGGTGTGTACAAATATATAAGGCGATGTAATTATTGACCTGAATTATTTACATGCAAATACATGTTCAGCTTTATTAGATGTTGTATTTGCATATACATTTTGTTTGTTTGTTTTTTGCAAAGTGCTTTGTTTTTAACTCTTTGTTCTTAATTCCTTCAAATAAATGTACTGGGTTTTTTTTAAAGGAAGTACTTTGTATTAAAGTTTTACAAAATTACAAGTCAGTCATGAAAAACAACCGCTGTGACAAAGTACATAAAACATACGAGAAAAAAACAGGGCCCAATCTAGCATTTCTATCTCATCTCAAACTTCCGTTGCAGTTATTGAGAATTGTAACTGTGAAACAAAGGCAGCATCAGACCTATTATGTGCAAAAAAAAGAAGTAGAAGTTCTATTACAGAACAATGGAACTCAGGCTTACCAAAAAAATATAATTATAATAAACAACTTCTTTCCTTTTTTGATTCAATAACAAATACTTATTCCAGTACAAACACATTGTTCCCTTGGAAAGAGAGGTACTCAGATTCAAATTATAGTGTACAATCCAAAAAATTTGAAAAGACTGCCAAAAATGCCCATATAAATCCCAACAAACTTGTATGTTTTCATCATATATACTGAAAGAAATGAGAAAAGAAAAGACATTAGTATTGTGCTAACAAGTTATACATAGCCTCATGGGTTTAATTTTTTACTCTTTCTGAGGAACAAGTCTGAAGGATGTTTCACAAACAAGATACAATTAATGTATGAAGAGCTGTCTTTTGTGGATGGAAATCTTCCTAATTTTTTTACAGGTGATTAACATGTTGCTGTCAGTATTAAACATAGGTTTTTTATTGCTTCTAATTTTACTTTTGGTGTATGTCATGATTACAAGGCAGGTTGCACTTTAGATACTTTTGGCCTTCTCGAGTGCCCCTTCAGGTGACTGGTTTTCTATCTTCACTCCTCTCTGAGTGGAACCAGATGATCCTACCATTCAGATTGGGTCTCTGGGCTAGAGCACCCCTGTTTACCAACTGTGATAACATAACAGCTCCAGCTGTGTTTGGCACTTGTATGCCCTTTTCATAGAATCATAGAATATTAGGGTTGGAAGAGACCTCAGGAAGTCATCTAGTCCAACCTCCTGTTCAAAGCAGGACCAATACCAACTAAAACATCCCAGCCAAGGCTTTGTCAAGCCGGGCCCTAAAAACCTCTAGGGATGGAGATTCCGCCACTTCCCTAGGTAACCAATTCCATTTTCTGTGACCAGTGGCTGAATAAAGTGGTTCAAAAACAATTTATTCAAAATAAAGTATTATTTATTCACTCAAAGGCACACAGCATTCAGAGAAGTGAGTTAAACAACAATAGGCCTACATGCTTGGGTCTTACTTAAGCTTTGTTCTTTCCTTTCACCCTTTTCCCCTCAGGTCAGACATCCTTATAATTGGCCTGGTTGATACAGACATCCCCCACACCATACAGGGACTCATCTCTGGCCACAGTTGCCCACTCAGCCCTCTTTCCTCTCTAGGCAAGGGTCTTTAGTGCTTTAGTGTTTTACTGTCCCTTTGATCCTGGGCTTGGACTGGGAAAAATAAACCTGCTAGCCTGGATGAAGACCAGGCGGTAAGTATTTCCCACTTAATAGCTCCCCCATTATTCCCTTAAGGATCCTTGGTGTTGTCTCTGGAGGTACCTTATCTCTGTCATTGTTTCATTTACTGTTTGTTCCCTCTTCCTCCCCACCCCAACAACCTCCTTTGATTTAACTACATACAGTCAGGAAGGATCATTCTCCATAGTGTTAAAGGCCAATTTTCCATGAGGAAAGGCAAGACTGAGTCTATAGAAAGAAATGTGCATACTAATGAGTTTTTGAGGTTGATCAGTGTACAGTTATGAACACATCTTTCTCTTGTGACTTTTGAAACTCTGTTTATATTTTGAAATACAACTGGGCATCTCTGTTATCAGTCTAATGTATCTGTCTGTTTATATGGACCACTTCACTCTAAGAGTAGTCTACCCTGCCATAAAATCCCCAGGGCAGTGAGTCTCAGAGCCCTGATCAGCTGACTCAGAGTCACAGGGCTTACTCTATAAACAGTAGTCTAAACATACCTGCTCAGGATGGAGCCCAGACTCTGAGACCCACCTCTGTCGCTGGGTTTCAGACCTCAGGCTCCAGCCCAAGCAGAAATGTTAACACTGTTATTTTTAGCCCTGTTGGGTGAGCTCCTCAGTTACCCAGGCGCTGAGACTTGCTGCTGTGGGTCTTGTTTTGCAGTGAAGGTATACCTTAACTATCTGAACACATGTCTAGAATTAAAATAAGTAATAAAACAATTCCCCTCTCTTGCTTCACCACCTATGGATGTAAAACCTTGAAGAATTTTTTTTTTAGGCATTTTATGGCTGTGGTAGGTATGCAATAATCACCTAGATACACTGATTGCACAAGACCTGTACTAGATTCCATAAGATTTGCTAGGAATTATACTAAATATCTGAGAGTAGGATCAAGTCCCCCCATAGGTAAAGTTTAAATGAAAATACCCAAACAAAGTCAACTTTGTTTAATCAAAATAAATTTAAAAAAAAATGGATTGTAGGCCAAACCTGTTAGTCCTTCTCTGTGTACAGTTCTCAGCAAAATCAAAGGATGTTCTTCGGAAAGACAAAACTACTATGGGGTGAGAGATTATTCTTATATTCCAATAGTACCACAACATGCCTTCAGAAGTCAAATTCTATTATGAAATAAACAGTTACAGCTCATTCAACTTAGAACATGCTATTAGAATTAAATTTGTATCAATAAGTGAATTATTTCATGTTCTAAAAGAGCTGGTCATTCTTAAATGGATTCTTAGAGTTATGAAAAACCCATTGACAATTCTCAGTGAACACCAGAAAATAGGCACGTAGATATATAATGTAGGTCTAGGCCCTTTACCCCATGGAAAATAATTGAAACTAGGTCATATCGCTGAATATGTGGCAAAACAAAAAATGAACAAACAGAAGAAGAAGTAGAAGACCATGAAGAAGAAAAATCTGAAGCCAGTGGAGGGGAGTTGCAATAATTAAGGAGTTACCTTATTTTAATGGTTGCCTGGTCCTTCAAAACTAAACAAACATACCCATACTGGTTTTCCCAACTTGCTTGTGTTAACCTGTTGGTTTTTTTTGCTATATCTAACGAACAAATCAACCCTAAAGAGCCCTGCAGGGGCACTTGTTCTTTTACTGAGCAATCTGTTATATTTCATCAGCAAGGGAAGTGGAATCAAAGTGAATCATATCTAAACTTTCATGTAAACAAGCCATAAGACAAGGTTGTATTGAAGCATTTTTTTTCCTATGAGGTAATGGCTGATTTGTTTTCTTGATCAAATGATTCTCCTTTGGGTTTTTTTTTTTTTAGATTTGTTACTGTGCTATAAAGACGAATGGTGTCCATGGAGAACACCTTGTAGAGCCGCTTTTTTTTAAAATTAAGTCTCCAGAAAGCAAAAGTACACAGTACTTGTATAGTGTTGTATTATTCAGAAATGTCTTTAAAACGCCCCAGCTGCACTGTGGTTTGTTGTATGACAGAGGGTTAATTGTTTTCACAATTAGGGGCATTTTCCCCTTCCATGAGTGCTTATTGCTCCTTTGAAAGGGAGACTATTTCCCTTTTTGTTAGAGCGAAATGACATTTATATGCTCATGAAATGTTAATGTAATGTCTGCATGTGGAGTTTAACAGCACAAGCTTGCTTTAAGATGGGATGGCAATGAGATCTGATGCAATAATCCCACTCACTGCTGTTAGCTAATAGCACACCTGACCCTTCCACCAACACAAAGCACTGGCCAGTACAGATTAGCTGACATGGAGAAAATGCTAGGAATAGGCCGGATTATTTTTTATCCTGAAACAAGAGGGAAACTAGGAGGGGCACTGGGACTCTACAACTATGATATTACATGACAACCCTTATGCAAGACAGATTGAAAAATTACAATCTATCTCACAGCTAGGACATGGCCTGTTCTCAGTTCTTTATGTAGATATCACCAAAAAGACAAAAAAAGAAAAGGTCTAGATTCTTTCCTGTGCCAGGATACCCTGTATGTATGTTTTAGAAGGAGGTGAGGGCACATTATGCCTTTCCCCGGCATAGGTGTGTAAAGGGAGAAAGCGAAATGGGTTTTCATCAC